>NC_080595.1:107456916-108059416 GCF_027887145.1 Ammospiza caudacuta | reverse complement strand
TCAAAGATTAAAAATTAGTGTGGGTGATGGTTTGTGTGTTAAACAGGGTGGTAAAGTTGATCTGACAGCCCTGTCTCCGAAAAGTTTGAGCATGAAGGGAAAATGCTTTGGCTATGTCTGCACCACAGACAAGGGTAGCAATGTGCAATATGCTGTGTTCATCCACTTGATATAAAGTCTGTCTGTCTAAAGTCTTTGTATAACATAAGAACTGGGTATAGAGAGACACATTTTATTTTACTGTCTGGTTTTTCCTGCTCTGTTTTCCTCCAGCACTTTAAATATCTCTCTTTCCATTCAAACTTTTATCCCACTGGCTGGGGGCATAAGGAGAGGGCACTGCCCTGAAAAACTGACCATATTCAGGAACCCAGGTGCTCTTTTCAGCCCTGCCACCAGCCCACTGAGCAAGCTTGGGCACATCAGCCTCCCTGCGTGCAGCCTGGGGCCAGCCCTGCTGCCCAGCACCCTGGCATGGGCTGGTTGGCAGCCCTGCCTCAGCCCTGGCTGAATTCCATTTGTTATTAATGATGACCCCGGAGGACTGAAAGGAAGCTGCCCCTGCTTCCCTTGTGGGTCACTGACACAGCGGTGAACTCAGTTTGTTTTCCAGCATCAGGTGTCTGTGGCCAGAGCCTTGTCCTCTCCCTGGCCACTGGCAGGGCAGGGGGGCTGGAGGGGGCAGATGCTTGTGCACGTGGGGCAGGGCACTGTCTGTGCTGCAGGGGCTGCTGCAAGAGACACCTGAAGGCTTTACAGTGCCAATCATGCATTTCATATGGAAAGTGTGTTCATACTGCTTGAAGAACTAAGTCAAACTAACCTGCAGCAGGGATGTATTCATTTTTGCATGTAAGACTCCACAGCTGTTATGTCATGGGCACAGCATAGAATTCTCTCAAATTGTTTGTAATTCAGCATTTAAAATGATGTGGTGGTGTTAGTTAAGCAATTATCAAGACCTCAATTCCAAGGCACAGAGGTTCCAGGTTATGGGTCTCATGAGTTTTATTTACTTTAATTCATGTCAGCTCATTATCAACCTCATCAGGAAGTGCAGACTTAAAAGTAAGCCTGGATCAGTCATTATTCTAGGTACACACATGTGGATTAAGGGTCTTTTCATCTATACAGTTTGGGAAAGCGGAGCAGAAATCTATATTGTTTCACTTTCCATTATTCAAATTTGTAAAATAATTTTTAGATGAGTCGGGGAGGCCATGGAGATCACTAATAACATCTCTTGTATCAGAAGTAATTTGGTTTGTAACTCTCTATGATCAGATCAAATAATCCTTTTATACCTGACCAAAATTGCTTTGTAGGGTTCATGTGCTATCGCTGATAATTATCATCACAGTGTGTCTTTGAACTGTTAGGCATTATGTTATACACATTTTTATGAGGGTGTTAGAACTAGAGACCTTATGTTTCTTTTTGATGGATTCCCTGAAACACATGTACTTTTCCTAAATTGGACACAAGTGTGTCCACTATTGGAATCTCTTGCAAACCACAAGTCAGCCTTCAAGTTCAGAAAGATGTCATGGTACCTTTGTGACCCCAGGCTCCTTCTTCTGCTGCAGGTATCCACTCAGTTAGACTTAGTCTTATGACTTCTCTTAATAAGGATAACAATCAGCTTTAAAAACCAGGTAATCTGGTATTCAACTGACCATTATATTTTTAATTCTGATACACATTGTGTCGAAGCAAGAATGTAAAATCTCTAAATTACTTTGGGAAAGTGTGAACTTAACCTTAAAGTCCTTTTATTTTTTTTTTTTTTTTGTAAAACTGTGAGCAAACTTCTTTATCTTTTTTATGTCTCTGTCCCAAGAGATTTCTTGCTGCGTTAAATCTCCCAGCTATGTTTCTCATTTGGGGCATCATTCTGCACAGGTGGAGAAATATGATTCTAGTTTCTTCTAGAAAGCTTCACTTTATTCAGATTTCAACATAAAACATAGTAACTGTTGGTGTGCTAGTCAAAAATTTGTAATTTGTCATCCCCGTGCTAATGAGTACTCAGGTGTAGACTTTTCCTTCCCCCTTCCATTCACATGTTGATCCAAATCCTGTAAAATTCAAACTATTTTGTAATTTTAACCACTATATTCATTTCAATGCAAGACTGACATCCCCATGTGTGTTTATGAGATGCATCTGTCACTGTGACATTATCCCTCGCATATTTTTGATAAAGCTCCTACTCTGGGGTCCCCCCTGGGATTTGGCAGTCCTCTGATAGTGGATGAGCAGACCCTGGAGGCTGAAGCCTGCAGCTGGCCACACTGCTGAATTCTAGGTGCCAGCCAACAGGGTATTTAAGCCTTATGGATATCATAACAATGAGGGCAAATAAGAGAAGGCAGTATAATGTACTTAAAAAAAAAAAAAAAAGGATTTCAGCTTTTTTTCCAGGGGCAGGGAATTGCAGAGTTTGAGGGGCTGCCTGAGCCTGCCTCCTGCCAGCTTTACCTTTGAGTTAAACAGCCAAAGTGTCCTATTTAAAGGCAGATGTACAAATGAGGCGGGTTGGGAGAGATCATTTCTCTGATAATCTGGAGTCAGGCCATTTAGGCCTTAGCAGATTGTAACTGATATCTTGATTTTCACCAGGAAGAAAATGGGTGGCCAGCACAAAGTAATGAAAGGCTTTATTACCATACGGTACCTTAGAAAGCTCCTTCATCGTACAGTGACAAAGAACCAAAAATTGCTTAATCAGATCAATCTAAAAAGGAGGAAAAAAAGTAAAAAAATAAACAAACTTTGCCAAGACCTTGAAGACAGAAGTAGTAAAAGGCACAGGAGGTCCCTTCCCTCCCTCATCCTTTGTTGCTCAGAAACACTTGCTCTGAGGATCCCCTCAAGGGGTTACCTTTCTGTTCTCTGTCTCTGTACTCATCCCAAAGTGCAGATTCTCTCCCTGCTAAGTTGATCACTTCTGGGTTTTATCCTGTTTGCAGCAGAAAAATAGCAGGGAAGACAACCAGGGAATAAATGGTCCTGTAAAGGCTGCAGAGTCCTGTTATGTGAGAGAGCCTCGGCACCAGTGCCTGGTGTGCTTGTTTTCCTTCATTTTTGGTGGAAAAGTATGTCAACGATGTCAAGGTAAATTCCTCTCTTTCTCTCCTTCCTCCCTTCCCCCCACCTCTCCTCCTTCAAGTCTGTCTTTGTGTCATCTCTTCAAAGTACACTACCTGTAAAATATTGATTCACAGCAGGCTGAGCTGCCAGGTTTAGATTTCTTTTTCACTGGCAGCAATAATAAACTACTACAGACAGTGCAGGCTCAGTAGCAGCCTCATCATTGCAGCACAAGCACATCGGTCTGTCTTCTGCGTGACTCAACATAATGAAACAAGGACCCAGAGGTACCTCAAAAGGAAGAGGGAACTGAGAAACAACCACAGGGGACATCAAAGGAGCCTAAGGAGGATGTAAGCTGAGGATGTAGCAAGTGCCACCTTAAACAGCAGTAACAGCAGCTCTGTTTATTCAAAATAACTTGTCAGAGAAAAAGCAATACAATAAAACAACTGGTGCCACTTGAGACTGGAAACCTAGAATAAACAAACTCTCTCCTTCCACTGCTGAGCTTAAAAACAGGAATACCACCCACTCCTAGCTATCTTCATAGTCTTTATGTTGTTGGAAAAAAGTGTCAGGAATGATTACAGGCAGGTAAAAAGACCCTCAATAGCTTATGGCAGTGCTATGAAAATTGTGCCTGGTGGGAACAGTGGATAGACGTACGCAGAGTATGAAATGTATTCCAGTTTGATCAGAGGCAAGAGTTTCTTGCCTCATCAGCTGTACAAAGAGAAAGGCAGAGGTTTTGGTGTAAACCAGGGTCCCATGCTGGCACTTCCCTCTTTGGTGTGCACTCACTGGAATGCTTGAAGACTCAAGCAATAAAGCCAGGCAAAGGACAGATGTAAAATATTCTTTGCTGAGGGGAAAAAAAGGTGGAGCAGGGTATTATTCTCCTTACTGTAATATCCATATAAATACTGTTTTGTTTATACTTGTATTTTCTTTCAACTGTGACTATTCTAAACAGTTCTCATGCAAAAGCAAATGGGAAATGTCACATGATCTCTTCTACACTTTTCTGCCACTTGCCTGACATTTAAAAATGTGGGGGAAGAGGAAACAAACAAGCAATGCCAATAAATTGATAGGAGCAGTCAATGGCTCCAGCTTTGCATTCTTGATTTCATGAAGTTTTCAGAAAGCAGTGGCAGCTGCCTTGAAGCTCTGAATGGCCGTGGCACCCCACAGATTTCACCCCTGGGATCCTACACTTCCAGTGGAGCCAGAATGCATATTTGAGCCCAGAAGTTCTAGTTCTGCAAATTGTCCTCTGATCCCTGAGCCTTCAGGGCATCACCCCTTGGGAACCCCTTCCAGCAAGGGACTCAGGGAGAACAAGAAGCCACTGCTGCAACCTGGCCAGCAGCTTGGAGATTTGGCTGTGTCCAAACAGGTATTTTCCAAACCAATACCTGAGGGGCTTTGAAAAGCACTAAGAGGAAGGATATTGCTTGGATTTAGATATCCTCACATGTCTGTGTCTTAGCCAGCCACGCCAGCAGGAGCTGAGGAAGAGGAAGGGGAACTTCCAGGGTTCAGTGCTTAAGAGAGAGGTACCTGAAAATTGTCACATGCACTGACATTCATGTAAAAGCCTGGCTTAGTGTAAAGTATCCAGAAATTACAATGTGCATTCCCAAAATAATTAAGTTAGCTTAAGAATACTGACATTTTAAAACGAACACATATAAGTGACTTAGTTTCAAATGCTTTGCAATTTTCTAAGATCATGTTTCCAGAATTTTTTCCATGCTCATAGGCCCTAGAAAGGCAGTTATCCCTAGAAAAGGTGGATTTGCTATGGGCATCTTGCTTCCCTCTGCTACAGCTCCCTGGCATCTCTCTCATAGTGTCACCAAGTCATGTTGCCACTGCTCCTCCTTGTGTCCCACAGTCCCCTCGGTGCCAGGTCAGCCACAGGCTGCTGGGATTTGTGGCCAGCTGGTGGCTACAGAGCTCACACTGTGTGTGGCAGCAATTTGTGTCTCTCCTCTTTTCCCAGCCACAGATTTTCTCAAAGTTGTCAGGATACCATATCTTTCTCAAATTTCAAAATTTCTCTGCTCTGGCTGATCGGATCACAAGCTGCAAAGGAGCAATGGGTGTGTAAACATCATCCTATGCACTGAGGCTCTTACCAAAGACAAACCTACTCAGTTCTGCAGTAAACACTTATTCCAAGATTCAGGACCCAATGATAAAAACAAATTCAAGAGGTAGAGATGATGCAGTTATAATTTCTGCCTGGCCCTGACTGCTACCTTTATGGATTCTGTGTTCAATACAAATAATTTAGTGCCAGATTTTGTCACTGTCATTGCTGCTGAGCAGTGCAATAGAGCTGCTGCCCTGCCTGGTGGAGGAGGTTTTTCTTGCTGCATGCACACAGCATTACTCATGGATGCAGCTTGTCTCAGGGAGGAGAGATTGCTGCCGCAGGAACCCATCCTCAGAGGAGCCAGGGTGCCTCCACGGGCAGTGCAGGAGCTGCTTGGCAGGGCTGGGTTCCAGCAGTGATCCCCATTTGTGTGGGGCTGCAGCAGCATTCCCCACACTGAGGGACCCTGGGCCATTGTCACTGCCCCACTGGGAGCAAGGGGCAGGATCGGAGCCTTCTGGGTCAGCACCACCTTCATGCAGGCACACAGCAGCAAGAAAGGAATAACACAAATGTGCACATGAAGCCACAGAGGAGAAAACAAGATTAGCGGCCCTGTGTTTGTAGTAGTCTTATTTTGGCATCATTTTGGATGAAACCTATTCCAGGCTTAGGAATAGTCCAACACCTGGGTGCCCATACCATTTCTAACCAGGTTTCCAGTTGTGTGGAAATCCATCCCTGACACAGCAATTTCATCCTGCATGCTGCCAAAGGTACAGACTTAGGAGGGGTGAACAGAATAGATTCCTCCATCCCCTCTAATCCTTTCAGTGCTGCACAGGAGGCTCTCAGCAGATAAAGCAACTGCACCCAGATTTATTTTTCAGCATCACTTTAATAAATATGAGGATGGCAGTAGCTGTCTTCCCAGGCAGGCTCTCCAGTGTGACCTCCTTTTTTATCATGGGCTACAAACTTGGGTCTTCATTGTGTGTCCTGCTCAGCAGTGAGTGCTCTGCTGTCAGTCAGGAGAGGATGTTGGCAGGGAACAGCGCAGGATGGTGCTGCTGACAGCCCTCTGTAAGGCAAAGTGGAGAGCTCAGGGCAAGCATTTCCCTCTCCTTTACTCTCAGACACAATTCAGTGCCTTGCCACTGGCAGGGTTCTACTGAGACCTTTCTGGGCATGATGTAAATCCTGTCCGTGCTCCCAGCCCTCTTCACCAGAGCAGGTGGGAAAGGGCAACACAAGCACTGTTCCGTCCCTTGGGCAGAGCAGATGAGGGCCAAGGAAAGAATGGTTAGCTCCTTCCTCACGTGGAGAGGGAGGTGGTGCAGGATGCAGGAGAGGTGGGCTGGGTTCCTGGGTGGGCTCATAATGTTTTGTCCCATCTCTTGAGGCTGCCCCTAAAGCAAGGATTTCTATTTAATCTGTGCCTCAGCCACCACAAAAATCCTTGAGATTCAAGAGAATGGTAAACAACTTAGATCAATTCAACAATTGGTAAACAACTAAACATCTGATAGCTCATTTTTAACCCTTTGCCTCTACTGTTCACTTCTCATCAGTGCACCTGGGCCCTGCTGAGTGGGAGGGGGATCTGGTGGATGGCACGAGAGGGTGGTGTGATTGTGTTGCATCACTCCTGGAGAGGGAGAATTGCAGCTCTCAAAGACCAGTGGCACTGAAGGTTTGTTACATTTACCTTTCGTCTGTATTACCAGATTGCAAGTTGCACTAAAAGAAAAGAAAAAAGAAAAATCCTTGAGGAGCTATGCAAGTTAAAACAATTGAATCAGAGCAACACATTTATAATGGAGATGTTCCCTGTTTAATTGCAGGCAATGTTGAAGTTAGTCCCTGCCTGTGCTCCCTCCCTCCCTGGCAGGGAACAGCCCTTACTTTTCTCTCCTGTTTCAGCTCCCCCATTTCTGGTTTACAGCATCAAAGTGCAAAGAGCTGTGGTTCTCCTCCACTAAAAAAACCCAAACAAACAAAATCAACCAACCAACCAACCAATCAAATACAAAAAGAAAAGAAGCCACAAAAGAAAAAGAAAGAAAAGGAAATGCAAGTTCCAGCCTTTTTCTTTGAGGGTGGCTGTCCATTTTACTTACTGTCCACTCTTCCTTCCCTGCATTTTTAATAAGGCAGCATGAGTATCTTTGAGGGATGCTCCCTGGTCTGCACTTCACTGCCTGATACTCTCAGATCTCCTACCACTGGGTTCATGGGGCAGAAAGCAGGCACAGGCTTCTGGTGAGGATGCTGAGCCTGGATTTAGAGATCCTATTGCTCTAATACAGTGACTGTGAATAAAGGAAATTAAAGGTAAACAAGTACATATAAAGGAGGAAAATTTTTTCAAATATTTTTGTAACCATGGTGGCCACCAGGGGCCATCAAGTGCCCACCCAAGCTGCTCAGTCTCTCCCCTCTTTGCAGGACAAAGAGAGAAAACATGAGGATGGCTGGTGGGTTGGGATAAGGACAAGGAGAGCTCACTTGTCAGTTGCCATCATGAGCAAAACAGACTGAACTTTAGGAAATTAGTTTAATTTATTAACAAACAAATCAAAGTAGGATAATGAGAAAATGATACTACATCTTAATACACCTTCCCTGCACCCTTGACTTCTTCCTGGGCTCAACTTTACTCCCAAATTCTCTACTTTCTCCTCCTCAGCAGTAATGGAGGCTGTAGTCAGCTCATCACAGGTTGTCTCTGCCATTCCTTCCTCCTCACACTCTTTCCCTGCTCCAGAGTGGGGTCCCTCCCACAATGAACAGTCCTCCAAAGACTTCTTCACTGTGAGATCTTCCCACTGGCTGTGGTTCTTCACAGACTGCTCTAGTGTAGCTCCTTCAGGAGCAGACTGCTCCAACATGGGTTCCTGTCTTGGTTTGGACAGACAGGAGTCTGCTAAGGAAGGCAGGAGCCTCCCCTGAAATGGAGAATGCAAACCCTCCCCACCCTTCTGAATTGCTATAAATTTTAAATTAAGGGGCTCTCAGTCAAAAATATGGGAGCAGGAAATAACAGTTCTTTAATAAGGAAAAGAAAAAAAATAAAGGGTAAAATAAACAATGCAATACACTAGAACAATACTGACAGAGTCAAAACCCAACCTGACACCCTGTGGGGTGTTGGTGGCAGTCCAATGGAAATGTGGCTGCAGTCCTCCTGAAGTGTCAGGAGTGGCTCTGTTGGAGCAGGGATCCTGTAGAGAAGGATGTATTCTTCCTCTGAAGATCCAGTGGAAAGAAAGGCAGCTGCTGTTTCTCTGGGGAATCCAGTGGAGAAAGCCGTGCTGGTGTCTCAAAAACCTCTGGATTATATCTGGGTAGCAATGCTTGGCTCCTCCCCCTGGGCGGAGCATCTCACAATGGGATGTTATAGTTCTTATCAGTCATGCACTGACATTCAATAGTCTGTTATCAGCAACGTCCCCTCCCGAGGGAGGAGTGATTGTGGTCACTCAAAGAGAGAGATAAAGCAAACTGCCCCCTTGACAAAGGTAATCTGCCATACAGATGGTAATGGAAAACAACTTGCATTGCAATCTTTAACAGTTCCAGCATGGACTCTTCTGTCCATGGATACCCAGGTCCTGCCAGGAGTCTGCTCCAGCACAGGCTTCCCACAGGGTCACAGTCTCCTTTGGACATGCAGCTGCTGCAGCAAGGGATTCTCTATGGGCTGCAGTGGAAATCTGCCCCTCTGAGGATCTCCACGGGCTGCAGGGGCTCAGCTGCCTCACCATGGTCTGATGCCTGGAGCACCTCCTCCTCCTCCTCTTTGGCCACTGACCTTTGCCTGCAGAGCTGTTTCTTGCACACACTCCCACTCCTCTCTGCCTGTGGCCACTGTTGCATGGTAACTCTGTCCCCCCACCCCTTCATAAATCTGTCACCCCTCAGGTGCCACCATCGTTGCTGGCAGGGCTGGACCTGGCCAGCGTGGGTCCATCCTGGAGCCAGCTAGCATTGGCTCTGTAGAACACGGGGGAGCTTCTGGCAGCTTCTCACAGAAACCATCCCTGCAGCCCCCCACTACCAAAACCTGGCCATGCAAACCCAGTGCAGTATCTCTTTTTCTTCCCTTAAGAATTTATGAGTTTGTCCTAGCAATAATAGTGTGCTTGATCTTTCCTCCTTTATTATCAGTTTATAGCAGATAAGAAGTCTGTCTGATAACTTTAGACTTGATTCAAGTTCGTATTTTAAAATCTTTTGTGTTTTCTCTGAAGGCCTCATGACTGCTGTCTTTTAAATCCATTCTTGGTTTCGTGCTATAGACATCAAAATTTTGCTCATGATTTAATTCAGAGTCTCTATTCCTTGTTCTCATCAGTCATTAAAAGCTCAGCCATTCACCAGAGATTGTCTTTTGTGGTACTTTTTGGTCACAGCTTCTTTTTCTCTGAGGAAAGGGTCTCAATGAAGAGCTGTGATTTAAGAATTAAGGCAATGGCTCTGTGCAGAAAGCATTCCAGAAAGCTCTTTTGATTTCCTGTTTCCATATGAGAGCTTTTAATGGATTTTTTTTGGTGGAAATCCTCTATTTTTGTTGAAATAGAATTGGCAACAGACTTGGCGATGCTGTCTTGATTATAGGGGAAAGTTAATCTTGATTATAAGAAACAGGGCATTTTGTCACTTGTGCTTGTGCTGTTTTATGTTTTTCAGGTGGTTATTGTTCCTCATATTCTTCTCTTGTACAGTAACAAGGAAGAAACAGTGTTCAGGCAATTTCTTCTTGAACCCTTTGTATCGCTTATTCTCTTTCCCCTATTGTTGACTCCCCCACAGTTTCTCCACAGCTGTTTTACAAAGACAAAGTAGTTTGCAGAGCTGAGATGTATTCTTCCATGAGTAACATCCTTTCCCAGCCTTTTCCAAAGTGCTTCTCCTGCTGTTGATGTTACAGATGGATGAAAGCACCATGCACTGTACTGAGGGCTTCATTGTCCCCTGAGCAGACCTGGTGCCCATGGCACTAATGCAAAGCCAATAGGCAAAGAGAAGTAGCTAAAAACATGAATGAGTGCTAGGGAGGAGCACTTGAGAGGAAGAAAATCCGAAATTCAAAAGTACAAAATGCCAATTTTGGACAATAAGTCTGAAATAAGAAGTAAAAAGATGACCCTTACAATTGCATGATATATAAAAGCTGGTGCAACCATGCCTTAACTTCTGGCTTCCAAAGGGAAGGATATAAGTGCACAGGCTATTTTGAGTGTTTCTTCAAATAGAAGAACCAAGACCATTTGTGTACTGTGTTTCCTTTGCCATTTCACCATATTCCCAAGAAGGCAGCAAGTCCCTGGCTAGGTGCTGACATGGTTTCTTGCAACTTGCTAACCCTAGCACTGATCTGTAAAGATTACCTCACAAAACCCATCATATAAAACAGAACAGCAAGACTGCAACTTGTTGAAAAAACTGCAGACAGGGCTCTGCTCCCAGGTAGTGGGAATACTCAAGGCTTACAGCACTTGGTTAAATTTAGCCACAGCACTCATAGGGCATGTCTTTTGAAACTGTGCCAAACATTAAACAAAGCAGAAATATTGGCACTGTGCATCTGCAATGCTAAATATTCAGGTGTGAAGATTTTTTACTCATTATACAGTTGTAAAACAGTGGGAAATAAGCCACTGAAGGCATTCCAAGCTGAGGGAGGATACATGTCTCTACAACCTCTCCCCATAAAAATAGCTTCATGATAAGCAAAAGCCACATGTAATAGTTAAAAGAATTAAAATCAATCTCTTTAACATTTGATGATTGTGCTCTAGAGTATATAACAGGGGGAGAGACGGAAGAATAAACTAAGCTTTTACTTGGCCAATGCTTTTTTAAACATGCTTCTGAATTTAGTGTACTACACTCATCACTTGTCAGACACAATGCTGGTCACCAGCGTGACTGAGGGAGAGAAATAGGTTTCATTGCTATGTTGTAGGAGCTGTGCTTAGCTATTGTGCTCTGAAACAGCTGTCAGTAGGGACAGTAGCTGTCTGCTACACAGGGAGATTTCAATACCTGGAATAACTGACATTGTCAGACAGTGTGGTGCAGTGACTTTCTACTGAATGGACTCAAGCACGGGAAATGTGGAAAACGGGGTAGGAGGAATGGAAAATTGCAAGGATGGGGTATTGATTGGTCGCTTTTTTTTACTCTTCTTGCTAGGCCCTAGTTGTGGTCACTGCCAAGGAACAGAGAGCCCAGGACTCCTTTGGTTAGCACCTGCAGAGCAGCTCCATTGCTCTGTGTGAAGTCTATCTGTCTCAGCAACCCTGACATTTAGAGTCTGTAACTTGCACAGGCTTCCATGCTCAGGCGGTGCCTGATAAAGTTCTTAATGCTTTTTCTTGGCATGTGGAGCCCCCACTCTTTGTCCAAGAGCAACCTGCCCTCCTTCCTAAGGGCAGCACACACCTTGCTTTGCTAGCACTGCTCACACTTTTCACTCTGTTTTATATTCCTGCAGTTTAAGACCAAAGGTTTCCACTAAAAGCCATAACCAGGCAGATGAAGTGCTTTGAAACAAGGTGTAAGTTTCACTCCTTTGAGTAAAGGTAGATGCACAGTAAACACTTCAGCATCATCAGTACAGTTTCTGCTAGTGCTGAATATTGACTGCAGAGATTTATCTGACCACACAACTGCTTTAACAAAACATCCCAACTTCAGAAGTGAAACTGTCCATCAAACTTGCTGGCTACCCTTCAGCTGGTTCCCAAAGTGAAGCAGAAGTTCACACTACTTTCTCTAGCAATGTGTGCCTGTTTTTGCATGCCTGTAAGGTCAGTGCTGGGCAGGGACTGGTGACTCCCATGTGGTTGTGTTTGCTGGTGGTGGGGAGGGGCACAGGGGTGGCTTTTTTAAGTTAGGAGTTTGTCTGTAAAAAACTGTGGCTGACTTAGGGGCTGACAGAGAAGTGGCTGCTGACAGGGTGCACTGCCCTACATCTGCTTTCCTGGCTCTGGTCCCACCACTCATCCTCCAGCATTTGTGTCAGCTCTATGGGGTTTCCCAGGAAGGCTGTAGAGCTGTAGCTGCAAGTGCTCATTACTTGTTGTAGAGGCCAAATTGATTGCTGCTGAAGATGCACCCATTGCCATCACAGTTTAAGCCTTTTGTGCACTGGAGGAGGATTATAAAAAAACAATTACAGTATTTCTAAGCTCAAAATTTTCATAATTCTTTGAAAAGATCTCATTCAAAGATGTTTTCTCTGTACTCTCTCTAACCATTCTAATTACTGTATATGTAACTATGAGGTTTCAAAGATAATAGCAGGTTTTTAGGGGGTGCTGATGTGTTTCTTTTCCTGAACTTTTCAGCATTTACTTTGTTTTTAAGAACAGTGCTTTTCTACACCAGCCTACAGGCTGTGGGCCAGACCTAAAGCTGCCATCAGTGGCCTTGATCAGCTCCCAGCAGTGAGACCCCAGCCCCATTCATTTATGAGGTGCCTGCAATGAAGAATTAGGTGCTAGGCCTGACGTGCCAAGGTTCCCTGAAGAGAAGTCCTGCTTCCATGAGCAACAGAGGCCAGGCTTGCTGTTTGCAATAGAGTGGTCACTGATACTTTATTTTGGCAATTGCAATAAAATTGTACCTACAGGAAAGTGATAAATGGGGTTTGATCCTTCCTATGAATCTCCATTGTCCAAGCACAGAAATTTTGTTTAGGTGATTTAGCAACAAAATTTAAGATTTCTAAAACTCCTGAGCAATTGCTTAAAATGCATTACCACAAGCTGCCAAACATATAATCCTTTCTCGTGGATTATAATTAGCTATTGTT
The DNA here is from genome assembly GCF_027887145.1 of Ammospiza caudacuta. NCBI lineage: Eukaryota > Metazoa > Chordata > Aves > Passeriformes > Passerellidae > Ammospiza > Ammospiza caudacuta. The sequence continues at coordinate 108,046,391 of NC_080595.1, read as the reverse complement.
TGTCTGGTGCTTTGGAAATGTAATGGTTAGAAAGTGTTCATTTTCTCGTGGGACTGCTCTGGAGGTGGCACAGCCACCAGGCAGGGCGTTCTGCCTGCTGCCATCCAGCACTGCTGCTGCCAGCTGCTGCAGGTAGCTGTGATGGGACAGGAACAGAGCCATCCATGGCTCCAGCTGATCCACAGGAGTGCTTTGGAGTCTCCCACTGCCTTCCTGCTGTTTAAGTGTGATGTTCTCCCTTCAGCCTCAGCCACATGAAGTGTGTCTCTGATATACTGATACAAAAGCCTTAAACTTTACTGCTATCAGCTGTAGATCTTAGAGAAGCCTCAGGAAACATCCTTAATTATTTAAAGGGAAATCTCTAGTAATAATAGCATGCTATCTGTGATTAAGTGAGCAGTGGCAGCATGATAGACTTTTTAAAATGCATTGAAGGAGAGCATGTTGGATCCATGAGGACCGTGAAAGTCATCTGACGGAATAGCTCTGGATTGTCCAGACACTTTGTATAAAACAGACAGAGAGTAAACATTTTGCACATTTCTGAGGTTTAAATGCTTGTGGAGCTGCTGACTGGTGGCAGCAGTCACAGATTTTACCCCAGTTCTCCCTCCTTGGCCGTGTCTGTGCCAGCAGGCCAGCATGGCTGGCAGGAGCAGGTAGGTAACATTACTCAGTGGTGCCAAAGCCTCCCATTCACCCTGCACAGGTTTAGAGGCCTTTATCAGAGACCATGAAATGCCTCTCCCCCAGAGCAAATCTGCTCCAGGCATGAGCTGTGGTGAGAGCTGGAGCTCTGTAAGTGCAGTGCAGTGGGAAGGCTTACAGTGAAACCACCCTCTGGATCTGAATGGAGAGGCTGATGTGGTCTCATCCTTCTTCTGCCAAATTGGTGGTGCAGGCATCCTCCCATCTGTGATGTTTTACATCCCCCTGCCTCAGTATTCTCAGGTCTGGAGGAGCCTTTGTCCTGGAATGCTAGTGCAATGGCACAAAGGCTGTCTAGGGCTTGCTGCATTTCTGTCATGTCCGCTGGAAATATAAATGTCTAAACAAAGAGAAGTGGAATTGGTCATCGCAGCACCAGGGCCTACAAGGAAGGGATTGTTACCAGAAATACTGCAGCAAATGGGATTGGCAAAGGAGATAGGAGGTTCTTAATTTGAAAGTGTTTCAAATACTTGTGGGTATTAAAAGATCTTTCATAAGACTGACATAGAGCAGAGAGAATTAATGCTCCTTCTATTACTCTCTTGATCTTTTGTAACTCTAGATTTCCCCAAATTCACTGTTGTTTGTAAATTTGTAGGCACTACACCAGATATCATCAGTATGATGCTATTATTTCATTTAAAGTCTGGCAAACAGAAACCTGTTAAAACTGCTTGGGATAAAATAATAATGATGATGATGATAATAATAGTAGTAATAATGATGATGTTAGTAACCACCTGTGATTATGTACTGCTGTAAAAGGAGGGGAAGTGAAAACATTTTGCTCAGAAGTTCATGGTACAATATGGGAACAAGTACTTTTAGAATGTGCCTTTCTCAGAAGAGGACACATTTAAAAATTTGAAGCCAGTGGCCTTAGAGAACTTTTATGCAAGCTTGTGAACATGAAGCCCCTTTTACAACATGCTGCTGGCTAGGAGAGCATGGCAGGGTCCCACCCCAGTCTCTGGGGAATTGATGGCAGTCATCTCCTAATGAGAAAGGCACTGAAACTCAGCACCGATGTCACGGCGGAGTCCCCACTGAGAATATGACATCAATGGAGAAAAAAGTTCCTCTTTTGGCAAGGTGTATGAATATAAAGGAACTTATAATTGGATTTCCTTAAAGACTTGTAGAACTAACACTCTTACAACTCTTCACATTGAAAGGAAGTTCTTTTAAATTCTGTTAGTTCTCCAGCCTACATTTTTTAGAAAAGTAAGATGTGCAGCTTCTGAAGAAAGCCAGGAACAATGAGGTGAGCCGTATTTGCATTCACGAGTTATTCTGTGGTGGCACGTTGTCATCTTTTGTTGAAATATCACAACTTTCAAAAAGACTCCTTTGAAGCTAAAGAATTATATTTCATCTTGTTTTCTAAAAAGTTACACTGAATACACACTTTGAAATGACAACGTGAGATCTGACTGCCCTTTAGCATAGGTCTGTCACCTAAGGTGCCTGTGTTCAAATCAAGGTCATTGTGTTTTCTGTTAGCTGTGGATGATAGTGCACATCACATCTCTCTGCATCCACACCACTGGCATCTCAACATTTGGTATGAAAGTCTACAAGATATTCTATTTGGAAGATGAACAAGAGTGAACTAATAAGGGCATTAGATTTAAATACTAGTCTCTGCTTTGAGTGGTTTCTCAAGATCAAAGTTGAAACTGATGCAGGGCTATGTGCCATACAGAATTAATGCTCTAGAAGACTGAAAGAAGGTGTTTTAAATGTCTGAGGTGTGTAGTGCTGAAAGACTTCTGCTCTCCCTAATCAGTGGGATAGCATGGTCCCAAACTTTTAAGACAAAGCAACCATGGCAGAATTATGAACCAAATGACACCTCCAGCCTGGAAGCAGTTTCTTTAAAAAATTGAGAACAAATAGCAACAGCCAGTCTCAAAATGGGCATTAAGAATGTATCTGCAGTAGGAAATCACCTCAGCCACACATGGGCATTCAAGAATTTGCACAGGATTGAGATCAGGTTCTCTGAACCCCCTGTCTCTCTCTATGCTCTGTAGGTTTTCACCCTGGTCTGCACTGGTAACCAATGTGGGCACAACCAAAATGTTCTTGAAACTTTCAGTGAAGAAGCCTAGTGAGCTGCTTTGCATATCCTAGATTTTAATGTACTCATTGCCTGTCTTGCTGCAGTCCTGTCTTATTAACAATGTGATTTTTATTCAGGTAGTTACCATTCTGCAGAGGTCTGGAGTCCAGCCCAAAGCCTACTGCTGACTACTCCTTCATGACCCAGGCAGAAAGATCAACTCCTGTGCTGCCAATTCAGCATTAGCTAGAAGGAGAACATGATTTTTTTTGTAAACTTGTGAGAAATCTGGGAGCAAATGTTTTTAGCTTTCCAAAATGAGGTATATAGAGGATTTGTTTTTCCTCTTTATTATTTTTGGGCTAAATCCTGAAGCCCTTACATAGGCAAAACCCTGTTCTGGAGTATGTCTGAGAAGAAATAGTGACCAAACCAGCATTTGTTGCAATGAATTCAACAATTCTCTGGTTATGATACCCAGTGAGCACGCTGCCTTCCAAGAACATGCCCAACATCTGGCAGAAACATGTCATTTCAGAACTGACTTGCTCTTAAGGAGGCATCAATTTTGCTCTAAGTGCTATTCCATTAAGAAGAGCTCAACTGATGCTAGGACTTTATGTTAATATGGGATCTGAAAGCTTAAAAACATAGACTGATCAGCAATTAGGAAACTGCACATCGATTAGGAGAGATGAGTTTGGTGCCTTGCCAGCCTCACAGATTTCATATATGACCCAGAATAATCACAGGACCAAATTTGTAAAAGGGTACATTAACCCCAGTGGAAATTGGCCTCACTTTGCCATGGTTCATCTAAGCAACAGCTTCTGCTCTATGCAAGACATCTCTCTCTCACAGAAAGAAAGCTCCATCCCACCTGGTTTTCCAGGCAAAGAAAAATAGCATGATTTTTTTCGTGTTCAGCTATTATTGCTGATCATTTTTGTTCTGTGCTGAGGGAGCCTGGCCCATTGGGCCAAGAACACCTTCCTCAGCCCCCAGGTACCCTGAGAGAGGCCCCTGGTTTTCTGCTGCTGGATTTATCTAGTCTTCCTCTGCACATGGGCAGAGCATCTGCATTGCAGGCTTTTGTGGTGGAAGGGACCACTGGGGTACTGAGCCTTTCACTGCACTAATCCCAGGGGAATCTGGCCCTTCTCTCCCAGCTGGGAACCCTTCATCTCTCTGTGTGTCTGTTTCTTATTTGTACAATGGAGATAACGACACTATCACATCCCATGGGGATTTTGCAAACAGAAATCTATGAATATAGTCCTTGGGATTAGCAGAGAGACTGTGATGATTGGGATCGCAGAAATACCCAGATAGATCTCTTAGGGAAACAGCTGGTAAAGGTATTGGGAGGGATTTAATTGTCCTCTGAACAATTAAAATAAGAAAAGGCCATAGTTCTAACTTACTAAGTAGAAGTAAAACTGAACTACTGGATTTTACTCTGCTTAAATGAGAAAAAATATCTCTGCAGATATTGTAATTAGGTAGTAGAATTCTCTGATACATTCAGTTGCTTTTTATATCCAATGGTTTACAAAATAGGAGTAACCTCTGAGACCTCTTGATATGTGTTTAAATAAACTCAGTGCCAATTAATATGAATGGAAAGGGTTGCACCCGAGCAATCACAAGCCTGGAAAGTTTAGCACAGTCATTTATGGAGAAATCAGTGCTGAAATATGAGCAGCAGAATTTGCTCAAGATTTGAGGAGGAATTGCATAGCCCACTAATACTCCTGTCTCCAAAGGTCAGCTGTGGAAACAGATGGTCAAAAGAAACTGGCTAGAAAACTTATTGCAGTGGATACTAGAAGTGAACGTAATTTTTAAATCAGCAGAACAGAAGGTACAAATATTATGACTTGTGATCACAGTCTGCATTGCTCCATTTCCACTCTCCTAAGCTCTTTTGCATCCTATCACGAGTGTGAGTCAAGTGACCAGACTTTCTGTGTTGAGACACGTTGAAGTCTTGGGGCACCTCTTCTTGCATGGGACAGGGGCAGCTCAGGCCCTGGCACCTGAGCTTAGTCATTGCATACGCTTTCTCTTGGTGTGGGAAATGAATTTGTTGAGAGCTTTCAAAGCTTGACAGAAGGTTCACATAGTATGCATCTATATGTAAACCTTGAGATAAGAAATGCTGATTTAGAAATGCTGTGGAATAGGACAGACACTGTTGGGAGAGAAATGGAACTGGAAATAAGTTTCAAAAGGTGGCTTTGCAAATAAGACTAAATACTTTGGAGAAATAGAACTATGAAAGATGCATTGTAGTAGGAGCCACGAGGGGTAATTTTACATGATTGTCTTTAAGGCATTTACAGCAGAGTGTGGCTAAAGCTGATAGGCCAAGAAACACTTATAGTGTATTGTAACTAAGAAGTAGTTTACTTCTGACTGTAATGGTATGAATTATAACATCTGTAGTGTTTCACCCTTCTCATGAGATTGAAAATAGAATAAAAGTTCTTAAAGCACCTCTCACTTACCCCATCTCTAGGTGAAAAAAGGGCTTAATCCAACATCTTGTTGACAATGTCCCAGGTGAGTAGAGCAGCTGTGGTGATCGCTGCACGCTGCTGCTGTGGCGGGCAATGCCATGGAGCACCAGCTGCTGGGACTCTCTGTGTGTACTCTTTGTCTGGACTTCAAAAAGTGTGTTTATTAATGCAATCCTGCTGTTTTGGTTTGGTTTGATTTTTTTACGCTTCCATATGCTTTCATTATGAAGTCTATGCATTTGCATTTATTAGAATTGAATTTTGGTTCTGCATAATCAGTCTTTGCTCTAATACTGGCATTGGGTTGGTATTGAATGATTCTTAATTCTGTCACTGCTTATTTTCTTGACCCATGGAGAACTGCGGTGTGTGAACAGTGCTCATTAAAGCCTGTCTGCAAGCAGTTTACCTTGCTGTTTCTGTCAGTCCTGGGCTTAGTAACAGCGTAGGAGAACAGCTGAGAGAGCACAAAGAAGTAGATAGGGACATTTCCAGGCACTGTGAGAAGCAAGATAGTGGCATGTCCCACAAAGAGGGCTGAGTCCAGGCAGTGCATACAGCTGATTATTTACATATCTGCATGATGCTAGGCACTGTACAGATGTTCTGTATCTTCCTCTAAGTCCTCACAGTCAATGCCCCTTAAATCATCCATTCCAGTGGTGTCACCCACTGCACAAACTGGCACATAGAGTTACCTAAATATCAGCTGACATTTCACATAAATATGGTGATCAAAGGCAATACAAGTTTTTTTTTGACTATGAAATTATGAAATCATGATTCCAGAAGACACCCTGTTCTGCCAGCAGTGGATCCCTGAGAGATTTTGCCGTCTACAAAGTGTGATTCTCTAGGAACACAATGTGGAAGCAGAGGTCCAATTAAGATCAACCCATTTATCCCAGGCTTTGACACTCTGTTATATCTGTGTGTGTGATGACTTTTTTCTGCAGGACAAGGTGTCCAAGAAGATAATTTCTTGAGGGGTGGGGGGCCAGGAGCTGTACCTTGTGAGGAATATGGACAGGCTCATGTTTTGTGAGGAAGAGCTTTAACATGAGGTGGGGATACTGAGAAAGCTGCTGGATGTGGCTCTGATGAGGGGAGAACAGACACTGGACAGTCAGTGATGCCCTGCCTAAACTGGGGTGGTTCCTTAGTGGGTGATTCTCCCAGCAGGCTCTGGCTGTGTCTGCACAGCTCTGTGAGGGTGAGCGTGCCTCATGCCTGAGCGACTGGCAGAGGAGAGTGGCAGCGTGCTGCTCCCTTCCAGGCCTTCTGGGGAGCCCTTCACACGTGTCCTATTTCCTCCAGCCCCCTGACAAAGTGGCAGGAACTGAAATCTGATTTACAGCTTCCATTTGCTTGCCTTAATAGACTGGGGTGTGATCCGAGCTCGCACGCCTTGCTGCTCATCGCATCTGACAGTCCAGACTTGCACCTCAGGACGAGGAGGGCCACATCCTGCAGCTGCTCTCATTATTTCACTCCAGTTAGTCATGTCTGTCTCTGTATGGGAGGCTTTTTTTTTTTTGCATGGAAAAGTTAGGAAGCAACTCAAGTCCTGTGATTTTCTCAGATATTACATTCATTATTTTCTCATCAATGTAATAGTCAGATTCTCCCATGATACGACAGGAGCATGAACAGAGATTACAGCTGAACAATCCCCTTTTACAAGAACGAGCCCTTTATCACTGTCTCCTACCCCCTTCTGCAATATTCTGTGGTTTTGACAGAAACTCAGTTTCTGAAATCTTAAAGAACTGTACTAAATACCACTATTGTGATTTCTTTTCACTGAGCTTTCGGCTTCCTCTTTCTTATTCTGAAAAGAGAACCCTCCGTTCTGATGTAGGATCTGCATAACATGAACAATAAGGGGAGCAGCAAAGCATGCAGGAGAGCCTTTCACAGTTTTTTTTCTTGTATTTTTCCTCCTCCTGCTTTAGATTATCCAAGTGCTCTTCTACTTGCCATCGAATAAACAATCCTTGTGAAACTTTGGGCTCAATTAAAGTGTTAAATATGCTACTACTCTTCCTAACTCTGCTCAGAGTTGATTGTATAGATCTAAAGGCAAAATTCTTTCATCAACCTATATGTATTCAAAAAAGCACCAAAATGCATTCTAAAATGGGACGAAAAAAGGCTGAGGTTTTCACATTACAAGGCAATTTTGGGAGCATGAGCTAAGAAATTTGCCATTATGTTTTATATATGATCCTATTCTGCTTAAAAAAGATATTGCCACACATGTAACATGACTGGAAGCATGATACAATAGAATAATTAGGCAGGTGCTGCCTATAATTATTTTGGTAATTTAAAATCTCTGAAAATACTCAGTTATTTATATTTGTTATCTCTTTTAATTTGTCTTGTAAATAGATCTGTTTACAACACAAAACTGAAAGCATCTATCTGAAAGAAGGCAAAAATTCCAATTTCTCCCAGTTTTCACTTACATTTCAAAATCTACACATCCGTCTACTTCAGATCCCAAAGTTGGAGGCACTAAATTTCCCTTCTAACCCAGCACTTTGATTCATTTTTCTTCTGTTTTAAGAAGTAGAAGGAGAGGAAAAAAACTATTCCATGTTCTTGGTGGAGAGGTACAGAGTGGATATTATCTAAACTTCCAGTGAATCACAGCTGACAGTGTTGCTATTTCTAGGCCAGAGAATCACTCTTTGAACAAAATGCAATTGCTGTGTCTTTTCAACCTGCGCTTCAGCAGAGTGAAACAGCAGGATTCCCGTACTGTATAATAACTGTCAGAAACAATTTCTGCTCTGTAAGTGAGGTGAAGCAAAATGTCAAAATATTTGAATACATTTCATTGAGGATATCTTCTTTTAAATTAGTGAAGGCTAGAGGAAGAGAATCCTATTCTCTTGCATAATAAATATGCATGGAACTGTGGGGCCAAGTGAATTCTAATAAAGCTGGGTCCTTGCTCATTAATGTGTTAGAGAACAACAACAATAAAACACAATAATTATTAGTTAAAGAAATGCCAGCACTGGCCTTTTACCAAGACTCCTGAACATATAAATCACAATAAATTTAGGCTGTCTGAGGATGCTGTGTTAATTACCATATTTCACAAAATGCCTTGGCTAGGGGGGAGCAATCACAGTGACCGAGAAGGGTTCCAGCCTGAGTGTGTACATCTCCTTATTAGTACAGCTGCTTTCCAAGGAAATCATTAGCCAAACCTACACTCCTACCCAAAGAAGAATGGTAAGGAAAGTATACTAACAAGACCTCGTAATTTTATAGGGTTTTCCAGCCCAAAGCAGCTTATGAAGAAAATGCTTGATAGTTTGCAAACAATTGGGGTTGAGATATTTTCAGTGCAATTATCTTGAATTTGCAAACAATTCTCTTGTGCTCCCACTTACTGCTTGCAAAGAAAGGCTGCACAGGTTAACAAGTCTCGTGCCCAGTGATAAGCAGCAAGGTGACACAATTGTGCCCAGGAGGATGGGTGAGCAGAGCACCTCATTCATGTGCCCCAAGAGCTGCCAGTCATGCAAGATTCAAAAAAGCTGCAAAGGACCTGAAGAGACCTGTGATACTGAAAGGCAGAACCTTTATCTGCAGTCCCTCAACAGTGAGGGGATTACAGGGAAGCATCTCAGCAACTCTAAGATGTGGATCACTCCTACATGCCACGGACAAGCTGGGTCCCTGCTTTTCTTGAGTCCCTACCAATGTGATGTGGAGCACTAAAGCACTCAGGTAAAGGATGCATCCAAAACACCCAGTATTTTGTCCAATTATAACCAGTCTAAGCTGATTCAGAGTAAAGTAGAAAAAAGCCTGCCAGAAGCCAAACTGTATGGTGAGGAAAGGAAAAATTATCCCCAGTCCCTGCAGGTCACCTGTGGAAATGAAAACATCACACTAATGTTAAGTAAGGGAAAGGTCAGTGAAATATATATTTGTATAGGTATAATTCTAGCAAGAGGGATATGAATGCCCATAAAAAAACCTCCCTCCAGTTTCCTGAGTGAGTGTTCTTGCTGACTGTGTTGAAATGCTGAAGTGGCTCCATCATTAAGGTGGTGAGCAGAAATAATAAGCACAATTTATAATGACATGGGCACACACACACACACACACACACACACACACAGAGGAACTCTCTGTGTCAGTGAAAATAAGACTGGCCCTGAAATGATTTAGGATTCATTAGTTCACAGAGCTCATTATGCAACATCATGAGATAACAGTTCAGTCCTATTTTTGGTTTACTGCTATAACCCATATAAAGCATTATTTTTGCTGCTGAGGCTAAAATGTTCACATCTGAAAAGGCCCATTTCTAATAACATTTTAACTTACTGTTTTTAAAAAAGTATTGATCTGAGTAGCTAATATTGATGGACTGCTATGTAATACACTGATCTTCCCATAAATGCCTGCCCTGCTTGGCATTGTGATCCTTTGCCCATTAGGACCCTGGAAAAATGTCTCAGAAGGTGACCAGAATGGGTTAATTTGAGTTATCCATACTGTTTTGTGATGGAAACCACAAATTGGTAAAAAGTTGACATTTACAGACAAAAAGAAAAATTCCTGGGTTGCGGGGTTTTCTGCTGCAACTAACACCACTCAACAGCCTTGTTTAGAAATGTTGACCAAATTTGTTGCATTTCAAACCCCTACTAGAGAAGGAGATTAAATCTAGTAAATATCTATCTAGATGGCCAGTTATCAGAGGGCATTTTGATAGCAGTCCAGTGTGTAATGACAGATTGCAACATATTGATTTTGCTGAACACACTGCCAGTTACACCAGTCCTACCAAAATGCATCACTTTTAGTACAGGGCTTTTTGTATCTATCCAATGTGTTTCCTCTGTGGGGGAAAATGAATTTACACTTTTTGTTTACATTCTTAAGATGCCTGGGTGATTTTATTTTGAAGGCAAGTGATAGAAAATAAATAATGTTGTTTTCTTTCAGATAAAATCTTCCTAATTTGTGAGGATTCTGCTTGTTGATGTGATTGCTGGGCTGCATTATTTAAAATAACGTCGCTAGAGATTACAGGTTTCTTTGGTAATACTGAGATAAAATTACAAACCATTTTGCTGGTGTTCAGAGGAAGATAATGGCAGCCCTTGGTAATGTACAGTGGTCTGCCAAAATTGCTGAAAAGAAAGAGGAAATTTCATCTAATCCACATAAATTGAGCATGGGGATTATCAGGCTGTCTGAAAAATGCTTGTTTTAGTTCTGGTATGTGGCAGGTAGCTATCAAAGATGAAATATGCATGTCTGCTCCTCTAGCCATAGAGTGTGCGGGATTGGCCTCAACTGTGTGTTTGCAAGTTTTTTCAGTAAATTCAATAATTGTCATTTCCTTGTTTTCCTCATAGTTTCCTTCTGTTATTGCTCAGCCTAATCTCTCTCTTCTTGTGTTTTCTTACAATGGGGATCAAGGGATTTTCTCTAATATAGTTTAATACCTCCCTCATTACCAATTTTTGATTCTCTTCTCCATCCCATTAAAACTCTGACTAATTGAAACCTCTTCTGTATGTAATATTCCTTGCTATGGACTTCTTGTTGATTGTTCTTTTACCTGTTTACACTGTGCACATCCTGTAGGTAAGCATGCATCCAGCTCACAGGCTGGGTGAAAAAAAATTAAAAAAACCATTAATTTGTAACCATTTTTTAATTAAAAGTCTTATTTTATTTGAAGATCACACAGGTGGCAATGGTTCTCTTACTTTTCTTTCTGGTCTATAGTTATGAGAAAATTTAAATAAAAAGGTTGTCTTTTAGTGAACTTCTTAACTAGTTTTGGACATATATACATTGGACATATATACATAACACATTGCTTTTGGAAGAATCAATCTGGCATGTACTCAAATGGCTTAAATTCACTGAATAAAATATTTTTAAGGCTATGAAAGAATAGGCTCCTTGGTAAGCATTAGGAAGCACACCATTTGCAGTTCAGATGTCAGTGTTTTTTGCTGTTACTGTGTCACCAAAGAACAAGCAGAGCTACCATAAGCCTTCTAGAAAGCTAAATTTGTTTCCATTTTTACTTATCTAAAAATGTTGATGGGATTCTGTTTGCTTTTAACAGAAAATGCTCTACCAAGGAGGGAACCAACAATATGGCTGTTTGATGAGTTAAATGTTTTGATGAAGTCATAACCTTTTCTTATGGTTTTACAAGAAAAAAGTAATACAGGCTTGAATGGGACATTACAATGCATAGTGAAATAAAGATGACTCTGAACAGACATATAAAGGAGAAGGTACCACAGCACTGCTGCTGCTTTTCATGTGGTTCTCAGTATCTCATAAACCCCAAGTCCCTCTGAGAAGCCAAAGCAAGAGCTGATGAATATAATTGACCCTATTGCAATTTAAATTTCCTGGCTGATGTGATATAAGAGGTTTGGATCGAATCTGTTGAAGCAGGATAGCAGGTTTGGATCAATGCTCTTTCATATTACTGTAACAGATGAGCATCAAAATTCCTGTAAATATTTCTCTTGCAGTTGCCAGTAATTATCTGTGTAAATGACAATTGAATGGCTTTAAAATAAATTCAAATCATGAAATCAGTGCCATCTCTATGTTTCTCACTTGTCATAATCTTTTATCTTTTGTTCTTTTCTCCCCCTGTCTGTGTTTCCTTCATCACTTTTCCTTCAATCTTTATCTAAAAACGTTTGGTTTTGAATGCCAGTTGTTCCTCAGGCCTGCAGTGTAAGTCAGGTCTTTCATTTAAGCAACAAATAGAGTGCAACAGATGGAAATGGGACTGGAGCTCCTGGACCTGTTCATGAATTGGAAAACATGTAATGTTGCCTTGTGGAAGAAGACTGGGATGAATAGCAATGAGTGGCAAAGTGAAACCTTTGTTTTAGGGAAAATAACATTTAGCCTGCCTGGGACAGCAAACCCTCTGCAGAACGTCAGCCATAAGAGGGGCTGAAGATGAGTCAGGTACATGGGTGATTCTTGCCACCTGTGTAAGTTTTAACCCATCAGGGTGCCAAAGACAGCTGGGAAGGTGAACAAATACTTTCTTCTAGAGGGCTTTTTCTGTCTGACACAAAAAACCAAAAAAAAAAATCACAGAATTCATAGAATAGTTTGGGTGGGAAGGGACCCTAAAGATCATTTGGTTCCAACTCCCTGCCATGGGCAGAGGTACCTTTTACCAGACCAGGCTGATCAAAGCCCTCCCAGTCTAAAAATTTGTAATCAGCTGTAACACATATTGTGACATATATTTAACTTGGATTAAAAAAAAAACTGCTAATGAAAAATTATCCATAAATATATATATTCTGAAAAGCAGATAAACTGGAAGAAATGGCAATGAAACAGAACAGGAATGTTCAATGAAACTATCAGGAATGGCAAAAGGCAACTTGGCTATGAAAATGAGAATAAAAATGTCTCTAGAAGCTGAAATAGAATATACAGTAGAGCAGCACCTGAAGTAAAGTCTCACACCCTTTTTGGATTTTGTTGCAGGCATAATTCAGGAAAAATGAATTCATTTGAGGCACTTCCTTAATCATAAGATTCTGTCTTACAGGAGCAACGAGACTTACAAAAATAATTAGGGGCATGGAGTGAATTCATTTACAAGGGGAAAGATAGCTAGTTATCTTTGCTAGGTGATGATTAAGAGTGGGAGAGGGATGCATAATAAGAATTTACAAATATTAGAGACATAAATATACAAAAAGGAGATTATAAATATGCAGCAAAGTATTTTTAAATCCAAGGACCAATGTTTGGGCTGTAGGTGACTTATTTGCTAAGGGAAAAAGCACATGATATAAAGCCTTTTTCTACGTAGGTTACTGGTTCAAATCTGTCCCTGGCATGACATGACTTTATAAGTTAAAGACTGTTTAGAATTCTGCTTGAAATAAATTTTGTCCTGTTTCAGGAGAAAATGGCTTCATTACAAAGGCTGAAGGCTGGACCAGCACTGCTGCTTCTTGACTCACCAGAGCAGTGACTGGCACACACAGCCTCTTCTCAGGGCTGAGAAGGTGAGATTTGTTGGTGTGGGAAGCAGAGGGAGACTTGCACTATCCCTGTGCACTTGCACCTTTACTTTGTCCTGCAGGAGAGTCAGGATCTCATTTGTAATGCAATGTGCAGGCAATTAGTGAAACTGATTAGTGAATGTGATTATATGGACCCAGGTTTGTGCAAAAATTGCGGATGTGTTAAAGCCCATGGGAAGGGTGTTGCAGGAACAGACTTGCATTTATTGCACTCACATATGGAGTTAAGGATATACGGTTTCAAAGAGATGAAAGAAATTATTATGTTCCTCTCTAATATAATCCTAAAGCCTAAGAATGACAGGACCCTGTTTTGTGCCCACTGACACCTAGACAACACTAAGATTTGGGAAGGGTCTCTGCTTAGGGACTGATCCATCTGCTGCACTGGCTGATGCCTGCAGGACAAAGGAGCCCTACAAACCATTACCCTCCTCTCTTGCCTCACCAGCCACCCAACAAAATGTTTCCAAATCTGCAGAGTTTTGGCCCATTCTGTTGTGTAATCACAACTGAATTGTATACTTACTGTATTACCTGCATGGAGAGCCAGAAGAAGGACTAAAACCCCTCTCCAATAATAAACAGCAGTAGCAGGTGGTCTGGATGCTTCTAGCAATGTGTAAGTGAATCAGAATGCTCTTGCAAACCTGACTGACAAATATTCCCTGTAGAAGTAAAAGTTGCTTTTTAAGATACCTGATATTTGACAAAGGCAATCCGCTGTGTACACCTATACTAATCCAAGTGACGAGAAATATGCATTCTCAGAAATGCTGCACATAATTCGACTTAGAAGGGGAGAACAAATAAGTAATTTGCTAAATCTGAGAGATGTTTGTAGCACTTCCTTTTGCTGCACCAGAACACACATTGGATTAGGACTCCTTAATGTAGGTATTGTTTCACTGTGAAAGGTTATTGAAACTAAGAGTTTCAGAGAAAATGGATTTGGTAATAATTAAATACATTCCATGTAGGAATAAACTTATCTCTTCTAAGAAATATAGTAGTGTATTTAATTTTGCAGTTTTCAGGTTCCTTTACAGATCATAACATGTAAGCTCCTTTTAAGCAGAAATCTCTGCTGGTTTGGGTTTTACTGTCTTTAATCAAGTAAATTCACCCCCTGCATCAATTAAGATCTGAAGAATTAGCACTTAGTGTCATAAAAGTATGTATTCTAATTTCATTTACAATGCACAAATTGATGACATAAGGCAATCTGTACCTCTCATTTTCTGCCCCTCTCTCTCTCCCTCCACCCTCCCTTCTGAGTAATGTGGCTCAGAGCAGGGAAGGTCAGGATTTCAATACCTATGCGAATGAAGGTTTTTCTTTTTAGTGTGACACAAGGTCTCCTTTTCTCACAATTTGAAAATTCAGAATAGATTTTTTTTCATGACTTGCCCTTGACTATAGTTAGCCCTTCTCAGTGTAAAATAGGATCTACTCGTAGTTGAATTATCTTTATTATTGATAATGAAAGGTTTTAAGAGGGAAGATGGATGAATACCAGAATCCTTGACAGCAACTGGTGCTCTGAGCAGATTCTTCTGGAATTTCCCCTAATGTGTCTGGGCTCTTTTTTTTTTTCTTTGGGTTTTGGGTTTTTTTTAACCTTTTTTTTATCTCTCCACAGAGTTCAGATTATGAAGTTCAGAGAATGGGGAGATATTATCCTCTGTCCTATCTGTAAGTGAATGGCTGCATCTACTGTCCACGTGGGTTGAAATAAACCTGTTATGTACTTCTTTTTCAGATCAGTCAGATTCTGGTCTGGAGACTTTCTTTTGTTGCCAGATGCAGTTCTAATATTCATCTTACTATCTGTCTTTCCCTTGCAAATGCAGCAGCAAACATGCACAGGTGGTATAAAAGGACATACCTGCCCTGACTTGCAAAGGAAATTGCTTTGCACCAGCTGAAGATTTACTGAAGAGCAGCTTCCCTGCTGGCTTGGGGGAGGCTGGGTGGCCAATAACAACCAGAAAAAGGAATGTCACTACTCATTTTGCTCTCCATTTTATCAGGGTAATAATGCTTGTACTGTTCAAGGCTTCTCTTTCAGTCCTTTTCTGTCAATACATTTCAAATCCAACATCTAGTGGTACAAGCCAATTAAATCCCAAATTCACTTGTCAGAGCATTCCCTCTATGTGTCTGCCATATTCTGGAGCCAAGTTCTTCAGTTTCTTGGGTTTAGTCCAAGAGGAAACATTAACAATAAATAACGATGAAGATCTGTATGCTGGAAATAAAAACAATATCTATTAAAGGCACTCCACAGAAATGAACTCAAAATGCACGATGTGAAAATTAAATAAAACTTGCAAGAATATTAAAGCTCCAAAGAAATAAATGGAATGACTGCTGAGAAAAACTGAAAATGAGGTGCCCAGTGTTTTTGAACTGTTTGGATTTTTGGCAGCTTGCACAGTAGGTAAAGGCTTTGAATCAAAAAAATTCCAAACAACTTTCAATTGCCCTTAAGCATATTTTGGACTCAGTTCTCAGTGTGGACAAATGTCACAGAGGGGAAGAAATCTGGCTCAAAACTATGAAGTGTAAGTATTGTAAAAACTTAAATGTGCACGTGTGACTTTCTATTATATTTTTAACAACATTTCAAGGTTGGATACATAATTCATGGCATTTTGGATATCTTGAGAGAAAGTACAGTGTTGTAAAATTTCTGGATCAACATCTCTTGGCTTGAGAAAAGACCCATGCCTCTGAAACTCTTTCAGCTCCCTTAAAACTCTTCTGAATATAAAAAGTCCAATGCTATGATCCAAAGACCTCTGGAAAAAAAATTAAAATTCTACTTATTCCAAAATGTGCTCTGAATCTGCCCGCATTGTGTAAGGGGAGGGATTCATCCCTTATGTGGAATGTTTAGAAATACAAGGCAACAAAGCAGTGTGCACTTCAGCAATTTGTGTTTTAAGAAAGAAGAAATCATCTCCTTGTGGAAGAGACCCATTATCTCAGAGAGTTTATTTGTTGTTGTTGGCTTTTTCATCACAGCAGCAGCCACAATAAAACATGGGAGTGCAGTCACTATGGCTGGTGAACACCTTGGTTGGGCACCGCACCAAGCCGTGCTTTTAAGGTGACAACTTTGCCCTGAAACAGCTCTTGCATGTGGATGGTGAGGTGTTCATGGTGCTTTTCCCTCTGTCTGAGACTCCTTCTTGGATCATCTAGAAGGAAATAAACCTCACTGCTTGCAAACATCTGTGGGGTTTTTTTTTCTACTTGGGTGTTTTGAATCCATTCGTTTTTCTTCTGTTGGAAATGAAAACTGAGCTGTATAATTGCACGCAGCTCCCAGTCCCTGCTGCGCTGAGGTCAACCCGAGCTAAAACATGAGTTGCCTCTCCAAGCTCACCCTGGAGACAATCATCCTGAAGCGGACTGAAAGCAGAGCCCAGCGCAGACACTCGAGTTGCAGTCGCTTTCATGCGCTCTGAAAGGCTTTGGCGCGATGGCACCTCCCGGCCGTGCTGTGCCGTGCCTGGCAGCTCTGCCGCCGTGCAGGGGCTGCCTGCCTCCCCAGGGCACCTCACCCTCTCCCCACAGCCTCTCCAAGTGGAGGCTCCTGCTGCCCTCCTCCCCACGGGGCCACGGGGGCTGCTCTCCAACACGGTCTGCTCAACAGCTGTGTCTCGATGGAGACATCCAGGGAGGTCCTTCAGCCACGAGGTAAAGGCCACACGTTAAATAATAGCTGTTGTTCTCAATCCTCTACACACAGACTTTAAGGGAGAAAAGGAAAGAAGAAAGGGAGAGTGAGTGCTGTGAAAATAAAGTAGTGTTCTGTGTGCTTTAGGCTTTGACAAAAAAATGCTGCTAGGAATGAAAATAAAGAGTAGGTAATGTCCTCAGCATCAGGAATGAAATATTCCTTTAATAACTGTTTTCCTCAGACAGTCTTATAGTAACTTCAGAGCCTTGTGGTCTAGATGTTTTACATACATTTTTGGTGGACTAAGTCTGTTCTTTCCTTCACGTAATCCCAGAAACAAATCAGAATCTCAGGGGACTTCAGTCACCATGCCCCTCCTCTGGTGCTCTCTGTCCTCCCCAACAGAACAATTTACAGCTGGGTAATGTTATAAACATCTGGCCAGAGGTTTTTTAATACAGACCTTGAGGGCAACCCAACCTCCTGGATCTACGTGTCCTCGCAATTTGCCTTATTTCCTTCTGGTACCGTGATGATAAGTAGCTGCAACACCCTCCAGGGTGCAGTTCTGCATGTTGTCTCCTTTCAAAGAAGGTCACCAAGAGAACAAACCTGTCTGGGGCAAGAAGGAGATCACCCATACCAAGATGGTTTGCTTGACTACCTCCTAAATAACCCTCTCCCATAAGTACTACCAGCACTAGGGAGTGCCAAATTAAGAGCAATGTGAAATCTTTGCAAATGGTGACTAAATGATGGAGACAATAACAATGTAAATAACTTGGTAATTTAAATAGCTGGTTTATAAATAAACCAGAGTCAATATATATTCCTGCTGGTCTCTAAAGAAATTAGACCAGTAAATTCCTGTGAATCACAATAAGGAACATATTTTGTGCTTTTAAAATAAATCTCCAAGCTGCATGATTAAGTACTTTTAATTATTGTAGAGTGTTACAGGCAGCAGCTTTATATATTATATCTCTCCAATCAATAACAAAAGAACTGCTTTGCAGGAACTGATGCTGTACTTTTGCAAGAAAATTAGTTGTACTTCAAAAGAAAGTCAAATGTTAACTTTAGTTTGTCCTTGCTAGTCATTTTATTTGACATGTATTTTAAAATTAAGTTGGCTATTTCATGAAGAAACACAGTGCTTAAAAGAATGCAGTGTACCTTGAACTGAGCAAAAGTTTGGCTGGGTTTTGCATTTTAATTGTAGCTGATGAGGGAAAAAACAATGGAGAAATACTTTGACTTCATAAGCAACATGTATGAATGCAGAGATAATTTCTCTAAACTTCCTTTTATTAAAAAAAAATATGAAAGAAACTCTGAAAGGTGGGCACTTGAGAATGGTATTTTATTTTAAAAGAAACTAAAAAATGCTCACAGTAGGCAAAATCCCCAAATGAAGCCTGTAGCCCGTTGCATTCAGCGGGTAGCCGGGATTGTTAGCATAATAGTAAAACTCCAACAGTGACACTTGAAGCAAAACTTTATGCATTTTTAAAGACAGCTAAAAACAACCCACCCTCAACTTGATTCTTGCATTCTTGTTTTCAAACATGCCACTGGAAAAATAAGCCAATATATAGTGCTATCAACCAGTGTTAGCAGCCTGGACTCTTCTCTGGACAGATCTGTGCAGCATGAACACTCAGGAGATCTTGGTCCCACTCAAGGTCACTGTGGGTCTGTTTTCAGAAAACCCACCTTGCTGATAGGTGGCTTCATGTTTAGATAATCACATCTGTCCTTCTGTGGCCCTTTGGGATCACTATTTTGCCTTGCTGTTGTTCCTAAAACAAATCTTTTAACCCTCCTTACCTGAGCAAGCAGGGATCGTGCTATTGGAATGGAATAGAATCCTGTAAAAACACCTTAGTGGCACAGGAGCACCCAGCCAACACCACTGCTGACCATGCTCAGAGGAGCTGGACATCCTGGGCCTGCTACAGAGCTTGATCCAGACATGTGGGAGGGAGGCTGATCTCCAGGCCTGGAGCTACTGTGCTACACTTCTTTAGCTTTCCTTCCCTTAGCAATGCAGGTTTTTTTCTCGGAAGAGCTGCTTTCTGCCAGTAACAGAGCCCACAGCCAGAAGTGCTCGCTTTACTTTTGATATTGGCAGGTATTTTGTCCAGGAAGCAGCCACTATTAGCTATTCATTGTGTCATTTCACACCTCAGGTCTCTCTCAAGCTCCAGCTGTGTTGTGGATTACTCCAAACCTATTGGAAATGGGCATCAGCTCGAGATGGCTTCAAAGACATTTTCTCTACTTAACCATCATAGAATAGTTCAGCACCTACTTTCTCATCTTTGTCATGTTTAGCACATCTGGCAGAGTGGTTGCACTCATAACAGCTGACATTTCAGTGGCCCTCCTGCACAAAGACATCCAGCAAACTTTGCAGAAAAGTCCAGCTGCCCCCAGGGCAGCAGTTATCCGCGGTTCCTCAACTGCACCAGGCAACATCCGGCCTGAGGATGGGCAGAATGAAATACACAATTTTATACTGACCCAGGGCTAAAATTATACTGGAAAGAAGTCTTTGATAATTTTAATGACTGTAGCAGTTCAGGAAAAAGTCTCTTTACTAGATCTCATTCTAGTGTAGCATCTTCTCAATGCTGCCCCGAATATCAAACAGCATTGAGGAGGTGTCCTCTGCCCAGCCCCTCTGTCTCAGCTCTGCTCCTGCTGTCCTTCCTCTCCCACAGGGCTCTGCATACCCTCACACACTCCTCCCAGGGATGGAAGAGGGGTCCCAAATAAAAAGGGTAAGAATTGTCCCAAAATATTCAGATGCTTGCTCTGAATTTCACCTGCACCTATATTAAAATTCACTGCCCACATAGCTCTGCCAGTCAGAGGGGTGGGATTTCTCATCAGAGGGACAACAGCAAAGTGGCACTTTCCCCAAGAACAGCTTGGATTTTGTCTGTGGGAGGGAAGGGCACTGATTCCAGAAGACAAATCAGAATGTCCAGAGCAGTGCCTCCCCACCCCAGTGCATCAATCCTCGCTGTCTGATGGAGACAGATGCACTGCTTCCAAGTGGAAGAGAATTAGGTCCTGAGCAGTGCAGCTAGCTGCAGCTCTCCCCCTTTTCCTCCACACTCTGCCAGCCAAAATGCTCACAGAATGACTCTGTTTGGTTGACAAGACTCACTGTGATCACAGTCCAAGGTGACAGATTCCCCCTTTGCAGGAAGCCATGGGTTAAAGTACAATTGACCTTCAAAACCCACCAGCGCAGGCAGTGCTACGCTGGAGTGAAATGCAAGACTAATTTATGAATGGGCCAACTCATCAGCAGCATTTTAATGAATAAACGATGTGCCCATTCATTATTTTTCCATTTCCAAGTGTTAATAAACAGGCCGGTGATAATTAACTGAAATTCTACCTTTATAGAAAAGTGGCGCTTCATAAATATCAAATTGTGCTATTATCGTACATATCTGCTGGATTTCCATGAATATATAAATTCAGCAATTACCTCTGGAACTGTTTGCTAAAACATAAGAGCAGGTTAGCGAAGAAGAGGAAAGTCATACAGCAATTAAAATTTGAGAAACAAACAAAACATCCTCCTGATTCAAGAATTCAATGACAGTAAACAGGGCAATGCAATCAGGAAGGAAAGCCCTGTCCTAATCAACAGAGGTGATTTTTCACGTAGCTTGAGATGTGAGCTGAGCAAGCAGCGGGGAAAACTGCCTGCAATCAGCTGAGTGAGGCTTTAAGGCACTGAGCATCTGAAATTCCTACTTAAGGAAGCAGAGCCTGGAGTCACACGATTATATCAGAAGGGCAACTTCCTTTCAGAGAATAAACAGAAACTCCCAAATTTTTGAGCCTTACTAAAAATTACTCTGAAAAAAAAATTTTAAAAATGAACTGACCTTTACCAGGGCTGGGCTCTGCACATCTCTGGCAGAGGTGGGAGCTGCATCTCTCATCTCAATGAGATGCTAATTCCTGCACTCTCTTTCTGCAGGGAGACACCAGGTCCCACTGGAGCTGTGGGAGCAGGGTGGAAGTGAGGAATGGGATTCTCAGGCTGAAGGACTGGCTTGTTTTGGCTGAGCCCAGCTCAGTGCAGTGACTGGCTAGGTTGGGTCTGAGACCCTACACCCTGGGTTTGGATATTCAACATCTCTGTCATTGAGTGTGGTGGTGGGGAACACCTACAAAACTAGAGACTAGTGGCTAAGTGACATCAGGGCAGAGAGGGGACATAGGCATGTTGGACTAGAGGGTTAGGGCTAGAATTTAATGTTTGTTCCTCCTTCCTATTGCAAAGAGCTGTTGTGCCCTCCCCAGGGACAGTGCTCCTTCACCAAGTGGAATAACCTGGACTCTTGCTCCTAGGATAAGGGAGGGTGTCCAAGGACTAGCACTGAGACAGGAAAGGTGGGAAAGGGCTCACATTGCTGTTTCAGCTGCAAACCCAAACCCTGGCTTTGGGGCACAGGGTGGTGAGCACAGGGACCCCTCCTGCTCTGTATTTACACACACAAGCTGAGCAGGACAGTGGCCAGACCAGGGAGCACTCGCCCCTGTGCAGCAGCTCTCCTCCAGCCTGGAGGACGAGGAGATCCTCTTGCCCACAGCAGGTGACAGTGTTGATTCATGGCTCAGCCAGCCCTGGTTGCTTAGCTATGCAGCTGCCATCCCCCGGCTTCCCACATCTCCATACAGCTCCTGAAGCCAAGGCTGCTCCAGCAAGGGAATGCACTGGGCCTAGAAGGGCAACTTCCTTTGATGAGGACCTTTCAAACCTCTTTGACCTGACCTCACTGACAAAAGAGCCCTTCAAAGAAGATGAACTGTTTCATGTGGCAGCAATTTCTCATGTCAATCAAAAAGATTTTTTTCTTACAGCAACAACTCTCTATCCTTTCCCCACAAAATTATTCATTTTAATACAGCTATCCTCCTCTCTGCAGTGAACACCCTTGGGTAGCATCTTCAAGTGTCTCACAGATACACTCTTCAATTTGAATTTTCATATTTTATTTTCTTTCAAAAGTGGGGGAAGGGAATGAAGTGAACTTTCTTTGATTAAGATTCTTCTTTTGCATTTTTAAAACACACATCTTCTAAAACGAAAATTTCAGCATAAGATCTGGTGGTCTTCTGAATATCTTTTAAGAAATAGATGCTCAGCTTCCTTCCTCTTTTTTTTTTAAATGATAGAATATTTGACCTATTGGCCTCAAATTTTTAACTCGGTTTTCTCCCTTAAAATATTGCTGCAGCAGTATTTGAACTTCTATGACATTGGGAGATACAAGTGAAACAAATATTTCTGATGTTGAAGTAACTATTAAATTTCAATGTGGATCCATAACCTTGAACCATAGTCTTGCCAGGAAGGAAGTAAATATGGATCCACAACCCAGAGGAAGCCATAAAAGCTTCTTGAAATAGCCTACAATAGATTTTAACCCATAGAATTGTACTTCATTGAAAGTCCATTCTCTCACATTCTTCCCAGGCTCAAAGGGAGCCTCAACCTCCTCTGTGACTCTGGTAACCTCTACATCTTTGGGAAGGAGAGGTTTCCTTCCCAGTGATATAAAGCATCTGTCCTGATGCTTGAGCAGGAAATACAAAAGAAATGTCCTTGCAAATTAGTTTAGAAGAAAAGCTTTTATCCATTTGGAGGTTTGGAACATCTCAAGAGCTTCAGCAGAGATGGATGGATGGTCAGGGAGTCAATGAGGTGGTCACATACACAGGGATGATTTAGTCACACTGTCACTCCTGGCAGTTCCACACTCTGCCATATGGCCACAATTACCCTCAATGTGTGACATGTGTGTGTGCTGAACTTGTTCATAAACACAGCTCTGTTCAAGGCCTGCACTTAGGACCATATAACCACTTCACCTTCTCACCTGCTCCTGATTTGTTACTCTTTACCTCTTCCTTTGCAACTGTCAGCATTTTCTCAGTTCTGTAATTACTTATTTATCCATTTACTTGGAAAGGTGGTTGGCTTAGGCATATTTTAAACTTTAAAAACATAACACTTTTAAAAAATGAGACCAGACTTGTCAAAACAAACATAAACTGGACATTTTTGAGAAAGAGGATGTGTAGAAGAACAAAATGGGTTTTCTGTCAGCTGGTGGAAATTAGCTGTGATTTGAAAAAATGGTAAGGGTTTTTATAAAATGTCCTGTTTTTGTCATGTTCTCTGCATTTAATAATGTGTTGTGATCACAGCCTAGTGGTTCCGTGGGAATGCCTAGTGTAGGAGTATATAAATCACACTTTGCTTTTCTCAGTGTCTATTGGAGTTGTATGGAAATCTTTCCAATAAGCTGCCAGAGAGATGCTTGTCACTGCTAGTGTCCAAGTTTTATCCATACAACTCAGGAAATTTTACATCAAATGAGACAGAAAGTTTGATTCCAGATTGTACCTCCTGGCACTAACAGATCTATGAATGTAGCAGACTAAATCTATTCCAGTAATTTTAAAGAAATAAAAAATATCCATAGGTGTTCTCTTAGAATATTACTAATGAAGAAAAAATAAATGTCCAAAAGCAGGGAAAAAGCTTAAAAGCAGCAGATGAACTTTAATTCTGGTTTCTGAATTAGACCTTTAATTATGCCATCAAGCAGTCCTGTGCAGAACCCTGGGTCGCTGTGAACACTGAAACCTCTTGATTACTTCTTGTGTAATTTCTGCCTCAGCTATCCCCAAACACCCCGGGATGAAAGAGTGGGAGCCTCATGACTCCACAAGTCCCAGTTAAAATGAGGGATATGGCCATGAGCCAAAGCTCAGGCTGAGCTGAGCATGCAGCTGCAGTTTTTTCAGAGGTCAGCATTACTTTTTTCCATGGCATACCAATGGCTGAGGAAAACGGAGGCTGTTTTAGTTGTTGGCCTTATTTACGTGGACTTTATGTAATGCCAAAAAGTAGCTAACCTGACTATCTATTAAAAGAGAAAATGAGCATTTGAAAGAGGCTGTAACTGTGACTTTTGATCAGAGCTGTTTGTTGTAGCTCTCATTTGGAAAAGCAGATACAGGAGAGGAATTCTGACAAAGTTTCCCTGTTTTGCAAGGGAAAAAAAAGACTTAAACTTTTACCTTCCTAAGACTCAATCCCTCATTTTTTCCAATCCCATTCCTCATAACTTCTTTAATCCACTGATGATTGATGTAAACAAGTTTTACAGACTGTAGCTCTCAGATAGGCAATTTTATCAGAAACTGTGAAAAGCAGCATCTGCAAAAGGAAGAGGGATCCAAGGCAATGCTGTGCTGGAGATTTCCTGCGGGAGGAGCTCAGCGGCAGGAGCCTGAGCCCAGCAGTGATCTGCGGGGTTTGGCTGCCAGCTGGCCAAGCACGGGGCCATCACTGCCCAGACAAGTGGCACTCTCGTCCCTTGGGACAGGCCAGGGCACCTGGGGGATGGCAGAGAGGTGACAGTGCTGGGAGAGGACAAGGGCATGGGGGAGGATGCAGGGGGAGGCCATCCAAGCCATAGGGAATGGGGTGAGGATTTGGGATGGTTGGTGGGGAGGGGTGGAACAGGAATATAGGACACAATTTCATAGTAAACTAGGCTTCATTAACAATGCAGCTCTCAGAACTGCTTGTTTTCTAACTTGCAAAGAGTCTGTCAAGTGCTGCCTTTTTTTCTCTCTTAGACTTTTCTCCTCATTACTGTGTTCTTTTCTTTATTGCCATCCCATGCTGTGACTTTGATTCTCTGCTCTGAGTCACAACATATCCACTGCTGCTTTATATTTTGAAATGTCTTCACATCAGCATTAATATAAGAATGCATTTTGGCATAACAATTGTATCCAGTTATTGACCACATAATCAATAGTGCAGAGTTGGTAGAACCTTTGCTGCCATTTAAATCAAATCATTAACCAAAGCAATGAGAACCTAAATGTATAGATCTGTAAATGCTCCTAACAGTTGCTTTATATTAAAGGGAAAAAAGGGACCCAAGTTTAGGGATTTTTTTTTCCTCCCAGTCATACATAAAACTGCCAAATAAAATGATTTCATCCTTTTGTTCATCTCTCAAGCAACACAGGACTAGGCACAAATTACCACAAGTGTCAGGCTGGGCTCCCAGAAAGTGAAGGGCAGCAGTGTAGGAGACTGCAGGCTGTGTCACGCCTGGATTGCAGTGGCAGAGTGATCCAGGAGCCACAGTCACACATCACACCCCACGGATGAGCCTGGCACTTGCTCTCAAAGCAAGAATCAAGTTGTAACAGGCTGTGCCTGTGCTGCTAGATCACACAGGGCTGGGAGCAAGCCTGACTGCAGGCTGTCCAGGCTGCTTCACCATCAGCTGTGAGCTCACACCTCGCTGTAGTCTTGAGATGTGCTGACTCCCCTCCCTCAGGGAGCACCAGGATGCAGCTGGCACAGTCTGTGAGGGCACACCAGGTTCTGCTGCTGCTCTCCTGCAGGCATCCAGGATGCTTTGTTCAATGCCTCATCTCATGCAGTTGCAGCAGAGTGCCTGGGGTTCCTGCTAGGGAAACATCACTGTCATGGTCTGCAACCCTCGTGATTCAGAGCCAAATTCAGCAATGACAAAGCCAGAATGTCACTTTTATATCTCAGGCCTGTGGGAGCATCCTGCAGAGTCCATGGGAGAGCCAGGGCCTAGTGATATGCAGCTGGAAAGGCTGTGCCTGTCTGAGCCAGAGAACACGTCCTCCATTTAATTCAGCAGTACAGATGCAGCTGCTGTGACAAGGAATGCAAACATCTCAGGTGGGGACATTTCTGCAAAGGCTGGTGTAAGGTGATGCACTGAGCCCTCTCATCCCATTTGCAAAAGTGTTTTTTAGGCTAGAGCAGCCTTTCTGCATGGAATGTTGATGTCTTAAGTTTTAGACATTGTTAATTCTCAGCATTAGGGAATCTAAGACTTACACCAGGATCTAGGAACTGAGGAGCCTCAACCCATAGGTTACTTTTGAAATTCCTGTTCTGAATCTCTGGTTCACCAAATCACAGAATGGTTTGGGTTTGAAGAGATCCTAAAGTTTCCAACCCCTGCCACCCACTAGACTGGGTTGTGCAAAACCCCATTCAGCCTGGCCTTGAACCCTTCCAGGGATGGGGCATTTACAACTTGTCTGGACAACCTTTTCAAGTGCCTCACTGGAAGAATTTCTTTACATCATTTAATACAAATCTCTGCTCTTTTGGTTTAACTGGCCCCTGTTGTCCTATCACTATCTGCCCATGTAAAAAGTGGCTCTCTCTTTTTTTATAAGCTCCCTTTAAGTACTGTAATGCCTCGCTGAGGTCCCCTCAGTCTTCTCTATCTCTGTCTAATGAGGTATCATATGATACCTCATTATGATATGTAACAATGTCTCACTGCTGTACTTTCTCCAAGGGCCTGGCTCAGTTCTTGCTCATTCCAATATAAGGAGAATTACTCCCACTAATGGTAAAGGGGTTTCATCAATGTAAAGTTTCACAGATGTTTCAGGGGTCAAGAAGAAATCACACTGGCACTGATGCTGACCTCCCTCTACTTGCTGCCACACAGACAAGAGAGCCCAATATTGTTTTGCACTCTGCAGCATGTATTGCCTGTGATGGACGTGTGCACATCCTTAAAACACCTCTGTGCTTTTGAAACTATTTGTTTGTGTGCAATGCTTTAGGAAGGCTGTTTTTACAAGGCTGACTAAAGATATTTGAGGAAACAGAAGACAATTCACTGCTTTTGGCCCTTCAAGTCTTCTTTTTATAAAATGAAGAAAAAATTGTTTCTGTTCTCCAAAGCCATCCTTGCAGTGTGAGCATCACACCCACAATTCAATCCTTATGGTCCCACATTCTCAACAGAGATCTTGTCCTGACTATAGGCTCTTTCTTCTCATTCCATCCTTTCTCCACCTCTAGGATCAGCTGAGCAGTTGTTACACCACAACCCAGAAGAAAGAAGAAGCCTCCAGAGATCAGCTACATTGGTGCAGCTCACATCTGTATCCCAGCCAGGACAGCTCCCAAATCCCCCTCTCAGGTGTCTCTCTTGTGTCTTGGCCTCTCACCCCAGGGTTGCATGAGTTTTCCAAAATTCATCTTTTTATAGTCAAAGGGTCACCTATAACTCGATGTCAATTTAATGTACAACATAAATGCAAACTGCATGCATAACAGACAAGCTCTATGTCTAAGCTTTGATGATGGTGGTGATGTGGAACATTTTATACATGTGCTTGTAAAACCATAAGCAGACCATGAGTGGTCCTTCCCTGGTGGTTCACAGATCCTTTTGAAATGTGACTGCAGCATCTGCTGGCAATGTTGTCTACATGTATGTAAGCTTTGTTTTTCATGCATATTCATGTGGTAGGTCATTTAAACACAGCATAAACAATAACAGGCCAAGGACTATGCCTGATGGACCCCAACAGGACTAGGCTGAAAAGAAGATTTAGTGCTTCTAGTAACAATATTTTGTTGGCAATTTGACAGCTTTGACCTAAGCCAAGTGACAGCGTTAGGTGATACACAGTGTGCTGACAACTTATTACATAAAGTATCATGGTTGGCTGTCAGAAGCTTTCTTGGAATCCAGAAATATAGCCCTGGCCAATTTTTATGGCAGTGAAAATGTGTTCAGTAATTTCTACCAAGGCAGTTGTTGAGTGGCTGAAAGACAGGACTGATGGAGAGTTATTTGATAACAACAACAAGTTGTCCACCTGCAATTGGGCAGCTTTATCCACATGGTTTAGTAATCTTCTTTGGCAGTGACTCAGATGTTACAATACAGTCCGAGCAATTCCCTTTTCTTTCTGGGGGAAAATGCAATCCCATCTAAAAATGAATTGGGAAGGACTAGCAGTGCATGGGGGTAATAAAACAATGCCAGTTGGATTCTGTGCCTCAGAAATGCAGGACACTTCATTTTCTGCCTTGGAACTGCAAGGATTTTGAGGGCCAGAGAACATTGCTCATCTTCATACAGCCCTGGGAAGCTTCAGGGTATTAGCAGAGCCAAGGATTTGGCAGACCTAGAAGTTTGTTTTTTCAGTAATGATTTGGAAATACAAAATCACATATCATCATTTTTTTCTGAAGCTTTGCTTGCTTAAAAGCAAATAAAGAGATGATTCCTAAGTTAGCTCATGCAGCTTTGTGAGAAGGGTTGATATGACAGGAATGGTCACTTCTGAGCTTTCCTGAACATCCCTTCCTTTGCCTCTGCTAAGGGAAGGGATCCGCACATGTCCAAGCAGCTGGAGGATATGCAGTGTTTCAAGGGGGGCAGATAGCTGCACTGTAGAGTGTAAGACAGCAGACACATGGCTCACACCTGATGCTCAGGTATCCTACCAGGTCTGTTCAGATCTGGGATTTTTTTATGTGGCTTTTGCCACAGTGTAGTTACAAAGCACTGTGAGCTACAGAGTATACATTTGAGATGTAAATCAAATATAGCATAATAGACACATGCTCTGATTTAGAAACCTTAATCTTGTTTGGACCAACGCAGCAGTTTCTCTTGCAGGAAAAGAACATGATCCTAGGGGATTTAATAAGTTAGTGTGCTGTAGGCTGGGGAAGAAAATCCAGGAGGATCCATTGCCCAGGGATGCATCAACAGACAGCTGTTCTCCAGCTTTGGTCACTTGAGTTTGATACCTGTGCTGCAGTCTGCCTGGTGGGATGCAGTGGGGAAGAAAAGCAATGAGAAGGTAAGGAAGGTAAGGCATTGTGGTTATTGGCAGTGACCTTTCCTTCGTGGGATGCCAACCCATCTCGGCACACCCAGATAAAATGAACAGGTACAACGATGAAGCAACCACAGAAAACTGTTTCAACTGCCTGCACATGATCAGACACACAGTCCCTTTCTTCTGGCATGTCTCACACTGTCTTAATTGAGAAAGTCAGGAGCTGGAGTTGAAAATACAGTATCACATTTCCCATAATGTGAGAATTGATGGTTTCCTACAGTCAGTGCCGACAAAAATCTTCCCTTCCTCCAAGTTCAAAGTAACTGTTGAATATACAGATGGGCCATATCTACACCTTTCCCCTCACAGCAAAAAGTGCTTTAGATAATTAAGATTTGAAACTGTATTATGAACAAGAACCTTGGCCATTTTAAGGAATAAGGGTTTCCTTAGAAACCGTGAAAAGTAGTTTAGGAGCAGACGTTTAAGAGGACGAATATGTACACCATCAATTAACACCTTGTTTCTTTCACAAGTTCAGCTATATTTACAACACTGTTATGAAGCAGTGAAAGCAGACAGTTTTGTATGTGCATCAGGGCTGTGAAAGATGGGCTCGGCGCTACCAGACAAACAGGGATTCACACCATATGGCTGGTTCAGGAGTTTTGACCGATTTAGAACAAATGCATAGTAATTTCCCACTGGGGTCGGGTTAGGATGAATATTAATACAGATCAGACATGACAAACAGAGAAATGGACAAAGATTACCCCTGGATTACATCCCCCGCTTCTGCCTTACAATAAGCTTTAAAGCAGTTTTCTTGGCAAAGGCAGTGGCCTGCACCTGATTTCCATGGTACTTACATCAGGTCCCTGTAAAATCCCACCAAATGTTTCCAACTCCAAGCAGCAGATCATCAGCTGCAGTTTGACATCCAGAGGAGTTCATAGGCTGAACATGCTTAAAAAGCAGCCAAACAAGCCAAGAGCTCAACAGCTAACAATGTTGAGGAGGCTGTAGACACTGAGCTTGGCACTGACAAACGCTGCTGCCATTCCTACTTTTAGTGCTGGGTTTATCGAGAGACCGTTTTATACCAAATGCTGGAATACCCTGCACAGTGCATCTACATATCCTGAGAGGCTGCAGTACTAATACATTATATAGAACTTAGCAGTTCAGCTGACAAGCTGAAGACTAAACTATTGTGGACTCAGCTTAAAATTAAACCTAGTTTAATCTTGCTTTCACTGAAGGTTTATTCCCCTTCTCTGGAAGAAGGTAAGTTAGAAGATAGTTCATAATTGCCTATGAGAGTCTCCTCAATTCAATTTCTGATTAGCTTGTATAGTGAACATAATGAATAACTCAGTTTGAGCCAAAACGTGAGTTCCAGATTTGGTGCTAAAATGGACATTTTGAGTCATAGTCCTCCACGTGTTTCAGATATACAGCACTGTGTTCAGCTCCTTGGAAAGCAAAGGTGCTGCCATTGCAAGCACTGTTCCCCAGCTTCTGGAAGAAAGCCCTTTTGGAGATGATGCCTGAATGGTGTTGTGCCCCACGTGCTCATGACAGGATAAGCTCCTGCTTCGCTTAGGGTACACTGATCCTCTCTATGGGCATTCTGCTTTCAGCCGACAAGTTCCAACCATGTGAGTGGAGATTTTTCATTCAGTGGCTTATTTCAGGATGGCTGATCTGAAAGAATTCAATTAAAAATGACTCAGCTGATTCTGAGGACAGGTTAGTAGAATGACTGTCTTCCAATGTAAAAAAAAAATTTATTTGAGGAACTTTCTAATGCAGATGCTCTGGAGTGGTGCCTTCATATTTGGCAGGATGAATGACTTTTCTGCACAAGATTTGCTTTTTGCAGTTATTCTGAATATTCTCATGCAAAGCCTTTTAAAAGTGTAATTAATACATACCCTCTAATATACAAGGCTGGTTTTATGAAACTGAATTGTTAAGTATGTTGACATGGGGATTTCCTTGAGATTTCTTAATTTTCTTTTTTCTTCATTCTCTATTTGGATTTTGGGTACCACTGAGCTACAGTATTCATGTTATACCTATTTTACTTCCAAAGAGAATACATGAAGGACTTTAAGCTATGAATTCAAAATTAAACAACAGCCCAAGTTTAATTTCTCCTTGCCTACCCAATGTACATAAGGAACTGTGTGAAGCAAACCAAGTAACTCAGCAACTATGTGTGTTTTAAATTTTTTTCCTTGGTCTGGCATCTTTATTTTCTATATATTTTGTATTTTCTAAATGTTATTCACATTGGTATTTTGGTCCAAAAGCAAATTTTTGGATTTTTTCCTAGCTTGTAAGACTCTCCTCAGGAGTGCATGTTAACATTTCAAGCACAAGGTTAATTTTTGCAATACTGATTTTTAAAGTCTGCTCTTGCCACCTTTGAAATAGTCTAATTAAGTAAACTGTTTATTGACTAAAAAAAAAAAATAAGAAGAAAACAGAACGGACATAGATTTTAAAAATCATAGAATTCACAGAATTTAGGAAGAACCTCTGCATCAGGTTTAGATGCCAAAAGGAAAGGCAATTCTGAGAGACTTACATTTACTATAATGTAGGGGAGAAAAATCCAAGGCATGGCTGAGACACGGCTCATTTTGAGCTACAGCAAAATCCTTCCTTGAGAACAAACGCACGTCAAGGGCCTCCTCCTGAATGGGATCCGTGCAACCGCATCCTGTGACCCTTGCCAACCCTCACCCTCCCCTTACAAAACCCCCGGCAGGTTTGCAACCCTCGCAGCCCGCGGCGGGCGGCGCGAGCCGGCTCGGTGACCGCCGGACCCGCTCCCGTCAGCGCGGCCCGAGCGCTTCCTTCCATCAGCCCGGGCGGACGCGCTCCCCGCCCGGCCTCCGCTCCCCCTCCCCGTGCTCCTGCATCGTCTGGCAGCGCCACGGCAGAGCCCAGACAAAGATAAATGCAAGTGCAGAAGCTGTATTTACACAGCATTTAAACATACTGTATGCTGGGGATTGAGGAGAGCGCTGATAGGTGACACTGCAGGTTTCAATAGGGAGCGCGTCTAGTGGAGCCCTTCTGCCTCATTCAGGTCATGTGGCCCCCGTGATTTTACTTAAGGGCTGTTGTTTTGCCTGAAAAACATTGCTGGAAAAAATCTGAACAATAGTGAAGTCTGATCCCTGCAAAGGGATCAGCAAAGCAGGAACATTGCTCTCCTAGAAACGTTCTTCAACTATTCAAAGATTATCCAAATCCAAATAAGAAATAAATATGAAAAGGAACATACACAGAAAGCAGAGAGCCAGCAAATAAACCAACAAAAACAACAACAAAAAACCCCCACCAAAACAAAAAAACCCATAACAAACTCCCCCCCGCAAAACGTTTTAAAATACATTGCTTTTGCTCTATAAGCCAAAAGCATGAAGCAAAAATAGAAACTTTACATCAATTTTCAATCATTTGCCATTCAAAGTACATCTCCATTTGGCACACCTTTAGACACCAGCCTTACACTTCACAGTGTTAATATTACAGCTGGAAGAACATGAAGCTGCAAGAAATATTTGTAACAAAACAGATCTTCACCGGGGTAGATCTATTTTCAGATTCACATAACAGTGACAAAACTGGAATAAACTTTTGACATTTTAAAGACTCTCAATCCATTTTTATCATAGAGATGACTTCAGATTTTTATGTTGAAGACTAGCATAAAGGAAATTTCAAGAGATATTACAAGATGTGTCTTCAAGGAACAATATTTTACTACATAGAAATGAAGAAATCACCACACTTAACCACATCTCCTTTCAAGAAGTCTTCTGTTCTGTTGTGAGTCACTGACAGAGAATACAGACTATGAATGGCAGTAAACACAGTGGTATAAAATAATAAATAAATGTGCATTGTAAAGGTTTATTTTAACCAGCTCTCCTTGGCTGGTGAATACAATATTTATGGTACCAAGGCAATCAAAATCTTGATGTTACTGCTCTGGAGTGCAAGGGATGAAGGACTATTATGTTACCAGCCTCTCTGTTAGACATTAAATACAGAAAGGTGGTGGGTCATGTATTCTAGCTGTGCAGGTAGTGCCCGAGCACCTTGCAGAGCTGTGTCAGGCACAGCAGCACAGGGGAGGTGAGATTCAGCTGTCTGGCTGCTCCCTGCAGGCAGAGGTTTGTGAGAACTGGCCAGAGCTGGGGGGTGTTCTCTTCCCTCAAAAGCTGGTTCTGATCCTCAGAGGATTCATTCCTGGTGAGACTTCATCCCTTTTAGCAGGGGGGGAATGACTATGGAGAGGGATGCTGCTCTCCCATCCTATGCTGGGGGTTACAGCCCCTTCGGCTCCTGCTGTTCCCTCTTTGCCCATGAAACTGTGCCTGCCTTATTGTCATGCAAAATAATTCAGCAGAAATAAAAGTAAAATACTTCAACCAGATGAAATTTAAATAGTCTAAAATTGTGATTTGTGAAGCAAAACTGCTGAACGAGTAAAAGAAAAAGGAGCATGAAACATTTTGTATCAGTTGTTCCCATTTCAAAAGGCTTGCCTGTAGAATGACCCATCTAGCATTCTTCAGGCTTTAATTAATTAAAAGCAGGGAGAAAGTTAGGATTTTGGCACAGGATAAATATTCCAGACTTGAACCGAAGATGTTGCTTTAATGACCTGGACACCATCCAGGAAGTACGCAAAGGCTAGCAGACACTTCTGACAGCTAATATATCTGATAAAAAAGAGCATTCTGGCCAATTAAAGAGCTGGAGTAGAAATAATGATTTGTCACCAAGCCTGTAACTGAGGCCAATTGGTCCAGATTAACCAATGGGTTATCCTTTGTAAGTGAATTTAAAGGTCACGATGAGCTGTCTGGGTAGGTAAAAGATAAAAATGTTAAATTAATATGGTGGCAAAAAATTTTCAAATGTGAGACGTGGAGATAAAAATTAGATTTGCAAATCATGCAAAATCACCTGGAGTGGACTAAGCAAATTGCTCTTATGGCAGAAGGTCATTAAGAAAAAAGTGTGAATAAAAGTATGAATTTCTATCCACCGCAGAAAGCAGAAGCTTTCTTTAAGTATTCATAGGCAAATGTACTCCTGAAGGACTTTATTATAAACTACCAGCTGGGGTATATGCCTCTCTATTCCTGCGGGAAGTGAGGTGAGGCTGTTTTAGGGCAATCTAGTTTGCACCTTCTACAACAGAACAATTGGTTGTATCATTGATAGCTGACCTATGCCATACAACTTGACCATGAAGAGATTATCTCTAATCTAGCTGTAAATGCCATCATTCCCATCTTGCAAAATGTCCCAGGACAAACCCCACTGAAGAGGAATCTCTTAAAATCTTTCCATTGCACACAGAGGCAAAGCTTGACACTGACTCTGGACGAAGATGGTCACAGACCCCAGGAGCCCTACAAGACCCATAGGTAAGGTGTCCTGCCCTTGTGCCAATAGGGCATGAGGGATGAAGAAGCAGCCTCACAGCTCTGGGTCTTGTCTGCCAGCACTGAGAGCTCCCATCAAAGCACCCTGCAGGTGGGTCCTGCTCGCCAGCCACTCCTCAAGTGCCATCCCTCTGTCCCATCCCTCTCCAGAAAATCCTGTAGTGCCATGCACATTGAAAAGACTCTGTCCAACAAACACTTCTGATTTCATGCTCATCTCAGCCAGCAACCGTATTCAAATTACTCTGTTTGCTGCTACTTGAGAGATAAGATTCCCAAAATAAGGCAATAAATATCCACAGTAGCTGTTGCTTATTTTTACGAGCACCTGCAGTACGGGGGCCCCACACCATCACTGCAGTGCATAAAAATGTAGTTGCTCTAACAGGCCAAGTCCAGGGAGCCCTCCAGGGAGGCATTTTGGTGCTCACTTCCTCATAGCTCCTTGGTGCTTTCTCCCCACCCAGAGGGGTAACTCCTGTCCCCCAGCCAGGAGGATGCAGCTTCCTGCTTTTCCTGTTTTCCAAGCAGATGAATAGCCTGGGAAGGACCCTGCCTGCCAGCCTGCTGGAGCTCAGCTGGTACACATGGGCAGGTGGGCACTTTCCTTGTCTTCCAAGTGTGCAGGTGAGGAGAAGGGGAGCACTGATACCCCTGAGTGCAGGAGCAAAGAGCAGAGCCAAGGAGGCTGCATTTGGCTGTCCCTTTCCTCCTGGCACAGTGCAAATATTTAGTTTTTAGCCTTTTTGTTCCAGCCTCGAGCCTGACTGTGTGCAATCTGCTGTTCTGGCCAGGTTTGGGTGGCTTTGAAGGCAGAGGCAACAGCAACAGCTCTGACAAAGTTCAAACACTCCATTCCTGCATATAACATTGAGATCATCATCCACGCTGTGAGATTTCAGGATTTCAGATATACAAGTATATAACCAGTGATCATAAACAGTATTTATTTTTCTTTATGGGAGTACCTAAAACACCCAAACCACACATAAAGCAGCAATTTATTTCTCTGAGCATTTAAAATACCTGTTCTTTCATGGATTACCTGTGTGAGCGGATGAACTTAAACCACTAAAGAGCTGATTCTGAGCCAAATTTTCAATGGATATTAAAAAAGATGAACACATACCTAGGAAAGTGAGCATTGCCACACGAGGCAAATGCATGCAAATGAAGATATCCAAGTACAATGGCCATAAAGCGTTGATGAAAGGTATTTTATTGACACCCAAGTAACCTTGTTGAATTGCAAATTTGGACTTCATTTCCTTTTCTGTAACCACTGCAAAAGCAAAGAAAGGATCTGATTTCCTGGAAGCAGGTTTGTCTTATCTGTTAATATATAGTCCCACCTTTTATGCTGGGCCAATATATTTATATGCCCTTGGTTGGCATAATTTGGGACAAAAAGAAGGAGATATCTTGATTTTTCAGAGAGAAGCAGCTATTTTGAGGACAGAATCTAGGAAAGTATTTTGTCATTTCTTTAAAGAAAATGTTAAAACAAATCATGTCTAGTCACAGCATCAGCAAATTGCCCTTCCAGTAGAGGGAATTAGAGTACCAAAACATCTAACACATGGTTTCCTATAGGTAGTTTACCTTGTAGGGTTTTTTAGAAAGAGAGACAGCCAAGCTGGAGTTAGCTAGTGTGTGGTATTCCTTATGATGGGAACTTCAGAAATACTAAGCAGTACATGAGCTTGATTACAAATTTGAAAGTGACTGAGCTTAGAAACAAGAGAGCATGTGGCAGCAATGGCTTGGAAAATCCTGGTGGCTGCTTCAGCTCAGGCTGCCTGAGCATCTGCCTGAGTCTGCCTCTGCCTGGTGTGTCTGTGTGCCTGTGAGGGAGCTCCCGAGCTCTCCTGATGCCTGTGGGGAGGCTGGTTCCAAGGCTGTGCTCATGTGCTGCCATTTCATTGCTACACCACACAGTTGCACTAAGGTCCCATTGATTCTCCAGTCATGCAGACTCACTTGGGGAGCTTCTGAAACTTTTACCTTAAATCTCTTTGCTGACACCATGAAAAGGTGAGAGTGCAAAAAAACACCTGTGTAAAATAAAAATAAACAATATTTGAAATTGAAACTTCTGCTCTGCTTAGAGATGGCATTGTGCACTCAAGTGCTAGCATCTCGTTTTTAACACACAGAGCTGGCAAAATCTCATTCTGAAATCACAGTATGTCTTTCATGAGATGTAAAATATAGAGAAATGAAGCTCAGTCAAACCTTCCCTCCACTAAGTAACAATGTAAATTATGAAAAACCCCTCACACAAACAATAAGCAGAGTCTTCTCAACCCAGCTGACTCTCCTAGTTTGTGCCTTGCTTTCTTGCCTCTCCTTAGCTGTCACTACATCTCGCTCCCTGTAAGCAGCTCAGTCTCATTAAAAGCAATGTGGTGAAACTAGCCACATCATTATACCCACTTAGATGGGGCTCTTGTAGCAGGCACTTACCCTTCCTAATAGCTGCCACTTAGGGTTTGTGAACCCCCCATTGGCACCTTCCTCCTGGTTTGTTGGTTGCTTTTTTTTTTCTTTTTTCCCGTGTCTTACTTTGAAATTTACATGTCCTCAGAACAAATAAAATTCACAACAACAAACTAATTAATGGATTCCAGTTTTGACAGCTACAAGAAGACAGATGAGAAAGTAACATGCTTCTGGCAGCGTGTTATCAATTGGGAGGCACCAGTGCATCGCCTCTATGTGGTACAGTGAGCTGGAACCGACACTGACAGATGACACAGCCCTTGACAGTGAAGCCTGTATGAGCTGACAGCTCCACTTGCACTCAGGCAGGTCCACGCTCTGCACTGGAACTGAACCAGCTTGATGTGCAGAAAATGCTTGCTTTTATCTTGCCCCAGCTGTACAGTGGGCAGGCTGAGCAGCACTGTCAGGTGCAGTCCAGAACCCACCTTAGAAAGTTAAAACTGTGACAAGTGCTAAGATTTTACCAGTAGAAGTATATTAAATCAGTTGATAAGTGTCATTATCTTCCAGCCAGTGCCTTCCTCTTCTCTTTGGAAGCTTCCTGGTGGCTTCCTGGTCAGTAGGACTGCAGGAGCTTGGCTTCCCACAGACTGGTGGGTGTCTCTGCTATGGAGGGATTTGCCCTGAGCAAGCCTCTGCCACAGCTGAGGTTTCCATGATTCTTCATGTTGAAGAAGGGCTGAACACACACTCCTGCCTTTCTTTCAGGTGGGTCTCCCTCCCTTGGGCATCTGCCTTCCTTCACAAAACCACAGGAGCTTGTGTCTTTGGGCCTATTGCCCCTCTGCCAAATTTGGTCAGAACCAGCCAAAGTTCTGATGGTTCTTTTGTTCTGATGGTGCCTTGGTGTGAAGAGAGGGTGTGGCTGCACATGCAATCACAAAACATGACAACATTGACCTCATTTCCTTTGAAAACAAGGGTAATGCAGCATGGGTAGAGTTTCTTCCCACTGTACATTCAAGATAAATATCTACAGTCTTCAGATTAGATTGAGTCAGACTGCAGAGGCCCTGCCAGCCTTATCTAATTTTTCTCTAAGGGGACAGGGATGCTAGAGGCACATGGCTAACTGCTCCATGCTGTGGTGAATTACAACCCTACATCAGGTATCCCTTCAGAGATTACTATGATAGATCTTTGTTCCAGTCCACCTCTCTTAGTGTATGTAGGTGAGCTTAGGAAGAGATCCTATGCTTTTAAGGGAACAGAATATACACAATATACTCTGATTGTATACTCTGAACTGATTTCAGTTCAGTATCGTCTGATGTATTTAAGAGTATATTGTCTTAATGAATAAACAGTCCGATCAAATTAGTTTGAATCAGCCTAAACCTTCAAGATGCTTCCTCGTCCTTATCTCAAATGCTGTAATTTTTTCCTGATGACATTACAGAGGAACTCAGAGCCCTATTAACAGAGAAATCCAAGTTTTATGGCTCCAGCGAGGGGATTTATTGCAGCCAACACATCTCTCTCCCTTGCTCCTTACAGCTCCATGTGGCCCTTGTGCCTGCTTCCCTCCTGCTCATTACAGTCTCCCTTGGCCCTGGAGAGCAGCTGCCAGGGCTCCCCGGCCCCAGGCGGGGTGACACAGGCAGTCACGGCGGCAGGAGCCGCAGTGGCACCGGGCACACTGGTCCGCATCCAGCAGCTGTCAGCAGGGCTGTTTGAGAGATAGATGGGCTTTCTGTGGCTTTGTTTGTGCACATGTGCCTCAGCACACAGCCCTCAACTAGAGGGAGCATCATTCCACTGGCTTCACTGGGACTATTTGTACCCTTAATGTTATGCTCATGTTTTAGGGACTCTGCTGAATCGGGACCCGAATTTGTGAAATTTGTGTTGTGTGAGGATTTGCCTGGAGCTCTCTGTGCTGCAGCTACCCATGCATGCTGTCATTTCAGCTACTCCAGAGCTTGGTAGTACTATGTAACAGGAGGTACATTTCACACAGTCTGTTTTCAACTGATTTAAAGTGGAAGAAGAGAAAAAAGTTCATTAAAAATTGGTCTATAAAAAGACAACTGGGCAATTTTTTTTCATGTGCTTTACTCTGTGAAGCTTTATGAGGACACAATTGAGATTTGTGCAAATTTTTCCAGATATTTACACTTTTGCTTAGTGCTACACATCTAGATGATGTATAAAAACAGATCTGGTGGAAATCTTCAGAAAAAAATTGTTGGCTCAGCCAAGGCAATGTGTTGGGGGGCAGCACTGCAGGTGCTGACAGCTCAAGTCAGGCTGGTCAGGTAGGGCTGAAAGGTTTTCTTTGACATCACAGTAGCAATGCTATAATTATGTTTGAGCAGACATTTATTGCCAAGCTCTTGTTTTCAAGATCTAACATCTACCTGAAAATATACCTTTTAGAAAGAGATTCAAGTGTTTCTTCTCAGCCAAAGCCAGTTTAGAATGGACAGAATATAGAAAACCAGTTATCTTCACCCTAAAATTCTTTTCATGGGCAAAGCCATTGTCTTTCCTGAATACAGATATACAAACACGCATGTTGCAGCAGAAATTTTTTAAAAGAAAAACTTTATAGAAAAGATGAGCTAAAGATATATGGTTCTTTGTTCTGTATTTCATACCAATGAAAACTAATTTTATATAAGCAAATAAAAAATGTCACAGGTGTCCTTAATTTTCAGGTATTACAAAATCACCCCAAACCTCTGGGGATAAAAATCTTATTCATACTGCTCCTGATTTAAGAAAAATCTTCCCAGGCACAGAACAAACATTCCATAGGTGCTCAACAGTGTTACAACTGAGTGCCCTGGGTGGTCAGCTGCAAAGGTCAACAGAAAAAGCTATTTAGGAACCAAGTCCTCACTTCTGTCCCTCTAATATGAAATTGAGCAGTGAATTCACTACCTTCCATAATGCACCTTGCAGCAAGAATCTAAGGTGTTTGGCTAATCAGAACCAAAGATATTGTCCTTCAGGAGTTTTTCTTTGAGGATTTTTGAGTCACTATCAGCTGTGAGAATCACATCCTTACACACTTACAAAACAAAGCAGGATCACTCAACAGGCAATTTGTGAACTCTGCCCATCTAGGTTAGGAGCTGAATCCAAATTCAAGCTAGATCCAGATGAAATATTTATGAGTATGCATAGATAGATATTTACAGAGAGAGACATGGATGTAGACAAATTCAGATTATCTGTTTTTCTCCTGCATGATCAGATTGTTACTGGATTGCTCGCTTAGATATATTTTAAATGGCTTGCATTTATATTCATGGTGTTGCACATATCTGTCTTCTTGCTGTTTTACATAGATTTTAAAATATCATACTGAAATTTTGTGAAGTCTGATAAAGTTGGATAGTAAACTTTCCTAAACAGAATAAAATTGTACTATCTTACATCATACAAGGCTATCCACAATACTCTTTAGCTCCTTTAATTACAACATAGAGCATGCAGTTCTTTTTATTTGACATTTTTTGAGCAATTTCTCTTCACAAACCTCCATAATTTTTATCTGCAGCTCAAGAATACATGCAATATTTCTTAACAGCCTTGTTTATCAAGAGAATCTTAAACAGGGAAACTATGGTGAGCCAAATTTTCCTGTGGTTTATGCAGGGAAACTTACTGACTTCATGAAGACTCTTGTAATTTATACTGCTAGAGCATGACTCCTCTGGTGTATCCACATTATGGAGATGAATAAAGCATACTTAAATTTTCAGCTGACTATGTACTGTGGTACCATCAGCATGAAAAACAGTGCCTTCTGCATTAAGACAAAAAAGCTGGATTTTTTTTCATGATATTTTTATTCCATTGACCTCTACATTTAGATAAGTAAATGTAGTGGTGTCTCTGGCTTGTTCCTTGCTTCTATTTCAGAGCCATTCATGGAAGAGAAATCCACCAATGGCTGTGAAAAACCAAACACTCTCTCTGGTTCAGAAAGCCTCTGAGATGACAATATGTGGTTGCTAGGAGAGTATTTTTGGGAAATATCACTATGTGTTTTCTATATTCTCATACTTTTTTGTAGCCATCTGCCCTCCAATCTGCTGAAAAAAGCATCTTGGGCTAGATGGCCCTTATATTCATTAGAGTCAAAGAAGCTAGAAGCAGGCCAGACAAAATTCTAACAGTTATTCTGTAAGTAGGAATGCTTCCTACTTACAGTAGGAATGATGATTCTCAGAGTGCTTTAGATTCTGTTAGTGACATTTTGCTCTTTTCTAATGACCAAGCTGGCCAAGCATAATTTACCTTTAGTGACTCCATTGTGCGCACAGATTTTCTGCTGTAACTCTGGAAGACAAGAGTGGGGAGCTGAGGGTGGTGACAGCAGCAAGGGGGAAAGTTTTATTCCTTTGAGAGCACTAAATATTAATAAGAAACTAGAACTGTTGTGTTGTGTTTTTGTGGTTTGTTTGGGTTTTTTAATATATATAATGGATGGTGGGTTTTTAGATGAAGTGAAGAAGAGATTTTCCAGTGGATGCATTAACAGGGCTGAGATTCAGGACATGCAACTTCAGTTTCTGCTCTGTCCCAGCAAATTCTCTCAATTCTGTAGGAGTCAAACTGCACTACTGAAGGAATGAAGAGCAAAGAAGGGCCCCAGTTATGCACCCTCCAAATTGCCTTCCCACTGCTGGCTTTGCTTGGGGTCACTGCAGGCAAATGTTCACAGACAAGGCACTTACTGGTTGGATTCCCCTTCAGGTCTGTCCCTGAAAGGCAGGATGGAAGATTTTGCACTCAGCTTTGTAAAAAACACTGCTCTAGTGAGCTGCAGCACAAATTTCATATTAACCCAGTAGTTCAAACTGAAGAAATACATGGAGGAAGTAATGACTGCATCTAAGATCTGCAGAGATGCTACTTGGCCCCAAAGAAACCCAGGTGGACGATCTGGAAAGAGATGAGAGGAGTATCTCCTTCTGCTTTTCTCCCTGAGAAATCTGAGTCAGCAGCTGTCTTTAGCAAGATTTGTTAAGCAGCTAGATTAACACCTGGAAACTCTGATCACTACTGTGAGCTCAGTAAATAATAAAAATGACTTTAGCTTTTTGATAAAGTAGTTCTGGTAGGAAGAACAAGACTTTCCATTGTACTTCCTGAATGTGAATCCTTTAAAGGATGGCTCATCAGAAATGTATACAGCAATCCTGTTACAAGACATTCTCAAGAACTCCCTTAATTAGCCATCCATGTTTACTGTACTCGTTCATCATAATATGTGCAGTGTTATATTGGCTATCTGTAATCTCTTTGTTGGTTTTGATTCTTCTGAAATGCATTTTCCCTCCTCCAATGAAAAATACCAAAAGAGCTTTCATTCAAGAAAATATGCTTGGCATCTGAAAGTTTGGGATATGTGGGAGTCACATCCTTTTTGTACAGCTTCATTCAGTACAGTGGGAGTTTAACTCCTTGCTGTCTCCAGCAAAGTTAAATCAAGCTTAGGGAATGTGCAGTGCAGATGCTCAGTGCAGGGGGAAGGTTTCAAGGCAAAGTCCAGCAGCTGCTGCTCTCCTGGAAAGAGGGCAGATGAGAGGGAAAGGGAAGAAGCTCTTTTTGTGCTCACAGTGCTGTGTCTCAGAAAGGCAGAGCATCACTCTTACCACTGCAAACCAGCTCTACAGCAACAACTTTGGTGCTGGATAGGGAGGATTCCCTGGAAACACTTGGGTTTCTGAGGATGGAGGGCTCTGCAGGCTTAACAGGCTGCATTTTCAGTTGTTACAGATCTAAAGGATAAGGCATAATATCTCTATGTTAAGCTTTTTGCATAGCTCCTCTTTTATTTTCCAGTACTTCTCCAACTCCAGAGTCAGGTCAATGGCTGTAGAAGATGATGTGGAAGTTTTAGGATTTGGACTGGAATGAAAATAAACAATATTGTGATTTTGTTACCTTCTTAATTTTGGTTAATCTGGGTGCCACAGGAGCTCTTCCACTCCCTGCCATCTGTAGCTGTTTTGCTTTGACAACCTTGTGTACTGGCTATGGTCTGTGCCACTATGCACAGTTTGCACATTAAATACAATTTCTCCCACTCATGAGCCACCATCTCCTTCTCTTCACTACATTTGTTCATCTGAGACTATATGGCACAGACATAAGAGCAGTACAAATGTAGGAAATGCAGATTCTGCAGCATTAGGAAACTGGCTTAGCATCCTAGCAAGGCCTGGACTGCATAGAAGCAAGGAAGCTGAAATGCTCTTTAGCAGGACCTCTGAGAACACTTGCCCTGTGGCAAAGGCACAGCCATGGGCTGATTTACACTTTCTGCACTGGGGAATTGCCAGGGATCATTACAGGAGGGACAGAAAAGAAGGCAGGATCTGGCTCACTGACAAGGAGATTTCAGGCCAAATGACTCACCTCTGGAGGAGTCAGACAGTTTTGCAGAGGACATGACTTAGAAGAAAATTCAGTAATGGGATTTATTTATTGTTCAGAGCCTGTTGAGCTTTTTTTAGCTCTTAAACAGTAAATCTGCATACACAAAGAACACAGACTTCAGAGTCATGAGATTTGAGGACAGACTTCATAAATGGTCACTTGTTGTGACTTACCCACAAAAGAAGAGAAATCAGGTTTTTAGCATCTTATTGTTGCCCAGATCAACAGACCCTGGTGCTTGTTTATGTGACAATAGCAAGCTGAGCATTTGCCCCTGGTTATGAACACATCATTTGTGAAGGCATCCATCCTGGAAGATGGAAGTTTGCTTCCTATGAGAAATGTCTTTTTTCCCCCCTCAGGTCTCACTGAAACTTTGCCAAAGAGTTCAAGTAGAGAACAGTCTCACAAAACTGAGTCACCCAATGTACTTTAGTGTACTCCTAACTCTGACAGTTCCTAAATATACTGCCAAAGAAGGGCCAGGGTGTTCAGGAAAAGACCACAATGATAAAAGTATGAACATCCAGTACACACAGACCAAGGTATAATAC
The DNA here is from genome assembly GCF_027887145.1 of Ammospiza caudacuta. Lineage (NCBI taxonomy): Eukaryota > Metazoa > Chordata > Aves > Passeriformes > Passerellidae > Ammospiza > Ammospiza caudacuta. The sequence continues at coordinate 108,002,665 of NC_080595.1, read as the reverse complement.
AATGGGCTAACTGGAGCATAACTCTAAAGTTGCATTACCTTGAAATCCTTCACATTCTGTGCAATACTTTATACCTTAAGTCATTCTAGCACTGACTGCAGTATGAACCATGTATGTCACATTAAGCTCCTAACTTACCCTGGATATCACTGAAAACTAATTTTGTTAATTAAGTTTGTTTGCCTGTCTGAAATTAGGAATATTATAATATGTGATAGCTCTAATGAAAAGTTTACTTTTGTTGTGTAACTGGTTCTTCTCAAGAAGAACCTCACTGGTAAATTAAAAGGATAAGAAATGGCTTAAAATAAATTGATATTTATTTCCATTTGAGAAGTCATATAAAATTTTGGTAGGCATTTTGCTAAGTAACATTTCCATATTCAGAACAAGTTTTACATGGGACAGAAAATTATTTGATATCTACTCATGATAAATTTAGGGTGTGCTTCACTAAAATATGACTTGAAATGGTCTGAATTAAACTCAAAAAACCCAGCACTTCCAGATTGACAGCTTTTGGGTAGTTTACAAGTCCATTTTTAATTTGCCAATTTTACTACAGATAATATAGCTGCAAACAAAACACACTTACAGAAAGTCTTCTGTGTTTAAAGTTTTAAATCTACCAGTTAAAATCTTGTCACAGCAGTGGATGAAAAAAGGGGGCATTTTTCAGGCTTGCTTAATATTACTATGCTTGTCTGTTGTAAAAGTGAACAACAGTCAGACATAGTGTAGGAAATCTCCTAATTAGAAAGGAAAACACATGAGAAATTTAAAAAATATTTTCCTAATAAACTGCAGCTGCATTTTACAATTAAAAGGAGTTGCAATGCCTTGATGATTAAATCATGTTACCATCTTATTTCAGGGGCTCCATACTGTTGTCTCCTTATCACAAAAGTTCCATACCTTCTTGTTGTTTCTCATGGGCATCTCCTCAGAGCACTGACTCTTTCTCCTTCACAAAGCAGCCACTGACTCCAGTTCCCTTCTCAACGACCCACCCCACTCATTTATAGCATCTTCTTCTCATTGGCTACAGCTGTGGCCTGGTAAAGTCAGGCCTGTTCCTAATCTTTGATAACTGGCCCAGCTGCAACTCCTTAGGGGTAAGATTACTTTCTACACTATCTTTATTTTCTTATATTCTATCCCCCTACATAAGCACAACAAAGTGAACTGGAAAAATAAAATACAACCTCTTCCTGTAAGCAGTTACTGGGACTGTACCTTTTACTCCCCTACCAGGTAGAAATGGGAGCAGCAGTGGAGGTTGACTGGGGAGATGTGAGGAAGGCACCATGCACCCAAGGAGCTGAGTATTATGTAAATGGTCCTTTGCATGCTATTTTCCTGCCAGCAGCAGTGTGCAGCATTAGACAGGCACCTATTCTGCTACTCTGTCTAAAAACAACTCTACTTAGGGTGCTCCAGTTTTGTCAAAGCTAGAATTTTCAGTGTTTATGGATTTGTAGGCCTGAGGAGGAATTAAAATACTTTTTTTAGAGTGGCAGACATGAGTTTTAGTGGTATTTTGCTTGCACTAAGCCTCCAGCTGCTGTTCCAGAGGTGTGGAAATTGCTCAGAGCCCTGTACAGATGGCTTAGATTCCACAGAATATTTAAAATAACACAAAGTGCCTATATTTAAGTAACTAAACTGAGACTCAGGTGTCCACATGGAGATCTCTACCAGTGAACAAGACACCTCATCTTCCTTTGTAACTTGTAGAGTTCTACTCTTTATAGTCAACAGAGACTTGACTTTGTTCTCCATATCCTCTGACAGTATTAACAAGGTCTCAACTCACTCAGATGAGAGTTTACACACCTGCCTCCTACACAACTACATCTGGAGCTGAATCCCACTTTAAATTCAGGAGTTTTTTTCTCTCATCGAAACAGGATGTTTTTTTACTGCTGTTTAAATTGTGGTGATGTCCGAGATGTCTGCAGTTTGAGATTGAATAGGTCATTAATTAACTGAACTTTACAGTCTCGTTTGGTGGTGACAGAAGCAGAACATTCACTGTGCCTCACTGGCAGGATGGTAACAGCATGAACAATTTACTACAGAAGAACTACAGCGAGCAAACTGTGAGTTAAATATAAACATGCAGGTTCTCCTCCTGCTGACATGTTCATTGGACTGTTCTAGTAAGCAGCAGTGCTTTTAACTGTTTACTCTTCTTCATTGCAAGAGAGCAAGCTCCTCTCAGTCTAAAAGAACATGAAACTATCAGAAGGTATAGAAAATATTCTTCACATTTGGTCATCTGTAAATGGCCCCAGCCAATTCTGTCTGTTCCTTAGCTCCATCAGCACCAAAATGGAACAGAAATTTAAGCAAAAAACCCCTATATATCAGTCAAAAGTGAATTATTAAGGGATTTCTTGATTTCCTTCTAATGTTGCACCTGAAAAGTCAAAAAGGAGGATGAGAAATAGTCTATTTAAACTAGGTACTAGCTATAGATTAGAGAAGCAGCAGGAGGAAATAAAAAATAACTAAACTAGACTGAACTTGAATTGTCTTGGCCGGATGAAGAAGAAATGCCCATGGACAAATTTGGAAAGCTCAAAGATGGTGTTCAATTTATCTAAGTTACTTTGCTCACTTGGGTTCAGCTCACAAAGCTTGATGCTTAAATAGAATATATAGCCCCAAATGTGGATGTTGTAATGGGCAATTACCTTTGGGTGAATAAAAATGAGGCAGATTTTGTTCATCCTATTGCAAATACCTTAGTGTGAAAAGTTGAGTTCTAAATATTTGCCTTCCTGACTCAGGACAATTATTAGACATTATATCTTAGGGAGTGTGCTTTATGGCTTGCAAATAACAGTCATGTGTTCTAATGTATTTAATTTTACTGGCCTGACTTTCACATATTTTAAGAGCTCTCTACCTCTCCATGGCAGCAGAAGAAATTTATCTTGCCAGAGGAATATAAAGGGCCTGTGAATGAAAATCAGGGCTCAGTTATTCTATTTCTGAATATCAAGGTCTCAGGTATTAGGCTGTTTGAGATTACTGTTACCTACCTGACCATAATGTGAAAGTGAAATCATGCAATGAAGAATGTGCTATAATGAGTAAAATATTTCCCCCTTCTGTTGTTCTATTTTGTTTTCTTACAGTTAAGAGAAGTATAAAATGTGCAATTGAATCCCGTTCTCTTGATATTAAGATAATAATTTCATGCACATACCCATACAAACAATGCTGCAGTGAAAACTGAATACATTCCTGCAGCCTATGAAAAGCTGTAGTAAATGGCCTTACTCTAAATTAACTAATAAAACTTTCCTAATTATGCATGCTAATAGGGTAAGGAGAATGATAGCAGGAAATTCCTTTTGCCTCATGGGTTTGGAAATACAGTGACATCATTCCCACTGTCAGGCACTAGAGGAGATCATAATGGGATATAATTGTTGCTTGCTCATTTGATTGAACTCCAAAACTATATCAAATAACACTTAATTATGCACTAGAATGCCATTACAGAAGAGAACCCAGAACTGAGCACTCAGTGCAAGCAGACCCATTTAATAATTACAGAACTCCTGTAGAAGCAAAGAGATAACTTGCTGCTAATTAGTCTGGAATTTTACACTCACAATATCCTTAGTAAATCTAGTGAAAATTAGTTGGGAGCCTGAACATACAGTTTTACTATGGCTCCATCTGGTACGTGCCCTCCAATTACCCAGCATGTTGGCTGGCTGTTTGAGGGACACATTTGATATCTGGCCAAGTTTAAAGGTCTGCTGGAGGTAAAACAATGCCCACCCTTTTACAAGGGAATCATTGTTGCTCAACAATAAAGCTCTCTGGCTTATTTGAATGTCAACAATTCAGAAAAGTTGATGTTTGGAGCCATCAAATAAAATGTTTTTGTGAAACAGTTTATTATTTCAGTGGTAATTATTTGAATCATTCATGGTAAAGGATGTTTGCTAATGAGAGCTTGGCTGCTGTAAATTCCAGGGAGACTGAATGCTCTTTGTGCTGACAAAAAGGCCCAAATCACTGGAGAGCGACTGACTGGACAAATCATTCATCTATGCAAATGCCAGCTGAAATGGTCAGATGCATTTATTACCCTGCTCATTATAGTAAACAAGGCAGAAATCGTGACTGGCAGTTATCAACTTGCCCTGAAGTGTGATTTGTTCTTCTACCACTATTTAAATGAGAGGAAGAAAGGCATGCCACCAGGGACTTTGTCGGTTTATAAAAGAGTAAATGTCACACAGCCCAGCGCTTAAAGACTTTTGATTGACAAATGTTTTATTTGACATATCAAACAATAATGGTTTTCATATCAAATAGTCCATATTTGTTAGCAGAAATTTAACCCCTGGAAGAGGGAGAACGGATTTTTCAGAATGCTCTGAATCCAGATGGAAAGTCAGATGTAAAAAGAAACTCTCTAACTGGGTGGACTGGAAAGAGAGTAGTGTGGAAACACATTTTTAATGCAGGCTTCAAATGAACTGCTCTCTCAGTTGCTATAAGAAAGCATCTTACATTGGCAAGGCTAATAGCCTGTAACAGAAGGAAATAAAAGTGTGATTTATTGTTTTTTGTCTTAAAGGAAATACAAGAGCCATTCGGGAGTTCTAAATGGGACCTGCCTCATCCTTAAACTATGTTCCTGGAACACTTATGCTTGTAATAGGACAGGACATAGCCTGATTTGTTCAATGAATGTATGGGTTTGACATTGAGAAATTTTACTGGAAAAAATGAAAACAAAAAAGAAGCAGAAGAACAGAGATCAGAATTCTTATTTGTATCACAAGTGTGTAATTGCTGCTACTTTTTATTTTAACAAGCACAGGTGATCTGTCATTTTTGAATATGAACCAATTTTTATACAGGTGGTTCTAAGACTCTGTAAAAATATTTGCAAAATCCCAAGTCCCCTGGTATTAAATAAGAAAGAAATGACACATGATGCTTCATATCATTTGCAGATGATGTCTTTTCATGTTTGTTAGCTGGTGCAAGAACCAGATGGAAAAGCCTGTATGCTCTATCCAGATGTGGACAGACACTGTTTGAGAACAACCACTTTCAGCTTTATAGAAGTGGGAGGAAAAATTCTGAGTCTGATCCTTTAAACAATTTCCATCCAGAAGAGTAAACTGGATCTCAATAATGAGATCCTGAAACGGAAGAAAAATCAGCGATCATTAGGTATTGTAAGAGGAGAATAAAGTCCTTTGGTTGTGACTCTTGTGGGAAGGGTACACACACATGATCCTACCCACCTGTATCTTCTAACCAATGCATATTGTTAAACTGAGATTCTGCAACCCAGGTAGCCTGAAGGAAAAATGCTCAGTGGAAAAGAAGCAAGAAAAAAGAGTATAAGAAAGATGCTTTGGATTATCTAGGAAATAGAATATGATTTTAATAATGGCATGAATATGAAAAATACTACCTATTAGCCAGAATGATAGAGGGAGGAATTAAAAACAAACACTGTCTATATCATGCTTTACAGCTCTTGTGAATCAAACATTAAGTGGTTCATTCTCTCATTAGCTCTCTGAAGTAACATCATTAATCCTCCTTTTAGATGGGGGAGCATCTGCATACATAGATAAGTGATAGATATGTAAGGTCACTCAGCTGGCTGCAGCCAACCTGGGTGTTATTACCTAGAGCATTTGATTTCCACGTGTGTGCATAGCTATTACTGTAAGCAGGAGGATGTACAGACTCATTTCCAATGTGCTGAAAATTAACTTGCACTGCACACCTCTGCTATCAACATTTAAAGGTTCCTACTTTTTAATGTCATAAAAAAGCACTTGTCATTGTGGTTACCCCTAATGTCATTAGAAACACAGCATTTTTCATTCCATCCTGAAACACTGATTCTTATTCCCAGTATCCCATGTGTATGGAGGTAGGTTGGCCTGGTTCTTGAGAGTAACACGCTTGGCTAGTCAGGCTGTGCTGCCTTGCTTATGGAAAGAAACGTCATCCACAGGTACCCTGAAACCACAGGGACAGCTGTTGAGACATACCTATTGAGGCAGAGGACTACAAAGATTCTTGCTCATCACAATGCAACAGCAGTATTTGATTTTGGGACATCGTGCAAGGATAACTGTCAGAAGATAATTATTGCAAATGCAGGGAAGAAAATATTCCCTTTTTTTTCCCTTAGCATGGCTTCTATTATTAGGGCTAAGTGCCCTCTCTTACTCTGAACATAATACATTCTGGACACACATATTAAAAAATTAAAAGTAATTTGTTACCATTATCTGCTCTGTAGGCATTATGACATTATCCTCCTGTCTTGAGATACATCCAGTTCTTATTCATGGGAGTCCCTGCTCCTCCCCGCTCCTACGCCTTCCTGTTCCCCTTTGATCATTCTTATTCTCCCGATTTCTGACTCAGTCTCTCAGAAGCTGGTGTGTTTAAATGCTCCCATTGGTCCCCCATTCCAGCTGCCATCCATCTCCTTCACGCCTGCCATGACATCCCAGAGTCGCTGCTTCTGCGCGTCTTGAGGGTGCTGTCACGAGGGGCTGATTTAACACCATGGAAGAGGCAGACAAATGGTTGGCTGAGACACAGGACAGGCCAAGGGAGCTTTGTAAAAGCTATAAATAGCCCTCTTGAGTTTGGGGATTTTGCAGCTGAAGAAGGCAAGGTGCTAATGAGGCAGGGAGGAGCACCTGCTCTTGGATGACACTGCTGGCCTCCACCTTCTCCACTGGAGAAAAAGTTAAAGGAGTTGATTAATATAGTTCAGGAAGGTTTCAGGATTAATTTTCAGGAATGGGAAGTAATCAACATTTTCTCAAGCAGTTAGTAGGTTCAGCCAATAACAATGCCACCTTCAGAACTATGTGCCCAGAATAAGTGATCATCAGGAAGCCAGGGACAGGACAACACTCTGTCTAAAGGGTTATAATAATAGAATAGGGGAAAAATCATAAACAATGATAAATATATTTCATTAATGAGTACTGGAAGCTAACAGCAGGCAGCAAAAAAACCCCAACCCTGTTTAATTTTGCTGGTTATTCCAAATAACTTGGTGTCCCCTGTGTGGAGGTAGTGGGCTGCTCTCACACATGCAGTTTTCTGTGCATCCCAGACTCATGCAGGAGCTGCAGACATCATTGCAGCTTCATGCTTGGACTGGTGATCTCTAGCTATGTCCTCCAAACAGTAAGGAAAGCCTTTGATTCAGGAACAGAGAAATCAACAGATCCAAAACAAACACCAGTCTTCTCAGGAAACTGCTCTATTTAAAAACTAAGAATAAAATCACTCAGCCCTGAAAAACTTATTCCAGTGTTCTTAGCAACTGCACACTGTTACCTTGTTTCTGGACAAACTAATTAATTGTGTTACCAGTAACTCCCTGACAAATCTCATGATATGCTGGAGGAAAAACCTTCAGGAAGAACTGACCTACCTAAGATCTTCCTTATGCTACTTTATAATGGGTTAATTCCAGTCACTTCAAAGTGTAAAAATCAATATAGAAGCAGGCCAATTCTTTTATATATACTTGTAGTCAAAAACTATTGAATGATCATAATTAGGGGAAGTCATTGGCACACAGTGCCTAGTAGCCTGAAACTGAAGGGACAATGGAACAAATATGAAGATATTTCTACATTTAAAAAATTGTTCCTTACACAGTCTGAGCTGTGTCCAATACAAAGATATTTTTATCAGCCTTTTCATTATTCAAAATTCTTTCAACAATTGCATCCAAATTAATGTAACCATCGATTTCCATGACAGCACAAATTCATGTTAATTGTACATTAATTCCCAGGATGAATAATTGAGGTATCAGATGCAACAGCTCAAAAAAAATGAAACCTTTCTTTACTGCTTAAGTAACAAGTTATGAGCCTTACGTTGATCAAGAAAACTGTGCCTAGGTCTTCATTAACACACCAGGAATCAACCCAGAGCTGATAAAATCAGAGACCATGCAGGTTTAACAATGTGTGACTCTGTTGTGTTGGACTCAGCCTGAACATACCTGTGGTCTTGAAGTTTCTCAGTGCTGGTAATTTTATAGCTAGGAACCAGCACCTCCCATTATGCTGTAAGACCTATCCAAAGCAATCATGATGTGTGGATGCAGAAAAGGAATTATTTTAAAATAATGCCTAGTTCTTCTTGTTTAGGATCAGCTAGAATTTACTTCCATTTTCCTGTATTTCTTCCTGGCAGTGTTTAATGGAGAACTTACATGTAGGTGTTCTGCCCATTACAATTCCCCTGTGTACCAATACGACATCATGTTGCTTGATATTGCCTCCCATTAGCACTCTATTTATAAATATGATCTAGATCATGAACATACTTTATCAATTAGGGAAACCAGCCAAATTATTGCAAGAAAATATGACAATTTCAAAAGCTAGAAGGTTGCAAAACAGAAGGAGATAGCTAAATAAACTGACCCAATTTACTTGTAACTAACAGCTTGCTTGTTTCTAACCAGCTGTAAGATGGAAATAGAGTATCCAGCCTGCTAAGGAAAATTCCAGTATAATTATTAGCCAAGAATGGAAAAACCCCAGACTCACCCACGGCTTTTATATTCTGGTCATTTGAATGCCAACATGGTGCCCATGCATACTTCAGAAGCAACTTAGTCCAGTTGTTTCTATTGCTGTAGCAAGTTCATTATTAAGCAGAGAAGGCTTGGGTCAGACATTTGGCTGTGCACTGTGCTATTTTGTATTTGTACCATATCCACACTTAAGGGACTTGCACAAATTAAAGAGATCAGGAGTGTTCCTATGTGCGTCTGCACATATGGAATTTACAAGCACACACACACAGCATATGTTTTAGCTGTTGGTATAGCAGGGAAAGAAGGTGGATACAACCTTCTAGTTAAAAGCTGAAGCTCATTAAGTCTTTCCTGAGACTGGCTGCTAAAAGCTTATGTATTTAGGGAAGTGTCACTTTCTTTACTTACACATTATCTGCTCAAGACAAAAAGGACAAAGATCAGAACTGGAGACTTCTTGCCAGCTTTACACACCTGCCCTAGCAAGATGAGCCCTCTTTCTCAATCCATTTCCCTAGTTTTCTCTACAGTTTGGAAAAATGCTTGAATGACAAGCTCAGATGGACAACCGGAAACCATTTTTCCTCAACTCTGAGAGGAGGATTATTTCTGCTGGCAAATTGACCTTATCTCTTTGAGAAGATAACTTCCTTTTTTGTGCCCTTGCTTGTTGAAGAGGATTCATTAGGTTAACCAGGAGGTCATTAGGTCATTAACTGCCCAAGCTGTGGTAGATTTCCCATGACTTTTTAAATCTTGCAAATATTTGGACCTTCCAAACTTTCCTTCACTAAAATTCAGGAGTAATTTTGTTTTAAAAGAAGGCAACAAAATAGGATGCTGAATTCTAATATATATTTTGAACCGTTCCATCACAAAATAAGCTTTTCAAAATGCTTTGTATATTTCCTTGTCTCTCTTTTTTTAATAAAATACATCAAGCACCATAACCTTAACTTTTATAGACACCTTTTCTTATATTGTCTTTTGATCCATCAATTTTACTTTTCATACATGTAGTATCCCTAGCAATGGAGAAAGATACTAAATAAGCATATGGTTTTACTGTTGGCATATTTACATGGCTGAAAGCAGCTTTTCTGCATCTGTGGATGCACATGCTCTTTCTGAAAGAGAACTTTTGCCCATCTGATGTACCATATCAGAAGCTTAAGACATTGCAATGAACCTCCAGCTTCTGCACTCAGTGCTGCTGATAACAATGCTAACATTGATCCAATTTGAGCAGCAATAGGAACTTTACAGTACTTTTCAATGCTTTCCAGGTTTCTTTTCAATGCTTTTCAAGATTTCTTGGTGGAATCATCTAACTGTCAAGCATCTGTAACTCTTCAGCTTTGCTAAGTTCTGATTTGACTGATCATGCTATTGTGAAATGTGACAGCAGTGGACGAACCACTGTTTTGTAGCTATGGAACACAACTGACCTATAAAAATATCTCTGGTCATATGAATGCATTGTAGAGAGTTTAAAATAGTTGTGTGATGCTTGATGAGAGGATGACAATGTCTTTTTGTGAGGCTTAATGACATATCTCTGTTGAAATCAATATGACTCAGATGTGCAAACATTGAAGTACTGCACTGCAGCTGTATCTATTCCCCTGGTTTTAGTGCTGAAAAATGCAGTGTGGACATTTTACTCATCTATCTCAAAACTACCCATCATCTGCTCCTTGCTTCCAGACAGTTCTTACAGCCATTATACATTAAAATATTAAATCACTGATAAATTTCTAAAGAAAAATTACTGGCATGATAAATGATACTTGAGCTGATTAACAATTACTACCAGTCAATATCATGTCTCATAAAACACTAATTATCCTTCTAATTGTTAGAACTTTCTTTCCATTGTGAAATTACAATGAGACATTGTTTAAATGTACCTTACAGCTCTCTTGTTATAAGGAAGGAATCAATTGTCCCTACTCCTTGAGTGTACCTGCCTGTGATACCTCTCTGCACTGCTGGCAGGCTGCAAGGAAAGCCTAGAGTAGAAACAGCCAGCAGTGCACCAGGAGCACTTACTTTTAGAAATTTGACATTCAGAAGGTTAAAGCAGCAAGTCTGGTTTGAAGAAAGTAGGTGCTTTGCCAGAATTGCCTCTGGGAAAATTTTTTATGGCATAGACACCTAGAGCATTTACTTGTCTGCTGGAAGAGAAAAATGGTGGTAGCCCAAGGGCTAAGGGAATTTTCTACTCATTCTTTCAATTGTTATTCAGGTTTCAACGTTACTGTATATCTTCCTAAAATGCTGTATAGGTTTTACAGCTCCGCTCTTAAATTTCAGTTGAATGCAGGAACAAGCTGTGCAGTGTCAACGCAAAAGCTTAATAAGATTGTATCTATCTCTGTCTCTTTAGATCCCTATATGAAGGCTATTGCTGGTTAAAATTAGCATATTATCCTTAATGGATCCTACTGTTGCTGACAAAGGATTCTGGTCTAAAACTTGTCTGAAGATTCTTGCACAACAACCTCCTTGTATACAGTAGATTTTGCTATCTCAGATTCCCTAATCCTCATTAAAAATCTCATAAAGACTTCAGTCAGCACATCCTTTCCAGGCTTTAGGAATACTGCTCATATTTCTGCAGGAAGACAAAAAGGAAAGAAGAAAGATGTTTAACCATGATATGTCCAGGTAATACTGTATTTTGATAAATCAGCATTTTCTCAATCTTTATGCTTTTTTCTTAAAGCTTAATTACATATCATGTGGAGTATTTACACAGCAAGGGCAGTGGTTAACCATTCAAATGCTGAATCTGTTACTGTCACATAATATATAAATATATAAAATTATGTATACTAGGGACTTTATGGGAGACAAAGCAAGACATCACCCTTGCTCAATAAATCTATAGCCTAAATTCAATGTGATCTACCAAGAACTAGTAACAAGCAGCAGAGACACAAATGAAACACAGCAGTTGTTTAATAGCATATAAAATTTAAGCACATACTTGTACTGTGGCACATTCTTCTCTTTTATCTTTTGATAAAATACAAGAAAATAAAGCTAAAATGCAGTAAATATGATCAACTACACAATACAGCATTTTCATAGAATATAGCAGAGAAAGAGAGAATGCTACACAAAATATTGTTACATGGGAAAAAACCCCACAGGGAATAAAAAAAATTCCTTTTGAAAAAAGAGTTCCAGCTAACATATCAGCCAAAGAATTGTTAGGCCTGGATCATGGGAACACCTACGAACTTACTCAGTCTCATTGACTTAGTATACTTTCTCTTCCATTTCAAAGAATATATGTAATTTCACATATCAAAAAGCAGTAATGCTGGTCCAAAAGGCAGCGAGATGTTTCCCATGCTGGGTTAATATCCGGGGATGCAGAGGAAGCCAGAAAGAACAATTCACACCAGTGGCAATGGTGTTATGCATACGCACTCAGTGCTGCTTTGCACTTAGCACTTGGCTAAGTCTGTTGTATTAAAAATAACTCACTGATTAAAATGATTTCATTATTTTTAGGGTTCAGTTTAACATTTTAATATACAAAGCTTTGCAAAGTGGTAACAAAATTCAGATCAGTTCCCTGCTAGGAGCAGGACCTGCTGACTTCAAAGTCAGCTAGTTTCCTGCATGAATTGTTTACTTACAAAACGTTTTCTCAATAAATATGTTAGAAGCAGCAAAACAGACCTCCCTTGTTTGCAAACTTAACTAAAGTGTTACCCTGTATCCACTGGGAGTTGTCTTCTAAGTGTTTGCACAAGGCTCAGGTAAGCCTCACTGCTCCATCAGCAGATTCTTTGTTCTCACTATAAATCCCTCTGCTACATGTGCTTTTCCAACAACCACTTTGCCTGGAAAAGTGGATCTGGACACCTTTTGTGAGTGTAGAATGTAAATGAGCCTTTGACCTCCAAAGACCAATAGCTGGTGTGTGGTATCTTTACCTCCTCCTGTAGAAAGTTTCTCTCTGGACATTTTAATTGGTTATCACAATGGTGCCTTGGTATCAGTTGAAGTACCTGACTGTGGAATCAAGGCCTAGTCACCTGTCTTGGGAGCCAAAAGTCATGAAATGTCACCAGTCACATCTCTCCTTTATGTACTTTTGGCATATACACAGACATAACTTTTTATGCCACTTACAAGCTTTCCATGCTCTACGCCTATTTTTGAAATAACAGTATTCCTACTGACTTCAGTTAAGATTTCCCCTAATGGGCAAGACATACCACTGGTTATAATAAAGAGAAAAACCTGAAGAAGAAGCAGGATGCTGTTAAAACATGAATTTGGTGATTACAAAGTTTGATTAACACAGAGAAGCCAAGTCTCACTCTTATGTTACAAACAGAAGGTTTCCTGTACTGCTTTACCACTGTATTTCCATTCAACAGTGGACTATTTCTGGGATGTATTCTATGCCTAGTTTTACTGCTGATGTGGATATAGAAATATGTAAAAAGTGTTCATGTGCCATAGCTCACTGGAAATTATCTGTCAGCTCCAGATGTGGATAACTGTTGAATAAAAACAGATCATCAATTGGTTTTTGCAAAGGCTGTGGAATGACAATTTGACAGTAATTTGGAGCACATCTTGAGTGCACATAGCATGACTTTGAGACAGCAGCCTAGACAAAAAGGACACTGTCACCCAATGCCCTCTATCCCTTTCAATACATACTAGTCTTTCTGCAGTTTTAAAATGCCACATGCCATCGGGCAGCCTCTGTGAATAATGATGGAGTTGGTGTAGTAATTTCTCTAGCTTGTTAAGGATGTGTTCATACATTTTCTGTCTGAAAGCTTGAGGATGGTCTATCTGAAGTGGAGAGAGATGTACCTCCAAACAGTGACAACTTCCATGTCCCTTAGGCACCTATCATAGGAGAGAAGGGGATATGTTGGATCACCTGGAGGTATCCAGGTCTCCCTGTGATTTATAGAATAAGCCCAGCAGACCAGACCAAACACAGAACTTTGACAATGCTAAATTTAAGAGCAATCTGTTCCAGCCTCTGTGAGCTGGCAGATGAGTGGACTGAGAGAAAAACTTTTCATATCCATCTAGGTTTTGCACTGATACAGAATTCAACCTCCACACAACACAAAAACAAAGGATAGGAACAATTTGGCCAAACACAGAACTCTGTACAGATGTCTCTTGCTTGCTTTCTCTTTAAAGCTGACAATAGACAGAAATAGAAACTTTTGCATTCCTCTTCTTAGGGGACTGAATGCTAATAGAAGGGGTTAGATAATTTGTTAAATTAACCAATTAAATGGGTTAGATAAATGGTGTGTTCCAAGTATTTTCTCTTCGCTTAATTTGAAAAGAGAGGATAGCATGAGAGGTACAAAACCTAAAATGAAAGCAATATTATAAATAAAATAAACTACAAACTTTTCATCCCTAACCTACTTTCTGACTCACCAAACTTATTCAAATTCTTGTTTCCAATTTTATTTTGTATTAAAAATTCAAACTTTGAGTTGGACGCTCCCTGGGAAGGTGTTTATTGAAAGCACCTTTATAAATACTCTAGAGCTTGCATGCGACTGTAGGATTGAGGTGAGGATAAATGATGTCAAAAGGCACTCTACATTGTTGTCACTGAAACCTGAAGGGTCTAGCTTCCTCTTCCATGGAAGCAGTGTCTTAAAATTTGGGGCTTGAATTATTATTTTGAAACAGTACAGTGGTGTCTGAGGCACATAAAACATGTGTGTATATGTGCATTTCTGTATGTGTGCACACAGGTGTATGCAGGTCTACAAATCACCTGGAAGCTGGTCATCCTGGCATGTCCCTTGTGGAAATCGGGACTGTGAGGTGGCTTGTCTGCCACTGCAGTTAGCAACCAAAACGCATTCTGTACTAAACTTATATATTTCTATATTGGAAATTTATTACAAATGCATAGAATTTATATTAAAGGATTATACAAAAAGCACCTTACATAGCAACTATTTGCATATTTTCTGGATTTTTAGAATTATGTTTGACCACCTAGTAAAAGTCACCAACTTTATTTTCTACGGCAACTGAGTTATCCCAGGCACCATCTAACATGGAGCCTTGATGGAAACCTGAGGAGACCAGATGGAGTAACAGCAATTTCAGTGATTATTGCAGAAGCTCTAACTGGAAGGGGGGGTAGTTGGGAGAGAAAGCACCAAATTAAATTATATGACATTTCCTTTGCAATACACCAGGTAGCAACCCAAGAGGCACCATAGTGTGCTGGAGTAAGTACATTTTAAGATCAATTAAAAATAGGGCTGCCCTTATGGCATGCTAGGAACTCAAACATGACATTGAAAGCATAATCCAGCTGGCCTGGGGCTAGGGCAAGACACGCTGCCTGGTTTTCTGTGAGAAACCAAGCCGGGGCTCATCCTGAGAGGGTGGCTCACAGCACCCACCTCACCATGGCCTTTATGTCTGCAGAGCTAACAAGGCACAAAGCAGAGTGGGCCTGAGTCACAAAGCACAACATCCAATAATTCAACAGCCTGGAGGGAAGGGATGTCCCCCAGAGGGACCCTGACACACTTGAGAGGTGGGCTGTGTGAATCTCATGAAGTTCAACAAAGCAAAGTGTGAAGTCCTGCACCAGGATTGTGGCAATCCCTGACACACCTACATGTTGGGTGGAGAAGTGACTGAGAGCCACACTGTGGGGAAAGACTTAGGTGTGATGGCTGATGAAAAACTCAACACGAGCCAGCAGTGTGCACTCATAGTCCAGAAAACCAATGAGTCCTGGGCTGCATCAAAAGCAGTGTGGCCAGCAGGGTCAGGGAGGTGATTTTCCCCCTCTACTCTGCTCTGGTGAGATCCCACCTGTAGCACTGTGTACAATTATGGTGTGCCCAGCGTAAGGACAACATGAAAGTTTTGAAGCAAGTCCAGACTAGAGCATCTCCCCTATGAATGCTGAGCAAGTTGGGGCTGCTCAGTCTGGAGAAGAGATGGTTTTGTGGAGACCTCATGGCAACTTTCCAGTGTCTGAAGGGGCTGACAGGGAAGCTGCTGGGACTCTGCACCTGTCCTTGTTGTGGTAGTACAAACTGAAAAAGGGGAAATTTATGTTAGACAACAAGAAGAAGTTCTTAACTGTGAGAACGGTGAGACACTGGAACAGGTTGTTCAGAGAAGCCGTGGATGCCCCATCCCTGGCATTGCTCAAGGCCAGGTTGGATGGAGCTTTGAGCAATCAGTTCTAGTGCTGGGGGTCCCGGCGCATGGCAGTGGGGCTGGGGCTAGATGATCTTTAAGGGCCCTTCCAACCCTGGTCATTCCGGCACTCCCCTATCCCACAGCAAACCCTCCGCGCCGCTGCCCGCACGGGCCCGCCCCACGCCGGGGCTCGGGCAGGCGCAGCCGCCGGCCCCGCCCCCGCCGCGCCGCTTCCCCCGGTTCCCGCCCCCGCCGCCCTCCGTGCGCGCTGCTTCCGGCGGCGCCCGGCGCGGCGGCGGCTCCGGCGGCCCGGGCAGCTCCGCCCTCCGGACGGGGTAGGGTGGCGGCGGCGGTGGTGCTGCTGCCGGGCGGGCGCGGGGGGGCCGCAGCGCCGGGCCTTGCAGCAGCCCCGGTGCGGGGCCGGCCCTGCGCGGCGGGGGCGGGCGGCCGCGGGTGTGCGCTCCCCGTCCGCCCGCTCGCCCGGGGCAGGCTGGCGGGGCCGGGCCGGGCCGATGCTGCTGTCGGGGAGGGGAGGCGGAAGGCAGAGGCGGCACCGGGCAGTCCCGTCCGCACCTGCCCGCCGCTGTCCCTAGGCCTCGGCGGGAGCTGCCCACCGGGGAAAGGAGCTGTCCCCCCGGGGAAGGGAGCGCGGGCACCCCAGGAGTGGGAAGGGGTAGGGATGGGATGGAGCAGGGAGGACGGGAGGAATAGTGCCGGGACCAGACAAAGCGGGCAGGGCAGGCACGGGTTGTGCTCCTCTCCCCTGCGGGTCCGCCGCCGCTCCTCGGTTCCTGCGGTGTTCCACACTTAACACGGCTTCACAACACGACAGAAAGCAGGATAGGAGCTGAACTAGCGATACTATTTTATTTCGTTTTTTAGGTGTGTACTTTGGGGTGCTTCACTTCTTGTGGATTGTTATTTGCTACCAGTGCAGGCTGACAAATGGACATCAGTTGGATGTGAACGGACATGATTAGGACGAGAGAACACAGACTTAAGCTGTGCCAGGGGAGATTTAAGTTTGCCATGAGGAAGAATTTGTCCACCAAAGAGGTGGCTAGACACTGGAATGGGCTGCCCAGGGAGGTGATGGAGTCACTGTCCTTGGAGCTGTTTAAGGAAACACGGCACTTAGTGCAATGGTCTGGGTGACATGGTGCTTTTAGGTCACAGGTTGAACTTGTTGATCTCAGAGGCCTTTTCCAACCCAATTGATTCATCAATTCTGTGACAGTGGCAGGTACCAACTGCATGGCCTAATACCTGCGATCCATGCAGTGAGGAGGCAGCTGACCAACAAGTAAATGCTGTACAGAGTATGCCTGCCTGGAGAGGCCGTATAATATCTCAAGAGAAAAGTGAAAAGGCAAATAAGACAAGTGCACACAAATTTCTTTTTAAAATGTGTGGGGAATTTAATTTTTTTTTTTTTTTTCATGAAGGGGAGAGTTTCACCACAGCTGGAAGGGTTGTTGGTGAGAATGAAGTGGCATAATGCTGGTAACTTTAGACTGTCAATAGAAAGGGCTACATGATGATTTACTCATGTTGAGAAACAATTTCTGTTAAGACACGCCTCCATAAGACACTTTGTATGTGTAATAGGTGCCAAAGGAACTTTTGTCTCCATTGTATCTCTGTGCTGAACCACATCATGAGTCTGGTCCTAGCAGGAGTGCCGTCACTGAAGTAACCAGAAATTCTTGGATTTTGCCTGTTTTGGTGCTCATGAAGACAATGTAGGATTTTAGATAGATAAAATTGCAATATACTGCAATTTTTTCAAACAGTAGAATTATTAGTTAGAAGTGTGTGTGAAGTGGCTTATTAAGTGCCAGAATATATTATGGGAAGAAATGCAGCAAATGGGGCCTGAGTTTAAAGTCTACTGGTAATAGCTTATTAATTTTTAATTAAGAATAGCTTCTAGTTTCAACAAGTTGAGTGTAGATGTTGGTATAATCTTGGTAATTAACAGCAAGAGATGCTAACCTGTGGTAGAAGTACTCTGTTTTAGACTGTAATGTAAGGATCCAGTATTCCCTCTGTGCATTAGTGTACAAAGATAATTAAGAGATTTCCCATTTACTGTCTTTTATCTAAGACACACATATTAAATTGCATTAATCTTTCTTCAGAGATCATATGAGCCCTTGTTTTTGTCATTTATACATTCTTTGAAATTTGTCAATGTTGCTTTTTCTTTTATAGTCAGATGAAGGAGAATTGCTCACTGCTCCCAAATGTGAGATTAGCAAAGCTGGTGTGAACAGGAGTTATTACTTCACTGGCTTTAAGAATCAAACCTGGTGTATGCATGACTAGCATGTACAACATTTGCTTCTCTTGAAATAGTACAAACTCTTTCCTATCATGTGCTTTTCCAGGGATGGCTCAGGGATAAAATGTGCCATTTTTTTTTCCTAAATCTAGTATCTGTTACTTGTTATGTTTTTGCAGAAATCCTTCATTTCACAGCCCTTTGAAATCTCAAGTATTTTTCTGTGTACTTCCCACCTTTTCTCAGCAGTCTGGTTGGTGAATAGCTCTGTACTGTTTCTGCTTGTATGGGATAAAATTGTGGCTATTGAGGAGTTGCATTTGCCAAGCTAACCAAAATGAACAGGTAGAATCATAGAATATTCTGAGGTGGAAGGGACCCATCAGGATCATCGAGTCCAACTTCTGGCCCTGCACAGGACAGTCCAACAATGACATGACAGCATTGTCCAAATGCTTCTTGAACTCAGACAGGACTGGTGCTGTCACCGCTTCTCTGGAGAGCCTGCTCCAGTGCCCAGCCATCTTCTGAGTGAAAAACATTCTCCTCATACCCACCTAAACCTGCCCTGACTCAGCTTCATGCTGTTTTTTCAAGTACAGGAGTCATTAATTGGATGAGTTGCTTCAAAGCTTGAAAATAGATTTGTATACAAAAATTCCCTGTAAAAAGAGGCAAAGTAGACTGAAGAGGTCTAGTGCTTTGGAATGCTTTAACTTAATTAGTGCCTTTTCCCATGAGATCCGTACAGAAGCTGTAAGATGTTTTATTTTCTCTAGGTTTTCTGTGCTTGGAAGAAGGAAATAGTGAATTACAGTCTTAGAAGCCTTTCTGTATGTATAGCATGAAGAAAAGAAGGGTTAGAAAAAGGAGGCTTGCCCATATAATTGAAATAGTTATAAATTACATAATACTCTGGGTAGGAGATATTGTAAATAACGTGATGGACTCCAATGTATTTTGAAAGAAAATATCGCTTAAAAAAGTTTTATTCCAAGTCTAGTCCAAAGTGGTTTTCTGGAGTCCTGTCTGTTAAAGTAGAGATAACATTTTGGGAGTCCTTTGAGCTGGTCTGGCTTGGGACCTGTGCAGTCTTGCTCCCCCCTCAAGCCAGCACTCACCAAGATGGTTTGGGGACATCAGACTGAAAACTGGTTCTGGTATTTCATAGCACTATTTCAGTCCATTTAATGGTATTGACAGGAAAAAAAAATATATACATATAAAAGAAATAAAATATGTAGAAGGCTGCTGCTTGGGAGGAGGATAAAAAGACACCCTTATAAGAACCCTTTATTAGGCTTTAGTTTAGCATAATTATGCCTGTACAAAAAAAAAAAAATAATATACAGCAGGCCAAGGACCCAGCCAGAGATCAGAAGACATAGTTGCATGGGCCTAAGTGGATCTCTTTAAAATAATCAAGCAATTTGAGGGAAGGGGGAGCTTTTGACATAAACTTTGCATGTACATGAGCTCCAGAGCTGTTTATCGTGATGCTTTGCGTAGACCTGAGTCTGCATTTTTATCTTTTTTTGCAAAGTTAAATCCTGTCAATTAGAAATCAGCTTGACTTCTGGTAGTTCCTGAAAAAAAATCTCTTTGTATCATCTGGCCCTACTGATGTGTATTTAATGTAATTCTTTCACTAGCTTATTATCCTTTAACCTCTGGAGCAATTTTTCATTTGTCTTTTTAACGCCGCACAATTCCTAATGCTTCTTTTAAAGTGCCAGAAGAAGAATTCCTATTTGTATTGTAGTCCTAATGGTTATTTAATCCTTCTTTTACAGTGGTTTTGTCTTTCTTGTTATAAGCTACTATATCTGATACTGTTTTTAACTCTTTAATTTGTCTCCATTTCTGTTGTTTAGACTAGTAAGTTTACATGAAAGCTTTCAGTTCCTACTTATTTACTTTTGGACCTGTTGACCAATGCCAGCCAAAACTGATGAAGTTGTGTCAATGTCAAGGATTTCAAATTTTTACTGGTTTTATGACATTAATAAGCTGCTAGAGGGAGAATGACCCAAATTAACATTATTGCTAATGGAAAATCTTCAGCATGATTTCAGTTATTTCTTCTCTTAGACCTGGCTTAAACTGGCCAGCTGGCTGACATACAGTCCTGAACTGCTGGATGGTTTTGCTGCTGTTGGACAAGCTAAGATGAGGAGCACAGCTGGGTTTTACAGTGCCACAAGAACTGCAGGCTGTGGCCAGAGAAAGGCTGGAGTTTGCAGTGCAGATGTCAGGTTGTGTAGGTTGCATATGTGAGATAAGTGATTCCCACTGATATTCGAGTACCACAGCTGAATGATTCTTAAAATTGAGATCTGTAATGCTGTATTTTTCTTAATCATGAAAATTTTGAGTTTGAAGGTGGTGTATATGCTGATCTAGCCATGATTTCAGGGCTTGATAGCAGAACATTTGTTGAAGTTTAATGTCTGTTGGCATATTCTTTAAATAGATCTTTTTTTTTAAGAGGGAGAAAATCCAGAAGGAGAATGTATTTGTAATCTTTACTTCATCTTACATCAAAGCATCTCTGCTTTGAAAAAATAAAATAACTATTTTCAGTTTGGAGTTGTTTCTTTTTTCTTTTTTTTTCCTTTCTTTTAAGGAGGAAAGGTTCAGGGATGTGCTACTTTTTTTTCCCAGTGTCTTTTCTGAAGGGTGGCTTAGGTTGTTTGTGGGAAATGTGACATTATTGGTTCTTGGTGTTTCAGGGCAGCCTGAAGTAAATCTTGCATATTGTTTTATGCATTTCCTTCTGCACTGAGTATCAGGAGTAATTCATGTCCTTGACAGCTACATCAACATGTGAAACTAAACTAAAGGCCAATAATAGTAGAAGCAAGAAAGTGAGAATTGAGCACTTCATTAGTAAACTTTCTTTCTGTCCTGAGTCAAATGGGCAAATAGTGCAGCCTGTCCTTATCTGTTACCACAAGTGCCTTCTTGCTGGACATGTTCACGCCAAAGAGAGCTGTTCGTACATCTCTGTGTGTTTGTGAGTATGGGAATGAGCAACTGACCTAAAAAACACACTGTAGATCTGTGTAGAGACTTTAAAAAGCTTCCATTTGTTTAGTAATTTACCCTACTCTAAACGTATGCTCCCAAAAATGCTACAGTAGGGTGTCACTTGTACCCACTGCAGACATTAAATACATGGCGTGTCTGCCTGGCAGTGTGAGGCATCGTGTTTGTTGTTACTTGAGGTGTCTTCTGCAATAGAAGGGTCACATCTGTTGGTTCAGAGATTACCACAGTGTGTATCCTGTGGTAAACTAAGCGGCAACTCCCGCAGGGGCTGTTGAAGAAACATTTATTCTATTTTGAGACATGCTTAGTCATCCCTGCTTGGCCTCTAACGGGTTACAGGCATTGCTCCTTATTCTCTCTTAGTAAAGCTGATGGACAAGTTAATGAGAAGGCCAGTTTGTGAGGAAGTTTGTGAACTCATAGCCTGAGTGTGTTGGGTAGTGCCAGTGGAAATTGGAGAATACACGGCACATTTTGTTGTGTGTTGGTAAAACTCACAGTTTACATCACGCAGGTATGGAGCAGCTGCTCAATATGGGACAAGCATATGTAAGAGGATCCTTATTAGTAGGAATATGATACAGCCCTCCTGTGTCCTGTAGGAACATTCAGCTATAAATGCTTCTTCACTGTTGTAAACAGAAAACCTTAGTAAAGTAGTTTAGCTCTAATTTAGCTTTTTCTAATTGCTAAACCTGCTTATTTGATTGTTTTACTTGTTGGTGTCATCTGTGTAAAACACATCGATATTCTTAATTAAGAGTATATTCTGTGTTGGGTTTTTAAAGTATGCAGATCTAGTACATTTTGTGTTTAACTGAATTGCTACTTTAATGAAAATACTTTCTCTTGTCAGAATTAAAATGCTTTCTATGGGGACTTCTGCTTCTGATGCCAGGACTCTTTTGAAGACCTCATTTGTTGCATGGTTTAAAGGAAGATGATGTTGTTAGTGAATTCTGAGCATCCTTTGGGAGGCTGATGACCCTTCTGTTGTTGCTGTGTGCTGTCATGGACAGCTTCAAATGGTAAAGGCAGTATTTTTGTGACTCTTCTTTCAGATTAGTGCTCTGATAGAGGAAGCAGTGGTTTAAGTTTAGATTAACAGCCCAAAAGCTCCTTCTTTTCACTTTTTAAGGCCATTTACTCTTCTTTTAAGAAAGTAAAACCATTCACAGTGGTTTTAAGAAGCTGTGTCTTCACAATGGGAAGGTCTATCTTCAGATATGCTTTCACAGTTGTTTACAGCATGGGCCAAATTTCATTTCTTACTTGAATTAATTTCCCTGAGTCACTGCAATTTTCTTGTAATAAATCCCTAAAGATAATGCTTATTTTGACCATTAGTTTTTTTGTTGCTTGAGGGCTGGTTTTGGCTGATATTTCTTCATATCTTTTTTTTTTAAACAAAAAATGAATGTCAAGTAAGGTAAAAAGTAAATGGGAAGCCACACTTAGTAGCTTCCAACTAAACAATTGTCTTACAATAAAATACAATAATTTATTAATATTTTAGTAGCAGTACTTTGTTTAAGACGATATTCAAAACGGCACAATTTGCTTTCTAAGAATTCTGTGTCTACTCACTGTGTTTATTCATTCTGTTTTATCAGCTCTTTTCCAAAACACCACAGGCAGTTAATGCAACTTACAAAGGACTCCTGACTTTTTGCATCTTCCTAAGACCTATCTAGATGCCACCAGTGTTTCCCATGCTAACAGTCCTGAGCATGTTTTACTACATGTGCCTTCGGCGCCGGGCGAGGACAGCGACGAGAGGAGAGATGAACAGTCGGAGGGCCATTGAATCCAACACCCGCGCCTTGCCCATCAACGTTGAGATAGTTCAGTATGCCAAAGAAGTGTTGGATTTCAGCTCTCACTATGGCAGTGAGAACAGCATGTCCTATACCATGTGGAATTTAGCAGGGATTCCCAACGTGTACCCTAGTTCTGGTGACTTTACCCAGACTGCGGTCTTTCGAACTTACGGCACCTGGTGGGATCGCTGCCCGAGCGCCCGGCTGCCTTTCAAGAGGACTCCATCCACCTTCTGTAGCCAGGACTATGTGGAACTTGCTTTTGAAGAACCAGTTTATCCCACTGCAGTGCACATTCTGGAAACCTATCATCCTGGAGCTGTAGTCAGGATTTTGGCATGCTCTGCAAATCCTTACTCACAAAATCCACCAGCTGAAGTAAGGTAATTTTTTTCTTCTTTATGCTTTCCTGTAATTTTTTTCTTCTTTATGCTTTCCTGTAAGATGTTAAGTGCTACAAATAGGACTGTTTAGTGAGGTTTGCTTCCTAATATTTTTCAGTTTTGTATCTGACTGACTAAAATTTTCTTTATTTCTGCATGTTTTTAAAACTGTGGTGTCTTGTTTTGATAGCAGCTTCATAGATATAGACTTTTTTTGGAATTAATGCATGTCCTAATATCAACTTTAATTTGTGTAATAGTTTTGATGTTGGAATTTTTATGGGCAATAATTACTACATCTGTATAAAACACTACTTCTGTAGTGGTAGGTCTGAGCTCTTCCTTCAGTAGCAAGAAGAAATTGTGTAAAAGAGGTTGAGGATTCATGGCTGCTGTAACATCCTGCTTCAAGTAGCCATGGACTCTTTCTTCTCTGCATGCTTTAGACTGAATGTATAGTATAATTAGGCACTGTAACTATTCATATGGAAATGAAGCTGAAACCAGAAGCACAGAACAGTCAGACAAAAGGTGATACCATTTGTCTGATCTTTATTTTTGGTCTGGTCAAAGGATGGTGAGCTCAACTTGTTTTTATACTCACTTCATCTAAAAGAAGCAGATTTGATCCTGTTGGTTTTCCTTATATTAGGAAGTCTTGATGAAATTCCAGTTGCAGGATCAGGAGTGTGGTAATCTGGGGAATGGTAAGATAGTAAAGAAAAACATTGTGTGTGAGGTGAGAAGCTCTTAGTGAGGAGGTGAGGAAATAGGAATGGAAGGAGCAAGTGAACAGGTCAAATCATGTAGTGGGGAAAAACATTGGGAAAAGCTGTCAGTATGTGCAATTGAAGTAGTCCTTATCAAAGAGAGATTAAATAATACCAAAGATATAAAGGAAGGGAGAGCTGATAGAAGGAATACTTAACAAAATGTGTCCTGTAAAGATTAGTATGCCAGCAAATACGATATTATTATGAAACACACACTTTGGTGGTATAAGTAGTGCTAATGTGGATGTTGGGTGATTTTTTTACTGACTTACCTTTTACAGATGCCACTAAAAAGTATATTTTTAGGTCTAACTTATTATCCCTTGCTTTCTAATACTGGGCCATTGATGATCATTCAAAAACCCTTGGAAAATCAGGTGTCATGGTTTATATTCAAAATTCCCAGTTAATATATTTTGTAGGCTTCTGTCATCTGCTGTGGCTAAGTGCAGTTGCTTGTTTTACAGATCTAATGAGAATATGATATGTTGTATAGCTCTGAAGTAAACATCTGAATTCAAGGAACAGTGACAGGTCAAAGTAATAATAATAGGCCACCTAACTTTAGAAGTATGAGTGCTTTTGGCACTGTAATACAGAACTTATTTACAGAATGGTATGTGGTGAAGGCAGCTTTAGACTTTCAAATTCAGAACCTAATGTGAAATGACTTCTGGGCAATTACTCTGTGAACTTCCATTTTACTTTTTTATTTTGTGATGTAGATCTTATTTCTTTATGTTGAAGCACAGATTGGAGGAAAGCTCAAAAATAGTTAATTGAAGGACCTGTTTAATTAGGTAAACAAAACAAGAGATATAGAAAATTGCACAGAGAGCTAAAAGGAGATGGAAGTGAAAATACTAATATAAAACTTTGGGGTATGGGCTTTATGACTTCTCTTGAGGTGTGGTCAGAGTGAGAGCTCAAATGCTCTTCTTCAAAATGAAAGTTTTGTAGGATTTTGCTTTTTAATATGTAGGCAAGAATGCCCCTTGTCCTGCCTGCATAGGTTAACTATTCTGGTTGGAAAAAGGTTGTCTCAGGCATCCTTGGAAGGAGTAGTCTGTGCTGCCTCTTCAATAATTGTTAGTCTTGATGCTAGAGAAGTGTTAGAGGGATGCTTTCTTCTGTTTGCTTACCTTTGCTCTGCAGGATTTGTGTGTTTGGAGCTGAGCATTTGGTTTGTCTCTTTTTTTCTAAAGAAGGCCATGTCTTATGTATGGTGTCATGAAGGGAAGATGAAGGAACCCTTTCTCCACATCAGGGACACAATATTTTTTCTCTGTTCTTTTGCTCACCTTTGTGAGAGGAATCTGAAGAGTTGCAAGAGCGCAGTCTCTTTTCTGCTTCTGTTCTTGATCTCTTGTTTTTACCTCCAAAAATTCTCTGAGATATCAACTAAGAATTCTTTTTTTTTTGAAGATGGAATGCTGCTGTAATCTCAGGTGATTCCTTGTTTGACTGATGTTTTGGTCTTGAAGCATTGCCATACTATTTTCTTCTGTTAAAAAAGGCCATGACCTACTTACTCAAAAGGCACTTAGAACCTTGTTTTCCTCTTCTGACTATTTTGATACTTTGTTTTTTGATACTTGGGTTATTACCGATGAAACTTGTGTGTGCTGCTTTGTTTTATCAGCTGACACTGTACATGTTTTTGAACACCAGTGTGGAAAGGGCAGGTCATTAGGAAAGTTCTCTTTCACCAGCTCATACTTGATATACAAAGAAGGCCAAACTGTCAGTGAAGTCAAAACTTTGCTGAGGACAAAAGCTTCGAGGCTGCAAGTCTCTTTATGAGGAGCTAGTGTATCACAGCTCTTGCTCAAGAGAATTTTACATATTTTTGTTAAAAAATGGCTAACACCTGCATACTTGGCCAATGTATTACTCACTTTATGCTTCAGTTGCATGAAAGAACAGCTCTTGCAGATGTTTAGAACATGCTCTTTGGTCATGTTCCTTTCTTGCTGGTGCACTGAGCACTGCTGTTGCAGCTTTGTATGATGCTGTCTCAGGTGAGCTTTATTCAGTGTCTTTGGAGGTGGCGTCACATCTTCATGGGATGGGAATAAGCATTTACTTCTCAGAGGGTTTGCAATTGTTTCCAGGTAATCCTCATGCTTAGAACATGACAGTTTGGCTTTTTTTTCATTATGGTTTAACTGGCATCCAGCAGCTGGAGGATTCTCTGTCCTCTCATATCTTTCACTGCTTCAAACACAGAAGGCATTACATCACTTTTCTCTACATAAAACAATTTTTAAAAATTATCAATGTCAGAGGAACTGCTGTTCTAACACATGGAAACGTTTTGTGCTTTTCATTTGTGTCTCTCCTATCCCGATTGGTGAGAAGTGTAGGTAATTCCTTAAGCTATACTAACATTCCATGTACAGATTTGTTATGTGAATTAACCAAGTGCAGAAAACCCAAGAAAAAAATAATAGTCTGAGATTAGGGACATGTTGTAACATAAAGTCTCAATTTTATGTGGTGAAGAAATCAATCCCTATTTTTGATTGTGCTGTGTTGTGATTATTTTACTAGTGTACAGTAGTGCACATTCTGTGTTGTCACCAAGCTTCAGCCAGTGGAAGAGGCAGAGCTCTACACTCACGTGGTGGGGACAAATGCAGCATAAGCTGAACCCAACCAAGAGTGTTTTCTTTGTTTTTCATAGTGTATTAGATTGATGGGTAAATTATAGCTAGCCTCTATCATGAGAAAAATGGGGTTTTTTCCTGTTTTTTTCCTCCTTTTTTACGCAGAAGGCTTGCTGTTGATGATTTCCCAGTGGATTCTTCAGTGTTAGCCCTTTTGATACATTTTGATATTCTTATAGTTAGTTGTTGTGAGTCTTTGTGTAAATGGGAAAGTCAAAAATAATTGTTTCAGAACTTTTTCAACTTTTTCTTTTATAAAAATAACTTAGGTTTTTAAGTTTGTAATATGAAACAAAAAAGTGGTCCCTATTCTCCTGTTGTGGTCTTCTAAAATTTGATTTGACTGTTGTTTTTCTGTCATATATGTGTTATACTGTACAGTCATGTTCTTTTATTAAAAGCTCAAAATCAGAGATTGCTAACAAGTCTGGAATCTGTGGCTGTACTTGGGGTAATATTTCATAGCATATGTCCTTCCTACAATGCAGTGATTGCTTCTTCAGTAATTAGAGATTATCTTGTAATTATTTTTTTCTTGTTTGCTACAGATAAGGTGTGACACTTAGTAGGTTTTTTCTCACGGATGAGATACCATAATCATTTGTCTGGGACCACTTCCATTCTGCCTTGTGTATTCCTGTTGTTTATTTCTATTTAATTTATTTAATTTCATGTCATTTCGAATTTTACTAGAAAATTGAGCATGGCTCAGTATCTCCAAGCTTAACTGTGTTTGCTGTATGCAAAGTTTGTTTCTGAAAGTCTTAAAGCCTGTAGAGACAGAAGCTGCTACAAACCAGAGCAGCAAGCTAATGAAGATGGACAAAATAAAAGGCTCCTTCTCCTTCCAGTGGGAAATTTATTGTATTTAAGCAGCCTGGACAGGGATCAAAATGTTTTATGGAACCTCTTTCTCTGCCTCCCCCTCCCCCTTTAAAAAAAGGGAGTGAAACCAGAAAGGCAGTGTACTGAATGTAAAATATCATGTAGAGAGTGGCATTCAGATGGTTCTTTCACTGAGAATCTCAGATGAAAACACCCAAAACTCTGCTGATACCATCAACACATTAGCGTGTGATAAGGAACCTTCGGGCCTGTATCTCACCTATGTGTAACACACAAGTTCTGGACATTTGCATCCGTACTTAAAACTTGTTTTGACATCTTCAGGCGAACAGCTTTTTCTTGTTTCGATGCCTGTCATAGAAAAATGAATTCTGAGTTCATGGAATACAGTCATTTTTGAGAAGCTCCTAAAAAGCTCATGTAGACAGAGCGGTTACTTGAAGTACCTTTTGCTGTTTTAAGTGTCCTGACCATGCTTGGAGTTCTGTCTGCTGTCTCTGGTATTTCAGAATTGAACTCTTGGTAGAAATGAAAATTTGCTTTGTATTTTCTCATAATAATTAAACTGCTTTGAACTCTGCTTATCAGCCTAATCTGAATGATTCTTAAATTGTGCTCATGATCTTCCCAGTCTCCCCTGCCTTTTGTGTTTATGAGCTCACAGCTGAGGTCAGGGGTACACTTTCCAGGTTGGTTTGAAATAGTGTGCTGAAGCATCCCTGGTATGTTTGCAGGCAGGAGATGTTTTCTCCTAGGTAATCTACAGATTTCTGCTGTGCAGTTGCTTGGCTAAGAGCAGCATGTGATTTTAATTGTTGCACAAGTTGCATTTTTATCAAAGGAGTGGTTATATTCTCTGAGAATCCTCATGTTCTCCTTGTTGGTCTATCCGGAACTCTCCCTTCTATTGGCTTTTAACTCAGCTATTAGTTTTTAACTTTAGCTCAGCTATTGGTTTCTTGAGGCATTTACTGGATTGCTTGTAGTGCTTTTTTAACTTTCTACACCTATCTCGATTTGACAATACAAGAAACCTCAGCAATTGCAAGCAAAGGTTAATCTTGTCCTGCAGGAGAGAAATCTGATTACTTTTCCTAGAAGACCCCTTTTCAAAGACTCTCTCTTATTACATATATTTCTTCAGAAGTAACCAGGTCTGCTCAGGCATCATCTTAACCATTAAAAACCTTCCCAACAACATTAGGTCAACAAAAAATTAGTCAAGCTTTAAATCTATGCTATCATTTGACACAGACCTTCCAAGTATGATTCTCAGCCTAGAAATCACTAGACAGTATTTTTCTTCATGGTAAAGGAAGAAGGATGGAATTTTTTTTTTTTCTTAACCGCATAGATGTATGGAGTCTTTAGTATCAGAGAAAATTGAGTTCCTGTCTGTCTCCATGGGACACAAAAAAATATAATGGGAAAACTGAGTCTATGGCTGAATGGGGACACTCACTTAATGTCCTCCTTTTCTTCAATTACTAGAGAAAATACAGATGTTGCTGACTCTTGTTCAGGCTTTGCCTGGCACTCCTTGCTGGAAACACTGAGGCTTTCTAGCACAGTGGTTTCTGATGAAACCTAATCAAAGCATTCTCAGTGTGACATCTTTGATCAGCTGTTACTGAATATCTGCAAGACTGGAGGACAATGTACTATCTCAATTCATTTGATTCTACTTGATTTTTGAGAGCTGCTTAATTAACTCAGGGTGTGGAGCAGGCAGAAATCCTTTGACTTCTTTAAAGGTATTTATTGGGATTCAGTTTCTCTTTGTTTTGGGTTAAATAGCTTATTGAACATTGTAAGCTTGAAACAGATGCAGGTGACCTTCCTAGGGAAACTGATTGTGATACATATCCTCAAACCAGGACTGACTGTCAAAATGCCTTTCTTATGAAAGATTTTTAGGTGGATTATCCTAAGAGAAGAATGTTCCAGAACAGAAGAATGAAATTCTTTCTGAAGCCTCATGGAAATTCAGACTTTTTTGATCCCCGTGTGAATTCTTCACTCCCATTCTGATTACGTGCAGTCTGTTTAAGTGTCACAGTGGTGATCCCAGAGGAAGAGATCACTTCCACTTGTAGTAATGGGGTAGGAGCATGGGAAGGATTTACCATGTCTACACATGGGAAAGATTTGCCAGCCCTGACTCAGAGCAGCTGCTATTGCCTGCTCTTGTTTGTGGTGCCAGCAAGGCAGAGAGCATCATCAAATCAACCTGATAAACTTGAGTTTTTCCAGATAAACCAAGAGCTAACTTCTTTGAAGTTAGATTGGTGGGCTGTTGATGAGAAGTAAACAGGATGACAAGGACAGTGGAAAATTGTCACTGGTTTTATTGTTCATCAGCATTTGGTATGCAATGTGAAGCTTCACAAGATTGTGAAATCATGCTACGTGTCTTCCATTTTCTCTAGTTTATTACAAAGACTGGAAACTAGCTACTGCCTGCTGGAGCTGGTTATTGCACTGCAATTTGATGAGCCCAGATCTTCAGATACATTATTTTTTTTTAAGAGCTCTGCTGCTGCTAGATAATCCTCTCTCCAGGGTCCAAAAGGAGAAGTCAATAACAGACACATTCTGCTAGAAGTTGATGGTCCAATGTGTGTTAGATTAGTGAAAAAATAGCCTTTGAGTTTCCCCAAGGCTACTTTGAGTGGGTACATGGAAGTGTCTAAGCAAAATGTCAGATGGTGGTCTGGGTGTGTTCAAAGAAGGTCATGTGCCTTGCCAGCACTGAGTATTTGCTTAGAGAATCGACCTGTGTGAGAGGATGTGACAGTGGGACTACACCTGTTCCTTTGCCATGAATAGACATTCATTTTGTAAATCAATGAAATCTTTTCTTAATACTATGTCTCTCTTATGAAAACTCTTAATTTTAGGGTAGAGCTGTCCACTCTCCTGTGTTAGTACTTTGATGTACCAGATGCTCACTACTCTTTATGTTTGGTTTTAGTTTGGGGTTGTTTTCCTTTGGACGTAAGAGTTCTGCAAGTCTCCCATTCTATTATAAGGTACTTGGAGAGCAGCATGATGTAGGATAGGAAAATTTATCTCTGCATACCTGAAAATGTTCATTGTGAAATGGAAGTTATGGCCAATGTGGATTAATTTTCTTGATTTTCCCTTTTTCCTTTTTTTTTTTTTTTTCCAAATATCAAACTTCTTAACCTTACTTATGTTGTGTGAAGTGTTTTAATGAAAATCCCTGCATTTTTTCACTTTCTGATATGATGGAAAAAGTTAAAGCATTTGTTTCTGTGTAAGTTCAAAGTAGTGGTGTCTGGTAGGGGAAGCCAAGATGCTGAGGTACTGGGGAGCCAGTACTGAAGTAAGAACTCTATCTAGAGTGCTTCTGAGATTCATGTAATAGGACAAGAAGTCTGAGAGAAATCCTTGAAGTTGGGGCTTGGGAGTGCTGAAGATCCAATGTAAGACTTGGTTCCTCCAGGTTACTCAGTTGGCAGCAGGTTTCCCTGTCACTTGATGGAGGAGATCTGGGGTCTGTGTACTGAAGTAAGGTATGTACCATGCTATGTATGGTAGTTCAGTATATGCCTTGAACTTCTTTTGTCTCTTACTGGACCAAAGAGGAGAAAGGCTTTCCAGTTCAGCAGTTTAAAAATGCTGGCATCTTTTGCAAAGGACTCTTTCAAAAATGACTTGAAGTTTCTACTTTCTTTGCTAATATGTCACTGAATTACTCATAAAAGGAACATTTTGCTTGCCTAGGCAGATAAACACAGTAAAATTTAAATTTTTTTACTAATTTGTAATACTGTAATTTGGACAGGTTTGATATTAAATAGTCTGAGTGGTGGGGATCTTTTTCTTTTATTTTGTAGGAAATAAGAGGTCAGATGACTCTCTTTGGGTTACAGGCAAGAGTGTTGCTTGTGTACTTACACTGACACGCCATCATTGTGAAGACATCAGCAATCCATTTGTTTCATTACCTTACCTGTGAGTTGCTAGATAAACTTGGTCACAGATAACACTAACACAAGTGACTGACTGTGACTCTATAGCTTGTTTTGTTATTCAGTGGAGAAAATATGCTAAGGTCATGAATTAGTGTGAGTTTACCAGGAATTAAATTCATCCGTAGAGTATTTATCAAATCTTGGGAAACTGTAAGTATCATAAATCATTTTTCAGCCTTTTTCTTGCTTGTTAAATACTTCTGACAGATGATGTTGCCCTCTTACTGTGCTCAGGAATTGCTTTAGTAACTTGATTTTAATTCCTGTACTGTATGTGTGTTTGTTTTTTTTTTTCCCAGATGGGAAATACTTTGGTCTGAGGCACCTACAAAGGTGAATGGTCCTCAGGCTCGGCAGTTCACACCTTGTATCAAGCAGATAAACTTCCCCACAAACTTGATCCGACTGGAGGTGAACAGCTCCCTTCTGGACTATTACACTGAATTGGATGCAGTGGTACTACATGGTGTGAAAGAGAGGCCTGTGCTTTCACTTAAGACTTCCATGATTGATATGAATGATATAGATGAAGATGAGGATGAAGAAAAATTTGCCTGTGGAATGGATGCCCTTAATAAACAATTCAGCATTGTTACCCTCAGGGAATGGCCAACTAATGGATATTTTGATAAACTGCCTTATGAGGTAAGAAAAGCATGTTTACCATCAATCATTGTCTTGATTGTTAAGGGTGCAAAGGTGCTTTACAGAGTATTGGTCAGGATTGTTGTTTTTTCCCCGTTCCTTGCATTCCTTGTGAATCTCCTGCATTTACTGTATAGGTATGCCTGAGTTCTGTAAGTCTGTCTGCTTCCATGGGTGGATGTTAAGTATTTTCATAGTTACTGCACTCTTACTTCTCAAGGATCTTTGCACTCACACAGTTTTTACACCAGATACTGTAGCCTTGAATTTCCAGCTCTTGAACTTAAAAGCTTTTAGCAGTTTTCCAGTAGGTTTTTAGTCCTCATGCTTGACAAAGAAAATACACAGAAGAGATATGAAAAGATTCAGTCAACATCTGGAAGTGGAAAGAGTTTGCAATAGGCTAAAAGTTCTTTTTCCTGTTTTCTCTCTCTTACAAAACTTAGAGAGCTTTGTTCTTGAAAGTGCCATAATATTTTAATATTATTATTAAATGAGCTTTTCCCATCCAGCTAAGTTTTGAATTGTGGTGCAGGTAAAATATGTTATAGCTGAACTTCAACACGCTGTCTTCTTTTTATGCTTGCTACTTTTTATTCTGTCATTAACACAGAAAACAGTTGTGAACAAACTCCTTTCAGCTCCCCTGGCAGCGCAATGGTTGCTCAGAGTGTGTAGATGAGTATTTTCTTTCCTCTAATTTCCAGTATAATGAAATTGTGGAGTATGATTGCTGAATACCATGTGCAGGCCAGGCAATTCTCAGGGGGGTACAGCTGTTTATGAAGGCTGGTACCCTGACTGGAGTAAGAATTGAGAGATGAAACAATTATCATCACCTCTCCTGAAATAAACTGTTGGCACATCGTGGAAAGGAGCCTTTACTTGCTGGTCAGACTCGGGCAGAGGCAGGATTGTTCCTGCTGCGGTCTGGCAGAGGCAGCAGGTGTTCATTCATTCAGTGGTAGCTCAGCAAATGCTCAGAGAGCTTGTGGCTTGAACCAGACTCGCTTTTGAAAGGGAGGGTGAGGTGTGCTGCCATGGATTGGAGGGTGCTTGCAGAAATGCCTCTTCTGATCAAATAGTATTTCAGTCTTACCACATCTTTTGACTCTAAGTACCCCAGTTTGACAAATGAAGGCCGTGCTTGGGTGACCATCCACCCTAGCAGCCTGCAGAAGTTTGCTGTGCTTGTAAAGAGAAGAGAATGTAACAACTCTTACTGTCTTCTCTTGAAACTTCTCTTGAAACCAAACCTCTTGAGTTTCGTTTGAGGTTCTTTTTTTTGTTGATGCAGTGGAATAATAAATAAGGAAACTAATTTTATCATGAGTTAGCTCTTGAAGTGTTTGGTTGTTTGTTTTTTCCCCCAGAGTACACATGGTGTTTAATACATTTTACTGTTGATGCTTGCATGGCAGTACTGAAGTAAAGAAAGTACTTTGCATAATTGTATGAAAGTTTGAAAACATGTTGGTGTTAGTAATTCAAGGAAATTAACTGCAGATAAAACTTCATTTAAATGTGGGAATTTTTCTTGTTTGAGAAGGCTGGATAAATTGATTTGTAATATACTAAAATATCAGAGAGATTGATCAATCTCTTTTCTTTCCCACATGATCATAGGATCATGAAGGTTGCAAAAGACGTCCAAGATCATTGAATCCAACCATACTGCTTGATTACACATATTAAAATTTTAATTTAGGAAGTATTTGTGTAGTCTTGTTGCACCTATGAACTTCTGTCTCCGTATACTTTATTTTGTTTTTCTGCTCTTCTTTTTGTCTACCAGCTTCCTCTTTTATCCATTTTTTAGCATGTTTGGTTTCATGAATAAATTTATATGGTCTGTCGATACCAAGAACATCTTTTTCCTTCTGCCTTGGTTTAAAGAAACTGAAAATATGGGTGGAATATTTGTCAGAAAACCATAAAAGACTATTTCTGTGCTGGTTTTGTGACAGCAAAAATCCCAGTGTCCTACTTTCTAGTCCAGCTGGAAGGGTTGGGCATTGGAGTAACAAAAATGTTGTACTTGGTGGTCTGACAATTTTTATCACATTGGATATGGAAGCAGTACTCTGCATGCTCTGTTTAAGACTGACAAATGTCAGCTTTTTAGGGGAAGTGTTCAAACTGTGGGTGAAGTAAGGCAATTGCTGACTCCTTCTGGTTTTGATTGAGGCATTGCATGAAAAATTGCACCTTTTCTGTAGGTCTGTATTGATTGTCAATGTGCCACTGCCCTAAGTTTTCATAAATGTTCCTGTTCCTTATTTGAGCTGTTTGATGCTTTTTCATACTGTCCTCTGTACTTCACAAAATATACAAGCTGAGTGGGTTTTGCTAAGTAGGCAGCAGTTCCTCCAGCCTTTTTTTTTTTTTTTTTTGCCTTTATATTTCTGAAACTTCCATAGACTATCATTCATAGGATATGTTGTTCCTCAGAATGGCAATAGGAATGGTTTGCTGCTGTATAAACTCCAAAGGCATTTTAGAATTGCTCCTGTCTAAAAAAAAAAAAAAACAAAAAAACCCCAAAACCCCAAAAAACCGCTCAGCTTCCTGGGGCATAGACTTCTGCAGAAGAAACTGTAAATTTTTAGATGACCTAGTGAGAGAATTTTCCTTCCCTAACCCTGGATGGTGTTAAGCAGCTGTTAATTAGCTGTGAAGTGCTTGTACTGTCTGTGATCTCTTCTCCAGAACTACCCTAAAATTGAGGAAGGATTTTAGAGGAGAGACTTCATGCCCTGGTCTCCCCTCCCAGATCATTGACCATCTTATGCTGCTTGCCAGGTGGAAGGAGTAAGGCCTTAGTCTGAGTTGGCTTTGCAGGAATACTTGAAGTCTGAAGGCCTGACCGAATTCAAAGCTTTTGGGAAAGCTGAGGAATACCTGCATAGCATCCATGTTGTGCATTTGAGACTCACCAAGGTGGGCTGGCTACTAAAAACTCAGTTTATTTTTCTCCAGAGAGGAGAGTCAGAAGACTCTGCATGCTCCAGTCCAAAATATTTTTTGGTAAAAATTTTGGTATACAAAGATATAAATTACATCTTTGTCATTCCTTGAAGCTGAGTTTCCCAAAAGCTGCCAACAAACTTTATGAGCTATTCATGTCTGCTGGTGTTCACATGCACTAATAAATGTGTGTGTGTTTGCTGGTGCGAGTCGTACTGTGTGGAACCAGGGATGTGTGTTTTCTTACACTATGCTGAGAAATGTCAAAAGCCCTAAAATACCATCTTCTTCATGTCTTCTGTCTTTGTCTCTTTGTGCGCATATCCTTTGTCCTTGACGTGACCATGTTTTAATATCAGTTCTAATTAAATGGATCCTAAGCTGTAGCAGCTCTAGCTGCAAGAGTCAAAAAATTGCAGGTTGTTCATTTGTCTGTTTCTGAATGAGTGGTTTGCATAGGCCAGTGTATTTTTTTAATTGGAAAACCATTTCATCTTCATTTGGAAGAACTGAAAAAGGAAATTTGTAGAAAGTGCGAGTACTGTAGGTTTGACCAGCATCCAGACATTCTTTTCTGACAAAACCAAGTTGGGTGTTATTGTGCTCTACCAAGAGAAAGTATTTTATAAGTACAAATGGTTGTTGCTTGCTGTTTTTCAACAAAAAGCTTAAAAAGTCAGAGAAACTTCTGGTTCAGTAAGCAAAGTTTTGCCCTCTGTACTGGTTAGTGGCAATTCTGTGTGGGCTTATAGGCAAATTTGTAGTAGGTAAGAAGCTAATTTTTTTTTTAACGATATTTTTTACTTGGTAGTTCAAAAAATACACCTGGTTTAAAGCTAGCATGTGCCTTATTTTCCCTGGAAATGGGAGAGGAAGTACTCTTGTATTCTTAGTCCATCATAGCCTAAAAAGGCAATCAGGGTTGTAGAAATTATATTTTCTTTTCTTTCTGTTCTTTTTCCAATAAACTTTATTTTTACTGATTGATTTATAAGAAAGTGTGAAATAATAATGATTGTCATAATTTTTCACAGTGAAAACCGTGAAAAAAAAAATCACAGTAAAAACTGTCTGTGAGAAACTACATTATGAGATTAGCTTTCAAAGCAGATACTCATTTCTGTAGCATTCTTGGAATCACCACAAACACAGCATAGCACAGTTCAGCACATCTTGTCACAAACTCATTATGATATCAAATTGTACTTTATGCTAGGGTACACAGACACAAAAAGTGTGTTCCTGACAGACACCAGACTCCAGGCTAATGGTGATTAATGGTTATTAGCCTGTACGTTTTGAACCTGTTATTTTTGTTTAATCAAAAGCCAGGAAAAAAACACTTTATAACATAATAACCTAGGAGTGACATTTCATGGTGTGTTTTCATTCCGTATATTATGAAGTAGCGCAAATTCAGTAAAAAATAAAGATAGATTTTTTTGATTGAAATGGGGGCAATTTCATCTCAGGTGTGGAAAGACACTCTGTGTGTTACAAAATACTCATTGAAGTAATCAGTTAGTGTAAATGGACATTGTTCAGTCATTTATAGTTTCATTCACCATTCTCTGTATTGCTCAGAAGTTACAAAATAGCTTTTTTCTCACTGAATGAAGCTTGTATTACTTTGCTTTTATCAGATACATTAATTGTAGACATAAATTCTGCTAATTGTGTGGCCTCTGCTGACCTTTCAGCTCTAGAAACTATGGGAGAAAAATCTGAGGGAAAAGGCATTAATAAAATAGATATTTAGCTGACTTACATAGTGTGGATTAGCTGAAAGTTTGCAAAATTCAAGATATTAACTTGGGATTATGTCTTTGTTAGATCCTAGTTATTTTGGATATTTTAGGTTTCAAAATGTCAGCAGGTTCCTAAATGTCAGTTTAGTGCAAACTTTGCTGATTTTAATGTAACTGCAGTTATTAAATGTGCATATATATATTTTTATATATGCTGTTACATTGAAATATCTCTGCTGGTTCTCTGCATCAATCTGAGTTGCAGAGACCTGCAGAGACAAAAGTCTGGGCTGTTTTTAGGGAAAGGGACATGCAAGGAGAAGAGAAGATGAAAGACTTGAAACCAAATATGAAAGAAACTGGAGTATATCAAACACTGTATTTTTGCATTGGAGTTAAGCTAAAATGTTTTAAGATACGTAGATCTTGTTAGAAATCTAAATACTAAATCTGGAGCTGAGTAGGAAGTAACATTTTCCATTTTGCAGGAAGTTGAATTGTTTTGTTGTTCCAAAAATGAAGGGGGGAGGAGGGGAGGTGGAAAGTAGCTGCATAATAAAGTGATGCATTGGAAGTACAATCTGTTTGGATCTCACTAAAAGCCCCATTTTCGTTTTACGTCACAGATTTTATTCTGATTTTTGGCGGATTTGTCTTATGAATCCTTGTAAGACGTTAAAATGAAACGTTGGTATTTTGAAGGGACAGGTTTCTCTTCCTTTAGAGTTGATTTGTGAGTTGTAGTTTTTTCATTTACTCTGATTCATTTTGGTGAGTTACTCTTTCCCACTCTGCTTGATAACAGTCAGTTTAAGTTATATAACTTGAGTGCAGGTACTTATATCTGCTAGAGACAACTCTGGTAAAGTAAACATTAATTTTTAGATTTCACTTTTCAAGTGCATTTTCTCTCAGTTGCTAAGCTAAAGGGGATTTCTTTATTTTGTCGGGCGTTTTTATTTCCTAAAGAGAGTATTTGTGTCTGTGTTGATCATTCCTTGGAAAGGAAAACAGAGAGGAGGGATATTTCTTAGTTCCTGAGTGTGACATAAGTTATTACAAAAACTGTTACAGTGATGCTAGTCAGAAAGGCTGGTGATTATTCTGAAGCTGAGATGATTCAACTGATGCAGTTAAAAAGGGGTTTTGCTGTTCAGATTTTACTCTGGTGTAGAACAAAAATGCTCTCAAAAAGTATTACAGCAAGGGAGAGATGGTAAAAGGAGATCTGATTATGTTGAATTTTTTACCCGGTTGCATAGTCCAGAGGAGAGGATATAAGAAGACAAAACACTGATTTTTAAAGCAGTGAGAAGAGGAATAAATCTGAAATTGGTTTAGGGTGTGGGGAAACTGGGACGTGATATAGTTTTTCCATGTACTTTGCAAATATCTCCCATCTTAAAAACCAAACACAGAGAAGAAGGAGGATGCCAGTTCTGTGTTCTGCTCAATGAAAGAGCAGACTTAGTGAAAGGAAATATATAAACATAGTGTTTACGTATGTATCACTGTTTAAATTAGCATGGGTAAAGAAATTTTTGATTTGAAAGCTTCCTGTCACTTTCATATGCTGATCTGCTTTTTCCTTTCTTGTTTAGCATGTTGTCAAATTGAGAAGGCAGTGCAGTTCTGTTTAATAGTTAATTGATTTATTTGAGAAGTTACTTTTACTTAAAAGGTTTTCCTTTCCTTGAAGTTAAAACACATTTTCTTATTCCTTTGCAGTTTTCCCTTAATGTTTTAAGTGCTATATTACCATCTGTGACTTTTTCTTCCCTGTTTTTTAATATAGCTCATCCAGTTGATTTTGAGTCACCTTACAGTGCCAGACCTGTGTAGACTAGCACAAACTTGTAAGCTACTGTATCAACATTGCTGTGACCCTCTGCAGTACATTCATCTCAGTTTACAACCTTACTGGGCAAGGATTAATGACACATCCCTGGAGCACCTACAGTCTCGCTGCACACTCATCCAGTGGCTGAATTTATCTTGGACTGGAAACAGGGGAGCCATCTCTGTTTCTGGATTCAGCAGGTCAGTGTCAAATGTACCGAAATGTTTTGACAAGCTCTGTTTGCAGAGCTGCTGCACGGTAGTTTCACTAAGTATTTGAAACTTTATTAAAAGGCAAAAAATGTACTGGATTTACTGTAAAGGGTGTGAATGTTATGGTGTAGAAAAAAGGAACAGCTGAAACAGTAGGAGATACTAAATATAGCAGCAGAAGTCCATAGCAGTCTGAAGAATCTGCATGTTCCAAGCTGCTTGTGACTGAAAGGCTGCTTCCAGGAGGAGCAGTGTTTTGCTTTCTTCTGGGCTTCTGAACCACTCTGCTAGAACTGAGCTATCAAAAATCCCTCTCGCAAGGAAAATGTTTGTGGTTGTTCTTTGTACAGATGAGTCATCAGTAGGACAGTATTAGAATGGCTGCAGTAATAAACTGATTGCATGCTCACATGGTATGAGCCAAGTAATCACTGGAGTCCAATGTAAATGCAAATATTTTCATAAAAGTGATTTAAAATATTAGCCCTGTTGGAAAACAGGGGGGTTGCATGTGCAAATTCCAATGAGCTGAAAATATGACTGTGGTGTAGGTCATTAAAATAGCAAATTTGCAGGGATTCTTCTCTCTGTAACAGCCATGTTCTCTGCTTTTTTAAGATATCATTTCTTGCTTCTTTGCTCATTTGCATTAGTTAAACAGCTTCTATCAATGCATTTCATTTAAGCAAAAGTTGTTGCTGCAACTAAGGGGTAATCAGCAATGGCAGGTGAAAGCAGAAATTGACTGATAAGAAACAAAAGTGTTTAATAGATCTGAAAACGTTCTCTTAACTCTCATTTGTTTTCTGAATAAAAAGGTTAACTCAAGTATGCAGACATTTTCTTTCCTTTCGTGCCTAAGTTCCTTACCTGAGGAAGTAAAATATTTTAAAGAAATATTTTGTCAAGATGACAAAATGGGAATGTCTCCTGTTTTTCCAGACCCTCCAGTATAATCCAAGAATCCTGTGCCTCTTTTGTGCTTATTGGTAGGGAAAGAAAATATACATCAGTTAGTTGAATTGGGTACAAAAATTTCTCCTAAATTTGGATTTTGTGTTAGATACTTTATGCAGAGGATAAATATGCAAGCTTTAATTGAGAATTCAACTCTGAAATCATGAAGTGCCTGCTTTCTGATGCTTAGCTATTAAGTCTGTCTTTTGAAAACTTAACATATCTGAATCTTTGTGGCAACTTTTTTCATTTCCATGATTTATTGTTTTTTTAGTATACAGTACTGCGAAAAGTCTTCGTAGTATTGTAAGAAATTATTGCCAGATTCAGAGACTTATAAACTTTACCAGTCAGAAACTGGCATTTCTGACTTCTACTTAGCTGAAAATTACTATTACTAATTTTTTTCTTCAGTGCTGAATTACTAGTAACATGTATATGCACACAGTGTTTTTAGATAATAAATATTCATTATTTGTATGTTAATACTCTGTAAGTAAATTAAATCTATAAGTTTCTATTTCTTATAAGGAATTATTTATTTGTAACAAATGGGAATAAAAATTTGACATTGTTGCAATTCTGAAATTAGCTTTAGGAAAAAGTGTTTCTTGGAAAGGATGGATGCAGTGTTGGAATGGGAGGTGCAATTCAATCATAAATTTTAGAAGCAAAGTTATAAGTTAAATAATTTGCATGTCTAAACTGTGCTTATCATTTTCCTTGTGGAACAAAATTTCTCCACTGTAACTAGGTCTGGTTTTAAACTTTTTTCTGTTATAGAAATGATTTTGCAACCTTTTCTTCTGTAAAAGCCTTTTCTAGTGAAATCCCCAGCCTAAGTTTTTCTTTTGATGGTCTTCATCAGCACCTTTGTCAAATTTGCTGACCTCTAGGAGAGGAAAATTTGCTGCTTATTTGCTATGAAAGTATCTACTAATAGAGGAGACTCATTAGAACAAGATTTGCTTTTAATAATTTTTCCTTTTGTCCAAAACCGGGATACATATATTTTTGCATTTTTCTCAGCATTTGGAATTACAGTTGTCAGTGTTGAATTCAAAACTGGTAGAGTTGGTTTAATTCTTACC
Organism: Ammospiza caudacuta; assembly: GCF_027887145.1. Lineage (NCBI taxonomy): Eukaryota > Metazoa > Chordata > Aves > Passeriformes > Passerellidae > Ammospiza > Ammospiza caudacuta. The sequence goes on along the minus strand of NC_080595.1, from coordinate 107,961,597 downwards.
GTTGTACAGTTTAAGTTATGATTTCTACAAGTCAGGGTATGTTTAAATGCTATTCTTGCTTAAATCTTATTTTGGAAAATATCTTTCAAAAATGTTTTTATCTGTTGTTTCTTATGACAGTCTTATAAGTAGTAGCTTGTATAAATTTGTCATTTTACAATGTTCATATATGCATGAAATGATTGAAAATACTAAGAAATGATTGAAAATACATATTTTCTTCAGAAATGTGTTAGAGTGAAAAGAAGTTAAAAGCAATTTTAGGGAATGTGACTGGAGGAAATACTGTATTATCATGAGAAGACAGAATGCTTCAGGCATATGAACATCCTGAGGCAAAGCTGAAGGTATTTTAACTTATTGATAACATCTACTCCTTAGGGCTAAAAATTACTATCATAAATTTTTCATTTCAGCATATAATATAAATTAACTAAACTTTATATTAGATTGAACTAAAAGTGTACAGAAAAGTGAAAGGAGTATCTGAGCAGTCTCAGGAGCTTGGAATGTAAAATGACAGAGAATAAGCAAAGATTTCACAGCAAGCATTACATAAGCAGCTCTGCATTTCTCTTGGCTTTAGAGGTCTGGTGCATCTCTTCATGCCAGGGGGAAATATCAGTGTGGGAGGGTAGGACCTATATAAGAAAAGTGAGGGGAGTTGATTGGAGGAGTAGTAAATATTGAGATGCTGAATTAATGCTCTGGGGTTTAAACAGCTCAAGGACAATGACAGTTTAAAAACTGAGTTCTGCATGCAGATTTCCTTGGCTTACTGGTAATTGCATTAACTTGTTTAAACTCTCTTGCTTTAAATATCTGAGGAATTAGGATTTTTATTTACATCTGACATTTTACACTGTGAAAATGAATTAATAGTGTTTTATTTTCAGGTTAGTGATGCAGTATTTGCATGAAAAGCACATCCAGGAATATTTCTTTAACAGTTTTGTTGTTGTTGACAATTGAAGGCTTTCATTGCCTTTAGTAGAAGTGTGTTCTGACAATATTTAATTTGGTGAGGCTTTGCTAGAAGTCAAACTAGTAGCAGGGTCAGAGAAATTACTGAAATATGCACCAAACAGTCACAGAAAAAGGGAGCAATGTGTGACTTCACAGGGATTCTCAATTTAACAATCAGATCTGTCTCTTGCTTTAATTTCCAGAGGTTTTTAGTAAAACTTGGGTTGGCTGAGAGTAAGTTACAACATTTTTTTGCATGTTTTTCTTGGTATAGTTTATCTGTGTTGAGAAAAGTACAAGATCGGATACTTGATATTCTACTTACTTACATGCCATGTTTTAGGATTTACTTACCAAAAAGGAAGTATAATACATGCTAGAGTAGGAAATAACATTGTACCAATTAGAATAGCTAGAGGAAGGGAAAGTGACTTAATTTTAAAACCAAATTACCTTACAAAGTCTCACTCTTGAGCATGAATACTTGCATGTGCCAAGAGAACCAAGATGTGTATCCAAATCAATTTGTCTGGCATGTGGTCTCACCATCCTGTGCTGGTCCTATCCTTCATCTCCTGATCTGTGTGCCCTGAGAAACTGCCTGCACAAGTGTTCAAGGGTGTCAGTGACCTGCTAATCTGACTTCCACCAACACACAACTCTGTCCCAGCCCTTGTGATGCCATTTGTTCTTTTGCCTTCTCCTACACCTCTGTGTACCCAGTTGTTCTCCACTCATACCAGCCTTAACACTTTGGTTACAATTATCTGTGCTAAATGCTGCTGCTGTCATGTAACATGGCAGTCTTGAAAGGAAAAGCATCACTGTGAATTTAAAAATATATGAACAGATCTTTAAGAATTATATTAAAATTGAATTCTACAAACCATTTTATTAAATGTAAAACTGTAAGGCAGAAATAATGCTCTGTGAGCTTGTGCAAGTAATCATACAGATAGAACTAAGTAAGAAAGAGGGGTTCTCAAGATCTTAGAAGTGAAATGAGGAAGAATAAAATCCAGGTGAGTTTTGACATTTTGCTTGTCTGGTGACAGGCTCTGGAAACAGGAGACCTGAGTAGCTGGAGGGAGCATGTGGTTGGCTTGAAGTAGACAGAAATGGCTGTTTTATGAAATACTGATTCTAGGAGGAAGACCTGGCAAATGGGGAAGTATTATATCTGTCAAGTAACAGAGATAACATCCCTTATATGGATGCTAATGTAAGGTAACATTACAAGGGAAAGTGCTAAAGGAAAAGAATTCTGTCCAACCCTGTGTTATTCACAAATAGAAGTTGCTTCCCTTTTCCACCCTCTTTCTTGAATACCAAATTCAAATATATGCCAATGAGTATAAAATCAGTAGTGAAGATTTTAATTGAATAAAGATTTGGTAAAATCAGCATAATAGAAAACTGTTGTGTTAATTGCACTAAAGGAATGTAAAACGATGTAGCTAATTGCATTTAGGAAGGATGAGTAAATGAAAGAGAACAGGACTGTGATCCCTACTTCTTGTAGAATTTTCAGTTATTTTGAACTGGGGAATATAAAGTAAATGAGGATCATTAAACTAAGAGTTAATTATAGGTTCTAGATCCACCAGAAAGCATTGGAGGAAATGTGATGTGTTCACTACCTACATAAGCACATGTCTAAAGGTATTTTGAGAATTTTGTTTGGGAGGTCTTCCATTCTTTAATGAAGAGTACTATCTCTTGTACCTTGGATTTTAATTTTGGATCATGAGATATGTTTATGATGTACACATGAATTACAAGACTGGAAATTGTTAGTGGGCTAAGTGACCCTATGATCATGATGGGTTTAACCATGAGCAAATATCATCCTGCCTGCTAATAGATATATCTGATGTTTCAGGAAAACTTCACTAGAGCTTACTTCCCAAAAGCTTGAGGGATTGAAAATAAGCAGCAGTTCTTGAGAGTAGGCAGAAGGTGATAGAAAGTGGGATTCCTTTTTTAATGAAAAACAACAATCCCCTCCCCTCTGGGAAAAAAACCTCAAACAAACAACAAAAGAGGGCCCCTCTCCACGCTCCAAAAACCAGAAAGAAGCAAAACTGAACAACCACAAGGCCTGAAATGCTGCTGTCTAACATGAGGATAAACTTCAAGGGAAAGGCCCAATGCACTGTCTAGCAAAAGAAATGTGAACATTATCCTAGGTTGTTCAGTCATATTTTAAAGCAAACATGAAGGGATGAAGAGAAATCACTTCAGAAATGGTGTGTATAAAATATTGATAATAAAAACAAAACTAAAGGGATGGATGACTGCAGAACAGAGGAGAGACTGAGAACAGGAACCAGTCAATCCTCAGTGATTAAAGGAGAAGTATGTGAAGAAATGTGAAGAAATTTTGATTTGGGTGGAAGGTGCTTTTTTGGGTGTTGTTTGTTTTCAGATCAGCTAAATCAATCCAGTCACTCAGAGGCTGTTAAGTCTCAGAAGTATGAAGACCATGGCACATTTGTTTTGAAAGTATGAGAACCTTGCCATATGGCTCTGCGTGGAGATCCATGTGGAAAGACAGCAGCAAAAACCTGTATCCTGAGCAGTCTGTTTAATTCAAACAAAGATCAGGTGTCCCCACAGAACTGTGCACTTCTGCCCAGTGTTCTCTGCCCTGTGCTGCTTGTTGACTTCCTCAGATTCCTCCTTCTGTTCCTCTCTTTCCTACATGCATGTCCACTCATTCTTGTACCCTGCTGCTGCATGTACCTTGTCCCCCTTTTGTTTCTGTTTCATGTCTCCTAAATAACCTTTTCCAACAAGGCAGCAAAGCCATGAAGGGCAGTGTTTGTTGCTGTCACTGTGTTTGGTCTCTGCCTGTGTGTTTCAAGTGTAATGAGTTTATATAAAATGTTATGAGGATAATAATTCCTCCAGCTGGTGAGCCTGGAGTTCTTCTCCATGTCTGGGGGCATAACTGAGTGTTTCCCTGACCTGGTAATGTTAACTTTTAATAGTCCTAGAAGGAGAAAAGCATTGATCTCTACTAACATTTATAACAGCCAAACCCTGTTAAATTATATGGCAGTTAAACTAACATCCATTATTGTAATGGAGTCATTCATAAAATATTTATTTGTTAACAAATTAAAAGCTAGAGGTATAATAAGTGGTGACTGACAAAGTTTTATGGAAAATACCATCATTCAAACAAACCTGATAATTTGTTGATGAAAGAAGCTGTGTGAATGTATTGTTAAAGCACTCATTAAATAGAGGAATTGGCTAATTGGTAATCAGCAATGTGTCCATATATCTCTACTCTGATTTCCAGGGGATTTCCATCCTGCATTTCTCCATAATAGTGTCGAACTCTATTGCTAGTCTAAAATAGCACTTTAATGTTTAAATACCTGATGTTAATTGTTGTGAATTGTCATGTCATTTCAGCTCTGACATTCCCACAGGAAGGCTTACCAGTCTCTGTGAATTCACTGTGTCCAGTATGGAAACTGCTTGGTGTTTTATTAAACTCTGACTTTAAAAGCTAAAATAGAGCCTAAATAGAGATTGCAGAGTTAGAAAAAAACAATGGAGGAGCAGACTTGCAGACCGTCCATGGCAGAACTCCTGCGGCTCTGGGGCTTATGTCTCCCCTTTCTGAGTGTCTCAGACCCTCTCTTTGTTTCTGTTTGCTTAGGCTCATAGAAATGTTGGCTGTTAGGGACCTCTGAAGGTCGTCTACTCCAAGCTCCCACTTGAAGTGCCAGTGTCCCCAGCGCTAGATCAGGTCAGTCAAGGTTTCAGGTGACTCTTGGAAACATGCAGGGATGGAGATGCCACCCTGGAATCTCCTTTTCCCTCTGTATTACATAGGGTCTATATAATCACACTAAGGCCATGTAATATGCAAGGTGAAAGGAATAAAGAAAGGTGATAATGAACAGCAAGTACGAGTGAGTAATGAAAAAACAAGGAAAGGAGGCAGCTTGAAAACTTGGATCTTGAAAGATGGACTTCAAGTCTTGGGCTTGGGTGTCATTAAGGAATGCCTCCCTGAATGTGTCTTCTTCTGAGACCAGCAGCAATTTCTTTACTAAGCTTCAGCATGAACAAATGCTTGGGAAGGCTGGTAACTCTTTCCTTGCAGCAATAGGTTTTAATGCAAGCAGGAGCCTTGTCTGTCTGGCATGTTTATTCCATCAGTTAAACCCAAGAAGTAATACTGACTTCATGGTGGAAGTGTCAGAACCTGAAGCTGCTTTGTCTGCCTGAATGTTTTTGTAGGATAGAACTGGTAAGAGAGCAGATCAGAATATTTATTTAGAGCAACTAATTCATACTTTTTCACGAGTAGATCCATTATTCTAGGAAATAGCATGGGAAACTCATTACAACCTGTAGTTTAAGACACTAGTTTTTCTAGTGGAGGAACTATCAAAATATAAGCATGGCAATTGTGGGGGCTTTTTAATCTTCTTAAATATCAAGCTTACAAGCCTAGTGGTTAATTTATGGTTTGAAGGTTATCTTTGAAATGAAAAGGGACTAAGTTTATGTCATTTTGGTTAAAGCTCAGATTAGAGATAAAAGAGCTTGAGATTCTGACACAAGATCTCTGACAGGGAAGCAAAATATAGAGACCATCAAAGTTTCTACATTTTGGGTCTTTTCTCATATGATATATTAATTTTTTATAATTCCAATGAAAGTCATATATTCCATATATTCCTCAGGAATTTGTGTTCTAGAACAGCTAGCAAGTGTTGATTCTGACTTGTTAATGAAAAGAATGAGATTTTTTTTTTCCTGGAAGTCTTAAAACAATTCTGAATAGATCATCCATTTATAACCTAATTTTTATATTTGCAGATCTTCCTGAGATAAATATGAAATTATTGGTGTAAACTTGTAGGCCATTGTCAAAACTGGCTTCAACTGTTTTAAAACATTTCAAACATGATCAGTGTTTTACTTTGCTCCATTATCTCAGAGTTAATAACAAAGCATGTTCTCACTTCCTAAACCAAAACAGAACTATCGAGACCATTGTCTTTTCTTTGTTGAAAGGAATTATTTCCTGGTTTACATGGTTAAGATTTTGACAGTACTCAGACTCTCACCTGAAAGAGTGTTAATTTTTCCCTTAAAACATGGGCTTCTTTTACAGGTTCCTGAAAGTCTGTGGCTCTGAGCTAGTACGTCTTGAGTTGTCTTGTGGCCATTTCCTCAATGAAACATGCTTGGAGGTCATCACTGAAACGTGTCCAAATCTTCAGGAATTAAATCTCTCATCATGTGATAAAATACCACCTCAGGCTTTCAACCACATAGCCAAAGTGGGCAGCCTAAAGCGTCTCATTCTCTACAGAACGAAAGTGGAGGTAGGAACAGCTATTTTCAGCCTTTGCAATAAGTATTTCAATCCTGATAAAGCTGGTTTGGGGTTTGGTTTTTTCCCAATAATGAAGTAGTAAATTAGTATTTTGAGTGTCAACTCAGAGCTAAACTCAGAAAATCCAAAGGTAGTTTCAAAAACCTTAGGGTGGTTTTTTATTTTCAGAATAGCTCTTGGCCTGTGTGTTTTAGCTCTCATGGTAGGTTGGTGACTTTTCACCACCTGTTTTGAGCAATGTGGTAAAATTACAAATTTAAAGCTTTTCTTGTATTTTGAAGTGTACTCTAGTCAAACTGTATTGGCAAATATATTTGTAAAATTACCATGTTTAGTAACTTCCTTTAATTCTCGGCGTTCTCTCCTTTCAAATGATTTGCTAATTTCTAGATTCCTACAGTCTTTGGATATTAGCACTAATTGAGACACGGAACACAAGTTTTTTATGAAACTTCTCATTTACAGTCTAAAAATTATCTCTTTATACAGTTACTTGCCCAAATCAGAGTTGTTACTGCTTGCTGCGACACATTTCCTCTCTAAGATAGAATGGGTTTGTGTGCCACAAGTAGCTGAGAAGTCTGTTGTGGTTTGCTACATTTTACAAATATTGTATTCTTATAAACTTAGCAGTTTGAATCAGAAAAATTCCAGTCTCTCTCAGTAGCTACATTACTCAGGTGTTACAACCTTGCCACCATGGTTTACCGGGAAGCTGTTCTACTTTTGTGTTGCAAAAGCTGTGCCAGAATGCGGGCAATCCCGTCTCTGCAGGCTTTTTTCCTGGCTTCTAGTTCTAGATTAAACATTTTAAGAAGGGTTTGGTTGTGTGCGTTACTTGTGTTTGTGCTTTTGGTGCACAGAAGTCAGGCTGTGACTCTGGATTGTGTGGGGAGTTAATCTGTGGTGGGATGAAGGGAATGAAGCTGGAGCAGTAGCTTCTGTCAGCTAGATGTGCAAGGGACATCTGGAGTTAAGACAACAATATTGCATTCATAAGCAGTTCACACCTGACACACATGTTAGAGTTAGTTGGGTCTTGTTCTTTATTTGGTGAATCCTAAGTTTGTTTGTGCCCAAGTTCCGGCCAGGTGTCTGCAATGGAGTGGGTAACACAAGGTAGTTGGATTGAAGGGTGATTTACCTGGTGTGAGTGGTGCTCACTGTGGGGTGTGCAGTCACCATGGCTTTGTGGTGGCTGCTCTCTGTATTGAAGCAATTCTTATTTTCTTCAAGAAATTAATATTTTCTTCAAGCAATTACAATTTTCACAAAGAAAACTGGTGAGCCCTGCGTTTTTTGAATAGAGCTGTATTGGTGCCTTGGATGTATCTGTTCTGTTTCTACAATACTAGTCTTTTTGTTAATTTTGGATAAATCTCTTTATTTCATTTTGGCTCTTGGCTCAAATTTACAAAGCTTTTTCAGATCCAGGAAAGATCACTGTATCAGAGGTAGTGATTGTATAATTTTTTTAGTTTTACTGTTGATTGATCAGAATCTTCTTGATTCTACTCAGGTAACTTCTGAAGTTTGAGACTTCATGCTTGTAATAGTGCAGCAGATACAATGTAGGTGAATGGTCTGAGGTGAATGGTAACTCATTCCTCTGCTATTGCTTTGCTGAGCAGAGCCTGAAATTAAGCTGAGTGTGGGTAAATATTTCCTGACTTTGAAGCCCTTACATTGTGAAGATTCACTTCTCCCTCTCATGTGTATGGACATGCAGCTTGTAGCTGACAAGAACATTCATTCATGATCAAGTTTATACAAGATTGTGCTTCCATTTTATATGTATGTTTGAACAAAAGGCACTGTTCCTAATAAACAGTGGAAGAGAAATATCTGGAAATTTAAATAGGTAAATTTGAGACGATGTTTGGGTGTCACTTGTTAATATGAAGCCACTTAACAATATACATTGTACATCACAGGTCAAAAAATAAAAGGGAAAGAATGAAGATGTGGCATAGGACTTGAATTAGAGCATTAGAACTACAAAAGTCAGATTTGTAGAAATAACATTATCTTTCTCAATATGAGCTTCTCTTAATGCAAACCTTTGGTTATCTGTACAGAATAGGCTGCCATTCCTTCTGTACTTTTCAGCTGGTACAGAAATCTTGTTAGTAAGTGATGGCTATATGCAAAAAAGGATAGATTAATCAAGCATGCTGTCAAGTGATTGAGACTTCTCTAAAACTTGTCAAAGAGCTGTTAGTATTCTTGATTTTTGTGAAATTTCTACTGCTGTCTTCATTGTTGGAGCTTCTGAGGAGCAAACAGAGGAACAATGCTAATGATTAACCAAGAACTTGGCATTGTATTGTTGCCAACTGGATCTGCTCAGTGAAAAGAATCTGAGGCTGTGAATCCACTAAGAAAAAAATGCAAACTGATAACAAGTATGTGTTTATTATGAGAAAATAAGAAGGTGATAAGAACAGAGCTGATACAGTGCTCTGTTAAAGTTCTGTTTCAAAATCCAAGAAGAAACCAAAAGAAAAATCTGTTCATTTCATTTAGACTGTTTTTCTAAATAATTCAGGGGCTTGCTTTTTTCCTAAACCAAGCAATGACCAAATTAAACTACAAAAATTTCATGTGTTAGAGCACATCTGGGTAAACAGTACAGTTTTTTCTTTTGGTTGTGTATTTGGACGTGATTAAATAACATAGGAAGAGATGAAGATTCTCCATCCTATTTGCCAGTATGTAATAATGCTGTTTCTGGTTTTGCATTATTATGCTTGATAAAAAATACAGAATTAACATTTTAATAAAATAAATGGTATTTCTCCCTTACACACTCCCAAGTACCTGCCCAGATCCAGGATTTTCTTGCAGTCTAAGTCCTGCTGTACCCTTTTCCTTTACTTTTTTGACTTTTAATACTAAAAAAGAGGAAAAAAGTTCTTTCAACATCTAAATTTAAAGTATTTGTTGTACTTTTCCCATGTATATGATTACAGTGACACTAATAGATAAATTCTAAGGAAACACTCTACTATTAATGATTTTTTTTTAGGTGCAGAGATTTTGAGGACAATGGAAAGTTAATGAAATTAATAAAGTTATATTGTCTGAGCAATTGTAATTACAGTTTCTTCTTTAGCTGTTTTCTTTGAATAGGTTTTGTGTTTAAAAATTTTGTCATTGTTTGTGTAATCAAAGCTGGAGTTTTTAAGTGTATGTTTTTAGTGAAATGGGCAGGGCTGGTGTTTTGCTACTTAGTGTACTGCTGCTTTGGAACGTTGCTGTCTACAACATTGGAGAATGTTGCAGTCTTTGGTCTTAACCCTGCTGATTCTTAAGGCCATCTGTAATGTTATTTCCTTGACATATTGAGTGTGAGGTTTTGTGGATAGAATTTTTTTGTAACCTCTGAATTGAAGCTTCCAATACCTTTGAATGATTTCAACATTTCTGTTAGAAGAAGGCAAGTCCAGTGACTTGCAGTAACTTTTCAATTAGTGAAAAAAGTATCCTGCATGGCTATCCTCCTCCCCACCAAATGTGGCTCATTTTTCCGGTGTTTTAAATTAATTAATAAAGATTCTTAAAGGTTCTTTGGTTATGTATATGCTTGAGTAATTTGTATCTTGCTTTGAGAAACTGATCTCAACTTTTTATAAATGTAATTTCTTTGTGCTCAACACCACTGTTATACCTGTTGGATTTTTGTGCTGATGGAATTAGTATTTACTGATACATAATTCCTTAGTGTTTGTTCAGAGTGTATTCACAGCATGACTAAAGCACTTGTTGGCCTTTATACTTTTGAAGAATACAATGAACAATGTATTATTGTATACAGTACTTGGCAATGCACATCTTTATCCTTGAGCAGGAATATTTTCTTAATTGAATGCTATTGTGAAGTATTTAGTCCATATAAATCATGCATCCAAAAAAGTATTTTAAGGAAACCAAAGCCAAAATTACAGTAGAAGAACTTGTCAGTCTTCTTACTGATGGGTGTAAATTTTAATGTAAGATTATATATTTCATATTGCATGATATTCTGAAATCTTTCTAATGTGTAAAGAAAAAAAATGTAAAGTTGGTATTGCAATTATATTTGAGATACAACATGAACTAAATTCAAATCTAATTACAATGGACAAAGGACTTTGTTTTTCACACATTTTAAAGAAAGTGTTGTATTTATAGATTTTTATCTCTGATAATTTTGACCAAAAGCAAATTTGGAACTTGGGTAGCTGCAAGAGAGGACACTGGAAATCTTGGATACCAAAAGGAAGCAGAAGAATCATAGCAGTAAATGTAATAACTCTTATTTTCTTATACTGTGAGCAATATAACAGTTAATTCTGCCATGAAAATGTCCTACAGTGTTTTCAGAAATACCCTATTATGGGTCACATCATACTTTTGAGAGCTATTGTTTAAAGGGTTTTCAGTTTGGCAAAGTTCCATTGGCTTGGGTATGAATCTTTAGGATGAAGAGCTGCAGGCAAATAGTGGGGGGAAAAAAAAGGGTGAAAGGCTGTACATGGAATGTGGATTCTTGGAATCAAGTTCAGTCAGTGACAATTGTGGGATACAGGGCCTTGATGGTGCTTTTTGATTTCATGTCAGGCTCACAGTGTGGAATTTGGTTGTCTGAGCCTGTAATGTGAAGTGGGGGGGAAGAAAGAAGTTGTAAAACAGATTTGCAGACATAAGGGAGGACATAATTTGACCAAATACAGCAAAATCAAAATACAGTAATTTAATTAACTGCAGAGACTATTACTTTCATTGAAGTAATTCAGTAATTGCTGTGTTGCTGTGTCCCAGTCCCTGCTGTGCCCCTGGCACTGCCAAGTAGCTGTAGAGAACAAAAAGGTGTCCCTGTATATTCTGATTCCCTGTATATTCTGAACCCAGCTTGCAAATGATACTGGGTCTGTTTCTGAAGAGCCAGGTTGTTGTGACTTTTGAGAGGCTACACCTGCACTCATTAATAAGGCTCATTCCACCTTGTTCTTCTCTTACCTCACACTTAGGAATGTCCATGTTGCATCAGTGTTTTTAAACATGTCATAAAGTTTTGGAGACGGAAGTTTTATCACTGTCTCAAAAATGGTATCTCAGAAATGGTCCTATAATCCATGTGCATTAGGGAGATATGGACAGCAGATTTTTAATGAATACACTTCAACTGTCTCCCTTTTCATCATGTTTCTTTCCATGTTGTATCTTCCAAGGTGATAGCTGATGGATACTTGGGGAGAATAGAATTCCTGTTCTAATGCCAGCTTCTAGTATGGAGGAAAATGATTTGCTGCCATGTTTATTTGAAATCTATAAAAGAAAATTGTCTGCATTAATGGCAGAGGGCATTACGCATTACCCTTGTGATTGTGGTGTTTAAGGACAGGGTGGGGGCCTCATCCTGGAAAGGGACTGGGTCCTACATCTCTTGCCAGCATTTTTCAGTCAGTTTGGAGATGCCAGCTGAGCTGGGTCCAGGTGCTCTGAGCTAAACAGTTTCCAGGAGTTCCTTCCCATGCTTAACTCTTCTGTGATTCTCATAGTGCTGATGACACTAATTGGGAATTTAACCTGGGAGCTTTGTGTTCCTGATCTCTGACTGTGGCCAGTTGGAAGGTTTCTGGATGCTACCCTTCTTCTGTCGATACAATTTGTGTAGTAGCAACTTATTAATTCTGTAGCTGTGGCATGAGGATAGATACAAAGAAGACTGAGATTCTCTGACGTGTGATACTGTATAGGATACTCTACATAGGGGTGTGTGTAAGGACATGAAATACTGTGCATAACTTAATATGCTTTTCTAGGTTGCTGGAAGTTCAGTTTGTAACAAAGCTCAACCTTTTTTTATCTGGAAAATTTGAGGAAAGGATTGTTCAATGTTGTTTAAGAGGTATAATAATTTCTGGCCACAAAGTGATTGGATACTTGCAGGGGATATCTCTCTCTTTCTGGGACTACATGGGCATCATCTTGTTCTTCCAAAAGGCCACACAAACACCATTGCAAAGGATGAGGTGACCTCTTCTATTTGTTTCCTCTTTAAATATTTCAGGGAACTGAAGGACTTGTGCATTAAACAAATTTGGCCACCATTTAGTTCTAATGTAACATATGATTCCCTGACATTTTCTGTAACATTTTATTTAGCTGAAAAATAACATATAGTGAAAAATAGACCAATAGACAGTGAACAACTTGAATAGCTCTGTAGACCTCTAGATGCAAGTACAGTTTCAAGAAATAGTGTATTATGTATTTCATGTATTATTGAATGTTTTGTACTATCCCCAGATGTGAGGTTTTTTCCGTAAAAAATAAGCTACTGAGAATAGGTATTTATACTCAGAACTCAAAACCTCAGAAGCAGTCTGAAAATGAGTGCTTTCTGGGCAACTAGCAGGTATGAAAACTTTTTCTGAAAACTAAGGCTAGTGCTTTGTAATTATCTAAAATTAATTTTGTAGTTTTTTATCTGTTTAAACCACTGACTCTCACATGTTTATTAGTATGCATCTGCTCTCTATAAACCACTCACAGTACCTCGTATCTTTAGCATAATTGTTTTGAAATATCATAGACCAAGAAGTCTGGAACTGAAATTATCTTGATGCTTTGAAATACTGTGGGTGTGGGGGAAAATGGAAGGGAAAATCATATTGTACAATTTCTTTGTTGGAGCAGATTTAGATGAAAATTGTATTTCAGCTTTATCCTACATTTGCTTTTCTACATTATTAATGTATTACATTCTCCTTTCTGTTAAAAAAAATTGCTTTTGGGGACTACTGCAGCATGATTGTAGATTTTTAGATGCAGAGGTACAATACCTGGAAATTCCTGAAGTAGACAATTTTTTTCCTTACAGGCAATATTGGTTTGCCCTGTTGTACCTTCCAAAAGGCATGGTTCAACAGAAGTTTACAGAATTCTGGCTTTGCATCCAATGAGGTTTTTAATCGTGGTAGACAGCAGATGCCAAGTAATTTCTGACTTAGTTCTTTCACAGACTGTGCCAAGAAAATCCCCTCACCCAAACAGTTGAGTTTTGGCTTTATTTTAGTGCTATATAATGCCAAAGGGAGGAAAAAATAAGAATTGTGAATTTCTGTAGATTTTTAATTACTTTTGACAGTCTTAACAAGATTGTATTTTACATTTGTATGGGGGGGCTGTTTGTAATTACAAATATCTATAGCAGTACTGGCACTCAGATTGAAATAGAATTGGTTTCTTTTGAGGACTTCCTTGTTTGGTTGGTTGGGTTTTTTACTACAGGTGGTTCTAGTGTGCCAGAACTTTTATGGGTGTGGTAGCTATGGAATGCTATTTCACTGGCTTAAGGTGGACTGATACATCAACTATTTGAAAATAAATTTTAATTTAACTACAGTAAGTAGCACTTATGGTGTGTATGCTGAAGTTAGAAATGTTTTGGGCTAATCTGTTGCCACAGTTGTGTGTTTCTCTGGGTGAGTCAGGCAATTCCAGCATCCCTTGCTGTAAATTTAAACCTTTTGGGAACAAAAGCTTCTGCTTGGGAAGCCCATGCTCAGATCATGAACAGAGGAGCCTTTCTGTGCAGTTCTAAGAATATTTTGATTTTTCTAGTAAAGAATCAGCTCCTGAGAATTATGGATGTGATTGGTCGGCTTGAGAGAGACACAGATTTCATTGGCTTGGCCTTCACAGTTCTCCAGTTCTTCTTTCTTTCAGTATCTCAGGTTCCAAGAATTTCAAGGAATTCATTGAAAAGTCATTGACTTTGATAGTTTTAGGAAGACAGATTACTTACAGCACCCTGCAGAGTTACCTCCTCTTTACCACATTTACCCCTCCTCACTGAGGCAGGATTGTGGGGTTGGCAATTGAGGGAAATATTTTCTACTAGAAACTTGGATTTTTAATGTTAAAAATACAAAATTAAATCCTATATAATTCAATTTTTTCTTCAACAAAAAGGTCAACTGGAGAATTAGTAACTCTGATTAAAAACATAGCAAGCAAGGGAAGGGAGAAAGCAGTCGTTAATTATCTAAAGATAATTTTTAGATTCCTTTGTCTTAGCAGTAACGTCACTGAAAAATTTGAAGAAACAATTGCAGAAGAAAAAAAGTGTTTTAAAAGACTTAGACTCTTGTTTTATTGAGGGACTGGAAGAATTCCCAATTTATGTCAGACGTGGTTCTTCTGAGAAGGAGAAGAAACAACCTGTTGTTTGTCTCCAGTAAAACAGTTACAAATTTAAAAGCCTCTTACAAGATAATTAAAAGCTCCAGACTATTTCTTCTCTAACCCAAAGCAAAATGTTGTTTTTCTTAAGCTCTTCCTTTAATCTTCCAGAGTCACACTGTGGTGCACTTATGCCTTGTAGCATGGTAGTGGAGTTGTTATGTGATAGCCATATTATAGTGCATCATTTGTATTTTTTAATCCTTTTTATATTTTTTAATCTCTAACTACTTGACAGTGAAACTGCAATGAGTAAATAGTTAAATGTTCTAAGTGCATCTTTCACAGGTGAGTCACAGACAGAAGGGTTTTCTGTTTGAACAGACATTGAGCTCAGGCTATTTGTTGGATGCTTTCTTTATCATACTAACATCAGAAATGATTTGTGCTTTCTGCTGGATCATGAATGAAAAAACAAACTGAAAAAGCCAAGCAAGAGTCAGTCTTGCCAAGTGTATTGCTCTGGCACCAGTGTTTGGTTTTTGTGCTGGGGGTGTCTGTTGAAACCAGCAGTACTTTTACAACATCAAAGTCAGACCTTGTGTGATGGCCAAGGCCTTTACAAAGACAGGAGGCAATTCAGTCCAATACCACCTGTTTATATGAAAGTATACACAGCACAGAACTGTGTCCCAGTAAGTATTATTGTGTGTATCCAGGTGTGTATTACAGGGTGGAGGACTGATGTTTGGACAGACCTGTCACCTGTCTTGGAGAAAAGTAGGATTTCAAATGGTAATCTCATCTCCTGGTCAAGCCAGGATCAGCTGTGTTGATGTCCTTTCTGAGAGACATTTGTTGTACCTGTATATAAAGATTTCAGAGAAGCTTCAGGCCATCTTCCCCTTTTCTGAGGTTTATGACTAACTATTATGCCTTAAAATATTTCTGAAATATGCTCTGTAAGGTTGTGTTTAGCAGCACTGTCATATCCTTCCAATCAGTTTGACATCACTTCTGTCTTCTCTCTGAAAACAACTTCTTCACTCTGTTTTCCTCATCTAAAAACCTCTTTCCTGGGAATGGAGGATAGAGCAGACCATTTTATTCACTCACTTTGAACTTTTTCTGTTGTCTGTGGCATCTTTGAAACATTTATTATTTTGGTAGGTTTTGTTTTGCTTGGATGGCAAAAGAAATTTAGACCGCTGATGCCATTATTCCATTTAACAAAAGTAAATCTTATCTAAAGTTTGTTTCTAGAGTGGTTTTTTATGGGTTTTTATAATCATCCACTCTCTCTCAATCCCTTTAAAAGGGAGCAGGTACAAAGCTAAACTTTGCCTTTGTTTCAGGAAAAACTCAAGAAATCTCCAAACTATAAATGTCTTGGCTGCCAGGCTGAAGAATGTTGTTAGATGGATAGTCTTTGATTTGAATGTCTCTGCTTGGCCAAGAAAGTGAAGTTAGACTCCAGGTTCAGGCTCCTCTTGTGAAGCGCTCTGACATTGGAAGGTTGGCCTGTTAGAGCTCCAGGACGGGGTGACTGCCTGGCTGTTCTCCTTCGCTGCAGTAGGAGTGGTGTCGCTCATGTTGTGGTACTGACAGATGGCTTGACACAGACAGGTTATTACAATGATCATCCTCCTATGTGGGGTGCATATGGATTCTGAGAGCTGCCATTCTCTCCTGCTATTTTCATGTCTTTTGCCACCTGGATTCTCAACTGAGTGAGACACAGCTAGGCATGCACAAAGGGTTTTTTCTTCTTGCATGACATATGCAAAGCCCACCTCAGTTACAGAAGAACAGACACTGTGTCTGAAGGAAATCTGGTTTGCTGTGTGTGGGCATGTGTGAGCCCTAGAAGAGGAATTAATATAGCCAGTGAGATGAATGTTGAGTATGTGGTTGTTTACTCTTGGGCTTGACTTGGCATGATTTGTGATGGTATGACATGGTGTTCTACCAAGCTCCCTTCTATTACTCAGATTTCTAGTGCTTTTTTTCTAAAGTTGTTTTTGTTTTTTAAATAATAGTTTAAAGTAATAGATTGTGAAAAGACCTTTGAAAATGTAGCCTCAGGGCATGGCAGTACAGGAAGGACTGTCTTGAAAAAGAGAGGGACTAAAAAGGTACTCTGAGAGATCCATGACATTCCTGTTGAAGTTAACACATGGAGCTCAATTATCTATCAAGATAACTATGAATAGTAGTCCTCCTCTCTATTTCACTCCTCTCAGAAGAGGCATGGAATTGATCTCACATCCTACCAGCTGTTCAGAGTCACTGTTCACTTTTGTACTGTTTGTGTCAAGTAAGGAAAGAGATTGCTGTTTCCCATCCTTTCAGGCCAGTGTTTAAATTCCAATCTGGAAACCATTACTGAAAGACTTGGTAGAATGCAGCAATATATTCAGCTTTCCTGTGGAGACATCTGAATACCTGCAGAAGCCTTGTTTGGAGCTCTGTGTGCAGTTAGAGGCTGATTTGTTTAGCTCCAATATTCTTGGAGACAGGGGTTTGGAGATTTTGCTCTTAATTTGTGCATCTGAGTAGGTTCTGAAGCTCATAGCTTTCACTGAGTTGAATAGGAAAGACTGTGTCTCATTCTCTTTGAGTTATTTGTTTATTCCTCTTTCATGATCCAAATGAGCCATTTGCTTATTAACTGCTCAATTTAAAATGAATTCAATATTTACACATTTACCAACCTTAAAATATTATTAATAACCTCTTGAATAATGACTTTTTAATGCTTGCATTCCATTCCCTAGCTACCTTTTCCTTTAAAAAGTGAATGAAAGTCAAGCAAGCAAGGGACAGTGACTTTGTAGGACATCTACGAAGATAAATGTGAGGAAGGCTTATTCTTAACATCTACTTTTAGGCTGCCTTTGGGAAATCAAATCTTAGAAGGCCAAGCTGGAATCAAGATTCAGCATGTCAAGTGTTGGGTATTTATAATTGCGCCTTGGAGACACCTAAATTAAATGTCTGAAATGTCTCTGTGAATGCCCCATGCTATGTCCCTCTTCTGTGTCTGCCAGTCTTTCCAGGAATCAGATGTTTCTTCTTGGTGATACGGCAAAGGATCATCTTTCTGCCAAGTTCCATTGGAATGTAATGGAGGAAATTAACTAAAGCATTTTACGATAAACTTTCTGAAAACAAGAAAATTTATATTTAAAGAAACTATAAATTATACTACCCCTGCATACAAACATTGTTGATTAGTGTTCTTGTTGTAATTACACTTAATAGCAGCTTACTTTGTCACTTGTATATTGCTTGGATTTTTTTCTATTACAAACTGTTGTATATCCTGTAGAAATGCTCATATTCTTGTTGTTAACTAGGCTGTGAGGTCTAGTCCTGTTTTAAAGCTCATATAGATCACAAAGTCCTAATGAAGTGATGTTTTAATTATGATGCGCAGGTATTTGTGATGTGAATCCCAGATTATATTGGTTTTTTTTCACACTGTGAGCATTTCCAAATACAAAACAAAATATGTCTACAGACAATGCAGAAGGATCTTTTTTGTATCTTAGAAACACAGGTAAAAAATCTGTAAAAGTTTCCTTTGTGGAACAGACCAGCTGTGCACTTTTGTAAGGTGCATCTGATGTTGCAGTCAGTTTCAGGTTGAGCAATGTGCAGTACTTTCTGCAAATAATGGCAACCTTAAATGGCAGGAACAGGAGTGTAAAATACCCATTGTATCTGTTTCAGTCAGCGTGACAGTAGTGACAAGTGCTCAGTGGCTGTCAGCATCCTTGTCAGCACGGAGCCGCCTTTGACACTGAAGTCCCCAGCCCAGCCCTGGTGCTGTGCAGCTCTATTGGCAGCTCCATCAGGCTGCAGCTGATGGGAGAATGTCAGAGCCTGCCGTCTTCTCCTGGTGTGTGGCCAGCCCTCTGTGTTTGCAGCCTGGCCTTGCCTGTTATTTGATCTTGCTGCACTCTTCACCAGCCCTCCTGGGGGACATGAGCAGATAGGTCAGTGGGGTGTGGGTGTCTTCAGGGCAGCACACAGCCCCAGCCACAGTGACTTGCATAAAGATTTGTAACGATTACCATGTCTGTAAGCCAATCAATGGGTAAAGTACCCAGAGACTCATTAAGTGGCATTTGAGGCACCTGTAAAAGAGTTTTGAGCTGTATTTCAAGAAATGTGGTGACAGCCTTTAATGTCTAATTGACCTCTTCTCTTTGTTTCACTTTCTGTATTTCCTTCTGATGTGTTCCCCCGTGGCAGCAAACAGCCCTGCTCAGTATCTTGAACTTCTGCTCGGAGCTGCAGCACCTCAGCCTGGGCAGCTGCGTCATGGTGAGTGCTGGGACCATTCAGAGTGTGGGCGGATTGTGTGTGTGTGTGTCTGTCTGTGTGTGTGTGTGTCTGTGCACTCGCTTTGGAACCAATCTGGGTTTGTTTCACAAAGCTGTGTTAAATGTGAGGTTTATACAAGACTCTACTCTTTTGGAAGGTCCAAGATGATGCAGCTTGGTCATATATGTAAGGGTCATGTACTAAAGTAAAGCTAAGTTGGCCTAAAATGGCTTGTAGGCTTTCTCAGAGTTCTTCAGCCTTTTCCTAAGTTTTTGGACATTCTCTATATGTGTAATCACTTAACAAGTAATTAATAAGACTTTCATAAGGAGATGCAGCAACTGATCAACTTAAAATGGAAATGAGTACTTCAATCATTCTTCAGTAGTTGCACTTCCTGTGGTCATAAAAGCTGCTATAATCATCTTTAAAGGGGAAAACAACTGTGCAAAAAAAGTTTCTTCAAAGAAACAACTTTTGCTGCGGTTTGATCCTCAGTATTAAGTGAATTTAAAAGCAGCCGAGTCTGGGGTTTATAAGAATTTAATTTTATTTTTGTCTTTTATAAAAGTAGATCTCACTGTACCATGCAATGAACGATTTTTAGAAATTACAAATGCTTGAGCCAGATGCGTTGTGTGTGTTAGGAAGCAAACCTTGAAACACCTCTGTATGTCTGGAAGGATGCTGCACATGACGGAGCGTCTGCTTTCCTTGCAGATTGAAGACTATGACCTTATAGCAAGCATGATGGGAGCAAAGTGCAAAAAGCTTCGCAGTCTGGATTTGTGGAGATGTAAAAACATAACAGAAAGCGGGATCGCGGAGTTGGCTTCGGGCTGCCAGCTTTTGGAAGAGCTTGACCTTGGTTGGTGTCCTACGCTCCAGAGCAGCACTGGCTGCTTCACAAACCTTGCACGCAAACTGCCCAACCTGCAGAAGCTCTTCCTTACGGCCAACAGGTCTGTGTGTGACACTGACATCGAGGAGCTCGCTGCCAACTGCACGCACCTACGGCAGCTGGATATACTGGGTAAGAGAAGGGGGAGTGTTGGATTTGTTTTACGGTGTCTTTAAAGCCTTTCAGCTAGAAAGGAGTCCTTAGTACCAAACTGTCTTCCAGACATATTTGTTAAATAATTATTTCTTAAAATTATGTTTTTGCATGTGAAAAAAAGGAGAGACGTTTAGCTCACTTCACGATTTCTGACTTAGAAGCCAGTAGATTTATACCAGCTGTGTAATTTGACTGCTGAGTATAAATTCCTTAAACTGGAATTTAAGTGCAAAATTTTTTTTCCACTGACTTTTATTTGCATGACCATCAGCTTTTTTAACTGAAGACTTTCTCTTTTGATTATCAGAAGATGAAATTTCTTATAATTCTTTCTACTTTTGTTTATGTTTTTATTTCTTTGAAGTGTGACAAAGTATATTTATAGCATGAGTCTGTGATCAATAAACATTTTGCTTTTGTGCAATAAATATTTGTTATATATTATATAATATATGTTATGTACTATGCAATACTGAATTTATTCATCACTTTTATTGGTAAGTGAATTTGAGTTATTAAAGATGAAAGGGTAATTAAAAACAAAACCTAAATAGACTTTCTAGTAAGGTGGGAAGCAAGTGATGGGGGGTCAAAAAGCATAGCAAATCTGAAATTTCTAATCCTCTGCAGTTTCCATAGTTGAAAATATTTTTAGAGACCTAAAGTAAATATACTTTGAACTCTTGAGTAAGGACTTTGAGAAGTGTAGTTTTGTGTGATGCTGAATTTATTCTTTTATGGTGGCATATGAGGTTTTCTTTTTATAATAATGTAGGACAGCAGAGATGTTTGTGACATCAGTGTGGGAGAAAATTCTTCATGGTTTTACCAACTTAGTTTCACAGGATAGCTGAAAAAGGAATATTTAAATGAAAGGGAATAAAGTAGTTGCTCTGTATACTTCTAATGTTTAATAATTGTAATGAAAATATTACATTTAGGTTGAGAGGGTTACTGCACAGAACTGAGAGCATCAACATGGATAATTTTCCAAGCTAGTTTAAGGATTTATTCTTACCAGCATTTATAATTTCAAAGTATTTACCATATGGCTTCAGATTGACATTCCAGTACACTCTTCAGTAATGATGAAGAGTTTTACTCACTTTTGACTGAGAGAGTTGCCTTTGGACCAATGTGGGAAAGACATATGAACAGAAAAAGCCTTAACTCCACCGAGTTCAAGCTGTAGATATGTTTATGCCCCCCAAGGCTACTGTGCTTTGTGTATCTTTAGGAGAATCTGCTCTGCAGCTAAATTATCATGGGCACACTGCCCTGCTCAGACACGAGAAGTTTCCAAATGGTGTAGGGAAATAAGTCTGTAAGAAGCACTTGGCTGCCCCTGACCACCCACTTGCATGTGCTTCTGTTGCCATGGCCTCGTGTCTGCCCACAAAGTGCTCAGACCTCCTTTCTGCACCAGGGGCTCCCCAGAGAATAGTATGGCTGTGTTGAACTCATGGATAGTCTGTTACTGCTGTTGCCTGTCTGACAGCAGGGAAGGCTTGCTGCCACATTTCTTTAGTGTTTGAATTCAGATTTTAATTCAGTTGGACATCCTAATGATTTTTTTTGAAAAGTAACGTGAAAGTGGAAAAGGAGTTTGTTCTGTTCCCTGGTGCTTACCAATATTTCTGAGTCAGATGGATTTGTAGTCAAATATTTCCTGTGAGATTGCATGGTGTGTTCACATAAATCTCCTCTAGGGGATATCCAGTTGAATTTCCTGCAAAATTAATAATCTGCAAAAAATTATTTCTTTCTTCCTGCAGAGAAATACTTGGTAGGGTGAAAAAAAGGTTGTCCTCTGCTGTAAACAAGTCAGTACAATGTGATATTCACTATGTATGGGAAGGACTTACCCTGCTTTTTTGGCAACAGCGAGGAAACTGTGTTAATTTTTTTTGTCTGAATGTAGTAACCACTGCAGTCTGTGGTTACAAGAAAGAGCTGTCAAGTAGAACCACACTGTGTCATCTGGAGGTAGAGTTGCCAGGTGTTGCCATGTCAGTGCAGAAGTCTCTGTTGTCTGAACTAAGGAGTGAGTCTCTCGCTGTGCAGGAGTACCAAGGAAGTCACAAATCTCTGAATGTGCTCTTGCTTTGGGCATGTGATACAGGGCCACCCTGTTACTTTAACCTGCATGAATGTGTAGTATGTTTTTGTCCTTCAGTAGAAGTGTGACAACAGGGCTGAAGCTGTAAGAGGTCAGAGCTCAGCTTTGCAAGAGTAACCTTGAACAGTGGGTCTTCTCTGTGATGTAAAGGAATGAGAAGTGCGCTCATTATATCCTTTGTCATCTCCCAGGTAAAGAAACGTCTGGCTTGCGTGTGCATTGTGAAGGGTGTAGAGGTATTGCTGCTGGGTTAGCCCTGTGTGCTGTAAGGGAACTTCTTTTGCTTCAACAAAGCTATGTAAAAGCGAGGTTTTTTCCTGCATACAAACACTTAGCTAAGTAAGGGTCAGAATGTCTTCCCTTCACTGCAATCATCAGTGTTCAAGACACTATATTAGTGTCTCTCTTTAGTTGTTAGAACTTATAAACTTGACAGAGAAAACTTCTTGTTTCAGTTATGGGTTATTTATCATCGCAATAGCTTCAGGGGTGGAGTAGTCTAAGCCTCTGAAAGAAATCTTGTTGAACTGTAAGGGATTAAAAATCTACATTATATATAGTGTGGATGCTGTTTGAAGGTGATAGGTCCTGAGGCTTGCTACCCATCTGTCCTTTACCATAATTGTTTGGTAATTTCGTTGTTACAGAGTCAGAGGACTCTGTGAAAGATGAAAACTGCTGGTTTTCAAGGACTCTGTATACTTACTGGTCCATGTAAAGCATTGTTGGATGTCAGGCTGTGTTTGTGCTGTGTAAAACATAGAAAGTAAATTTCTGTTAAAAAAAATCATGCGCTTGTCCATATCTGCTGTATCATAAGTTTGGAAGAGGAAGCGTGGTGTGTGTCACTGAATGCATGAGGATGTGCTTCTCCTGAACTTTCAGTTCTGAGCTTTCTTTTACCCACTACATCCTGAACTGCCTGCTTACAAGTATCATTTCCTTCTCAGCCCACATCTTTTTTGCTGAGTGACATGGCATGTTTCCACCCTCTGTCAGAATGATCCAGCTCTGATCATCTGACGGTTCTGCAGTGACGCAGTACATCAGCCAGTGCTATCAAAAGTTAAGTGGACACCTCTAGACCAGTAGTTAAAAAACCAGTCTTCAAACTGTGATCAGCATTGAGCAATGTGACAAGTCAGATGGCAACCTGAATTGACAGTGTCAAAAGCGTTTCTTGCACATCACATCAGCTGCTGAGTTTTCTTCCTGTGGGGTTCTCAGCTGCTGTCAGGGGTGAAGAGTAAATGGTATTAACCTCGCTCCCCAGAAGGTCCAACTGCTCTGTCCTGCACAAAAAGAGTAATGAAAAGTAGACACCCTCGTTACCACAAAATTCATGTATTCCTAGCTACATTCCAACACCTCCCACACCTTCCTGAGCAACAGAAAACCCAACTGCCCCCTTGCCAGCTGTCAAAGTTTTCAGCTTTATCTTGAGAACATCAACACGTAGTTAGTCAATTCAAACATGAAAATGTGTAGCACATTAAAATTTTGAATTTGAGTTGTGTGCAGTAGATTGGATAAAATGTAAAGAATAAAAGGCTAGTTTGGCTGGTCTAGGGAAAGGTAAGAAAAGTAAGAATATTTGAGGGAAGAGTGCTAGTTATTTTCAAGAGTTGGTACTCTGAAATATTATTTGGTGTGTAGTAATGTCTCTTGCTCTAAAAATTTGGGTTCTGCAGTTTTTATAGCTGTCCTGCACAGGTCTCCTAAACAGCTATAGAGTTTGAAGGCTTTGATATATGATGGATATCAATTAAATTATTTACAGCTAATAAGCATAATTGTTCAAGCAAAGAGATCATTACTCAGAGGTGCCTTTTACAAGTGTGGTAACAGAGAATTGACTGAGCAACGAAACTAAATAGCAGATTTTAGTGCTTTGGTTTTGTATGTATTCTGAAAAATGGCTGATTAGTCTATGGAGGAGAAGTTATGGTAAATCATAAAGGTCCAAAAGCCTCCAAACTCTAGAAGAAAAATGCTCTATATAAGTAATTAACTAGCAGGCTACATTGCCAGTCTTTCAAAAGCAAAGGAAAATGTGCTGTATTAAAATTCTGAAATGCTTTTGAATGGGCTTTTAGGATACATACATAACTAACTGTACATTGTATAAATAAAAGTAAGACTACAGATGATGTGCATTTATCCTGTGGTGTGAATAACCAAACCCCAACTGGATTACTTGTAGAAAAACGTATTTCCTAACATAAAATTTTAATTCTGAGGAGGGGAATAAGCCCAGGTGCAATAAAACATGCAATTTAGGATGACCTACTTAGTTGCAAATCTATTAAAAGTCTTGGATGAAATGATAGGAGAACTATCAAAGTTCAGGTAGGAAGGAATGAAGAACATCCTACACAAAAAATCTGTGGCTAGGCATCTAAATCTAGAATTTTTGTAGAAATACACGTTTGGATCTTGAAGCATAAAAGCTGTGATGCATAAATGAGGCTGGGTTTAGATGAAGGTGCTGATGTAGTAGCAATTTTAAGGCTTGGTGGAAAAAAAGATAAGTAGCATAATGTGTAGCTCCTAGAGTTGCATTTGGAATGGTAGAGCAGGTCCTTATGGTAGAACAGTGATACTGTGGTAAAGTGTGTGGTCAAATGAAGTGAAGAAATAAAGTGTGGTACAGAATTTCTGTGTAAATCTTCAGGGGCTGTTGCATGAACCACCAGGCAGTTCTGATGATGGTGATTATATAATGTAAGGGAGTTTAAAATCATAGTGATAATGACAAGCTTAGTCTCTGTAGAGGAGATAAAATCTGGGGGCATGATAGCAAAGACTGTCCTTGGGTGATGTTCAGTAATGCCTCAAAACAGCTGATCTGAGAGCCTGACATAGGATAATTGGAGACCACATTCAGATGCCTCCTTGCTTATGCAGAACAGTACTGGAGACTAATGAAACCATCCAGAGTCTTTCTGAAATTGAATCCCATTCAGAGAATGAAAATAGGAAGATGAATCTAGAAAGTGAAACAAAATCACAGTAAGGCAGGTTGAAGCATTAAGGAACCCCTGGCTAGAGGTGAAAGATACTGTATTTCAGCTGTGTTACAAGCTCACAGGAGTGGCTGGGCTCAGTAGACAGCCCAGGTGTGAAGGCTCCCCCCAGTACAAGGCTATTGCAGGAGAGCTCTTGTGTCCCTTGGTGTTCATGGCAGAGGGGATCAAGCAGGCTGCTACATCAGAGCCATTCTTTCCAGGAGATTAGCCTGGAAAGCTGCCTTAAATTGGAATGCCAATACAGAAAGCTTTTGAACAAGTCAATGCATTGAACAATAATAAATTGTTAGGACTAAATGGTATTTATGCAGTGATTCTAAATGAGCTCAAATACAGGGCTCTGGAAATCTTATTTCTGGTGTGTGATCTATCTCTTAAATCATCCTCAGTGCTAGAGTAATGCAGGGTTACAAACATGGCACAGCCTTCTGTAAAGGGCTTGGATTAGGAGCTACAAAACAGTAAAATCATCTTTTTCTCTGTGTAAACCAGTGGCAGCCATGGGAAGGTCAGTCAGTGGGCATACAGAGGACATTACCATATTTAGATGAAGAGCTGCATCCCAGCAAGTGTAGTATTGGCTTTGCCTCTCATCCTTTAAACTTCCTTGAAGTTCTTGGTGAATGTGAGCTCTACTCCAATCCGTAGAAGATTGGATTTTCACACACTTCAGCCAAGGTTGTGCTGCTTTTGTAACTCAGCTGTCTTTTCCTGGTTTATGAGTGTTTCAGAGGACAAGAATGTATCATCTCTTTTCACAGTGAAGTTATGTCACCAAGGGTCTGTTCTGATCTGCTTATAAGTAATCCAGGCAGAGGGGTGAATAACACACAGGTATTCAGGATGGAAAAATCTTAAAATCCTAAACTGAGGAATTTAACACTGAAGAACGGCAGAATGATCTTGTGATACTTATTAAACAGGTGATAAAGCAGGAAGAAAACATTGAATCAAGTACAAAGTAGTCACATAAGGCAAAATAACATCAACTACATATATTGGGGACTGGATTTATATTAGCTTCTATTTTGTAGGAAAGAGATCCTGTGGACAATTTTTGGAAAACATCAGCTCATTGCCCAGCATCATTCTAATGGGAATAGAGAAAAGTTGGGTTATTTAGACATGAGATGGAAAAAACACCATAAGACTTACTATACAATTACTGACTGTGTGCTCAGTGCACTGTATTATTGTGGTCATCCAGTTTCAAAAGTACAAAATTAGTGCAGAAACAACACAACAGGGGTCATTTTGAGATGCAAGAGAGTCTAGAAAACAGATGGCCTTGAGGGAACAGAAGAGATGTGCATGGGACTATGCATGATTTAGAAATACTGAATTGGGAATGATCTCATGCTTCTTTAATTGCACCTTAATTATTGCAGCTAATAGGCTGGAGTTTTTTGTTTTTCCCCCTTTTTTTTTTTTTTTGACATTACGTAGTTAAACTGTGGAACTTGTGAAGGGGCTGTAAATATGAAGAAATTCAAAAAAGTAGTAGAATGCATGAAAGATAGCTTTAGTAACCCTAAAATTATAATTTTTGGCAATTGACAAGATTCACCAGTAAAAATCTACTTTAAAAAAATCTGCTGCTTTTTTTGCAGGGGAGGTAAGGAGTGTAGGGAACATAATTGGCCCTGGCACTAGACAAGATCCTGAACTAGATGGCTTTTTGGGGTGCTAGTTAGATGAAGATGGAGCTGTGTGAGTTCAAGTCTGCCTGCAGTTTTCTGCAGTAGTGTTGGATACATAAACTCTCTAGAGGGAAAGCTTGATGAGCAGTTTAGCTCACTGTAGACACCCAGGCTCTGTTCATTTGCCCAGAGTACCCAGCCAGGCTTCCAGCCTTTCCTGTAAGGCATGAGTCTCCTCCTCTGGGTCCAGTGTCCTGCGTGCCAGCTGTGTGTGCATGTCCTGCGTGGTGTAAGGTCCCCAAGGGGCACTGAGCACCTCAGACAGCTGACTCACACCCCAGAGCCCAGTCAGATGGGCCAGGTGCTAAGCACCATGGGCTGGACTGTCTGCATGTCCATCAGCTGTAATGGATGTGTGGATTTGTGCTTATAAATGTACATTTATTTATTTATTTCTGACTGAATCCTATGCTTGCTCTGACCCTGTGTGACACTTGGGAGTTCAGTCGCTGTGGTCTTGTTTTTGGCAGGGTTTATGTATGTTTTATACATACATATATGTATGATCAGCAGTCTCTTGAATAACTGCCCCTGCATGTGTGTAATACCCACACTTGCTCTGAGCCCTGGGAGCCTTGCTGATGCCTTTGGAATTGGAATAGTCAGTCATCTGCTGTGCTGATGGTCTGTGTGCTCAACAGGAGAGCATGGCCATGGCCTTCCATGCTGCTGCCTAAGCCCAGCATTGGTCCCTGGGAGGGCTTGTGGCTCTGGGTGCCTGGCTTCTCTAGTAAGAGATTCCCCTTGAAGTTGTAAAGGTGCCCCCCAATAGGAAATGACAGTGACTTAAGCAGTTAAACAAAATACATTAGGCTTTTTAAAGGTAAAAGGTCTATTTGCTGTCTAAGAAGCTTTTAATTTGAAAACTCATTTAAATAATCTGGATAAAAGTTGTGTTGTAGTAGCATTTTTTCATGGCATGATAGTAACAGCTTAAAATCCTGCACTTTTCTTGGTAACTTTACAATTCTGTTTTGTTTTGTTTTTGCACAGGAACGAGGATGGTGAGCCCTGCATCTTTAAGAAAATTGCTGGAGTCTTGTAAAGATCTTTCTTTACTCGACGTGTCCTTCTGTTCACAGATCGATAATAGAGTTGTGCTAGAACTGAATGCCAACTTTCCTAATGTGTTCATAAAAAAGAGTTTCACCCAGTGACTCCCTACATATGCTGCTGTGCAACTCGTTTGACAGAGTTGTTTTCCTGTAAATTTGCGCTGATTTTTTTTTTAAGGAGAATATAAATCTGCTGTAAAATAGTGGAAACTATTAATTATCTACACAGATGGGTAAAATACATTTAAATGTATTATGTTTCTTTAAGTTGATATTGTACCTAAGAATTATTTTGCTCTGTTAATTGGTGGCACTGCATGTTTTTAAATACTAGCCATATGTCTGGCTTTAATGAGAAGCAAATGAATGTCTTCTTCAATGTCCCTTCACAGGGTGTTATACACAATACACTATGTTAATATCCAGGTGAAAGCAGAAGTTCAATATTTATCAGTAAGGAAAATATGGGTGCTTCCTTTTCATGTGTTTGTGTGTGTATATATAAATGTATCCATATGTATTTGTATATACATACACAGATATTGTAGCATTCTAGTTTGACCTGCAACATAAGATTTTATCATCTGGCCTATAATTAGTTATTTGAAAACCAGTTTAAGTGTGTATAAGAGCAGATAGAAAAAGCTCTTTGTCTTCTTTGAGTTTTGGCAGTGAATTGTATCGGATAGAGTTTTCTCCCTTTCTTCACCTGAAATAGATGTAGTGATGTTTCACAGTCCAGCCTAAGCAGCACAACAGATAAATGCAAGAAAGAACCTGGACCACCTGAACTTAGAGCAGAAATGAAAGATAAAATTGACAGCTGCTTCTTGGTATTGAGATACAAAGTTTAAGCCAAGTACTTATGTTGTAACTGGTGATGTGTAGAAAACTCTGGGGTAGTTTTCTTTTCAAATTTCTGTCATGGTCAAGACTTTATTTGTGATATGTCTGGTTATTGTGCAGAGTACCATGAAAAGTAGAACTTAGGCTAATGTGTTAGCAACTGTCCTTTCACTGGCATCGAATCTGCTGTCAGGTGTAAAAACAAGCATCCTCGTTCAGTCAAACAGCAATGAAAATAGAATGGGTTTGAAACAAGGGCAATACAATTTGATGATTTCATAATTACCAAACCTTATTACTGGATTTTTTTTTGTTTGGGTTTTTGTTTTGTTTTTCCAAGAGGAGAGTAGCTCAAAGTACTATTGCACTCTCTTTAAGACTGCTTAACCTCTGAAGAAGGAAAACTGTGTTGATGGACAATTTCTGGAAGTTTCTTCCTTTTGCACTTTCTTGGATGAAGCTTTTCTCTTTTTTTCCCCTTGAATACCACTGCTAGAGTATGTTGCTCTGTACAGCTTTGGTTTAGAATTTTACCTTTTTAGCCATTGTTGATGCATATGGACCATAAAATATAGGCTGTCTTTTGATACTGATTCTGTTATTCTTGTATTGATGGCACTTACTACCTACTGGAATAAGAAGAAGAAGAATACTTTGTCTGAGAGAAGGACGTATTGTACTGAAGATCAGTGACAAAGAACACTTCAGTTCTTGCAGTAAATAACCAACTGCTACTAGAGGACTGCTGCAAATCGTTAAAAATCTGACAATCTCTGTGACTCCTGAATGACTGCTTTGAACTCTTTGTGCTGGTGCCAATACATTATAAACCATGTCATGAAACAGCTACAGAACATTTATCTGATTTTATTGAAAGACCTAGTTCTTCAGATTTTTAAATTTTGCTGAATCTCTCGGGAATTCCAGATCCAAAGAAGGGCATGCACAGTTGGCTTTTTAATTTTTTCCCTCCACACAGATGGCACTATGGGATTTCCAACTAGTTTATGCCATTCCATTTTTTTTCTTCTTTAGAAATCTGAACATTGTCAGAGAACTTTAAATTTATTTACTTTTTTTTTGTACTGAAAGATGACAGCTTTTGTATGATTCTCTGTGAGACCTCATTTCTCTCAATCATGTTTGGGTTCATTTGTTTTTCTGTGAACTTGTAACTTTTTTTAGTCTATATTTTTCATTGTAATTATTAAACATTATTATTCTAGTTACATGAGAACACAGGTACAGATAATGGGAGTTTACAAAGAACAGAGTTCAAAACAAATGTATTTGTTGTAAAATTTCACTTCTCAGGGGTTGTTCTGTGTTTATCTCCTTTTTCTTCTATAGAGATCTATTTTGTTTTTCACTGTAAACAGAGTGGGATGTGGATGAAGTGATAGCCATTGTGCCTTCAAACTGGTAAACTTGGTAGATAATAGAGTTTTTCTCATCACTGAATCAAATAAGTGTTTTTGTAATCACATATGTGTAAAGAATTTCATTCTCTGTTGCTTTTTAGGTAAAGAAGGTTTAAATTGAAATTTTGTTCGCACTGGAAGATTTTTTCTTTCTTATGTTGCATGTTCTGTTGGAAAATGTTATTTTCAGGAATTCTCTATTGTCACTTGGAAGATAAATTGAAGTTGACTTTTTATTTGGATTGTTTAAAATTGGGCTATTACTGACATATAATTAATTCAAAGAGCAGAGAAGTGATTGGGAATGACTTCCATCTATAGTTGTAGTCTTCAACCTTCAATCAGAGAGTAAGAAGCTCTTTTAGCTATGGCCTTATAAGTCCAAGAAGTCTTCCAGCAAAACAAAGTTAGACCAGACTTGACATTTGTAATACTTGTAGGATAAAGAAAACAATTTGCTTTTAGACCTTCCCTGTATGTCGCAGAGAAGCAAGAATAGGCCACTGTCTCTTTAGTTCTGCTATCTTATACTTGTGTCTATTTATTTATGTATATGTATGCATAAATTATATATATACACATGTTCGTGTGTTTATATGAATTCTTTTGGATATGTGTACATACATAAACATATATGTATAAATCTCAGAGTTTTTCATGTAGGAATTACTTTTGTAAAGTGAGTGTAATAGAAAAAGGGTGTTTCATAGGAGTTCTGCTTTCAACTATTGCTTTACTCTACCTGGAGACTGAGTTCATCTCTACCATGCAGCAGGAAAAGCCTGGACAGATGTGCTGAATTTCCAGTGTTGTTTTGCCAAAGTGCCTTTTGGTTTGTCTGCTCGTGAAAGGGGTTACAGGGTATGAAGAGTGAATGCAAAGTCTGATAACTACTGTGGACTGTCTCCTTGCAAAGCAGTCACATAGAGGGAAATTTATATTCTAGTTTAATTTAATCCAAAATGAATGCTGTCAATTCCTTCACTGGAGGAATTTAATTACTCTTGAATTGGGTCTCATCTCCATCACTAGTCTGTACCTCAGTCATGTTATCTAAATTCTGCTGTTAAGGATATTCCTTTTTTTAATCCTGTTGTTTGGTTATCTGTCTTTCTGAAGCTTTGTAAAAGATATGCTTTGGCAACAAATGTTAAAAAAAATGGCTAACATGTCCAAAAAAAGGGGTGTACTCTGAACTGCTCCTGTTTTTAAGCTAAAGGGGTCTTCCATACCCCCTGTATGAAATTGATGTGGGATGGCCTGTTGGTAAAGATGTAATTCCTTGGGTAATTTAACAATAAAATAAATAATAAAACACAAAAACTAGTATGATAACTTTACCATTTAAAGCATCTTCTAAACTCTTCAAGGCTTTAATTCAGTAGTGTACTTACTTGTGTTCATAATTTTGAGCTGTGTGGCTGCATAGCTCAATGAAATGGATGGGGTTTCTGTTCTTTAAATTATACACCTGATTAAGTCCATCAGTGAGCATGACTTGTATAGAACAATTTTGCATGGGAGTTTGGGCCTTATAATCCCCCATGTACTTGGAGGCCCAAGTTTCAGACAAAAAACCACCAGCGAACAAACAATAAAACCTCCCAAAACCTTTGTGTTTCCTTAGAGCTGTTATGCTAAGTTCCCCAGGTATAAGATGTCCAGGAATCATGGTACACAGTGAGTAAAATTCATCTCCCTGAATGTAGTTCTCTGAAAGTTAGACATCTACTTCAAGGGAGGAATCTGGGCACCTCTAGAGAGTTATTAATCTCCTAAGGCAGACATTTCAGGAAAGTAGAATGAATCATGTTCTAGAGAGCCTCTCTGGAGACTGTGGAAGCTGTGATTTAGCTCAGGTTAGATACTAAACTGAGATTAATTCCATCCAGTGCCGTACTATCTGTCTTGAAAAACAAGACTGAAACAACATCCATCCTTAAGCCTTCAAACCCTCCAAATTCCATCCAGAGAGAACCAAAAATCCCCAGAAATTCTGAGGAGAAACCCTTGAGGAGTTTTCTTAATGCCAGGATCTGCTTCTGCCCCTTGCTAATACCTGTGGTATATAATTTGTTTTATGTTATCAGTTTATTTGGCTTTTGGGTTTGGGTTTTTGGAAATGCATCCTCTTTTCCTTTTCCAAAATCTCATATACCTAACTGGCTGTATGCATAGTTCTGTAAATGCTTGAACAGGCAAGCATAATTAATGTATTGCCACTATTTTGATAATCTTTCATATTGCTATAATTAAGACTGAGTAGTTTAACTGCTCTACTGTCATCAGAAATGTCACCCACTGTGCATTTGCAAAAATTGTGTGCTGAGTCCTGGTTCTTACTGTGTGTACTTACTGCATCTTTTGGGATATATTTCCCATGTCACATCAGCAGGACTGCTAAATTTACAAAAACTAAATAAAATGTAGCATTTTATTATGAGGACTATGAGAATGACTTTATATAGATGATTTACATGTTCATTGCTCTTTAACAATGATTCTGTAAGTTGTAGCTTTGGAAATTACTGGACTAGAAATCCCTGGTTTAATGCACCTGCACTTGCTATGTCAGATGCAGCCAGCGTTTTTTCCCAAATGAAGGCATTAGTCCTTTACTGAGATGATGATTTCTGTGATTTTTAGATATCTGACTTGACAATGAAGTGCAAGAAGGTGCTCTTTAATAAAAGTTAGCAGCACAGGACAAGTTGTGATAAGTGACATTTGGAAGGGCTGAGAAATGAGTGCTGCATGTTACAGATCCTCAGGAGCTCCAGAGAAATGCATCAGCAGGAAGAGTCTCAAGAAGATTCAGCCTCTGTAATGGGAGGCAGTGGTGAGATTTTCCTTTACAACTAATGGACTAAATACTTTTGTTTGAGCTACATAGCTCTGGTTTTTCCTTGTCTTGTTTTCACTTAAGGTTGGTAAATGGCACAGAGTTAGGACGGATGTCCTAAACTGAAGGGCATCCATTGTGGGGAATGAAGTTTTTCTGTTGCATGTTTTGTTCACCTTTTCTAATAATAAAAGAATAAAAATACCCTCAACTATTTGAAAACTCATTTTCCCTAGATTCTGAAGAAATATAAATGTCAAGAAGGTTGAGGAAAGAAAAAAGGGAACTTATTCAGATTTATTGGGAAACTCATGGAAGGGTAGCCAGAGCTATTTATAGATGTGAGGAAAATAAGTGCCTTGCTCTAGATCAGCTCTTCAGCTCTACCTTTCCCAGAAACACAGCTTTCCACATAGTATCACATGCTCATACTTCTAAATCAAGATTTACCATTTAGATGCTCTTAATATTGACCTTTCATGTACATGTTTGTGCAGTAAGTCAGAATGTCTCTGTTTCGTTTTTATCAGCTACATAAAAATATTTTTTTCTTTGCCTACCGCTGTGAATTCATGTTTTTTTTTATTTATTGAAACTATTTCACACATGTACACACAGATACATGTAGACAATTGCTCAGATTTTTTGCAATGGGTCCTTTTCTGAGGACAAACTGCCGTTTGGGGGTAAAAATGGTAAAGTCTCTGGAGAACGTTCAAGGGAAATCTGATCAATGTATTGGAATACTTCATGGAGGGAAAGAATGAAGAAGAGGGAGCCAGATTCTTCTCAGTGATGCCCATGAACAGGACAAGAGGCAATGTGCACAAACTGAAACACAAGATGACACATTCTATGGCACAGTTGCCTAGAGAGCCTGAGGAGTCTCCATCCTTGGAGATACTCATCATCCTGGGCAGTGACTGCTTGAGCTGGTGGAGGCTGGACTAGATGATCTCCAGAGGTCCCTTTCCAGCCTCATTTCTTCTTTGTTCTATCATCTGAAATATGCCTGTTGTTGGTTTCTTTGCCTCATTGTACTGATTGCTGAAGAAGGTAGCAAGAGGGGAAAAGAAAGAATACCTGTCATAAGGAATTTGGCATGTTGAGAACAAACCCAAGAATCTTCTACATTTCCTTTTTTTGTTGTTTGGGAGAAGTAATGTATCTCTCTGTTTAAGTTAGCAGGAAAATGTAGATGCAACTTAACTGGAATAAAATTGTGATAACGTTTTCAACATGCAGATCTGTAACGTACAAAACACACAACTGTTTTATGGGAGTGTGATTGTCACTCCAAAGCCTGAAAGTTACACCAAGGACTAAGAAAAATAAACCTATTCTTGGGCACTGGCAGTAGTTTCTGGGTAGAAACTGAGGATACACTAGGAATGGTTTAGTTTGTATATCTTTAATATTTGTTTATGTAGACCTTGCACTGAATAGGGATTGCCATGGTTTAGGTGACAGT
The DNA here is from genome assembly GCF_027887145.1 of Ammospiza caudacuta. Taxonomy (NCBI): domain Eukaryota; kingdom Metazoa; phylum Chordata; class Aves; order Passeriformes; family Passerellidae; genus Ammospiza; species Ammospiza caudacuta. The sequence goes on along the minus strand of NC_080595.1, from coordinate 107,927,216 downwards.
TATTCCTGCTTACTTTGTTGGAAACTGAGGATAGCAGTTACCTGTTCATAGTGTCCAACATGACACATTTGAACATATGTTCAAATTCAGGTGAAAAAGAGGACCAAGTTTACAAAACAGTGAGATGTTTGAGTGTTTTAGGGAGGTACTGTGTATAATTGTGGTGAGTTCCCATCTTTTGAATGTTTACTATTTTACCATTGTCAGGAGTTGTCTCTGCTCACCATCAGAGGTGGGTCCCCTTTTATCACATCTTGGTCTCTCTAGATTTTTCTTTAGGGCAGTGCCACAGATTTTTGCACATACCCAGTGTTCTGAAACCAACAAAGAAAATAGCTGGCTTGGTTAGGATTTGGAATCTAATGGCTAGTCTATGCTTGAAGTTATTTTGGAATAGTTACTAAAAGTAAATTAAAATAATCAGGGATTGATGTGTTCACAGGGAGACCTTGCACTTTCTGATTTAACTTTGGCATACAGACAATTACAGGTGCCCTTCAGCTGTCATGGTGAAATCTGTGTGATGGTGATCTTTCTGGATTTTGTTAATGAACATTAAGCCACTGCAGCTCTTCAGCATCTTGTGGCATTTTGCATTCATGTCCTTGCCAGGCAGATGGTGGAGTTGAGGGTTGTGGAGGTTGGCCTAGCTCTGGAAGTGAGGTGTGTGAATTGCCTGGGGAAATTTCCTGCTCGCATTTATTCACATGTGCAGATGAGAAGGAAGGGCATCTCCAGAGTTTCACATTTAAATGCCTAAATCCAGCACCTGGATTCATTTAAACATAATAGGTCTCTCTCCCTGCCCCCATCACATAACCAGCAACAAAATACTTGCATTGTATTTATGATTTAATAGTACACTCCATTTTCTGCTGCAATAGGGGTTTGAGTAATGTAACGAGAAACTCCTATGGCATTACCTTTTAAAGAAACTAATTTCTGTAAAGGTGGAAGAGCAGCAATAGAGGGAATAGTTCCAGACACTATCTGTAAATACCTGTGCTGTGCATGCTATGCCTGTAGGCACCAGAAGCAAGTTATGCCTTTTTGTAATAACAAGTTGAGAAGGACAAAAGGGATAATTGCCTCTAAGCATATTTTCTGTAGCTGGAGGATATTTATATCATTGAATTTTAAATATCTAGAGTAGATACTAAAGTTAGGACACTATTCTCCTAGAGTCCTGTCACTGAGTAGATGGGTTCTTCTGTAGGGTAATTCAGATCAGATTAGTCTTCAATTGAGGTCTTCAATTGACCTTTGGAGAAGCAGAGGTCTGTGTAGACCCAATACAATTTCTGTTGGAAGCTAGCATCAGTGGATTCAGAGTAAGAGGTTGCTTACCCCTTGGTGCTCTCTATTAGTCCCCTAGCTTGACTTGCTTCCACCAAAGGCCGCCGCTTTCATTGCTCTGTTAGTTGAACTGGATCTGATTGCTCCCTATAAAATATCTCAGTTAAAACTAGAAAACTGCTTGTTTTCTAGTAGTTGTCCTTTTGGTTGTTTGGGTTTTTTTTTTTATCCTCTCAATTTTGCTATTAAAGCAAGCAGAAGGAAGGGGGCATTTAGCTTCAATTAAGAATAACAAGCAGCAGGTGGGAGCATGTTGGTTGTGCAAATGCTTTAATTCAAATTAGCATAAATGAGGATAGCCACTTTTGATTGTGATTCAAAGCTTCTAAATTTTTACATAGTTCATCTCAGTGCTGTGCCACAAAAATGTCCAAAGTGAGGTTGTTTATTTGCACCTCATGGTGGTGACTCAAGCCCTAAAGTATAAAATTCTACTGTGAACATATGAGAATGTTCAGGTCCTAAACGGCTTCAATAAATCCCCCAAAAAAGATCCTTCCTTCCAAACAGATGCTGGAAGTTTTCGATTAGAAAGGCTTATAAGAGCATGTCTAAAGTATGGTGAAGGCAGTGGTTAGCAAATCTAAGCTGGAGGGAGGGGCAGCATTCTCTGATGTGTTTTTTTCAGGACTGTTTTCCTGATCTTAAGCTGCATTGGCCCATGAAGCTAACATCCACCCCTTTGCAGTCCTAAATACAGTCAGTATTCCAGGAGCCCTTTCTGGATGTGCAGTCTTAGATCCCAAATCTGTTTTCTGTGTTCCTATTTGGTAATTAGCTGATCCACTTTTAGTTTCATCCTCTTTGTATACTAGAGGTGTTTATCTTAACATCTACATTTATTTTTAATATTCCTCTCTGAGACTCATGCTTTTCTTTTATACTTAGTCAAGTATTTGATTGCATTTCAAAACAAGGTTTTTCTTCTAATCTGTGTTCTGCTTGACTAAGTGGAAGATAATGCTATTGGTGTATTCCTTCTTTTCAGATTTGGCTGCTGTATCTTCTTTCTTTCTGTGTGTAGAGCCAAAGGTTTACCTGTGTCTGCATTTGCAGCCACAGCTCTGGCATGGATCCCTGGCTCCTCCTCATTTGACTGATGCATTTGGGGTATGAAGTATGGGTTGACTTGTATACACACATACACACAAAACAGAGATGTTAGCCCTGTATTCATGAAGGATTTCATTTATTATGGAGAAATCATCTAATGCCTTATATTGCTAATTCGAAGATAAAATCTTCTTATCTTTAAAAGTTAACCAATGATTTCTGTGTAGGAAATTAAGCCTGTTTTCTTCTGCTGTGTTGGATCATTTAAAATACCATAATACTGTGTTGTGCAGTTTACTCCATTACTGCCAGTATAAAGAATTTGAAATTAATGTTCTCCCTGAGTTGTCAGTGTCTGCTAATTCAGAGATGACAGAAATGTGTTTAAAATATATTCAACCTATAATATTTATCTTGCTTTGCACTTAATTTGTTTCCCTTTGACTGTGTTGCAAAATGCCAAGTGTACATAAAATAATGAATAAATAAAATATAAATTATTTGTCTACATTCATTGACCTTTCGTGCATTCCTTTTAAAAACCAATAAAATACAACACAATATGATGCATTCTGAGGAACAGTTTGGTTATATTTTTATCACTGTTCATTTTGAAATAAGTTGTTTTTTTATATTGATTTGTAACCTAGCTTTTAAAAAAATTATTATTAGAGAAGTGTATTATTGTTTAATGGTTAGCTTCCTCTAGTCCAATGGAAGCACATGGAATTAGGTGTGTTACACAAAATAGATGCTTCACTGCCTGAAACAGTTTGTGGTACAGAGCAAGAGACAACAGATGTATGTAGACAGATGGGATATAAAGCAGAATATGGAGATTACAATGTACCAAGAGAGACCTCCAAGAAAAATATAATTGTTGACTTTCTTTCAAGAATAATTTCCTAGTCTAGTGCAAATTATGTTACCATAAGGTATTTCTTAATCCCTTTAATTATGTTCGCACTGGTACAGTTGCTTTTAAATGTGGAGCTTAAGTAACATGACAAATTCTGAATTTAGCAAAAACATTAAGGCCTCTGCAGCTTTGAATATGGGCACCAGAGGGGGACAGGTGATCAGCTGGACTCTACTCGTCCAGATCAACCCAAATGTTGAATTGAAAATGAACAACTACTTTGCCAGGAGTTTTTCCTCCTTTTGATGAGTTATCTAAAGTGGTTTTATAGGTTCCAAAGTTGATGTTGGTTTAATCAGTGCCCATTTTCTTCTAGACAAATTTTTTTGAGTGTTAGGTTCTCCTGATAGTGTTAATTGTTCAAGGCAATTAACTCAACCAGATACAGAGCTTTGAGTTTTCTAACATCTCTAAAGAAACTCTTAATAAGACTTTTAATCTCCAGCACCTCCTGAAGGGTTCTGCTTTTGTATCACAGCTTTGCCTCAGGCCAGTTTAATTTCAAATGTGCTAAAATTGTCTTCTAGCATCAACTTAGAGCTGCTGGTGGCTTACACTTATCCAGAAGTGTATGAACAAGGCTGGACCTGGCTTCTGTGCATTTGGACAAAACAAAGCTGATTTTTGATGCCTGCTAAAGTACAGTTTCAGGAATCATTTCTGGCGGCCCTGTTTCTCATTATACCTCTTTCACAGTATTGAAAATCCACACAAAAATCTGAACTGTGTCAGGTGTCTTGTCTTTCCTCTGTGGGGCACTTCTGGTAATGCAAACAGTTTGAAAACCTACACAGATAAAGCCAGATTTCAAAATATGTCAGGATTTGCAGACTTTGATGCCTGAGAGCCAGTAATACACTTCTTTGCATTATTGTTTGACAGATGTGCATTATTATTTGGGCAGCTTAAGGAGTTATGTGTTCTCCATGCCCATACTTTTACCTGCTTTATGTCTAGACAGAGTGAGGAAAGTTTAGTGTTCTGTGAAAACATTAAAAATGCAAACTTATCTCTGTTACTTTGCAATGCAGTTGGCAATCTTGCCTGAAATTTAAACAGAACACTGCAGATCTGATACCATGCATGCTGCAATTGTTTATTCACTGGTAAAATCAAATGTTATCATATACAATGTAGGCATTTATTATCGCAAACAGATTTTAACATAATGCTTTCCCTCCCATGTATTTTAGAGCTAGAAATCAAAATGCCCTGATGCTGTGACCAGGCAGTTTTGAACTGACAGGTATCTTCAGAAGGTAAAATAAATGCAGCAGCATTTTTGTAGCAAGGTCATGCCCACCCCTCTGGATGCAAATGCACAAACAATTTCAGTTCAAACTTCAGGCCAGCATGTCTCTAAATGCAGCTGGAGGCCAGTGATGCAGTCTCCATAATTTCTTTGTGGAAAGGATGAATCATCCTTAGATTTAGCCTTGTTAACTGTCTACAAGCTCAGGGCTCAAAGTGCACCACAGGCAAAATATTTTAAAATATATATATAATAAGCATTAAATTGTCTGTATTTAAAAACTGCACTGAATGTGAAAGACGTGACTGGCAATCTACTTAAGTTATCTTTTCCAGTACCTGTGTCTAATAATAAATGTTAACATTACTGTAGCACAGAAGGCCTACAATAGAAGAACCTAAAAGAAAATTACTGTGTTTAGGATAAACTTCAGAGAACTTACTGTGTGGTATCTCTGTTTAGAGAAATCTTCATTGTGTTTTGCCATTGCTTCTGCTTAGTAATTGCAAAGGGTTTGTCTGCAAAATTATCTGTCACAGGGAGGGTTCATTAAAGGTGATGACATGCTATTTTCAACATATGTCTAGTTTTTCCCCCCCCATAACATTCATTGTTAGACTTGATACAGTGCCTTGTATCAAGTATGGGGAACTTTCATTCCCCCAGCAGATACCTTTTCTAGAGCCCCTACCTAGTACTGAGTATAAGATGCTTCTCTTTTTAAAATGATTGTGGAAGGGAAGAAAAATGGTGGGACATAGCCCTCAGGCACCCTGGGCTGTTTTTATCCATGCTGTGGCTGCTGCTGGACCTGGGGAGGAGTTTTGAAGCAGTTCTGATTCATTTTCCATTTGTGTGTCACCAGGTAGTGTTTACTGTATCTGTTACTAATGACACTCATGGAGAAAAATGTTATGCAAGAGTAAAACACTATCTTTGAATTGCCCAAGAGAAAGAATTTTTAAAATCAAAATATTGTGGGCACTGATCAAACTGAGAGATCTACAATGCTGCTCTGATTTTTTTTTTTATATCTATACTTTTAAATAATTCAGTATTTTCAGAGAATTATGGCAGCTTTCAAGTTAAAGTATTGATCGATGGGTGTTCTGCTGCTCTCCAAAAGGTGCAGAGGCTTTCACATCTGTGTCTCCTCTGCTCAAAGTGGCAGATATTCTTAAAGAGGCACAGATTAAGGATGTCCAGCTAATGATTCAGTGCTGTCTGTGCCCTGATAGGAAAAAGTCCTTTGTGAGGGGGTGAGGTTACAACCCCTCTTTTGCCTTTTCCTAAATATACAGTCCTTAGGCGGTTTTTACATCTTTCAGTTCCCTTAAATATTGTAGGAGACTAAGTGAACAATACAGTCTCCTGTCTCTTTGCAAGGAAGTACATGTTCTGCCTTGCTCCCTAGCATATCTTTTTCCTCAGCACAGCACTGTCTCCTTACAAAAAACACTTTTCCCCAGAAGCCTCCTAAAATAATGAGCTTAAATTTGGAAGAGTGAGGGAATTCCAGCTTCTTGCATCTTTCTGTCTGCTGCTGAATGATTCATATCTGTTGTGGCTCTGTTCACACACAACAGCAGGATCTACCCAGGGAAGGCAGAGGCTGTTCCCTCTGGCCGAGAAATAGCAATGCTGTATGTTGTCTCAAAACAGATATGAGAAAATGGTCCATGTTCCCTTGGGATGCTGTTCTGTATTGGGTAACAGGTTGGAATTGTAACATTTCAATGAGGCTGTTATTCGTGTTTTACAGCACTCACAGCTGCTGCAGCCACTGCCTCTGAGGTCTCCTGCAAACTCCACCGCGTGTCCTTACCCAGACTCTGCTAGCTGCTGAATTTTACCTTAACTAGAAGTCATTCAGCACATGTAAATGGTGGGCTTTCCCCTGCCTTGGCCATGTGGGCTGTGTGTTTGGGGCCAGCAGGAGCCTCCTGCAGCTAGCCTTATTCCTCTGGTGAGAGTCAGGTCCCAGTGTGGCAGAGAGCAGTGCTGGAATGTGGGAAGCCTTGGATCCAGGCCAAGGGGAATTCACTGCAGGTGCAGCTGAGGCTTAGCTGCTGGGTTGTGTGTGTGTGCTCGGGGTGAGCCCCTCCTGCCCTCTCACTGGGGATGTGGAGGCAGGAGGGCAGGAGCCACAGTGCTGGCCAGGCAGGGGAGAGCGAGATTGATCTCAGCCTTGTGGGCAGAGCCCGTGGGAAGTGAAGAGGAGTGAAATCGAATCTGTGGATATGAAACCTCAAGTGCCTGGCCCCTGCTGTGGTTGGGCCTGTATTTCTGAATGGTCAGCTGGAGGGGAGGCAGGAGCAAAGCCAAATGGACTGAGAGCCTCTCTGCAGGTCCTCTGCAGCACTCACCTCTCTTGGCTGGCTGCACAAGGCAGGTGGGCAGGCTGGTCTGTGCGTCCTCTCTCTTGCCCAATCCAAAGAGGCTGACATGCATGATTAATGAGGGACTGCTTTAAGCTAAAGGCCTCAATTCTGCCCAGAATTTAAAGTTGCTGGTTTGGGATATGATATGATATATGATATATGATATACTATATATGATATACTATATATGATATACGATATACGATATACAATATACGATATACGATATATTATATATTATATATTATATATTATATATTATATATTATATATTATATATTATATATTATATATTATATATTATATATTATATATTATATATTATATATTATATATTATATATTATATATTATATATTATATATTATATTATATATATACTGAGCATGCATGCAAAATTAGTATGCAAAAGGCCAATGTTCTCCAGCTCCTCAGACCTATTAGCAAATAAATGAATCCTTACTTATCAGCTGGTTAAGGAAGGGTCCCTGGGACAAAGCCAGCTGTTCCTTTTGGAGGCTGGACCTTATGGATTTTGCCTACTGTGAACAGAGTTATCTCCACAGCTAGGATGGACACAGACTTGGTCTGTACTTGAAGATGTAGCCACAGCTTACCTTTCCAATTCCTGCTGTACCCACAGCATCTTCTTTCTGTTAGCTGAACAAGTCCAGCATTGATGTTCAGCTGGAAAACAGGTTATTTTCTCCCATGTCTGCTCAGTGCTACAGTATTGGCTGCCTGTAGTGTGATTAGCTCTGTGCAGAATGCTTGTTTCTTTCTAAAATTTAATCTGTCTTGGGTGTTTTGTTTTGTTTTGTTTCAGCTCAATTTGCTTGTTGAGTTAACAAGAGACTCTGAGATCGTGATATGTCACTTATCAGTTTTCAGTGCAATGAAGTCTGCTGCAGCAGAATGTCTGAACGTCTTGGGTTCTTGATATTCACAATATTTTAACATTTTCAGCACCTACATACACAGCATGGCAAGTGGTAGTTACAAACCAGCAGCACTGAAATAAACACAAGATGTAAACCTGTGTGGTCGTACCAGCCCGTGCTGCCACAAGTTGTGGGCCCAACATACAGAGCCCAGCTCCTGACACATCTCAGATGGCCTGGGGAGGCTGTTGTAAAAAGAGAGCAAGCAGACACCATGAGAAAGGCTCTGCAGGAAACCAGGGCTATCCCCAAATCTCTGATCCTGGGGGGTTCACCTGATGGAGGAGAGTTTTGGGGTTGTTGTGGTTTTTTTGGAGGTGTTTGGTGACACCGGTCTGGCATGTGGGGTGGTTTACCTTCAGCAAGAACAGAAGCCATTTGGTGAGATGGTGGGGTTTGAGCCCCCTGCCTTCCCAGAAGAAGGGAAGGTGCTGGCAGAGCTGTGCTCAGGGCCCTGGGACCTGCCCCGGTCCTGCTGCCCCAGCGGTGCCCTCGCTTGCTGGGGATGTGCAGGGCAGGAACAGCTCCTGGGGGGTGTCTGGATGTGCGGGACAGGAACAGCTCCTGGAGGCTGAAGGGTGCCTGGATGTGCTGGGCCGCACCTCCCTGCGAGCCTGAGGGCAGCAGCAGCAGCGACACGACGCTCACACAGCAGCGTGGTCAGAGCAGCCGAGTCCCACGGGTGTCCCCTCCACGGGACCAGCCATGGGTCTGCTGCTGTGCCACGGGGAAATGGCAGAGCTTGGTCCTGTTATCCAGCATGCCTGAGCTGGAAGAGGGATTGCCAGTCTGAGGGACTGCACAGCTCCCCAGAGGAAGGAGAGGTGGCAAATGGCATCTCTCCCAGTTTTTGGGGGCTTACAAATAAACCTTGGATTTCCTGGGTGGTAGTTTTTTGGGGGTTTTTTAAAGTCCCTTCTAGACCACAGGACCAGCAACATTTCTAACATGGCATTTTTATGTTTCTGTGTGTATATTTTAAAAACAACAACAAAAAACAACACACAAAAGACCCCCCAAAACATAAAAACAAATGAAAAACCAAAAAAAAAAACCCAAACAAACCAAAACCAAGTCACCAAAAAATAAAAAGAAAAAAAGGAAGAAAAGACAACAAGTGTACTCACGACTTTGTCATCCCCCTCCCAGAGGCACCATGGGCTCCAGCGACCTCTCCGACGGGTGTCCCTGAGGCCAGCCCCGCCGTCCTTGCTCTCAGGGAGAGCGCAGGGCCTGGGAGCGGGGAGGGGGATGCGGGATGCAGGATGGGGATGCAGGATGCGGGGTGTGGAATGGGGGATGCGGGATGGGAGAACGCCGGATGCGGGATGCGGGATGGGGGATGGGAGATGCGGAGTGTGGGATGGGGATGCAGGATGCGGGGTGCGGTGTGCAAGATGCGGGATGCAGGATGCAGGATGCAGCATGGGGATGAGGGGTGCGGGGTGCGGGATGCAAGATGCGGGGTGCGGGATGGGGGATTCGGGATGCGGGATGCAGGATGCGGGATGCGTCCCGGCCCTTCCCGGGGGAGCCCCCGCGGCGGCGGCGGCCGCTGGGGGGCGCCCGCGCTCCACGCGCGGCCCCGATCCCAATCCCGGTCCCATTCCCAGCCCCAATCCCGGCCCCGATCCCAGCCCCAGTCCCGGTCCCATTCCCAGCCCCAATCCCGGCCCCGATCCCAGCCCCAGTCCCGGTCCCATTCCCAGCCCCAATCCCGGCCCCGATCCCAGCCCCAATCCCGGTCCCATTCCCAGCCCCAACCCCGGCCCCGTTCCCGGCCCCAATCCCGGTCCCATTCCCAGCCCCAATCCCGGCCCCAATCCCGGCCCCAATCCCGGTCCCCTTCCCAGCCCCAATCCCGGTCCCCTTCCCAGCCCCAATCCCTGCCCCAGTCCCGGCCCCAATCCCGGTCCCATTCCCAGCCCCAATCCCGGTCCCCTTCCCAGCCCCAATCCCGGTCCCATTCCCAGCCCCAACCCCGGCCCCGTTCCCAGCCCCAATCCCGTCCCGGCCCGTGGCGCCTTTCCCCGGCCCGGGGCGCTGCCGGCGCTGAGCCCGGCCCGGTGAGCGGGGCCAGACGCTGCTCCGCGGGAAGCAGGAATGGGACCCCCGCCTTCAAACAGCCCCAAACCCCAGCGCTGCCCGTGCCCCGCCAGCCCGACCCTGGGGAAAGCCGCTCCCCCGCCACACCGGCGGCGGGGTCGTTCCTCAGAGGCGGTGGAAGCCGTCTCGCCCCTTTGTGCATCTTGCGGGATTTCTCCTCGCGCAGGCAATTGGCAAAGGTTAGGAAGGCGTCTTTAGATCCACCATGATCCCAGTTTAAATATTAAAAGTATAAGCAGCCTAGGCCAAATATTTACCTATGTAACTCCATAGATTTCCCTCCAGACCTGGACTTCCAAGAATTTAAGGGATGGTTTGCGTTTCTTTCTTTTTTTCCTTCCCCCATCCCTTCTTTATTTTCCCCCCATCCCTTCCTATTTATTTAACAAACTAACCTAAAGAGGAGGGGGGGGGAAGCTAACAAAAAAAAAGGCAGTATTTTATGACCGAGAAATAGCCAGTCTCCCTGTCCGTAACGTGAAAGGAAGGCGAGATTCCAACCCCGCCGCCCGCTTTGTCACCGTCTGGGTTTAAGTGGCCGCCACATCAACACAAAAGGCCAACACGCACACATCCCAAAACTCGACACAAAACCTCAATTGGCTCAATAGTGAAGACGGGTATTTCGATAACGAAATAACCTCCCTGCCCTGGTGGGGTCTGGGTTCCACTCTGTACCCCCACCGTGCTTCAAGCGGCGACCGCCGAGGAAAAGGGGGGAAAAATCCCTCAAGAAAGTGTTCAAGATAAAACTAAGTCTCAAACGGGATTAAGGTTTTAATTACAATTCCCTATCGAAGTAACATGTTTGATGAACTGATCCTATCAATTAATAGTAACCTTAATTTAAAACTTATGAAATCGCTTTGCGTGAAGTATATGTCAGACTCCTTTTTTTTTCTTTTTAGGAAAAAAAAATTATAAAGGTTAATGCTACAACCACAAAGTACTAAAGCACTAGCAGAAGAAATCGTAAAGAAGAAACGTGCTGCTTTGGCTAGAAGTAATTACTCGTGAACACTTTGGGGGTGTTCTATCTGGTGGTGGTGGATACAAAAAAATGAAAGTTCTTTTAGAAAGGGAAAATAGATGGATGTTTCTACCCGCTAACAATATCATTTCATAATAATTTTGGCCCACGCTATATTAAAGAGAAAAACAAGGTAATTGGAACATGCATCAACAGTTTTCCATGAAATAAGAGTTAAAAGAAGTAATAGAACTAATCACTGTCTCCTCAAATCAAGTAGAAAACATTTCAATGCACTAATTAGAGTAATTAGAATAATAAGACTGCCTATATGTGGTAAGACAATGTGTACAAACAACTTTATTTAATGTATACTGGTAATCAGCGATGCGTGCGTGCTTGAATGCTTAGTGCAATAAAATTCACCCCCGTCCGCCCAAACAATCAAATACAAATTAGTTTAATGATTGTGCCTGCTTGAACGTCTTAGAAATCCACAGGCAGAGGGAAATAAATAGCACCATCCTTGTTTGTACGTCTCCCCTACTGACCAAGGAGCTGATGCCTCCATGGACTTGGCAATGAATGACTGTAGACATGAATGAATCAAGGAGGGAAGGAGAATTAATGAATGAGTCAGGCTGGCTAAAAACAAGTCCGAACTTTTAGACGAGCGCCTCTCACAGCTCCCGGGACGGGACGGGGAAGAGGAGGGGGAGGGCGGTCCCGTCATCACTTTTACAAGCGGCCTCAGCCTGCCAGGATTTACCGCCGTGCGAGGAGGAGGGGGAGAGAGAAACGCCAACTTCCTGCTCTCTTTTTAATCCTTACAAACGATATCGGTGCCGACAGGCCCAGGGACACAGGGCGCGGCACGGCCCAGCCCGGCCCGGCGGGACCTGGCGAGCGGGCCGGAGGAGCTGCAGCCGGACGGGACCGGAGCTCGGGGCTGGGCCGGCCCGAACCCCCCGGCCCTGCCGGAGCCGCGATGGGGCTCCCGGGCGGCCCCAGCCCCGCATCCCCCTGGCCGAGGGAGGCAGAGCTCCTGCTCCGGCCCGGCAGCGCACGGACGGGGCCGGGCGGACACGGGCCAGACCCGCGGCCTCCTTGGGGCCAAGGGGTCCCGGCGCCCCCTCCCCAGCCCCTGAGCCGCTGCTCCCGGTAACGGGGGCACAGCTTCGGCCGCTCTGCTGCCGCTGTCCCTGCCCCATCCCTCTCTCTCTGCCCGCCGACGGGAGCGCAGGGTCCCCGCGGGATGCTCGGGGCTGGCGGCGCTGCCCGGACCGCTCGGGCGGAGGTGCGGGGCAGGAAGAGGCTCCGCTCCGGCACGGGCGGCCTTCCCGGCCCGAGGGCCCTGCGTGAAACCCCGGCATGCCCGGGGCACTTGGCCCAGTTTCTCTGGTATTTACAGGGAGTTTGCAGGGAGAGATAAACGCTTCGAAGGAAGAGACCCACAGCTGGGGCCAGGCCACGGGCCGAGGCCGACTGCGGCGTGAGAATCTGCACTGGGACTCGCCTGCCGGAGAGCCCACTTGTTTGGTTTATAGTTTGATGAGAAGTCGGGTCTGAAGACAAGCCTTTGCTTTCTGTTTTACCATTTCTGCTGAAGCACGCTTTGGCTTTGCTCTAACTGATTCTCCCCGGAGAAGCGCCCGCTCCCCAGCGTCGCCCGTCCGAGCCAGGGCAAACTCCCTTCTGCAGAACGCCTTCCTACATCCCCGACGGCACCCGGCCATGCTCACAGAGAGCCAACTTAGCGTCTGCAACTCTGAAAACTTGGATTTTTATATTTTCCACATCGAGATTTAAAGCCAGAGAGGCAGCCCAGGTCGCGCCCCTTCCGAAACGCCCAACAAACAGACACCCGCCCGCAGGACAGGGGCGGCGGGAGAGCCACGATTCCCAGGACAGACCCCAGCGCCCGGGCTCGGTTCCGGACGCCGCAGAAAGCCGTCACTGCCCCGTGCACAGCCAAAAAGCCGCGGGCAGTTTCCTTCTTTCCTCACCCCCACTCCCTGCTCCGCAAGGCGCTGCCCAGGCTCGGCCTGGGGTCCCCCACGCCCGCCACCTTCCCCAGAGCTGCATCTGCGGCCAAAGTTTAACCGGACCAAGCCCAGCGGTGATCGCTCTCCCCCGGGCCTCATCGCCCAGCGGAGGCCATCGCCTGCCTTCCCCGGCCGGGTCACCTCTCTGTCCCGCTCACCGACGGCACAGCAACAAAGAGCCACCAAACCTCCAACAGCGCGGCCTGGGACAACCCGGCAGGCAGGGGTTGGCAGCCCGGGGACAGGGTTTGCAGGGTTAGCAGGGTTAGCATGGTTTGCGGGGTTAGCAGGGTTTGCGGGGTTTGCAGGGTTAGCAGGGTTTGTGGGGTTTGCAGGGTTTGCAGGATTTGCAGGGTTTGCAGGGCTTTCCCCCATCGGATCACGGAGGGCCGGAGCAGCCCCAGGCTGGGGCCAGGGCCGGCGCCGCGGGCCGGGAGGGCGCAGGGAGCAGGGACCGTCCCTCGCTGTCCCCGCGGCCCGGCCACGGCCAGAGGAGCGCTCGGGAGCCGGGGCCCTGGAGAAGGGATACGGGGAGCCCCGAACTGCCGCCAGCAAAGCCCGACGGAGACAGCGCGGCCTCTGCCCCCAGCGGGGCTCTCACAGCTGCCCAGCCCGAGAGTGACGCCTGGCCCGCCACCATCCCGGCCAGCCTGGGGGATTTGTAGGATGATTTCGCCTTCCTCCGCTTCTCTCTTTCCAAACCCCGGCCCCACTGCCCACTATCAGGAAAGACGGCGCAGCTGGGAGGCGGCGGGAGCTCCCCGGGCCGGGCAGCGCCGACTGCTGCCTCTGGCCCCCGCGGGGCTGGGGACACTGGGGGTGACAGACTTGATGATATACACTCTCCTCTCGCCTCCCAGTTTCGGCCTCCACCAGAGAGAGAGCGAACTGAGGGAAACAGGGCTTTTGTTGTTGACATCTGACCTACGACAGAGTGTCCCTGCCTGGAAATGAGAGCGAGGGAGCCCGAGGAGCCGCCGCACACCCTGACATCCATCTGAGGAAGGAGCATCCTATGGCTGCTCCATTTCCCCCCTCCTTTCTCTTAAAAGAGAGATCGAAAGCGATAAAAAGAATGACCCCCGAACCAGCCGGCCTTCCCACAACCAGTCCGGAAGGACGAGCGAAGTCTCTCCCGTAAGGTCAGCCTCTCTCCGGGCAAAGAGCCCCGGAGGAGCAGCCCCGGGACCTCGGCCGGGCCTGCCCCGAGCAGCGGCAGCCGCGCCACCGCCACCGGCGGAGCCGCCATCCCCGCGTCCGGCCTGCCCCGGCACCGGCACCGTCCGCGCCATCGCCTCCTGCCCGCCCGAGACGGGAGCGCTCCCCGGGAGCGGGGCCCGCCGCCAAAGGCGAAATATTCCCTGGGCGCCCACCCGAGTGTCCTGCAGAGGGCAGAGGCTGCTCGCTTTCCGCAGCCCGTTCCGCGGGCTATTGACCAAGGACTTCTAAATCCATACCCAGCTTCAACATTTTACCCGTCAGCACGTCTGCGGTCACAAAACACTTCTTCTTTCTGTCACTTCTCTTCGAAACTATTGATAAGATCATTTAGCTGAATCTGTTCGGGATGAGTGTAATATTGACTAGAAGTTAGAAAAGATGATTAAATTTAATAAGCCTGGAAACTATCGCGAAGGAGGGGAGGGGGGAGCAGAGCAGGGTATCGCGCTCAGGAACCCGAGCCAGCCAAGGACCCGAACACGCGTGGGAACACCGCGCACTCGATGTCGCCTGTCAGCGCCAGCCCCGCGGGGCCCCGGCCGGGACCCTGCGGCCGAACCGACCCGCCCGTCACCGCACGGAGCCGCCGACACCGAACGCGACACCGGGGCCGCCGCCCGGCCCGGCCCGGCCCGGCCCGGGGGAGCGCAGCCCCGCTGGGCACCGCGCTCTCCCTTCCTCCTCCAAACGGTACTCCCATCAATAAGCCCCGCCTTTTTGTTTTGCTTTTTTTCTTTCTCTCTCTCTCTCTTTTTTTTTTTTTTTAAGGAGTCAGATGTTAAATTATAAAAAGGGACCGAGAAGAGTCGAACCTCTTCTCCCCCGTGCCTTCCGCCAGAGCATGCAAAAAACTTGAGCTCTCCCCAGCAGCATCAAAGGCAGGACAGCCCTGCCCGCACAGAAATCAATGCTCCAAAACACACACGGCTGTGGTTCATCGGCCGAGAGACACAATGAACACAGCTCCCGAGGCTCTCCTTCACCACCCTCAAAGTTATAAGCGTGGAACCTCTCGGTATAGGCATCAAATTTATTCCAAAAATTCCATGAAATAGAAAGGAACGGCGGTGCTTTTACACAGAACTCAGCTCAGTATAAGTACTGGGGTCTTCTCCCTCCAGATCTTAAGAACTATGCAAATCTGTGCTATCTTTAAAAATAAAATAACGATATTTCAATAATTAGAAGAAACTATGAAGGTATTGTGCATTTCTGTTTTATGTAGATAATAAAATATTACTTTAACATAAATATATAAGGATCTCTGCGTTTTTATTTTTCCCCACAAGCACATCCAAATGTACCAAAACAAAGTATTTTTAAAGAGACTGAACAAAAAAAAAATTACATCCCATATAGATTTTGTTCACCTACTCATTTAAAGCTACAGAAAAACAGTTTCCAGAACCTGTTTGCTTTAAAAGAAATAAATATACATTGAGGCAGGCCACTTAAAAATGATATGAAAATATTTCCCTGGGTAGCATTTAAAAAAAAAAAAAAGAAAAATAGACAAAGAAAACATTGAAACTATTTCTGCATTTCAAAGGACAAATATTAAACATATATACATAGTGGTAAGGTTTGCTTGGTAACTTTTTTTTTTAGTAAACCTATTTGGAGTTTGAGGCTTTCTCAAACATCCTCTCAACTCCGTTGTCTGACCTTACGCACATATTAATAAGTGTCTGAAAGTTCATTTCCTCCCTTTACCACTGGATCTGCCCTGATCTGATTCACTTCACTAGGCGCTAGTCCTCAACACTTTAAATAACAAGCAGCTCAACACATAAACAAACAAACAAAAAATTAAAAAAACCAAACAAAAAAAAAAAAAAAAAAGAAAGAAAAGCGAAAAGCTTGGTGCCCGTATCTTTTTAACAATTGTTGGAAAACCAGGAAAAAGGCTAATGTATGTGCCTCTTAGAAATCATCATCTGTCTTACCAAGAAGAAAGAAAGAAAGCAAGCAAGTAAGAAAGGGAGAAAGAAAGAAGGAAAGAAAACCCAGTGTCACAGGCATTTTAAAAGACAATGAGAAACATATTCTAAAGCCTTAGCTACTGAATGCAATATTTATAGGAGAGTTCTGCGAGAGAATGCTTCACTGTTTTTTTCTCCATAATTGTCCAACACTCAACTAAGTAAACTTTTAGATTATAAAAATGCTTTGTCTCTATAGCACCCGTTTGTGCTGACTAAATGATCCCTTTATGAATTTATAACTATCATAAAGTCCCTCTAATGTATATGCATAGCTGTGTGTGTGCATAAGTACACAAACACGCACGCAGACACACGCACATACATGCGCTGCTCCGAGGTCCCGCTCCTCTGCTTCCCTTCAGAGCTTTTTGTTTTCCTTTTTTTTTTCCATTTTTTTTCCTTTTTGTCCCCGTGGGTTTTTCCTCTTTTTTTTATTTTGGGAAGTTAACCATTTCTCATCAAGATAATGTCACGAAATGCACTTTAAAACTATTAGCGAAGGGAGGGGGGGGGTGAGAAAGACGGATTGAAAAATGGCATTTTTTCCCACTTAATTTCATTCCCCAGTGAAAGACACAAGGCTGCCCAAGTTAAAACTGGTCCTTTCCTTCAATAAATTATACCACAATCTGACCAAAGGACAAGGGGAGGATGGGAAGGGAGAGGGGCTGGATACAAACAGAAAATAAAATAAATACGGAAAGTAAAGTGAAAAAGAAATGCACACGGTCTCAGTGGAGAGGAGGGGGCAGCGTGTGTTTACAGGCAGGTGTAAGCACCCGACCCCCACCTCGGGCCCAGCAGCTCCTCGGGCTCTCCCTGGCTCTGCCTGGACATAAAACTGCTCAATAAAAGAAAGTTTGGAGGCTGATATCGGCCCAGGAGGCGAGACCGGGGATGCCAAAGGCACGCAGGGAGGGGAGGAGGGGAAGGAAAGGACACTGAGGGGGTGGTGGTGGGGGAGATAAATAATTCCCTTTCCCCCTCAAGGAAATGCCCCTTTTCCTGGGAAAACTCTGGAAACACGTTGTTCCCTCTCTGCCTTTCCACACCAGGCCTTGCTGGCCCGCACTGACACGGTCTGGAAGGGTTGCACATATTCTTTTCCTCCCCCTTTGGCTGCGCCTCGACCCCCGGACACACTGCCTGAAAATGAAGTTTACTTTGTTGATTTGCATTATTCTCCTTTCTCCAAACTCGACTCCTGCCACTGAAGGCGTGTATTAAACAATTACGAGAGTCACATCTCTGGAGAATGGGAGCTGGAGGTGCATATATATGTGTATATAGAGAGATTATATATATGTGTATATATGTATGCCTGTGCAAGCGTGCACATGTATACATACACACACATATACTAATTCTTTTTGCTATGGTAAAAGGAGAAAATAAGCGTTACACGTATTTAAGAATACTTGTTTATAACAAAAGTTCACATATACACATAAAGCAAAGGCTAAAACACAGTAACATATTGTAGACCGGTCACTGGTTGACTAACGCTCACTGTGGAAAATGCAAGTCATTTGCAAAATTAAGGTCGGAAAGGAAGGGGGAAAAAAGAAAAAAATAAACATTTTGTTTATGTAAACTTCGATTTTCTTGCAGTGCAAATTGGTACGGTTAAATACTGTCTACATCAAAAGGGATAGCTTTTCAGTTCTCTTCCTTTTTTTTTTTCTTTTTTTTTGTCTTTATATATATTCATACAGGGGATCCACAGAAAATAAACACAGCAGCATGTGCCAACACCGAGCGACATTCCACAATGCGATCTGCCTTTGTGTGGCGGGAGGGGGCTGCGGAGGGGACCCGAGGTGGCCGTGCCCCCCTTTCTCCTCCGCCCCCTCCCCGGCAGGGCAGCGCCGTCTCTTTTGGCCAGCGAGCGAGGGAGTTTTGTGCGAACCGCTTCGCCCTGCGCCTGCCCTGCCGGTGCCCGCCACTGCCCTGCCGGTGCCCGCCTGCCTGCCGGTGCGCGGTACCCACTCCACTCCCGTCCACGGGCACCCGCCTGGAAAGGTCAAAATTCAGCATCACACCTCCTACAGTCTAAGGGACGGTGTGGTGCAGGTGCTTTGTCTGTCTATCTGTCTGTCCGCTGTGATTCGCGCTCGCCCTCTCGCTCGCTCGCTTTTTGTTTTCTTTTCTCTTTTTTTTCGCGTTTGTTTCTTTTTTTGATTTTTTGTCTTTTTTTTTTTTTTAAAGATAGGAGAAAATAAAATTAAAAAAAAAAAAAGAAAAAAAAGAAAAAAAAGGACAATCAAAAGTTGGGGGAAGGAGAGGAGGAGGAGGAGGAGAGGAGGAGGAGGGGCCGGGCGCCCCCGCCGCGAGTTCACTGCACGGGGGTCTGCACCCCGTGGTGCGGCGGCGTGTCCCTGCTGGCCCCGTACACGTCCTCGGCGCCCGGCAGCGTCCCTCCCGGGGGAGTCATGCGCTTCTCTTTCTGTCTCCTGTTACAAAACCACACTCTCACCACCTCCTTCTCCAGCTGTAGGCTGTCCGCGAGCGAGGTGATCTCCTGGGCGGAGGGCTTGGGGCACTTGAGGAAGTGGCTCTCCAGCGCGCCCTTGACGCTCACCTCGATGGAGGTGCGCTTTTTCCGCTTGCGGCCCTGCGCCGCGATCTTGTCTATGCTGGTGGGGCTGCCCGAGGAGGAGTCCGCCTCCTCCAACCACTTGTTCAACAAAGGCTTCAGCTTGCACATGTTCTTGAAGCTGAGCTGCAGGGCCTCGAAGCGGCAGATGGTGGTCTGCGAGAAGACGTTGCCGTAGAGGGTGCCCAGCGCCAGCCCCACGTCCGCTTGGGTAAATCCCAGTTTGATGCGCCGCTGCTTGAACTGCTTGGCGAACTGCTCCAGGTCGTCCGAGGTCGGCGTGTCCTCGTCGGAGTGCGGGTCGTGGTGCGGCGGCGGCCCGGGGGGCGCGGCGGCGGCGGCGGACGGTGCCGGCCCGGCCGCCCCGGGGTGGGGGCCGTGGGGCGGCGGCGGGTGCTCGGGGCCGTGGTGCGGCGGCCCCGGCGGCGGCTCCTCGTGGGCGTCGCGCAGGCCGTGGTGGTGCAGCCCCGGCTGCCCGGCGCCCAGCATCCCGTTGACGGTGAAGCCGGGCGGCTGCGAGTAGAGCAGCCCCGCCTGCGCGCCGTTGGCCGCGGCCATGCCGGGCGGCAGGTGCGCCGCGCCGCCCGCCCGCCACGCCGCTGCCGCCGCCGCCGCCGCCGCCGCCGCGTGGTGCCCTCCGCCGCCGCCGCCGTGGTGCACCAGGTGCGGCGCCCGCCCCGGCGGCGGGTGCTGCGGCGGCGGCGGCAGCTCGTCGCCGCGCCCGCCCGCCTGCACCACCGCCGGCTTGATGTCGGGCTGGCCCAGCGCGCCCGCCGACCAGGGCGCCTCGCCGCCGCCGCCGCCGCCGCCGCCCCCGCCGCCGCCGCCGCCGCCGCCACCGCCGGGGCCGCCGTGGGACAGCGCCGCGATCCACTGGTGAGCGTGGCTCAGCGGGTGCCCGTTGCTCTGCAGCGCGTAGTCCGCCTGCACCAGGGCGCCGGCGTCGCGGTAGCCGCCGCCGGGCTGCATGCCGCCGGGCGGCTCGGCGTGCACCATGGGGGAGCCGGAGGCGAGCAGGCTGTAGTGGTTGGAGGCTGCGGTCGCCATGACTCGCCGAGCCGCACTGATCGCGCCGGTTAAAGGCGCCGCGCATTTGACAGCTACTTTTTCGCCTCGGGCGCCGCGCGGCGCCCGCGCCCCCCCGGCCCGCGCGGCGGGGCCCACTGCGAAGGCACGCGCGGCCGCCCCGCCCCGCCGCCGCACGCCATTGGCTCCCCGCGCCCTGACGGACGCCGCCGCTCCCGGCGACCGCCGCCGCCGCCGCCCGCCATTGGCGCGCCCCGCCGGCCGCGCCCCGCCCCGGCCCCGCCCCGGGCCCGCCCCCGCTCCTACCCAACTCCGAGGGGGAACGGGGCGCGGGGGAGCGGCGGCCGCGGGGCGGGGGGAGCGCGGCAGAGGGCAGGGGCGCGCCGCCGCTGTCACCGGCCCCGCCCCGGCCCGCCCCGCTCCGCACCGCACCGCACGGCCGGCGGGAGGATGCTGCCTCTGCCGCTGCCGCTGCCCGGGCGCCCGCCGGCTCCTGTTGCTCGCGCCCCGACGCGCGTCTCTGCGCCCCGGAGCGGGCGCTGCGGGCCGGGGGTGCTCGCCTGCCCACCCCCAACTTTCTCAGCGCCGCCTCGCCGCCAGCCCCGCCGGAGCGGCCCGGGAGCGCCGCGCCCCCGGGGGCGGGGAGCGGGCGGCCCCCACCCGGTGGTCGCCGGGGCGCACCGCTCCTGCGGGGATGTCGGGGCTTCGCACCTCGGCGCTGCGGAGGTGGTTTTGTTCCGCTCGTCCCGTCCCGTGGGGACCGGGTGCCTGCGGGACCGCCTCAGCGGCGCTGGCGACTCTGCGTGGATGCGGAATATGGGCATGAGAGGGTGGTGGGAAAAGGAAAAAACAAATAGGGAAAAAAGAGGGGGATAGAGAAAAGAAAAGAAGTTGCGGCCCGGACAGGAAGGAAGGAGACCCTGGAACTGGATTCGGATTTCTTAGGAATGAGCAACGCCGGGCTGGCCGACGCGAAAAGAGTTCGCTGCCCATTTTTGAGTTGAAAGCCATAGCTTTGTCTCGAAAATAAACTGCTCACGGGGCTAGGTGCGCGTCGCAGGCTCCCACTATCTTCATCGAAATAACACAATAGGGCGGACCGGGGAATTTATTACTACTAACAAGAAACAGCTTTCTTCTGCGAGTTGTTTATAAATCATCGTGTTTAACGTGAGCGCTGGAAGGGCTCCTTGCCTCGAAATATTCCTCTGCGTGGGGGTGTGGAGGAGAGGGGGGATGGGCTCCTGCACATAAACATATACACAGCAGCAGCATAAACAGGATATCCAGTGCCCTGAGACAAGGGGCGCAGCAGGAGTTACCTCGTTTCGTTAGTTTAGCGGCGTATCAAGAGCTCCTTCTGCCGGGGGGTGGGGAGGGGAGGGAGGGAGGAGGAGAGGAGGAGGGGGGCGCAAACTTTGTCCGTGAAAGAGTGGAGATTCTTCCTAAGGTTTGGGGGTGGCTTTTCCCCCCCCTTTCTTCGAGGTGCAGGCGAAGGAAAGAACAATACTGCCTTTTCTGCGAGGGCTGCGGAGAGGGAAGTCAGTGTCTCTGAAGT
The DNA here is from genome assembly GCF_027887145.1 of Ammospiza caudacuta. Classification (NCBI taxonomy): domain Eukaryota; kingdom Metazoa; phylum Chordata; class Aves; order Passeriformes; family Passerellidae; genus Ammospiza; species Ammospiza caudacuta. Next base: position 107,905,808 of record NC_080595.1, on the reverse strand, counting down.
GAAGCTGTGCCTTTTGTTTCCTGTGTGTAAACAACTGGGCACCCAGGAATTTTATAATTTGATGCTCATTTTCTCGTCTCTCTCCTCCCAATTAGGTGTAGACCAGTGAGTTGAAACAAAACAACAGGGCAAGTCCGCAGCAGGCTTCTGCCAAGGCATCGCGGGGACCGTCCTGGGAGAGCCGCCCCACTCTCCGCGCCCGGGCCAGCCCTCCCGCCCGCTCCTGGGGCCGCCGAAGGTCCGCCGGGGGCGGCTTTCCCTCCAGCTCCGCTGCCAAAAGTTCTTGCGTGGACGAGACACGAGGGGCCACCACGCCACGCGTCCTTTCAGAGCGAGGTTTTCACGCGGGCGCCTCCAGCGTGCGGTGCTCGCCGAGCACGGAGCTGCCCCGAGGCCGCTCCCTGGTGCCCCGGCCCCACGGCGTGTCCCCGCCCCACGGACAGCTGGGCCCCGTGGGCAGCCGACGGCCCCGCGCTCCCCGCGGCTCGCTGCCACCAGCAGACGGGACACGGGGTCAGCGAGATTCACCCAACGCTTTTCTGGGAAGGGAGAAACCCCTCCGGGCCTGCCCCAATCGTGCATTTCCCGTCCTCCCTCCCCGGCCCTGTCTGTCCCGGCCGGCCCTCGGGCAGGTGCTGCCCACTATGGGCACCGTCCTGCGTGCCGCTCCCCCGCCGCCCCAGCGGCGCATCTCACGGGCTAGCGGCAATCACAGCTACCGGAGTAGCACCGCGGCCTTAGGAGGCGGACAAACCCCGCTGTCCCCGGCAGAGGCCCCCGCCGTCCCGGCTGCCCCCTCCCCGGCGGAGCGCACGCCCACGGAGGCGCAGCTGGGAGCAGCGAGGAGCGCGGCCGGTGCATTCAGAGCCGCCGCAGACTCCACCTCCTCGTCCTCCCCATCATTGTTAGCCCTGTCATTAATACCGCTCCTTAAGCATCCTCCGCTCCCGTTTCCCCCCGTGGAGAGGAGCGCCGAGGAGCGGGGAGCGAGCGCCCGACCGCCGGTGCTGTCGCCTCTCCGCTGCCCGCCGCGGGCTCGGGCTCTGCTCGCCGCTCAGGTCCGGGCCGCTAGGGATGTAAAAGAGACAGTCATGTGGCCCCTTTCTGGCGGAGCTGACCCCGCGGGATTAGAGGTCTCACCAGCCTTTCTTTCCTTTTCTCTGCTCGCATAAAAGCAGGTTGAAGGTGATGCGGTGTCTTGGGCAGACACTGCAGTGTTTTGATTCAGCTCAGCCCTTTTCACTGTTCAAAGCAGCTGTTCAAATACTAGGGCTGCTTACTTTGACGTGAAGAAGATTTTCAAACAACCCCAAAAGCTTTGAACTGACAGGCCTCCTTGATATCTCCTTCATTGCAGTGCAGCTACTCGAGAATATTCGCTATAAAATACATAGAGCGCCACTTAACTGGAGCTGAGTCCTGGCTGGGAGGCGAGGTGCTGCATACACATCAGGTGCATCCAGAAGGACGCGGGCGGCTTGCGGGGGTCCTGTGGCCGTCCCCCGCCGGCCCCCCCCGATCCCCACCTGGGGGTCCCCTGCCCGCCACCCGCCCCAGCTGCCGCGGCGGGCTCCGGCTGACGAGATGTTGGATTCCCTGGTGTTTCAACTCCGTGCGTGCCGGAGAGAAAGCTGAATTTCCAGCAGCAAAACAAGAGCACGGCTCGTTCCTAGCGAGCCTCGGCTTCCAGCCGCCGCTCGTCAGCCTGCCCGGCTCGGGGGGCTCGGGGAGCGCTCCCCAAACGCGCGGTCCTCTGCGCCTTTGGATGCGTGCGGCTGCAGGGTGGGGAATATGTATTTGCATATGCCTGTTGTGTTTAGAGGTGAAAAGCTTTTTTTTTTTTTTTTTTTTTTTTTTAAACTCTGCTCTCCAAACCTTGAGATAGACTCACGCAGCTGAAAGGAAAGGAGGAGGGGGAGAAATCCCCGCGCCTCCTTTCCGCGTCTCTATTATCTACCCATTAGATGTTGTTTTAGGAGGAAATGCTCCAGGAGTGCAAAGACGTGGAGAGTCGCTCAGAGAATTGCTGGGTGCAATAAACGTGAGACTCCTGGTGCTCGCTTTAAAGGCCAACTTGGAAGATTTGTGCTTATTGCTGGGGCGCATTTAATGCACCTTTTGTGAGATGGGATTGTTTTGATCTCTGCTTCCTTTTTAACCTTTCTCTGTGAGGTATTCAAGCCTGTGCTTTCGTGTGGCTCTTTCCAGTGTTGCTCCGAGGAGTCTGATTCGGCGGAGAGACCCAAGACATGAATGAAACTTCAACTTTAAGGGCCTGCGGAGAGACAAAACTGAGGCCGGGGCTTCACAAGTGATTGCTTTAAAAAAATCCAATCTACACAAAGAGGCAGCTGGCTGCTTTAATGAAAACTGCTTAAAGCGGCAAGAGCGGCAGCCTCAGGGATGTATTTATAAGATGACTCAAAAGCTACACTTTCAAGTTGCTTCTCCTCGGGGTAGATATAACAAACACATTTAACTAAGAAATCTAAACAAAAAGGACAGAAATTGATAACTTTGATTGCACAAGCTCACATTACCCATTGAAATTAAAATCCTCTATCTAAATAGATTTCTCCACCTATCTCTAGAGAAAAAAAAACTCCCTCCCTGCGTATATAGATATACACACGTGTACATGTAATATCATGTATGTTTTTGCCCTGCTAGAAACTGATTATCCCAGAAGACAGAACGTAGAAAGGTGTAGAATAAAAAAAAAAAAAAAAAAAAGTTCCCGTAAAGTTTGTATTAATGTTCATTCCCAACATTCCCCACAACTCTATTCTTCCGGCCGCTTCATTCATCTGAGAATCTGCTATTTTATCTGCATCAGTGTTTAAACTAGTGGGATATAATGTTCTAAGTTCAGTATTTGAAATTAAATTATTTGAATTCACGGATATTAATCTTTTCCCTTCATCCTCCAGTTCTGAATCTTGTCATTAAAAATGATCCACCCTTTGTAGTCCGCAAGTGAATATTTTATAGACAGATACCGCTATGAAGACTTCTAACGCAACGTCAACCAGTCAGACTTAGCAGTTGCAGGGATTACTTTGAGTAATTTATCAAAGGCAGGCTGCTAAATTTTGAGTGGTGAATATGAGGCCTTGGGGGGAAAAGAAGCAGAAGAAGCAAAAGAAAAAAAAAAAGACGAATTCCATCAGTCTACGAGATAAATTCTGGTTGGAGTTAATACAGCTTGTTTATTGAATTCTTGGAGACAGACCCAGATGCGATTGGTGCAACGGAGTTTGCAATTTAGTGCTCAAAAGCCTGGCTGGGAAATGACCGCCCCGTGCTGGAGCTGGAAGGGCGTTTCTGTTGGCGTGAAAAGCAGGTGAATTGGAAGGAGAGGAGAGGCGATTCAGCCTCTCTGGCTGGGAAAGCGGTCTCACAAAGGTCTTTCCAAAGCCTGCTCTGTCCGGGGAGCTGTGCAGGACGAAACAGAGCAACAGACTTTAGGAGAGAAAAAAAAAAAAAAGAAAAAAAAAAAAAAAAAAAAAAGAAAGAAAAGAAAAGGTGCCCAGCTTTCCCTGACAAATCTAACGGCCGCTTTGCTGTTTGTTTTGTCAATGCTCACGCCTGATGGAGACAAGCAGACACCCTCGGGAAGAGCTCAGATAAATGCTGTGCCTGCTTCACCGGGCGGCGTGATCCTCCCTGCCCTCTTACAGCTTTCGGGGCGCTTTTGGGCGCGACTCCCGCTCCTCACTCTCCTGGAGGGCTCTCGGCCGCCCTGCCCCCGCTCGGCAGCGGCGCGGAGCGCTCCCTCCGGTGCGCAGCGCTCCAGGCTGGCCGTGCGGGTTCCCGCTAGGGCAGAGGCCAGCCCGGGAGCGGGAGCTGAGCCCTGAGCCCCGCCGGGGCCGCGGGCAGCGCGGCTGCGGCCCCGCACTCGGACGGGGGGCTGGCGGCGGCCCAGGGGCGCTCTGCCAGCCCCTTGTCACGGCGGGTTCGGGAATCGGGGCCCCGGCTGGGGGGCGACTGCTGTGTCCCCCCCGCTCTCAGCCTCCCACGTGGGGGTCGGCACGGTCCCGGCGGGGCTGAGCGGGATTTGCACGGGAGCCTGCCTCGGGAGGAGAGGCGAGAACGGGCCGGGGGGGCTGCAAACTTTCTTTCGCTTGGCGAGGAAGAAGAGGAGCGAGGCGAGAAGGAAGGCTGGCCCATTGTCCACAGAGGGTGCATTTTTGTCAGGCTGGCGTTGGTTGCTATAGTGAGGAGGGAAGGGGAGAGAGAGAGGAGGGAGAGGGAAAGAAAAAAAAATACCCGACCCTAAACCAAACAGAGGAGCACAGTTCGCCTCCCTTTGCTCACTCGGCTCCAGCCGGTAGCGCTCCCCGCTCCCAACCAAAATAAGAGCGGGCCGCGGGCCGAGCCGGGCTCCCGGTGGGGCGAGCAGCGTCCGCAGCCCCGGCCCGGCCCCGGGCGCAGCCGCCCCGCCCGCCCCGCGCCCCCTGCGCTGCCCGGCCCGGCCCGGCCCGGCGGCTCCGAGCGCCGCGGGCTGAGCTCACAAACCCCCAGCGCCGCGGCGGGATGCCCCGAGTGGCACAGCACCACAGCACACCTGAGCCAGCCCGGTCACAGTGCTCCGCACCCCGCAGAGCATCCGTGACACTGATCCTGACACGGACTGCGGGGGGCTTTGCGGGGTGTCCTTTATTTTATTTTTTTTTTTGTGCCTAAATAATTCAAAGCAGGGGGAAAAAATAACTTCTTCCGATGCAAATGAGCAGCTCTTTAATTTTAAAAGAGACTCTTATTTTGCAGCAGTGTTTTTTGTTGCCTTGCTATTGAACTTTGAAAATAGTGTGGCGGGGGAAGGCAATAATGAAGGGTCTCGAAGGCTTAAGATTTAGTTAAGTGAGTGACTCAAGATTGCACAAAGAAAGTTAGTTACTTAGTTAATTGAGAATTATTCACCTTCTGAGATCGGCGCAGCAGTTTGTTCAGATGACAGTGCGAACTTGGGGCGGGGGGTGGCAGGAGGCCGACAGGGGAGGAGGCAGCTCTCACTTGGGACTTTTTATCTCTTTTTTTTTTTTTTTTTTTTTTTTTTTTTTTTTTTTTTCCAGGACAAGTTAAATTGCAGCTGAAGGAGAGAGGTCAGTATCTTTTCAAATCAATCTCTCTGTCGGTCCGCCTATGTCCCCATCTATTCCCTGTAAAGGGAAAAGCTCCAACTTTGTTCCTCCATCTGTTCTGTATCATCTGCAATCGACAGTTCTTTAGATTGCATGCACTTTTGCTCCCGATGAAGTGAAACTTCTTAGGTGTATAGCCACTTATCTGAAATAGGGAAAAAAGGGAAGTCGTCTTTTTCAATCTCAGAGGAGAATTGTTTTCTTTCCGTGCAACTGTTTATTTTCTCTAAACAGTTCTCTCTCCCTAACTTCTTTCTTTCTTTCTTTCTTTCTTTCTTTCTTTCTTTCTTTCTTTCTTTCTTTCTTTCTTTCTTTCTTTCTTTCTTTCTTTCTTTCTTTCTTTCTTTCTTTCTTTCTTTCTTTCTTTCTTTCTTTCTTTCTTTCTTTCTTTCTTTCTTTCTTTCTTTCTTTCTTTCTTTCTTTCTTTCTCTCTTTCTTTCTCTCTTTCTCTCTTTCTCTCTTTCTCTCTTTCTCTCTCCTTTTCTTTTCTTTTCTTTTCTTTTCTTTTCTTTTCTTTTCTTTTCTTTTCTTTTCTTTTCTTTTCTTTTCTTTTCTTTTCTTTTCTTTTCTTTTCTTTTCTTTTCTTTTCTTTTCTTTTCTTTTCTTTTCTCTTTTCTTTTCTTTATTTTCTAATTGTAGTTGACAAGTTTTATTTAAAAAAACACTTTACAAGCTACCACTTAATGCATTATTGACATTTTTTAAAAAAATGCTTGAGAGAAATCACGTTAATGAAGAGAACATTTGTAGTAATTTGGTGATAATTATCAGAATCACCAAATATTCGCAAAGGCTTTAACATTACGTGTTGGAAGAAAAGCAAAACACATTACTTTAATAGTCTGATATGCAAACTATGGACCATTCAATTACATGGCTTAATAATGCATACATGATGTGATCTTGTTATTGGGATAGGAAGGGCTGCAGTAATTCACTCCGAAGACCAAGTGTGCTCTTACATTCAGTAAAATCCATTGCCATGGATCAGGGGGCCCTGCCAAACTACATTTAAGAGAATAAAAATTAATGACTGAGAATTTGAGCGTTAAATTAACATTAATTATATGACCTGCCTGCTGGAAAGATTAAATTTCTTACGCCCTAATTAGATAACGTCTCCTCATACATCAAACAATTTCCATTTCCAGATTTCAGGATTAAAATGCAGGCTGGGGACACCGGACTTGTTCGGCGGCCGGCAGCCGGCGGCCTCGCAGCGAGCTCCCGGCCCGTCCCGCTCCTCCCGAACCCCGGGGGCTCCCCGCGGGTTGGCATCGGGAGCAGCTCTGGGTCAGCCCTTCTGCAACTTGAATTTCCCTCACCCACCGCCCCGGATGTGGTGGCGAGGCCGGGCGGGGCGGGGAGCGCCGGGAGCGGAGGGGATGCGGGAGGGGATGCGGGAGCTGAGGGATGCGGGAGCGGAGGGGATGCGGGAGCGGAGGGGATGCGGGAGCTGAGGGATGCGGGAGCTGAGAGGATGCGGGAGGGGATGCGGGAGCGGAGGGATGCGGGAGCTGAGGGATGCGGGAGCTGAAGGATGCGGGAGCTGAGAGGATGCGGGAGGGGATGCGGGAGCGGAGGGATGCGGGAGCGGAGGGGATGCAGGAGGGGATGCGGGAGCGGGGGGGATGCGGGAGCTGAGGGATGCGGGAGCTGAGGGATGCGGGAACAGAGGGGATGCTGGAGCGGAGGGATGCGGGTGCGGGAGCGGGTGCGGGGGGGATGCGGGAGCGCCTCGCCCGCGCCCGGGGATGCTCCGAGGAGCTGCCCCAGGGCTGCCCCCGCCGGCCGCCCCAGGACTAAGGACGGACAGACGGGGCTATCCTCCCAGCTCATGAGTGCAACTAATTTCAGTTTAATTGCTCCTCTCAAGGATAAAACCTCAGCGGTTCTCCCTCCCTCCCTCCCCCACGCAGGCACACGGGGTCCTGCCTTTCCTGCCCATGAGAAACCCCCTGTCTCTCCCCTGCTCTCTCACCCCTCCGGCCCCGCGGTCACCCACGCACACCCGCGGGTCACGGTCACCCCAGCAGCACCAGCAGCAGCCGCAGCCTGTGCTGGCCCCGTCCCCTCCCCGCTCCTCCGGCCCGGGCACGGAGCGGACACGGGCGGGCGTGGCGGGGCCGCGCCACCGGCGGGGCCAGGCGGCTCGGTTTCAGGGCTTCGGGTTTCAGGGCTTCAACCTCGACTTCTGCAGGGGAAAATAAATTGGAAAAAAAAAAAAAAAAAAAAAAAAAAAGAAAAAAAAGAAAGAGGAAAAGGAGAGGCGGGAGCGTGTGGCAGGGTGCTCACCCGCGGGGCGGAGGATGCCGGGGGAAGGCGACCCTGCCGGCTCCGTCCTCCTGGCAGCATCCCCGGCCTGGTGGTGGGACACTGGCTGTCCTTCCTGGTGTCTGCCTTTGTGCTGAGCCTCCCGGAAAGCTCTTGAAGAAAAGTCCGAGGAAGCTGGACTGAGACAAACGCTATTACCCAGAGGCTGTTTTGGGAGAGCAACTGTGCAGCAGAGCTGAGGTGGCCTTTGGTAGCTTCATGGTTAAATGCAAAAGTCATAGCAACCCCCTACCCACCTCAAAAAACTGTTAGTAACAGGAATCATAACATTATAAAATGTTTCCTTGTTCTCACTTCATTCTATAGTACCAGATAATTGCTTTTTCAACTCAATTGAATCTCAGTTTCTGTTATTGCAGTGTTACTGCTCCTCCATGAGTTTCAGCATTTGTCAAAAACATCCATTTCTTGTCTATTAATGTCTCTTGCCCACTTTCTGGACTGGATTGATAACCATTTATGTTTAATGCTATGTTAAGTAACAGCTTCGAGAAATGGAGTAGGTGAGGAGGCTGTGGAAGAGATAAGGGTAAATTGTCTTGTTCCTTGCTCCTGCTCTCCAGAAGCACCTCTCCTTCATGTCTGAAGCTAGGCCATGCAGTCAGACCAATGCTAGAAACAAGTAATTATTCCCCAGGAAGTTAATCTTTCCAATAAATAACAAATACCTTTTATCTTAAATTTGATGGCAAACAAGGTTGGATAGACAGGGGACCAGAGGCACTGAGGGCAGTAAAAGTTAGCTTGTGGCACACAAGCAGTCTGCAAGCTTGAACAGCATCTTCAGCAGCACATCCACACTCCAGTAAAGAGAGTCTCCACCAGAAACAGCTAAAAACACATTTAACAGAAGCAGATCCAGAAACCACACAAAAGAATATTGTGGCAATCAGCTATAAAAGTAGCAACCTGCAGAGCTCCCACTGTTTGCCACTGTTTCCAGCTTTAGAACCACCGATTCTGTAGGAACTTACTTTCTGCCTCTGGTCAAGCTGATGTGTGTTCCTCCATATCCTCCTGTCAGCCTCAGTGGCAGAGCTGAAAATAGTGTTGAAGAGAGGAGAAGTGACTGGGTGGAGTGATCTTCAACTAAAACACACTGGCACTCCTCTGTTACCAAGTTATCATAGTGGGAGTGCAATAGCCTATTTGCTATAAAAATCTAATAACTGATCTACAAGTTTCATATTGAGAGGAGGCTACAGCTGACATTACTGTTTGTCCCTTGAAAACGCAGATGTGGACGTGCTGGGATGCCCCTTTCTCTCTGCTGTGGTGAGTGACAGCTCAAAGTTTAATTTTAAGTATCTTTCAGTCCGACTTGTTTTCTCACATTTGTGTGAATCCAGTGGTTAGAAGCAAGCTCAGTCACTCCCTTGCTGTGAGTGCAGGGTGGGCAGGACCGTGGCTCAGGCGCTGCTACAGGTGACGTGACAGCTGCACTTGCACAGCTCTGCTGGGCTCTCTGGGGGTGCTGACACCCGCTGGAGCAGCAGGGATTGCTCTGTGCTCCTACACACAGCCCCTGAAAGGCAATCAGTCTTCCTAGGGAACAGCTCAAATAATTCATGTACCATAATAATTGTACATTCCCACTAAAGTGACACTGAGCAGTCGATCCTTCAACAAAAAAGATTTGCCCACCATCCCAGATGATTGCTGAAGTGTTACATTTCTAAAAAAAAATCCCTAAAACCCCATGATGATATGCAAGCACATAAAAATTAGTGGTGATAACTGAGCCTAGAGCTCTGTGGCTGAAACAAGAGTCTCTGCACAAGAGCTGGGTGGCAGAAATGAGCCTGGATCCCCTCCCTTTGCCTGCTAGACCCTTCATACCATGAAGACTGGGTCGTACATCTGCCCCCCTCCACTTTCTGCTGTGCAGACATATGGTTGGTGTTTCCTCAGTGGGGAGCCCCCAGCTGAGAGTGCACCTGTGGTAGAGTCAGCAGTGAACAGGAGTAAAGAGTTAACCCACTTATGCACACCGAGAGAGGTGAGTTTATCCACTTTTATTTACTGCTACACCACTGGCCTGCGCTTCAGCATAAATTGGTTCAAGGTGCCTTGTTTCAGCAGTCGTACTGAGAACTGGCTTCTTAGTTATTCTGTAACTCAAAGGTGTGCAAAATCACTGCCTAACTGGGAATAAAATTATCATAAGCACAATTATGCCTGTGCTGAAAGGACAAGGTCAGAAGAGAGAATCCAGGATGTCAACAAGACTAGTTCATGATGGATTGTCCCAGACAAAGCTGTCTGATGCTATATATCACAAAAAGTTAAAAGATGATGTAATTTATATGTTAGATTCATTGTCAATTCACACCCAAACCCGAGGAATGGCAAAATCCATTGTCGTACTTTGGGCCATATGGAACATTTTGGGATGTGTGGTGAGGGTGGTTGGCAATATAGAATTTTTATCATTGGCATGTCAGTAAAGCATTTTGTGAGCTGACAGTAGCTTCTGTGTTTGGCACCAATAATCCTGGGGGACCCCGTGTCAGTGTGTTTTCCCTGCCATGCCTTCACAACAACTTGTTCCCTGCTCAAAATAAAAGACCTTCACGCAGCCAAAAGGGTGTCTGATTTAGTCCTTTTGCTCCAGAGTTTTGGCATTGCTAGTTCAAACCTTTTGGGATGGTGAAAAATGGTTAGGCTGCACTACTCAAGGGCAGTTTGGTGGTGTAGTGGCTTCTGCCAGCTCACCCAAATTTCTTGCAGGGTTTCTTATACTCCACCCCCATTATTTCCTTTCTTCATATTTTTATAGTCCTTTTTTATATTATACAAACATATTTATCCAGTAACTATCCAGAAAAGCTTGGTCAACATCCAGTGCTCATACATTATTTTGAAAGAGGTCCATATTCATTGCTGTTGACAAAAAAATAAATGCATTAATTAAAAAATCTGCCTGCTTTGGTTTTAAGGGTAGGAGAGGAAGACCTCACTCTTTTCTTTGCCTCCTGTCTGAATGCATCCTGGTCATTACAGGTGGGAATGGGAGACTTGCCCCTTGCTATAGTTGTATGATACTTCCAGTTAAACATTTTTGGTTTTGTAATGTTGCGAGATATCATCAACAAGGTCCAGATTTGCTATTGGCACACAGCACTTTAGGAATGTGGACAAAAAATTTTCATTTTATAGATTTTAATCTACAATGGGGCAAAGAAAAAAGTCTAGGGAGTGGGGAAAGGATTGAAAGGGACTGGCTTCAGATGTTATGCTATGTGCATAGCATACCCTTGTATGTATATACATAGCTATGTACATAGCTTAACAGAGCTGTGTACATAGCATAACAGATCTAGCTCTTCCAGACATGGCTGAGATCACCCAGCTTGATGCTGTATGTCCTGTAGGCATGCTGAAGGTGGAAACTGGGGCCATTTGGAAAGTACATGCCTTCACATTCTAAGTGCATGGTCGGCACAATGACTATGAATGGTTGTTCCTCTTTTCTAGGGGTGTGCACTCCTGGATCATTCATTGGACTGTATTTATCATCTTAGGTTGGTCTGCAAAAGCCAAGACCATAGACATTGCTTCTTGATTTGAATTTAATTTGTAGATGATGTATTATATCCATAAAGAAAAAGGCACATCCTACATAGAGGTCCAGTGTGATGTGGTAAAATCAAAAGTTAAACAGCTTAGGACATCCACAAGCCCTCTTCCCTCCTTTGTGTTTGCTGAAGGTACAGAAAAGAGACTGGCAATGCACTTTAGGCTAGACACCTAGAGGGAGACTGAAAGTCAGGGTTGTAATACCTAATTTTTATATACCTGGCTTTCCAAGGGAATTCTCAGCCTGGAAGTGCACTCCAGGTTCTCCCAATTACAATCCTGATAAGCAGGCACCTTGAACAGGGCATGCTTGAGCCTGCTGATAGGAAATGGAAGCAGAGACAGCTGCTCATCTCTTACCAGGAATTGCTCTCTGCTCCTCCCTGGGTAGCTCTGGAGAGAAGGATGCAGGCAGCAAGGGTGATGGCAATATCCCCTAACTCCTGCTGTCTGCAGTGCAGGGCAGCCAAGGGGAGGCACAGCTCTGTGCTGTGCTCTGTGTCTGCTCTGGGAGCAAGGGCAGTGCCTGGGGAAACTCACTCAGATACAGCTGACTATGACACGGATGCTGAAGTTAAGCAAAATTAATGTGACACCCTAGTTAAAAAGCTAGGCATTTCCAGTGATAAATAACAAGCTTTGAGGATGTAAATTTTGAGCATGTTTGTCTCCAGGGATGAATCAGTGCCCAGCCATGTGTATCCAGAAAGTTGAGCCAGTGCAGTTTTCCTTCATATCTGGTGCTGTTGATGTAAAGGATCAGAGCTCCTATTTGTGTTTTTATTGTGTTTCTGTGTTTGAATCAGGGTTGGTAGCAACCTTAGGCTGCACTTTCAAAAAGCTTGAATCATAAAGTGAGTCCAGGTTTTTTTGAGTAATGTTTTTCAATTCAAGCACAGAGCAAATGGCAGTTTTCTAGGGGTTCATCTTCAGTGAGGCAGGAGGAAGCTACCTCTCTTGCTATTAACTGGTTTGAATGGGATCTTGCAAAGTATCCACAGAAAGACTGTGTTCGCATGTTTGGGACAGTTAGAAGGGGTTTTGATGAGTGGTAAATGAAGGAATATGTATGCATATATACAGGAATATTTGTCTCCCACACCTGAGATATTTTTCTCTATTAGTTATGGGTGAGGTGTCTTTTCTGCTTGACACCGCTGCCACTTCAGAACATTTTTGGGCAATGGGTCTGTGAGGCATACAGATAGAAAAACCTCTGAAAACCTTTTACAGCTAAATTAAGTGTTGGCATCTCTCTCAGGACTTTATTGCAATTTTTTTTCCTCCTTAAATCTCCTACTGTTGGATTTATGTAATTAAATTACAATTTCAGTTCTTGTGAAAAATAATAAATATGGTTTCTATACATCATGATTCTAGAGTGATGTTTTAAAAAGTGATTTGAAAGTACCCTGAATGTGCAGAAACCAACAGAGAAATAGAATGAAAACCACATTTATTATTAGGAAAAAAATCTCGAAACTTTTAACCATACTTGTCATTTTTAAAGTTGACTTATGGTTTAGATGAGACATTAAGAACAGCTTTCTAACTTTCAGTCGCACAGCACAAGAATAGATTGCCTAGAGTGACAGTGGGAGGATTTTGAAAATAGATTGGATGAATGTCTGCTGGGAATGGTTTAGCTGCAGTCGATCCAGGCCAGTGCCAAAGGATGCTCAAGTGACCTCTAATTCTGCCGAGCTGCTGCCCAGCTGAGCTCGGTCCCTGAGCACCGGCAGGGCTGTGGGACACTGCGGGACACTGGCAGGGCTGTGGGACACTGGCAGGGCTGTGGGACACTGGCAGGGCTGCGGGACACTGAGGGCTGTGGGACACTGAGGGCTGTGGGACACTGTCAGGGCCGTGGGACACTGAGGGCTGTGGGACACTGGCAGGGCTGTGGGACACTGGCTGGGCTGTGGGACACTGAGGGCTGTGGGACACTGTGGGACACTGTGGTGTGGGACACTGAGGGCTGTGGGACACTGGCTGGGCTGTGGGACACTGTGGGACACTGAGGGCTGTGGGACACTGGCTGGGCTGTGGGACACTGTGGGACACTGAGGGCTGTGGGACACTGGCTGGGCTGTGGGACACTGTGGGACACTGTGGTGTGGGACACTGGCTGGGCTGTGGGACACTGGCTGGGCTGTGGGACACTGAGGGCTGTGGGACACTGAGGGCTGTGGGACACTGGCAGGGCTGTGGGACACTGTGGGACACTGTGGTGTGGGACACTGGCTGGGCTGTGGGACACTGTGGGACACTGAGGGCTGTGGGACACTGGCTGGGCTGTGGGACACTGTGGGACACTGTGGTGTGGGACACTGGCTGGGCTGTGGGACACTGTGGGACACTGAGGGCTGTGGGACACTGGCTGGGCTGTGGGACACTGTGGGACACTGTGGTGTGGGACACTGGCTGGGCTGTGGGACACTGGCTGGGCTGTGGGACACTGAGGGCTGTGGGACACTGAGGGCTGTGGGACACTGAGGGCTGTGGGACACTGGCAGTGCTGCAGGACACTAGCAGGGCTGTGCCCAGACCCGGGGCTGGCAGGGGCAGGTGGGCTCTCCCCGCCCTGCCCAGGAGAGCAGAGCCGGGCCGTGCTCACGGCAGCGCTGTCGCGGCTGGGATTCACCTCTCGCCCCGCCTGACCTCTCTGCTTGACTTCCCCGAGCTCATTTCTGGTCACAAGCAGCTCCTCGGGCGGCCAGGAGGGAGGCAGGGAGTCACCTTCTCTGCAGATGTTGTACATGAATTGTACACCTTCCTGGGCTTGCTTACCCGCAGTCCACCGTGTGCCTGGCTCCCTGCTGACACACCATTAGCCTCTGAAGCATCTATATTTCCTGAATCGAAACAGAGATAACTTATCATTCTCCAGCTGCTTATCTCAGACCTGCCCTGTGGATCTGGTAGAAAGATTTCCCCATTAGCACATAGCAACAGGTGCCTGATACTCACTTTGAAATATTCCCCTCTTTAAAAAGAAGAAGGTTTGGGATTCTTGCCTTCTACTTTTTGCATCTTTTTTTCCATTTCTATGCCCATGTAGCCCAGTTTATCACTGGACCATTGTCCCATACCTTGCTGACAGTGCTATCAGTTCCACACAAACTTGTCCCAGGAGAAATTCTGGATCTGTTAGCATCATACCTGCATTGCAGTGGCCAAAGTCAGTGTGCCATTTAAAAAGGGGTTAGGTACATGTTGAGAAAACTCCTCTGGAAGCTACTGGAATATAGAAGTATGGGAACAAGCATCCACTTGATGTTTTTATATCTGTTTTTTCTTTCAGCAAATCCCTGGGGTATCAAGTCAACACATATAGTGCTATGCATGGGTTTACTTTCTGGAAAAAGGGTCAGCAGGGGCAGAAGTGCCCACAGCAGCCAGTGGGATTGAGTGGGACTGCTTAGGGGCATATCCTGGAGACATCCTTTCTTCCATCTTCCACAGAGTTTCACCCTGCTTGCCAGGGCAGCCAAACGTGGCATCTCTGGAAGCAGCTTTTTCAGCAAGCTCTCCAGCATCCTTTCTTGTAAATGTAGCAGACAGGGATGTGTTTCTTCTCCCCACTGTAGCCTGTGGTGCCAGGGAGCCCCTGGAGCACTTGGGACTGCACACAGGTGTGCTCACTGATGCACATTCCTCTGTGGAGCCTGGCCCCAAAAGGGTCTGACCCCTCTCAGGCATTGCTCATGTAAGCTGCTGCCTCAGCCGTGGTCCTTTTTACTTCACTGGGGCTTGTTGGGGTTGCTGCTGGTTTAGAAATGTTACAGCTCTTTTTTTATCATGGCTTTAGGTAGGAAAATAGACATAATGCAAAGAAAGGAGTAGATCAGGGCAAGAAGCTGAACTCTCTTCTTGCTTTCTGACTACTGGTAGCCCTAAATCACTTTTTTGTCGTGCAGTGAAATCTTATCCAAAGCACTGGAAAGGAGCACATAACTAACCACAGAGCTGAGATTCATTGGCTGGAATTTTATCCTAAGAGATATGAGGAGCTTGAGAGACACACTGGTGCTATCACCTATAGATATGTTCCTTGATGCTTTTCATCATGAAATTCTGCTTCCTCTTGCTTATATAGTTGTGCCATCTGTCTTGATTTGAGTGTTTCAGTGCTTGATGTTTTCATCCAGATCAAGATCCAGAAGACAAGTGAAAATATAAGCAGCCTATCTTTCATTTCAAAAGAAAAGCTTCTTGACTTTGCAAAGCGGAAAAGTTTGGAAGGGGAGCCTTGCAAATGCAATGAGAAAGCTTAAAGCACCTCAACGACAGGTGTCTGTTTTTACTGGTATTTAAAAAAACCCCAAACAACTAATTTTTTACAGCTAATCTATAAAGCTTTTTGTGCATGGCCTGATTTGTACTTTCTTAATGCACAGGACTGGCAGTATTGTTTATAGCTCTGTCAAACTTATAAAAATTAAAGAGCTTTTTCTGGTTAGTCTCTGACTCAATGCAAACTGTCCTGGAAGCAGTCACTTTCATGGTTCCATGGTTTCAGAGAATGAAATTAAGGCAAAACTGATACACTTGAACATCCTAAAAAAAAAAAATCACTATTATTTCATTGTGAAAGTCTAGCACATCAATATTTGGTAGAGAAGAGCAGAATTTTGCTTTTAACCAAACTCTGATATTTCTGAAAATGTGAGTTTACAGCTGGCTGCTTATCCTGGGCCAGACACAGTCCTTGCAGGCTCCAGGTACCTTTAACAGACTTCAGCTTGTCCCTCCCCTGGTCATGACCAGGCTCTGGATGGAGCAAGGTGAGTGAATTTGGGGAGGTCTTCCCTGCAACCCCTGCTTGTGATGACTTTATATTTCTGAGTTTCTGGGCAGGGGAATAGCCAGTAAGGGTTGCTCTCTTGTGATCTTATGTGTTTGATCTTATGGGAGGAGGCAGGAATACTGGGAGGGGGAGAACTGCCAGAAGTGTGGAAAGATGGTGGGAGAATGGGGGTTCACACAAGGGAAAAGAGGAGGAAGGTGGAAAGTCAGGATGAAATTAAGAGGATGAGGGAAATATCAGGGCCCAAAATAGGACAGAATATGACATTGAAGGGGGATAGAGGGAAAGAGGCCAAAGGGTGTGCAGCTCCCTAGGGGATCCACAGCAGGATCCAAGAGTGCCATCGCTCTGCATTTGTGTTCTGACTTGCAAGCAGAAATCTTGAACATGCTCCCATACACCCATGCTCTAATACACCTCTGGTGAGCAGCACTCAAAGATAACAGCTTGTTACTGCCATTATTTCAAGCAAGGAATGATGTCACAGACTTCATTGTGAGTGGAGGACTTAATTCTCCTACCCAGTGATATGTTTATTTTAAAACAAGTCATAAAGTTTTCCTCCTCCTGAACTCCATCTGTTTGAGGGGTATGAAGGGTGAATAATTGAGCCTTCAAAAGTTACAGGATGTCAGAATTAAGTTTCTTCTATTGTGTACATAAATTGAAATGTGCTTGTGTGATTACATATGTGGTCCCAGTTGACTAAGACTGGTCATCTGAAGTGGAGTGACCTCTTGGGAGGAATTGATAAAATGATCAAAATAGTTTTAGGTTTTAATTCTATATGGCAATGATAGATAATAACTAGACATTGTGTGTGCATTATTTTTGTTCCAAAGCCTCCCTTATAATGTGTGTGGAACACTACTAGCCCTCATCAGGACATGAAATCTGACCTGTTACTTGCTGGAACACAAGCTCATTATACTCAGTCTTCTAGCTGGAAGTGAAAGAAAGTATCAATTTTTTAATTTTTTGGGGAGAATAGAGAATAGCATTGTGAAATGAGTTATCCTCATTGTGTTTCCCAAACTTCTAAAGTGTAGATGAGCCATGGTTAATACCACCCTAGAACAGGATGGAGAAGTTTCTGATGGTCCAACTTGTCCATGAGAACGGGCAAGGAGCAGCTGCAGGAGCATCATAGCCAGGGCCCTGGTTTGATGCCTGTTTGTCTCCTCCTTCTCAATCACTTTTCAATCAAGCTCCAAAATGACAATTTGAGGTGGGCAGAGTGAACATAATGAGTGGGAACAGAGGTTTGGTATTTTTCTGGACTAACATGCTTAATAATTTCCAGGGAGGGCACAGCAAAGACAGAAGTCTTGGTTGCACACTGAATATTCAACACAGTTCTGCATCTACTAATTTTTAAGTGGAGATGAGCCATTGCTGCACCAAGGAAAATTAGGTTTGCCAGTTCATTCACATTTTAAAAACAATCTTATAAATCTGCAGTCTCTCCATCCTACCCACAGCTCCTCTATCTCCAGCTTTGCACAGCACAAGCCCCAGGTTACCTGGGTGCCTGCAGTACATGCAGAACACACAGTGATCAGTTCAGTTTTAATGCAGAGCATTTCCAAAATTAATTACCCAGAAGCAAATATTAAATGACTCTTCTGTAGAAGAGAAGAATTATTGCAGAGCAGTGAAGGAAGGCTGTTATGAATGTTGCCCTTGTGCTCTGGGGTGCAGCCTCCCCACCCCCCTGAATGGAAACGTAATAGCAACGAGAGCTGATCTGCTCTCAAGGTTTAGGTGTGGGCCTGATTTCCAGCAGGTGGGTGATGCTGGTGATCTGATGTGCCCTGAATTAAGCACGTCTTTAAAGTGGTTTTTTTTTCCTCCTTTCTGAATAGAGACTTCCAGGTCTGTTATACTGAGGCTGGCAGTGGCTTCAATTAACTCTGGATGTGACTGCAGGACCTGGACGTTCCCAGCTTCCTCTCAGGCTTTGCCAAACTGCTGCTAACAAGTTTATTATCTTTTGCCCTGATGTTTTATATATCAGTTAGGGTGGGGATTCTGTGTGTGAATCTTAAAAAAAAAAAAAAAAAAAAAGAAAGGAAAGAAAGAAATTACAAGAAAAATTGAAAGCTGTACGGTCACAGGTGTAGGTGGGCTTAGGTAACAAGGATTATATTGCAAAATCTAATATGAAGATGGGTTATATCTAGCCCTTGCCAAAATTAAAAAAAGGAAATCTGATCAGCATGGTAGGCAACTGAGTTTGACCCAAAGACTTATGGAATAAAGTGTCATTTGCACCCCTCTTCTGCAGTCTCAAAGAGGTAATAAATAGTGCAATAGAAAAGTGGCAGTGGAATGACTAATTTTAAAACTTTTCTATATTAGTCTCTTTTCAAAAGGAATACAATAAGAAATTGAAGGTAAACAGTTCTTTTTAATACACAAAACACATATAAAATGAGCCATAAGATTTATGTTTTTATGTTTATACTTCTTTGATGACAGCAAAAAAACCATGAGAATGAAGAAGTGACCTTCATATTTTTTTTACTGTGCATTTCACATGCATCTTTTTTTTCCTAAGGTGTCTTGGCATCAGAAACCCCTTGCAATATACATGATACAGGGATTTACTGTGATACACTTTTAACAAATAACAGAGTATTTAGGAGACTGCATGTGTAGTAAATGGAACCTAAGTATTGTGTTATGTAGTAGGAATTAAAAATAAGACAGTCTGTCTCCTCCTGTGTGCCTTCCCAGCAGAATGCCTGGCTGACCCTGTGCCTGCCACCCAGAGCTCAGGGGGCAGTGGCTGTCTCGGCTGACTGTGCTGTGCTGGCCCCTCTTCCCTGGCACCTGGCATGGCCAACAAGGACTGGGGTTTAGAAGGGTTTGCCCAATGTCTTGGGACTGGTGTTTTAAAAGAATTTTACTTTAATGCACAAATCTCACTCAGATTTTCAGAAGAGCTTTTCTGCTGGGTTCTGGGCTGCTGGAAATGCAGGTGTTTCCTTTGGGTGCCTGTACAGGAGTACAGGCAGAGGCAGGTCTGTGGAGAGCTGCAGTCCATGATGTGATCCCTGTCCCAAGGGAACACTTCCAGAGCAGCAGTGCCAGCCAGCATGGCTGGGGCACACACACAGGAATGGTGCTGGTGCTGTGTGTCCTGCAGGCTGAGCCTCCTTTGGGCAGCACTCACAAATGCTGTCAGAATGAAGCAGAGCACTCAAAGTACATTTAGGGTGGAAGACCCACCCTGAGTGAGGGTCATGGGCCTTTTGCTGCTAATTGAAGTGAGGTGAGACTTCTTCTGATGAAGAGCCAACACTCATTACTGAAAGCTTTGAATAAATCTTTGAATGAAGTGCAGTATGTCTGCAGCTACAAACCACACTTGTGCTCATATGGAAAATGATGAAAAAAGTGTGTTTGTAAGGACACTCATAGGCTGTACAATCCTGTGATGAAAATTTTATTACATCGATTCAAATATTTTCTGCAGTTTATGTAAAGTAATCTTTCTGTATCTCATGGAATTTGCATCCTGGGCGTGATTGATACTCTGAGTGGGATGAAGCCGGCTTCCATTCTCTACCACACAGTGTGTGATGAATCCTGGTTTGAGGTCTGCTATTATTTACTGCCAAGGTTATTTCATAAATTCAGTTTCACACTTCTAATTCAGACTTGCATGCTTTCTTTGAGGAGGGCTCTTATTAAACTATCGTTTCCTGAGCAAGCTAAACCAAACTGAAAGGCACCAGTAACAGACTGGTTTTATTCCCCTCCATAAATGTGTGAAATATTGTTTTTATGCATTAAAAATGTGATTAGGTGAGATGGCATCTTTGGACAATGGACAAGTGCCACTCTTCATTACTAACTTTACACTGTGTGTGGATCACTTTTAGTTATCTAGGTGATTTGGTAATGGGATTGAAAAAACTAACACACAGACTGGGAAGGGGAAAACCAAGTATGTAAAACTGCCACAGAGATTAGTATTAATTTTCAGACTACCTGAATATTGGTGTATGTATATCATTTGCTGTTATAAAGCCAATACTCTTATGAAGCAATTATTTCCCACTTTAGGAACAGGGAAATAGCAAAGCTTCTTGGAGAAGAATGCACTCAGAGAGCACAAACTGTTACTGCTGGCTGCTCAGCCACAACCACTGGATTCCCTGTCTTTGCTTTACCACCAAAAAAGTATTTGTGGCTGGCCAGGCAGTTGCAGAATTCAGCCTTTATAACCTCTTCCAAGAATAAAAACAGGGCAGAACTTTTAGAAACAGAAAGGTTGTCTGGTGTTTGTTTAGCCTAGAAGCGGGTCATAGAGGATGAGAACACACTTATGGGGTAGGCTCAGTCGTGAAACAACACTTTTTGCACATTACCCTTCAAGCTCAGCTTGGAATAGCCTGCCTACTTATTTGGTCTTGATTTATTTGAAGTCTTTCAGGCATCTAAAGAACAGAATCATCCCCATCTTTTTGTTCTCTGAGATATACAGGATAGTATTTTTTTTTCTCTTTTAGACCTTTATTTAGAGCATTCAGAATATTTTGTGCCCTGGATTTGTGATCTGCAACAATTTAATTCCTGTATTCTTGTTCCTCATGTGTCTGTCTACATGTGAGGCAGAAGGGCAACTGCATGGCTCCAGCTGTGCCATGTGAGCCAAGCAGGCACTGTCCAGGCTGGATGCTCAGCACAGGGGTAGGCATGAACTTTATGGGTGCTTTTGTCCTTCTGCTAAGTCTGGCCTCATGCAACACTGTTTATACCTTGCAAAGTTGTTCTGAGTACAGTGACTTTTAGCTATATCCTCCACAAAGTTTATTTGGATGTTTAAGGCTGTTCCTTAAGTCCTTGTCTGAAAATTTTCAATGAAAAAATTAGTCCACTACTTTAAAAGATGAGAACAATTAAAATATCAGTTGATCTTCCCTCTCTTTCTCTTTTCCTGAATACAGCTTCAGGTGTGCATCCCTTTGCACTGCATCCCTCACCTGCTTTCCATACTACATTCCCACTGTTTCCTTTCTGCACAAATAGAGGGAATGTGATTTCCAGCAGCAGTGGCTCAGTAGGCATCTCCACAGTCACTGTGTGAGTAACCTTTGTTATGAGCCTCTGTCTTGGTGGTGGGGTTAGTCCAGGCAAAGCAGGGACTTGGCTGGTGTGGGTGTGTAATGCGCTGGCCCCTGATGAACAGAATTGGTGGCAAGTTGTCAGAAACTAGGAAGCCACTGAGAAGGGAAAGATCTAAGCAGGCACTAATCAGCTGACCTCTGTCTTTTGCACTGAGAATCAAAATTGGGCTTCTAAAATGACTTTGTCATGGTCCTCTAGACCTGTATAATTAGCTTTCCAGCTGATGTGTCAACTCTATTTTCTTCTCTTGGCTTTTACTTTTGTTGGTTATCATCTGATGGCGTGCACATCTTACTTCAGATTCACCTTCTTGAGAAGGAATCTACTAGTGTCTGACTGCCCATTTGTCCTGATGTCAGGGAAACCTGGCACAGCTCTCCAAAATAATCTGCAGCACAGAAGCCTCAAGTGTGGAAGTGATTGTGGTGTGAGTCCAAGCTAGCTTTCATTACAATTAATTATCATGTTCTATGTAAGTAAGAAGTGGTTTATTTTTCTTCTGGTTTGATGCAGACCTTCAGCAGTTTTTTCACATCTGTCTTCAGAAAGGATAATTTGTATGGGCAGTGAAGTAAGAAGTGGGCTCAGACACAGACATGAATTTTCTGTACAGGTAGTACAGTAATCCACATGGAAAAATTAGTGCAAAGACCACTCATTCTGAAGATATGAACATAGTTAATTTGCTGTCTCTTTTACCCCTTTTAAAGTGAGAATATGTGTGGCACTTGATTAGAATGAACACTTGGCATTGCTGTCAGAGTAAATTCATATACTTCCCTTATATTAGATCACTGTTTTATTTCCAGAGTTACATGCATCCAGGATGACAGCAAGCTGATTTTCCAAATTGCTCTGCTTTGTCACTGTTAACTCCCAGCACTGGGCCATCTAGGGACTCTGTTCCTGAGGTGCTCTGCCAGTTCCAGTGCTGTTCCCCCAACTACATCACCTTTCTGAAGGTCATTTGTGCTTCTGTAGTAAATGCTACATTAATTTTTTTCATTTTCTTCCTTTTCTTTTCATAAATAATATTTTCGTAGCCCTAAAAAAACACGCTCTCTCACAAAATAGTGCTCTGTTGAGAAACAATAGGAAAGAACCTATCAAGGTATGGGGCTTATCATTGCCTCTGATTTCTATAAATATTGTCCACCACAAGGATCCTATTAAAAAAAATGGTATTTTGAATAAAATACTTCTCAGGATTTTTTGGTTTTCAATATGACCTGTCTGGCATACCAGGAATCACCTATCAGGGTAAATATTTTCCAAGCAACAGAGAGGAAGGATTGAAAGTGCTGAGGAGGTAGAAGCACCGAGGAGGGGAAAAAAAATTTGCTTTCTGTTTTGCCGATAATTTCTTGGCTGCCATTTTCCACATAGAGCTGCAGATGTTACATGGGGGTGGAAACTTTCAGATAGTGTCACACAACTCTTGAGATTCACTGCCACTGAAAATATAATTAGAGACCTGGTTATCCAGCTAGAGGTCAGAAAACCAGAGTTAATTGCTAACCTGTTTATCCTACTCAAGGGATAAAGCACATAAATACAGTTAGAAGCTGCTTAAAGCCTAAGAGACCTCAGCTGCAATCCTGCTGCAGGCTTAAGGCAGCAGTTTTGCAAATGAGGGAATGAAGGATGTGGGATGGCAGCAGGTCTGGTACCCTGCCCGAGCTGGTACCTCCAGCCCTGCAGCCTGTGGGGGTCCTGCAGAGCCCCAGCCCCACTCCCTGAGAGCCTCCCCCAGCCCAGCACAGCCCCTGTCATCCAGCATGGAAGGGGTAGATGCAGCCTAAATAACTTAAGAGGGGAAGGTCCTTCAGAAAACCAGGCTTAGGTGCTCTAGAAAAAGGTGCCTTGGACTTCTGTTGAAGCAGCTGGGGTTTACAAGCACAGTCCTCCAAAGCCTTACTTCTGTGAATAGTCCTTATCCTGAAGCCCAGTGTGGCTGAAATTAATGCTCTTCACATGCCCCTGTCATGCTTAAATGGCAGGAGCCACAAGTCACTTGTTTCCTGTCCTTTCACCACCTGATTTCTTACATTAAAACCCTCCCATCTATCTTTTCTGAGCAGGTATTGAAATCCCTTATGCCTGTACAATGCAATCCACTTTCAAATGGAAGATTTTTTGTTACCCCTCATTCCTATTAAAGTAACTCCTGTGCATATAAAGAATTTGGTTATCAAGCCCACATAATGTAGCCAAAACTGAACAGGACATCCATGGAGCTGGAGAAGGTCCCTCCATCACTCCCTAAGGGCAACCTTCTTTGCAAGTATCTTCCCTCTCAGGAATACTTCTAGGCTACAGCACTTGTAAGAAGCCAGAAGAATTATTTTTATACCAGGGAAATGCCATTTTATTTTTATTCTATTCATACTGGAGAAAAACCTACTTTTTTAAAATCAAAAATTTGAGAAACATTTTTCTCTAGTGCACGCTGAGCACGGTACTCCTCTGCCCTCATTTTCACTATTGAAAAGCCAGCAGCCTGGTTCAAGCCACTTGCCTGGGCTCCATCAGCAGCTATTGGGAATTCTTGGAGGGGAGAGGGGAGAAGGGGCTCAGGGAGCTCTCAGCACTCTGCTGTATGGCAGATAAAGGGGCAGCTGCTAAGGTGAGTGTCACACAAACCACGAGGATGAGGAGCAACTGTAAATCAGAAAGGTTTTGATGGCATCAGCTGGGGGGACATTTCTGCCCCTGCATTCAGGATGATATGTAGGTATATGACAAAATTGTAAGTACCTGGTCACTGCTGGCAAAGAAGATTCAGAATGTGCTTTGGCTCTGTCCTCTCACAGACACACTCACCCTGACACACCATAAGAGAGTTCTGGTGCCTGTTGCTTAACACAAACATGATGGAGTCTTGATTCATATTATTTAATAAGAAGATGACTGTTCTGCATTGTCTGTTTGCATCCTAGGAGCAGTAAAATGAATCCGTTAACTTATTAACTTTTATTTTGAAATCTTTCATGCAACTGTCATGTTATTTTGATTTGAGTAAGCGATTCATCTTTTTTAACAACTATTTTTTTGGTCCAGGGAGACTCATGTACTTCTGTTAATAGGTCAGAATTATGAGATGTATCACTCATGTTCAGAATCTTTTTTGTAGTGTATAGCTTATTAATAATAGATTTGAATATCAAAAATAATGATATGCCGTTTCAGCATTTAATTTTGGGGAAACATTCAGAAGATTTCCCCCTTGTGCTGGCACAGCCAGTGATGGAGACGGAGGGAGATGAACTGTACTGTAGGTGGGAGCAGAGACACTGCAGCAGCTAATGTGAGGTTGAGCTTTAAATTTTTATGACAATTCATAAACTATTTTTCTAGTCAAGACTCTGGCTAATCGCAGCCTTTCGCTGACAATTTCCTTGTTCTGATTCTCATGGATTTACCAGAGCTCGTGGGGGGGTGAGCCGGCTGAGATAGCTGCTCTTGTAAGCTGCTTAGGCTTGTGTACATTTTTCTTCAGGAGTGTCATGTCTTCAGCAAGCTGTTTGCAGGAGACTGATTCCTCTCCTCTTAATTCTTGTCTGTCTAATGCTTTTACTAGTGGAGGGTGGACATGTGGATTCAAAGTGATGGCTGGGAAGCCTTTATTCTTGGCAAAATTCTTCTGGGTTGTTATCTTTTACATCTGGTATCTCTCTGTGCCTCTTCTCTCATCCCCTTTCCACCCCCAGCCCCATTCCCTTGGGGTCCTCTCTAATGCTTGCCATATCTTCCTTTCCAGTTTTACTCTGCAAAACTCTTCTCATCTCTCACCTTGATTAATGTCATCTTTTCTTTTTCACACAGCAACTCCCAACACTCAGCATCTCCTCACCTTTCCCTCCATCTAACTCTTCCACCCCTCAGGGAGAAAGAGAGGACACCACAAATATGATTTTTCTAGTCTGAGACTTGAATTTCCTCAGCTCTGGTTTTGCCAGCAATAGCTCTTACCCTGCAGGTGAGGATTCCTTTTCTAACCCTTTTCACTTGTGGGGAGCTACTGGCAGCCTCCTAAGTCACTGCTCTTCGCTTTGGAGGGCAGAAAGGACTTTGCTCCTCACCACTGCAGCAGGGTTGGGTGACTCAAGGGCTTTCCACTGTTAGGCAGTCCTTTGGATCTTTTTTGGGCTTGATTTCTCCACTGCCAGCTCTGCATTATCCTGGCACTGGTGCCCTGTGGTGTTTAGTTTTGTACCCACAGTGTTTGCTGTTGTTTTCCATACTATGTGCCAGGACAAGATGGTGGAGCAGAACATGATTTTATAATGAGTACAGATTTCCCCCCTGGTGTGGTGAGAGTGCCTTTGGCTATCCATCCCAGTTATCCCTGTTGGGATCATCATTCTCACTGGGCTTTCACATCACATTTCTCCCTTTCACCTCACACCTTGAATCTCTCCACCATTCCACTCTCCACCTTATTGAGTGCAACTTTCCTGTCCTCAGCGAGACACAGGGCAGCTCCAACATCTTCCTGATCACTGCTGTGCCTTTCTTTAGCAGTTCCTGATTGCCAGTGCCAGCATCTGATGCTCCTGTCTCTGTGCAGGTGCTGTCCTTTCTGAGCCAGCCAGCTCAGCCACTGCCACCCCACCTCCACAATCCTCAATGCCATTTCAGCTGAAAAGCCTGCAAAAATTGCCTCCTGCTTACAGCCAGGAATCTTAAGCCCTTTAAAAAGATCTTTTTTGGATATGCTTTTAAAAGATGTTTGGATATATCCCTGGCTAACTCTAGCCTCCAGAAGAGTCTCTCTAACCCCAGTTCCTGCTGCTCTTCCCAACATCATTGTCCCTCCCATAATGCAGGCTGCTCAGTTCCACCTTTTGGCTGCAACCTGCATGGAACAGGTGCTTTTCCTCCTCATGTGTGTCCTTCAATTATTTTTCCCCAGTGAGTTTTGACAATCTCTGGTGACTCCTGGCTTGGCATGGGAAGGGAGGGGGCTCCCACTGGCTCCTCCCAGCCCCTGCTCCCCAGGGCTTTGGATGCACCTCCTCTTCAGCCATAGGGGGATGTAGACTGGGACAAATCCCTCTTAAGATGCTGCAGATTGGTATTGCTGGGGGGTGTGTCTGCCAACCTCCCACCTTCCACAGTGCCAGGAAGACCAGCCTTGTGTCATTTACCCCAGGACACTGGCACTGGCAGCCATCAAACTTGCCCAGCCAAAAAATTGTTTCCCCAGTGCACACTTTGGACTGTGGCATGCCCACTTTGTTGGAAGACATCTGCAAGTTAAAACACTTCCCAGCTGGAGCAAAGGACTTTGTCATGGAGAAGTGTTTAGTTAGAACCAAAACACTCTGCTGCAGGGACTTTCAGTGAATTTATGCTTTGAGTAAATTTAAGCTCCCACCATGGAGCTTCAGGTTTGATTGCTGTGTTGACTACACAGCATAAAACAAACAAGAACAAAAAATTGATGTATGTGTAATGCCCATATGATAAATGCTGCTGGCCCTGAGGTAACAAAGTGAAATTAAAGGCAGAGCAGAACTTGTCCTTACGGCTTCTTCTCCACCTGCTGCTCCTTTTCTCCCACTGCAGTTCTACCCTGTGAAGGATTTGTGCCCAAATATTCTAAGTGTTTCCTTCCCCATGTTTTACATATATAACACATATGCCTTACGTTAGTGAGAAGCTTTAAAATTTTTGTGTGGCTTACCTCACCCTCTCAAGCAGGAATTTCATAAATAAATCACTGTCTTTCAAACCTTTTTTGCAGATTGCATCTGTCTAATGCGTGTGCGCTTCAATAAGTGTGCCTGACAGAGAAATTAAAAAGAAAAATCATCTCCCAAACAGAAACTATAAGAGGCATGTTGAGCTAAACACTTGCTGCACATTATTACAAGGGAGATATGATTTGAGAACGAGTGTTTAGAAAGTAAAGGTGACATTTTGTTTCTCTGAGCTCAGTGGGCCAGAACTTCACCTGGGGTAGACTGACACAAGTTCATTGAAATCAGCAGCTGATTTGCACTCACTGGGACTAGTTCTGGTGTATTTTAGCCATTGGTTATTGAAGGGCTACGTTTTTCCAAAGGAACTAAATATTCCTTCCTAATATGTCCTGCTGTCGGTATTTGTTCCGTTTTCCGTGAGCAATTCAAAAGGGATTTTTCATTGAGACTGTTTTTCTAGAATTGTGTGTTCTTAACCAAAAAAAAGATTTTTAGAAGAAAAACATAAGCCTTTCCTGGAAAAAAAATGGCCAAGTAAATAGATGTCTTGATAAAAAAGGTACTATTTTTTATTAAGACGGAAAAAATTAAGCTGAAAGTGACCCCACATTTGATGTGGGAATACTGTGCCAATGCCTGATGGGAAATGTAGTTTGGGGGTGTGAAACCTCTGCTTCCCTGTGAATGCTGTGTTCCCTCTCTTTGCAGGGTCTGAAGCCTGCCCAGAACAGGAGCCCGTGGAGCTCCCTGAGTGAGCACAGCCTGCAGGGCCAGCCCAGGAGGCACCACTGTACCCCTGAGGTTTGGCCAATTTCCCTTCAGCTGGAGCATCACTGCCTTGAGAAACCCCGGAATCTTTGCTATGGTGTCCACTGCCAGCCTCTGTGTAAGGAGCAGGCCTTGTTCTTACTCAGAGTTGGCACCTGTGGTTCATACAGCTGAGCAGTGATCGTGAGCCAAAGTGTATTTTTGGCAATTAATAAGCCTTTATGCCATACCTGTTTTCATTTGGAAGCACTGTGGATAATCTGAGTGATGCTCATTTGCCAAAATACCACTACACACCAGGACCTTAAAATGCTAATTTTGCCCCCTCTTTAAGAATTTTGTTTATTGCCAGAAGGTGTGAAAGTCCCTTCTGTTAAAGAGATTATTTATTCCAAAGGCAGTTTTTCTTAAAACCTGCAGGAAGGATATTTTTCTGTGTTCTCCCAGATTCTTGTTTGCATCATGCTCAGAAATACCAGTATAAACACTAAATATACAGCCTTCTCTTTGTTTTCCAAGTAGATAACATGGGGTTGCCCTGACTGCTTCCAGCTGGACTCAGCATCCCTCTGTGCCTCTCACCTTGCTTGAGCTGTGTGTGAAAAGCTCTGCTGCTGTGGCCTTGGGATCACCCGAAAAGCAACATTGCTTAAAGAAGGAATGTTCATACTTAGAAGGAGCTTTGCTGCATTTTAATTGCCAGATCCCTAAACCTATAAATATACCCTAATGCTAAAATCAAATTTGAACTTTTAAACTTGATTTTAAGGCTGCCTTTTCTTCCCTCTCCTTTGCGGAATTGTGAAAAAAGACTCCAACAAAAGTCTGCATAGTGATTGTGTGCTGTAAGTTGCTGTGCTCTTTTGCATAAAAGATTTTCCATATTACAGCAGGGGGCCTTCCCCTGGTATGTCAGGAAGAAGAAGAAAATTCATTTCCTACACCCGCCTGTCATTTGCCCTTTTATGATTGAACCGTACACCGTCAGACAACCACGAAAGTGACAAAAGCTTTTGCAACTGAATACATCTGATAATTGCAGTGTTTGGCTAAATTTAGGACTACAGCAGTTGATACTGCAGTGTCCAAAAGAGAAAATTAAAAAAAAATAAAAGAAGAAATGGTGTGTAATCCTATTTTACAGTCTGAGAGTTTAGTGATTACCTTACATGATCCATCACCTTAAATAGTGTTGCGTTTCTATTTTGTTAATCTTCTAGACTTTAGGAATTTTTTTTTTTTATTTTAAGGAATTTTAATATAATTGTTTTTTTAATAGAAACCAAGACTCTAAACAATTCAGAGAAGCAGGTCCACATGAGATTACCTTTTTTGTTTATGAATTTTGAGGTAAAAAGTAATCCACATTTGCAGAGCCCTGCACAATATGCCCAGTCCTTGGGGTTCATGCATCATTGGAGCATGAGGGCTAAGGGATCTTCCCAAGAAACAAATTTGTTTTAATGATACTGTAGGGAGTTTTGGAAAAGTGAGAGAGGTTTGGCAAACAAAAGCCTCACACAGCATTTTCCCTTTATATGAGGATTAGGATTATGATTGTAACACAGTGATTATGGGCTGTCTTTGGAAGTGTCCTGTGCAAGCACGTTCCAGGTGCTTGTGTTTACCAAAATTCTGTATATATTCACATGAAGAATAGAAGAATAGTAGGAGAAATGGAATTGTAGAATAGTTCAAGGAAACAGGCTCAAGATTTTGATGGATTAATAAAATGATTTCAACGACTCAAGAAAATTTAATCTATAGTAATTATTGCATGACTCAATTAAACATAATCCAGCAAAATATACACCATTTGGGGGACCCTGCTATGCACCTTGCCCAGCCCAAAGCTCCTGTGAGAGGTTTTTCATAAGCTGTGAAATGCTAAAGCTTTGAAAACTCCAACAGTCTATAGTCAAACATGAATCAATATAACTAATAGTATTAGACAGATATTACAAACAAATATTTTTCTTCTAGAGCAGAAAAATCTTTCCATCAGACCATGAGAGGGTACTGAAGTGAGAAATGATTTTATATGGAGCTCTTTCCAATGTTTATCATTCTTATATGTAGCTATTTAGTGTTTTCTGAGAGTAGTTTGAAGTTCTTTTTATTGATTTGATGTATTTCAATGTATTTTCATGACCTTTCAAAACACATTGTTAAAAGTTTTATATTTACTTTGTTGCTGTGTAAAGACATTGATATAATGAATATTTAGCCCATATACCACCAATATAAATCCTTTCTTCCTCATCCCCATCATATTCATAGCAGTCAGGAACACTGTCCCTCCCCATTCCTGCTGAATTGGAGAGAAGCACCAGGATCTAAGAGGGGTGGAGTAAACAAGGAAGGAGGTGACAGAGGTGGCAGGTGCCAGTCATGTTGGAGGAGGGTGCTTAAAAATATTTTGCAAGTTCCAGATGCAAGTTTCATGGCTATTAATTCATCAGTAAACTTGGAGGAAGTGAAAACATGTTTGTATTAGTGTAGGATGGGAGAGAAAAAGGTGCTGAGTGGCTGAATAATGGGGTTTGTCAGGCCTGTTTCAATGGCACCAAGAAGGGACCAGAAGCAGCCTCGGGGTTTTTGTGCTGATGGGACCTGGTGGGATACTGAGGTTTTCATCCTCTTCTAGAACTTGCAGCTTTTAGTTCCCTATGAAAAGAAGTGATAAAGCAGGCCAAGAAGAGGAAACTAGAGGTCCTGGGTGCGTTTATCAGGATAAAGTTATTAATGGGACTATAGCAGTGATGAAAACCCAAGCCATTGACTTTAGTAATGGTTGATGATAATATTATTAATATGGACATTTCACACTCCATTTTTTATTTCAGATTGTATCTTTAAATATTTAAAATGGACCTTAAAATATGGCTGTTATTAGGACTTACCTGATGCTATGCTAGATTGTCATGTCCTTTGGATATAGTACATACATACAGGAGCTATGGCACACACTCCATCAAATATCCTCCCTGGAATTCCATAGGCAAATTATGGGACAGCAAAATTTGAAGTATTATGTTTTTAATGTGGAATATGTAAAAATTATTGTTGGGGCTGCAATGTAGCTTTAATGAAGGATGGACAATAATTACTATCCCCATGTTAAGGTTTTGCTGCCTCAGTTCTGGAAGGCTGAGGTGCCTCTGGTTTCTGATGGGGCTTAGTCATCCTCTGCACAATCAGAGCTCTCCTACACGGTGTGCTGCAGCACAGGACCAGTCCCCATGGCCAAATGCACAAGGGTTTTGCTGAACTGAAGTTTTAACCTTGCCAGAGGTGACGTTCAATGCAGAGTGGATTGATTCGCTCCCTTGGCCGTGGTTGAGTGATAGCATTTGTATAAAGGAGCCATAGGCAGGGAGTGAGTGTGCAGCCCCAGCAGATGTGGAGAGCCTGTGGGGCTGCAGCAGCTGGACAATGGGCTATGGAGCTGAGGAAAGAGGGGCTGGGGCCCAGGGGGTCCCAGCTTACCCTTGCAGCAGTCATACTGTGCATATTTTTACACTTCTTGTGCTCCTAGGCTTGGGAAGTTGTTGGGAGCCTTAGAGCCAGTTTGAGTTTGTGGGGTGGGGAGACCCAGCCTTTGTGAGCTGGCTGAAATGGGCCTCAGTGTAGCTTGTCAGCATCAAAGGGGTGACCAGCTGCTGTGGCTCTGACAAGCTAAACTCAAACTCAGCATCTCTGCACTCGAGTCTCCTCTGGCTTGTCTCGCCCGAGCCGGGCAGATGGAGGGCACACATCTTGCCAGAGGTCAGACAGTAAGTCAATAGCTTTACCAAGCTGAGATACCAGCACCTTTCATTTTCTCAAAACCATATGCTCCTCTCTTTTACGTCTTCTGGGAGTGGCAGATGGGCAGAAGCCACCTCCATTCAGAGCAAAGGTGGCTGGTGACAGCACGAGTGCCACTACAGCCTCCCAGAGGGTGCTGTGCTTTCTTTGCCACTTACAAAATAGAGAGGGAGGATGGGAACAATTTTTAGCACCAATTTAGCTTCTGTTCTAGGTTTGCTGGCACTCTTTAGCCTAGTGGAATGCCACCTCCTAGTTTTTATCCAGTAAGGTTTTCTGGAGTGTTGGTTGAAATACACAGCTCAGTACAACTAGTGGACACTAGCTACCCTCTGGAAATCCTGATGGGTATTCATGGAGTAACCAGAAGATTTTATATTGTCAGATCAAAAATGTCTGGATGGACACGGTCTCGGCCTTCTCTGGTTGTCACTTACTCCCCTTCCTGCAGCCATGTGATGAGGCACCACTGGAAGATGGTTTCCCAGAAATTTTGCCTGGAAGAAAAGTATTCTCTTTGAACCAAAATTTTATGCCTTACTTGGCTCAGCTTCTCCTCCCCACAACCTCCTTCAGGATCCTGTGGGCTGCTCTCTCCCTCTCTCTTCCCCAGACATTGGCTCTGTTGCTACCACCCCTCTGCCCTCTGCCCTCTGCAGGGCTGCCACCACCCCCAGGCTTGCAAAGCCACTGGAGCCCTGGGGGCTGGCAGAGTTGGTTAGTGACTGTCTCCAACAAAGGGTTTTAGAGACACCCAAGGCAGCTGAAGCAGGGCTGGAACTGGCACAGATCACCTGCAGAGTGACAGCAAGGGGGGCTGTGTGCTGTGGCATTACAGGGTGTCGCACCTCTGGAGGAGCAGGAGCCCTCTTCCCTCCTGAAAACCAACAGCAGCTTTCCCTGGGAGGCTCATATTTTACAGGAGGCATGTAAAGTTGCTGTCCTGATTATACAGCTGCTAGCCTAGTTCTGGGAAATGAGTGCACGAAAATGTGTGCAGAAAATGAGCCTTCTAATAAGGCTCAAAGACTTTGAACTTCCCCTATTGTCACCGTAGGTCTTCCCCTACTTGCTTAGCAGAGGGAGAACTATTCAGCTACAATCAAATAATGCAAATGACCTGAAGGAAATTCATCCTAGAGACACTTGCTGGATAAACTGCTAATATGGTTTCCTCTCTTTCACTATTCAACCAGAATCTAGGATGACCTTTCCAATGAAACATAAAACCTACAATGTGCACCCTTACTAATGTATTCTAATGCAATTAGTTCATACAAAAGGCTTGTTAAATTTGCAGTATCTGCTTTCACCTTTACAATAATTGCTAGTGATCCCAAACCATAAGTGTGTGTCATTCTGCAAGGCTCCTGAACTGTAAATAAAATGGAAAGTTTATTTGATAACTCTCCTGCCTGTCTCCTAAATGGTCCTGTTTTTCTCACAGAGGTGTCAGCATGAAGCCTACCAGAGGCTCAAATCTGCTCAGGAGAGAGGGTCAAAAGCAAAGGTATATACTGTAGTGAGGCATTAGGGCAGGAGAGATACTGCCAGTCCACATAATTGTGCTTTTTGAGGGGCAAGAAAGGAAATGCTGAGGTTAATGAGAAATAAGGAGGCTTAGAACGATGCTGGGTGGTGACTCCATTTTACTGGGGAATTAAAGGAGGGCACTCCTCCCTCAGTTGTGTTCATCAGATTGCAATCCCTTCTAAATAGTTTTGTCACAGAGAAAAACCAGTGAATAATTACCTCCTTATAGCTCTTGAATTGTGCAGGAAAGCTGCCATCCCAAATGAATGTCCACTATTCCATTTAGCTGCTGTGTGACTGATTTCTAAGGGCTTCTGGAGGAGTATGACACTTGGGTGGGTGGGATGGTGCCACAAGCAAGCCTGCTCCATTAACCAAAGCCAATTCATCAGGCTCACCAGGCTGACACCAGCATCACTGATTGAGACAAGCCTGTCTGGCTTCTCCCTGGTGGTAGAAAATCCACCTGCAGTGGGGTGACAGCACTGCAAATACCCTGAGCATCTGGGTGCTTCAGAAGGATTTGAGACAATAATTTTGGCCCATAAAGTGAATGAAAGCAATGCTAGTGTAGTAATTCTATCACAATTTCTCCTGTTAGTATATGCTGCCTGAAGTGTCAGAGGCAGAAACAGGGATGATCTTGCACTTTTTGCTCTAAATTGTTACTATTACTTGAATTGCTGCTGATATTTTGGTAAGCCCTTCCTAGCATGAAGCCTTTTTTCTTCTCAAAATATATCTTTACTACAAACACTGTCACTGTGATGCACTGAAACAGGGTCACATTTCCATTCCCTACTCCTGTAAAGTCACAGGAAGGGAGGGATCCCTTTGCCAAGGGATAGAGATGAGGTCAGGGAAAACAGATCTTTTCACAATCCAGTAGCTCTCTGTGTTCAGCTATAGCAGAACCAGGGTTTCCCCCACTCTCCTGTGAGATTGAGGAATTCTTTTGTAATTTTTGGAGGTAGGAAGCCACAGATGAGGTACCTAAGTCTAGGGGATGACTCCTACAAAGAAAATAAGGCCATACAAAGATGGTTTCTCTGTGGCTCATTGCCTTCCCCTACCTGGAACACTTCCTCACATTTGCTGAGGATTTCCAGCCCCTGGCTGCCCTACCCCTGCAATGGCTGCAAGCAGGCTGTGGCACACACAATGAGCACAAGCATCCTCTGTGGCACAGGCTCAGGGGCTCCACTCCAGGCTGAATGATGGCCCGAGTTCTGCCTTGTGCACTAGACACAGGCTGAGATACTTATGGCTCAGTTGTTTTTTCCCTTCAGAGACTGAAACCACCTTGTGCTCTGCAGCCAGAGATCCATGCCTCCCACGCAGCAGGGCACACAGGAATTTTGATGATGCAGGGCTTGAAATTGCTGCTACCACTAAAGGATTCACCTACAGTGAGTCACAGGCTCAAGTGAACTCCAAGGATGAGCAAAGAACTGGGCTGAAATACTGCTGGAGCTGGGCAAGTGGCTTTGTCAGTCCTACCTGGACTTGTCCTGCTGCAGCTATAGGGGATGAAGAGGAGTTTTGTTGAGACAAGAGCTGGCTCAGTGTGCACCTAGTGTAAACCTTGCCCCTTTCCTTTGTGTTCCAGTAGGTTTGGCTGAAGAATTGGCAGATTGCAGCTGATAATCTCAGTATATGTTGTCTTTTTATCCCATTTGTTTGTATAGGTTCTCAGTTACAGAGAAAGGAATGAATGCTGTAAGCACACAATGAAGAGTTTATCCTTCGTTTTTTATGAGCTCTTTACTATTCACATTCTCATGTGTCCTGTGTTTTTTGATGCAAAGCCTTCTTACTGTCTAAACAGGGAAGTGCTGGGATTTATTTATTTTTAACATCAATATTTAATTGTGGGCAGTTCCTAATTATCTACTGCTAATTTACAACAGGAAGATTAAATCCTTGATTTGACAAACTGCCTTCTGAAGCCAAGAGAAATGTTGTTGTGCAATAACTGTGTCCTGCACATGCTAAGAAATAGGTTTTATTTGCATTTCCCTTAAGTGTAGCATCTGCAATGGCTGACTTGAAAATCCCTCCTCAAATACATTGTCAAACCACAGTAACAGAAAAGTATTTGACCTGCTTTTCTTTGGTTGTTGTCATAAGAAGAGAGGGAGGAGCAGGTTTTCAGCAGGTATAAATGGATGAAATCAGTGCAGGAATACAGCCGGGGATCTGGTCCTCTGCTTCTGGTGGGGAGGAAATGAACTCTTTACATTTTGCCCCTGGGGCAGGGGTAAAGCACTGCCTGGTGATGGAACCTTTGCTGAGTTGTGCTGTTTGCTTTCCCAAACCTGCGTGTGCCCCTGCAGGTGTGGGACCCGCAGATGTGCCATGCCCAGCCCCGTGCCTGGATTTCCCTGCCTGACACTCGGATCAGCTCATCCCAAACTCGAGCTGAGGAGCCGGGTGGACACTCAGGGATCTGAGCTCCAATGAAAGTCAGAGCTGCAGGACCACGCTGCTTGTGAAAGCATCTTTATTCCTGATCTGCAGCAAAGATTTCTCGTGCTGCTTTCTGTGCAGAACAGATGGGCTGGGGATCGCTGTCTGCCCGGTGACAGCTCACAGGGGGTGTGTGATTAGACAGGACCCCAAGGTGAGCCCATCCCAAGGGGGCTTGGAAAGGAGCACATCCTGCTGAAGCAGCACTCATTGCTGGCTTCCACTGCTGGGAAGGCAGAGCTGGCATCACTGCAGACACTCCCCACCAGTGGATGTTGCTGCAGGCACATCAGAATTTCTTAATGTAGTGAAGAAGAAAGGGGAAAGAGGACAGCAGGGAAGAGAAATCAGGGGAAAAATGTATAAAAAATTCACTACATAAATTAGCTGTGCTTCTTGTAGCAAAACTAACAGTTTCTTTTGAATGTGAATTCTGTTGCTTCTCTTAACTAAATGCCTAAAGGAATTGTATCACATAATATACAAGGGTAATTATTAAAAATGCATAAATAGTCTTGTAGGTACAAAAAGTTGCAACTTGTCTCCTGCAAAACATTAAAAGGTTTGCATATGTCAATGAATTACAGGCTGTTTGCTTTTAATCGCTGCTATTTTGGGAGTTCCTGTAAGGATGTTTTTAGAAGAAACACATTTGGTAATTGGAGGAGGCTGCCCCATTGTAGTGGGCAGTTGAAACCCAGAGGAGGCCTGGCGGGGATTATTCAGGGTGTCTAACGGTTCTGGCTCTGGCTTTGGGTGTTAAGTATCGGCTAACATGTTTATGCCTGGCCTTCAGATGTCCAAACACAAAGGCCCTTTTCTTCTGCTCCTGGCAAGAATCCAGGCCAATCTTAGAATATTTGCCCATCCTCCTCTTCTGTATCCGACCCATCATTGAGGACAGTGTTTCTCTTGGAGTTTCATCTGAAAAACACTACAGCAAAGGAATGTTCACTGACCCAGAAGCCCAGTGACAAGAAGAGGGAATTATATGTGTATGAATGTCTGCCTTTGGGAAAAAAAGCACACGGAAGGAAAGCTACAACAAATCCAAAGTTTCTTTCCAAATTGAGCCACCTGGATTTTTTCTTTTTAAAAGTCAGTTCTGGTGGGATACTCTTGTATTTTTTTTAAGCAAAATATTAGGTGAAGACAGCCTGCTTAGCATTACAGCTCTGAGATGGAAGAAATGGAAAATGTGCATTTGTGTTCAAGAGCACAGACATCAGTTCAGATTGATACTTGGAGATTATCTTGAACTAGAATAATGTATTTATGACTAGGGTCAAAGGGATTACCTACATGAATAAGACCTAGCTGGATCAGACTCTGCTGCTTGCAGCCAACCAGGAATGGATAATGTGATATGAAAACAGACCTTTTTGGATGTTTTTTTCAAACTTATACGTGTTTCTATCTCTGTGTTTGAAGCTATTGAAAGCATTTGATGCAGTCCATAAATTTAATCAATATTTTAATTTAATTGCATATTTTGGACCACAGTCTTGTAGTTGTTTCTATCTCTGTGTTTGAAGCTATTAAAAGCATTCAATGCAGTCCTTAAATTTGGTAAATTCTTCCTTTCACTTGCATATTTTTGACCCAAGTCCTGTAGTTCCGGGCAATAGAAAAAAAAGGTGAGTGCTTCTTGCAAGCAGCTAGAAGCCAGTTTCCAAGGATCTGTGTTATTTGTAAGAGGAAGGATCACCAGCATGAACACCCAGATCAGTCCCTGGGTTTGTCGTATGAGTGCTCTGAGGTTTCTATTAGCAAAGATCAGGCAGAGAAAACCTGCATTCAGCTAAGTCCTCATGTTCCCAGTCATGCAGCTCTGCACAGTATCTGTAACATATCTCCTTGGTTTAAAGTCTGA
Source organism: Ammospiza caudacuta (assembly GCF_027887145.1). Classification (NCBI taxonomy): domain Eukaryota; kingdom Metazoa; phylum Chordata; class Aves; order Passeriformes; family Passerellidae; genus Ammospiza; species Ammospiza caudacuta. The sequence goes on along the minus strand of NC_080595.1, from coordinate 107,868,641 downwards.
TGTGCTACAATGAATGGCCATGATGGGATACAATAAATGCATTTTACTGCCTAACAAGATGGGAAAGAAAATGAAAAGCATTCTTAAGTCTTAGTCATTGGCTTCTGTATTCAGGCTTTGTTTCAATAAGCACAATTCATCAGCTGCTTACAAGAAGTGTTTAGTTATTGAGAGTATTTGCATTCTGTGTACATGTCCTTCTAATGTAGTTAATGAGTTTGTTTTTATTACAGAAGAACCCTGATTCTTTTGATGTTCATACAACTCTGTATCTGCTGAAAGGACCTCTCCTTTCCTTAATCCAGATTACCAGTCAATGCATGAATTTCAGATTTTTAGCAAGGAAGAGCAATGGAAGAGAAGTTAACTGACAGAAAAAGCTGGAAGGCAGGTTGCTCCAATTACACAGGTAGTGTTTCCAGCACTGTTGTGTCTGCCTTCTGCCATTAAACAGTGATTAGGATGGAAAGACTGAAGGACCAGCCATCATTTACATCCTTACAAAAGCTGTTCCTTCCCCCTCTGCTGATGAAGCAAAGGCAAAAACTCCCAACTGATTTCAAGAGGACCAGGATTGGGCCCTTAGGCTGTACACAAGTATCTGTGTTGGAAAAGAGAATGTACCATGTTGGGTGCTTCATATAATATAAGATTAGATCAAATCCCTTCAGTGTCCTGAAGCACCAAATGCTGGGCTACCTGTGGCAGATAGCGAGTGAGTGTCTGTCAGCGTGGATCATCCTCTCTAAACATGTACAATTCTCATTTTGCAGCAATTGAGATCTTTTAAAAAGTAGTCTGGGGGGAATAGAATGTAACGTCAAGACACAGAATTCACAGAATGACTAGCTAGAAGAGACCTTCAAGATTATTGAGTCCAACCCATGCCCTAACACCTCAACTAAACCATGGCTCTGAGTGTCACATCCAGTCTCTTTTTATCACATCCAGGGATGGTGACACCACCACCTCCCCAGGGAGGTAATTCCAGTACTTTATCACTCTTTCTGTAAAAAAAAATAGTTCCTTATATCCAACCTATATTTCCCTTGATGCACCTTGAGACTGCATCCTCTCCTTCTGTCAGTGGCTGCCTGGAGAAAGAGCGCAACCCCACCTGAGCACAGCCACCTATCAGGGACCTGTAGAGAGTGATAAGGGCACCCCTGAGTCTCCTTTTCTCCAGGCTGAACACCCCCAGCTCCCTCAGTCGTTCCTCACAGGGTTTGTGTTCCCAGCCCCTCACCAGCCTCGTTGCCTCCTCTGGATGGACTCCAAGAGTCTCAAGGTCCTTCCCACACTGAGGGGCCAGAACTGGGCACAGCACTCAAGGTGTGGCCTCTCCAGTGCTGAGTACAGGGGAACGATGACCTCCCTGTTCCTGCTGGCCACACTGTTCCTGATACAGGCCAGGACACCATTGGCCTTCTTGGCCACCTGGGCACACTGCTGGCTCGTGTTCAGCCGACTGTCAACCAGCACCCCCAGGTCCCTTTCTACCTGAACACTGTCCAGCACCACCATCCCCAGCCCCCTATAACATTGTAGGGGGTTATTGTGGCCAAAATGCAGGGCTTGGCACTTGGACTTCTTAAACTTCATCCTATTGGACTCTGCCCATCCATCCAACCATTCCAGGTCTCTCTGCAGAGCCCTTCTACCCTCCAACAGATCAACACACGATCCCAGCTTAGTGTCATCTGCAAATTTACTGATGAAAGACTCAATACCCTCCTCAATGTCATCAATAAAAATATTGAACAGAACTGGCCCCAGCACAGACCCTGGGGGACACCACTGGTGGCTGGCTGCCAGTAGCATGCCCCCACCACGTTCACCATCACTCCCTGGGCCCGGCCATCCAGCCAGCTCCTAACCCAACAAAGAGGGCTCCTGTCCGAGCTGTGGGCTGCCAGCTTTTCCAGGAGAGTGCTGTGGGAGCAGCAGTGTCAGTGTCTTGCTGAAGGCCAAAAATACAAGAAGACAAAAGGACAAGTAGCTTCAATTTTTGCGTGATCATTGGCACAGTCAAAGAGTTTTACATATGGAGGTGCCTGACAACCAATCAATGGGCAGTCAGAAAACCAGTTAGACTATCAAATCTTTCTGTTGAGGTATATAAAAATTATATGTAGCTAATGTGAGTGAATGGCTCACCGGGCAAATAAATGGGTGTTTTCAGCAAAAGCAAAAATATGCTGATCAGGTGAAAGGAATTTCCCCTGTCCCATCTCTAATCTGCCTGGGAAGGAAATGTTTCCTTGACTCACTGACACTCAATGGCCACAGCTCCAAAACATGTCCCCTTGCCATCACTCCTCAGGCTGGCTGACAGACTCTGTACCTGAGCTGCCAGGCAGGGGCCAGTGCCCAAGGCCATCCCAGCTTCAGTGATGGCACAGCCATAGTAGGAAATTGGGAAATATGGTGATTCCACCTGATTATAAAGATATAATATATAAATATATAAACAAAATAGAGCATAGGACAATAACCACATGCTAGCATGTGTTGTAGGAGCCTTCCTGGAGTGTTTAGATGTCCAAATGTATTGACTTTGGACAGCTGATAGGCGCTTCCCCCGGTGCGTTTCTGTGTTTGAGGACAGCGCTTTGCTTTTTGTTTCACACGCCATCTTCCCTTCATGGCCACACTTTAGGGACCAGACACTCCCCAGAAAGCAGGCACACCTTCACACCAAACCCCAGAGTGCAATGGGCTGGGACATGGGGCACAGGGTAGCTTAAGGGAACTGCCCTTTTTTCACCCCAAACCCTCATACCCCAGGCTGTCCCCAGGCACTGGGTGGGGACTGTGCTGCTACCTGCAGAGCTGGGCATCTTGTGCTTTGTCCCTGCCTCATTTGCAGGTGTAGGCACTTCACAGAATGATGCTCAGGTGCCCTCACCACCCCTTCACTCTCTGACAGAGGAGAAATCTGTGCAAGGCTGATGGCTCCTGGGCTGAGGTACAGAGGTGAACCCTGCAGACCCCTGCCCTGCATTTTATGCTGGAGTAGGATAGAGTTGAAATGAGACTAAGTGTTTCCACCCCACACTATCATGACTGGAATTTTGAGCCATTAATTTTTTTTGGAATTAAAAGCTGCTTTTTACATAAGTAATATACAATAAGTCGGTGAATACCAATTAAAAGCATGTTTCACAAAATTAGACTTTCAGTTGCCTGTTCTATTGAATATCAGTAGGTAATAAGCTTTCCTCATTTCTCTGAGCATGTAATTTTTCCCTTGAATTCTTGAGTCACTGCTTTGATCACTTCTTGATTGCTTAAAGGCTGTGAGTCAGTAATATTTCCCAGTTTCGTTGTCACATCAAAGATCTTTGAGGGGCTTTCTCCATTAGAAGGCAGCCAAGGTTCCTGGTTGACATAGTTCATCACCATGCCAAAGCTGTGCTGCACAAATGAAAATAGGGAATAATGCAACACTTTTAGCCATTCGTGTAATCACTTGAATAATATGTATCACCTCCTTAAATGGGCCAGCTGCTACACAGCAATTTTTTTTTGCTTGAATTTCTACAGTTGAAAATATGGAAGACAAACACTAAACAGGAAAGGTGATTTTTATCCAGACATGCTGATCAGTGGAAGCAAAGACAGTTGCTTTCCTCCATTTAGAGACTTTAGCTGTTGCTTTATTCAGGCATTTATGACATGAACAATTCCAGCACTGAAAAGCCTCACATCTTTACAGAAACATCATTTAATGTGATAATATGAAAAAGAAATTATTCGCGCAGGATTCTGGCTTTCAGTTTGGTACAGGAATTCGTATCCCACAGTGGCAGTTTGGATCAGCTGAAGCCATTAATGTGGTTCCCACAGCATGCCAGATCCTGACATCCTTGGTCCACTTTTTCTTGGGTTCCTCTTGGGCAAAACTCACCAGATTTCCAAAGAAGCTGGGTTTGAGAAAAATGAGGGCCAAACTACCATGGAGACTCATCAGCGTTTTCCTTGGCTTGCAGGAAGGGGAAAGTCTATTTCCCCAGCAGCTGCTCTGTCCTGTGCAGGCTGTGACACCAGAGCCTCTGGACTTTCATCTTTGGATGTGAAACCCTGCCCAGCCCCACCTGAGCTGCCTGAATCTTCTTGTTCCTCCCTCGGAGGGAGAGTCAGGCACAAGCACCCTGTGGGGATGGGTTGGGGTCCCATATCCCACAGAGGGAGAAATGTGTAGGGGAAGAGACTTGTTTTGGGATGACCTGAAAGCAAAAGCTCTCTCTGAGGAAGGGTGTGAAACTTGTGGCAAATTTGACCTCTTCAGGAGCTGCAAGTATTTCCAGTGTGAACTTCATCCCTGAAGCAAATGAATTACAATGGGAAGGCATTTAAAGGGACACTGTCACCTTACAACTACTATGTTGAAAATAAACAAATGCCTTTACCTGTGCTACAAATCCCACCTTAACATTATTAAAAGTGAAAGAATTTTTAAAAATCCAATTTACTTGTCACTCTTTCTGTTTTGTTTACCAGTTGTGTTTTCTCACTGTGGACAATAGAAATCAATGAAGTCAGGTTTGCCTGTGTCTGAGTCACTTTCACTTTTAGGTTTTCAGGCCTAGGGTGGAAAGTTCAGGGGAATGGTTATTTCATCAAATACGACTGTTTTCATTTGCAATTAAAAAAATCAATGCCAATGTTTCTATTCAGACATATGTTTGTAAAAGTCTGCTTCTGTGAGATTTAAACTTTGGACCAACCTTGGCAGTGTTCTTTGAAAGATGTAGCTAAGTAAAACCATAGTGGCAATAAAGGAATTCTTTCCATTATCATGGCAGATTGGAGACCAGTTATGCAGCAGGACTCCATCTTTATAGGTATCACAAAAATAGGAGATAAAATATGGTCACAGCCTCTGAAACAAGGGGCAGATATATCCCTAACAAGAAAAAAGATAATGAGATTCTAATGTTCAGCCCTATGAGCCACGATTTCAGCAGCCCAAGAAAGCACAGCTGCTGCAGATAGCATTGCAAAGGTTTCTCTGGAAAGAAATGTGAAAGCAGATAAAGGAGTAACTTTGCAGATATTTACATGAGATTCTCATAAGCACAAGGGGCAGCTTTTGATCAAAGGATATAAATCTGGGTGAATCTAAATGTGGGTTGTTTTTCCTTCACTGGAGTTCCCTGTTCTGTGCTACTTCAGGAGGGCTCAATTTAAGTCCTCATAATGGTATGCAAAACTTGCAAAATGTATCCCAGCTGGGGCATGCTCTCTTGCTAAGGCTTCCTTCTTCCTCCAGCAGGACTTCATTTCAGGGAGCTGCTGGAAGAGTGAAACACAGAATAGCAAGTGCTGTTTGCATTCTGGGAAGTAGCCCCAGCCTTCTGCTTCCACCCATGTCAGAAAGGATTTCAGGACTGGGCCTAAGGCTTCTGGCCCTGAATCTAAATGTCAGCAGGTGTACACAGTTTGAATAATTAAGAATTGGTCTATTTATTTAAAAAAATGTAGAGTCAAAACAAAGAATTTGCAATCTGAAGTATTTTTTCATTCATAACCTTTTAATGGAAGTGACACTAATTCCAGTGACTAGGTTTTGTGGTTTCATATTGGCTGGGATGTACCCCAGGTGTGGCAGAGTGCCCCTGGGGACCCAAAAGACTCACCCTTCTTCCTTGCTGAAGGGACAAGTGTTGGACACAAAAGTCTCTGCCCAGCATGATGGGCACTGCTGGCCAGTGACTCACATGGATGGGCTGCTCATTTGTGCTGTGTTTGGCACACACTACAAAATTCTGCAAAAGGCAAATTAGCAGAGGTAGCTGTTAAGGGATAGATTCTTCTTTTACTTAGAGAAGTAATGAAGCTCCTAAATCGAGGCTGAAAACAATAGAAAATGGTAGCTCTAAGTTTCAAATACAAAGCATTGGGAGATGCCTGTGCTAGAGCCCTTTATTGTTCCCCTTCCGGACTGAGTGTTAAAGGTCTCACCCAAAAGGAGCTGCTTTTTGTTTAAAAATGCTGAGAGTAGAGATTTCATCGAGTGAACACCACTTCATCAAGGAGCTGTCTGCATGCCTTTCAGTCACTGCTCCTCCTGACAAGCTCGTGTTCTTACAGGCAGCATCTAATTGCTATAAATACCTGCAACGTATCATTCACTTCTCCTCCTTAACATAAAACTTTGGCTCTAGAGGAAAATTGAATCTGTTATTCCTGATGTTTCTTAGCCTCTTGCTGCTGCTAGATGATACCAGGCAGGGTGGAGCAGGAGGAGATCAGGTTGCTCCCAGGTAAACTGGCAAATGTTCCTGCAGACCCGCCAGGGGCCACCAGGTCCCCTCCAAGGCTATAGGTATCATGGGGAGGGAATTCCCAGACAGTGAACCCTCTTGTACTGGCAGACTGGGAGTTGTTTTTAAAGGGGGGAGAAATGGGGGATAAGAAAAGAAGACCTTGTAGAAAATTCCAGTCCCTATTCATAAGGCTTGTGCTAAAAATGACCTCGTGTTTCATAGTGCAGCAAACAGAGTTGAAGAATGCAGTCTTGTGGCCAAGAGGAGGGTGTTTCAGTGACCACTTAGGAATATTTGAATCACACAGTGGCTTATTTTGCTGTTCTTTCTTATTCCTGACAGCACAGTGTTTAGAGAGGCTCTTTGAGTGGGATGAAGACGCTGAGATTTTAGTATGGATAATTCAGCTGCACTCTTCCAGTGGTACACAGCTTTGCAGAAGGAGGGACCAGATTTTCGGCCTTCTAAGACATCTCATAATCTATCTGTGTCACAGATTCAATTCTTTGAGCTATGATCCTAAAAGCCCTCAGGGGCCAAACCTCAGGGGAATGAAGCACTTAACACAGGGTCTTCTGCAATCGATACTTCAATACTAAAAATGCTTTTAAAATACTTTTATTTTCTTAAAAGAGAAAAGAACCAGCAGAGATGAAACCTACTCATCTCTTACTTTATTGCTATTATAAGCAGTTTCTACAAAGCTTAGAGTGACCAGTGACATTTCTCTTTGGGTGACATGTTTGTGAACTTCACTGTTCTTTCATTTTCACCACACAGCACCAGTTAATTTGTCTTTCCAAAGCAAATGGGTCTGAGAGCACTTCTCAGCCCAGCTCCCATCCAAAACTCTCCAAGAAAAAATGGCCTCTTGCTTCCTACAGCCAGGTTCAGGCTCTGAGACATGGGATGACCACTTGCTCAGCATGTAAATCCGGAGATCCCAAACCTGTGTCACCAGTGGTATGCACAGGACAGGACAAATGTAGCTTTTGATTGTGACATGCCATTAGCTGCTCAGTCCTTAGGAATGTTTCCAACTGCAGTACTTTTGACTTTTTCCTTACCTCAGCTTTGCAGAGATCTGCCCTGGGATGGAGGTTGGCGGGAATTGCAAACTCCATCTCCTGTAACCAAACCTCTCACAGCTGCCTGCTCCTGGCTCTTTGTCTGCTTTTTTGGAGAGGCCCTACTATCCTGTGTAGACACAAGAGATTTCAGCTGAAACACAGGTCTCCCCTCTGCTGTCTGCCCCTCTTCCCAAGACTTAAGAGGAAATCAAATGCTGCAATATAAGCATGCAGGTTACACTTGTATTTAGTTCAATGGCCTCTCCTTTCTAACAGTTTACTTTGTCTCTTCTAATTCAAGCATGTCAGTAGCAAGTATCATATCTGTGACATCGATAATAAAAATCCCATTGTAAATGCCGGGGTGTCATTTTCCATTCTGCCTAAACAATCCCGAGCTTTGTGCCTTCTGGAGCGGCCCCTGTCTCTCACAGGTGACATTTGCAGATGGGGACCTGCATGTGTGAGGCACGCAGCTGAGCCTCTCATTTCCATATGGACAGCCTGGCATAAGTGCACTTTGTGTCAACCAAGAGGCCAGTCTGCAGCAGCTGGAAATTTGACCACTCTGGATTTACAGGGCCCTATCCCTCCCCAGGAGTGCCAGCCTGGTGGAGGCAGTGGAGGAGCACTGTGCAGTACCCGGCATTTTCACGTGCAGCTCCATGCGCTTTGTTTGGAGGGGAAAATCAGGAAAACCATCCACAGATTGTGTGCTTTGACTCTGAAATGCTTTCATTGGCATGCTTTGGCCCAAGGGTGCCTAGGGAAGTTGACACCTGACTTGTGTGGAAAGCAGCCAGTGGAGGCACTTCCAGAGCACTAGAGCAGCTGGACTGCTCTGTGGGGTCTCAGAGATGTGGAAGATGCGGGTCCCAGATGGACAGGGCTCCTTTGGAAAGAACCAACACCTTTTCTGCATCACCACCATGGCTGCTTCTGTGGCTCATTGTGGAAAGGACAGTGCTCCCTTCTCAGAAAAAAAAATGAATAATTTTCAGAAAATGTGACCCTTGGGAAGGCTTAGTTTACAGAGTAGGGTGTCAAAATTGTGGGCTTTTTTGTGATCTTACCCATCTTAGAATTACCTCATCATTTATATACTCTCCTAAATCACACCAATTACTCTAAATATGTACAGACATATACCAAAGTAGCTCAAAAAGGAACAATTACGATACTATTTGGCATGGTTACAGCATCTGTGAAAAAGACATCTTTTATGTGTAACACAATTTGTCCAGAATTAATGAAAATATCCAGGGCTGTTTTTATGAAGTAATTTGTCACATTAAACTAAAAAAACCTAAGGTTATGTTGGACATGAAAAGAAACTCCCTGAAGGTCAAAGCAATTAAACATTGAAACAACCCATCAACCCAGGGGTCACCGAGGCCTCATCTAATGAGAACGTTCAAACGGGAGGAAATCCTGCAATCGTCTCTACTCATTTCTTCGCCAGGTTAAATACCCATTTGAAGTCTTGGCACAGCAGACCCAATGGAAAAATTCCCATGGGCTTGATTGGGACTGTGGTTTTTTTTCCCCTCAGATTTTAATAAAACCTTTGTATTTCAATCAGATCTGGAATAGTTTGCATCTTCTGTGAATTCCTGTAAGCCAAAAGACCAGTAAGCTTAGTAGTAGCATCTTCGATAGTTTTTTCTTCCTTCTTCTGTATAAATATTAACAGCTAACATTTGGTTGTTGCAAATAGATTCAGATTTAGTTGTTTCTGAGGGAATCTGTGTGTGTGTTGTATTCACAATCAAAAAAGAGCTACTGCAGAAGGCTTCTTTAGAAGAGAACACTCCAGCAGGAGGAGTGTTCATATTGATCTGGCAAGATTATAGTGTGACTTTAGCATTCAGTCAAATATTTTCATAGTTTGGTAATCTTGATAATAAAAAGGACTCATCACTAACAAACTGAGAATGCGTGTGTTGCCCTAACCTTCTGGAATTAGATATAAGAAGACCTATAAATACCTCTCCTTTAAAACTGGTTTTGAAAAATGCCAGGTAAGCTCACGCAGGTTTGTAGAAAGAGCTATGTGGGTCAGGTGCTACCAATTTCTTTGTGAGCCTCACACTGGAAAACTGTTTTATATCTGGCAATGATAGCACAGCACAGAGCAGTTTCTCAGTGCATCTTCCCCTTTGTGCTTTACTGTTTTGGTGTTGTCATTAACACTGCTCCCTCTTGTTTTCCACTCTTCCTTCCTATTCTTGGTGTATGAATATATGAAAAGTGTATGTTACTCAGTTATCAGTACTATGTTCCATAAGCTATAATTTCCACAGGCAATTCCCTGCTTTGGAGCAGGTTCTTTTACTATAAAGTGACAAAGCCAAGGAAAAAGGAACTAATGTCTTTGTGAAATATTTGTGCATTCAACATATTTTTATATTAGACAGAAGGATAAAAGACAAAATAATTGCTTTGGATTATGTACCATAATCTGTCCAGAGTACAGAGGTTCAGGGGATTCTGTGCAGGGACTGGGAGTAAAATCAGAGCAAGTTTGGAATTCATTAAGTGGTGATGAAACATGTGATAACTTTTCATTTGTAGCAGCTGAAGCCGTGATCCAGTTAGATTAGGAACATGCATTGTTTATGAGACAAAATTTGGTATTATGTGCTGTTTGGATAAGTGGGATATAATGCATTCATTTTTTTTGACATTTGACTGCTCATCAAATTTTAGTTCAGATGGAACAAAATTGGTATTTTGTAGTGTGGAGATGGTGTTACATGTAAAGAGTGCAGCAATCACTGATGCTGATGTTTTATAAGTGATCACCATATACAAACAGGAAATGGCTCAAAATACACTTCATAATGATTTATCCATAACTAATTCTCCACTGCTAAGTAGTGATATCAGTTCTCTAACCATGTCAGATGTCATTTGTGTCTTGGTTTCCTTCCACAGTTGTTAAGGTTGAGGGTTCATTTAATGGGCTTTCTCTGGTAGCACACATGGAGCTGGCAGTGATGAAATGTAGTGGTACAAGGACATGGAAGTACATTTAGGAAAGGAAAAATTCAAAATCTACTTCCCCACTGTCAGAAGCTCCACAGAAAATCAGTTTGAGACACCGATTTTCCTAAAGGAATTAGGATTTAGACATGCCACAATCATTAATATTGTCAATGCATAAAACAGCTCAGCAGTGTTTTATGTCTGAGGGTTTTTTTTATGTCCTGTCACTGCCTTTACAGGATGCACATACATGGCCAGCCAGGTCTCAGGCACTGTCTCTGCAGAGGAAGGAAGAAGCTGACGAGTTCCTGTAAAACTGTTCAGCTTTAAAAGGAATGTTTTTAGGGCTAAATGGGTGCCCTTCAAAAAAGAAGAAATCAGAAGGTTCCACCAGATTAAGAAACCAATATTTTGAACATTGCTGAATAAAAATACTATAAAAGATGTTAACCAAAAGTTTGCAGAAAATAGGCAAAGTCTGAGCCTGTGTTCACTCTGCCAGGCAAGCTCACAGCCCAGTGGAGCAGGGCAGGGCAGAGTGGGGGTACCCAAGGCATGGCAGGAACCACACTGTGCTGTGGGAGCATCGTGCTGGCAAAAGGGGCTCTGCCAACAACAAGAAAAGACAACCAGGGAATGTTTGTTTCCCCCAGGATCTGTTCTCTGCCCCAGACATTACTTCTTCAAAGCCTGCAGAGCTGGCAGCAGCACCTTCCTGTCATCCCTTCCTTCAGTGCCTGCAAAAGAATGCATTTCCTCTGAGATGGTACTTATTGTCTGCTTCTCCTGGCAGAAAATATATGCAATTTTAGGGCATGATTCCTCTTATCTACTACTGCTTGAGGAGAAGGATTACTTTTTGGTTAGATAAGGCAGACCCCAAAGCCTTTGTGGAGATCTATGTTTTCTGGGGCTTATGTTGACCCATAAAGTTTTTCTTCTTTTCCTCTTTCCAACATTTTCCTTCTTCTTTTATCAGGCTGTAAAGCCCTACAATCTGAAAGGAAAAGTTTCACATTTAATTTTTGGTCTTTGGTCTTCTCCATCTTAAATGATTCCATGATTATCAATGAACACAGAGCAATGGCTGACTGAAATCTGGTCCAGATTCTGTGACCAGGGGTTGGTTCTGTGTGAACCAGAGATGAGGAGATGCCTCATGAGCTCAGACTCACCCACACAGTCCCACAGGGAAAGCTTCATGTTCGAGCTTTCACTTTCAGTGGTTGGCTATGGAAATAGAAGTGTTTTTTCACAGCTTGTTCTACCCCACCAGCACAGCCCAGTTTCTTCCAGCTCCTGCCTTTTTTACACTTGGTTGATAAAATTGCAAAATGTATTGAATTTTACCACTTTACAAATGGTATTTATAGATGGAGCAAATACCAGTTTGTTAACCAGGCAAAACAGGAGTGCAACCCATGCAGATAATGACAGACGACAGGGAGCAGTGGGCTCTGATCTCTCAGGGGTTTCCAGGAGTAACTGGGGAATCTGCCTTGTTTCGAAACTCTCCCTCCTCCAGTCACTAAATGGAGGAAAGATAATGAGCTTTTGTAATAGGCATGGGACTGCTAATAAAAGCTTGTCTTGCTGACATCCCTTTATTGAAATTATTACGTGTTCCTTTTCATGTTGAAGCAAGATTAAAACAACCCTAGGATATTACTTTTTTATTGGAGCCAGAAATCTACACAGTGCCAGAAGAGACAAAAATCTAACCCAAATTCATACCTACAAGTTGGAGGAGAGGATTTAATCATCTTTTCCAACAGACACCATCAGACAAAGTGATCTTTTAAGAAGAGGCTGACATTTTGTTGACAGAGATGGACAGAGACATTGAATGATCTCAGTGCCAAAACTGAAAGAATGATGTAGCAGGATCAGCAAAATGTCATGGTTAATAGTATCAAAAGCCACCAAAATAATTAAAAAGCAATAGGTCACTCACATTGCCACACTCAGAAGACTGTAATAAATAATTAAAAATTCAAACCAACCCAGCCTCAGTATTATGGAAATCAAACTGGACTTCAGGGAAATTTTTTTGTGACTAGATGGTCAGACATAGGACCATCTTTCCCTTCAATCCACCCCCCAGTTCTTTTCCAATCTCTTAAACAAGGGAGGTTAAAGAGAAGGTGATAATCCAAGATGATTAGGAGACAATGGCAATTTACTTATGACACCTGAATAACAGCAACACAATTCAAAACAGATAAAACAGAATCACAAACAAGATGTAGGATTACCCATGTTGAAATAAAAGGATCAAACACTCACAGAGGCATTGATTGCACTTGGGGGTATTTTGAATCTGGATCATGTAAAGCTTTTGCATGAACTTAATTTATTCCCATTAGCTCACAGAATGTCAATGGAGAAACTCCAGCACATCCAATTATATGTGTGCCTAGATGGTTGTAGCATCAAACTGGAGGGTGAGTATCAGCAACACAAGTTGAAATAATCAGCTAAAAGTCAGTCAGAAAAGAGAGATGGGATATGCAAGTAGTTAAAAGGCAACAGGAAAAGGCAGCAAAATTTCTGCAGATGTTTCAAAAAGGAGTTTTGCTGTATAAGAAATCTTGATCAACTTGAAATAACTTCGTAGGACTGGAAAGCTACCCAGGCTTTTGCTTTCTAAAACTGACACTGTCAAACATTTGAGTATATTGTCATCTAATTATATTTTATAAAACAAAACTGAAATTTGCCTTTGATTTATTTTCCCGTTATTCAGCTCCAGAGACACAGAAATACAAAATTCATCCCATGAAGATGAACTATTGAGTCACTGAGATTACTGACTTGACTTCCCAGGCACTTGGCCGCGCAGGCAGCAGGAGGAGCTGCATTTGTTCCATGGGTCAGAGCCATTGTTGGGCAATATGTGCTGCCTTGACAATGTGCCCTGCCTCCTGTGGCTCCCCAGGCCAGGTGGGCCTCTCTGGCCAGTTTGCAGTCCACAGTTAATTTTACATGATTAGGTGAAACAGCAAACCAAAATACAGAAATAACCCAAATCTGTAAGTCCTTACTCATGTAGGGAGATAGTACCTTACAGCCAGCCTTATCAACAAAGCAGGTATGAAAGAAGACAAAAGATGCCTTTTGACATCTACCTGAGCTTCTCCCACGAGGACTGTCAAAGGAAAGTGTATCAAAATACCTTCTGATCCATTTGGCTCATTAATCAGTTCTTTTCTTGACAATTTCACCATTAACTGAATGATCCATTTCAAGATTGGTGCATAAATCCAGTTTAATGATTTTTCAGTAGAATGGAGGAATTCCAAAATGTCTTCACCAAAATCCTGAGTCATACCACTGTTAGTTTTGAATTAAAGTTTAAATAGGCTAGAATACAGAAAGACATAGGACCAGATTTCATGTCTGTTGCAATGGCATCCATTTGATTTCCATTTGCATCCATTTGAGTGATTCCACTGAATTCAGTTGAATTGCAAAAAAATCATGATTTCTGCTGAAGCTGAATTTGATTAATAAATCTGGCTGTTGGTAGATAGCATAGCATATTATCCTTACTGACACCTTGCACATTGTTTTCAGCTGCAGATCCCAAAGTGCACACTGGACACTGAAGATCCCAGCTGTGACCTTGATGCCATATATAAAATAGCAAGACTCATACAGAGGTTTTTATGATGTTAGTAGGAATATGTAGGTCTCAAAGCCATAAGGGACTGGGGGTCATAACAAACACAGTGGGCCAAGTTCACTGCTGATGTTGACCATGGTGAAATGTCAGATATGGTCTGAGACTGGTGCAAGTGGTTCAAAATGTAACACACTGATTCCATACTGATGCTGAGTCAAAGGATCCTGTGAAGCTGAAAGTAACAACTAGCAGTGCAAGAGGACAATGCACAGACATTGATTAACCAAAACATTGCCTTCACCAGCACCTTTTTGTGTTACAGCCTTTTAAAGGCTCCTCCAGTGGAGGAGAAGGGTGGTGCTGGCATGAGAACATCCAGAGAGGTCATGGTTCTGCTTTTCTGCATACATCCCTCACATCTCCTGGTCCCCCAGGCTTCTGTAACTTGCTAACTTAAACAACTTGCTTTGGTACCTATATAATGATTTCCTGCTTGGGTCTATCCATCCAGTTTACAGCTGCTGTAGAACTTACGCTGGACATCAGATTTTGTTCAGCTGCTCTTTTTTTTCATTGGGAAATACCTCCACACCTTTTTCCCCAGTCTAGCAATCTTATCCACAAACCAATTATACTAACTTGTGATTACACTTTATTTAAAGAAAAAAGATTCGTTGGAGTTTTGATTCAGAGAAAAGTACAAGATAGGGAGAAATCTTGTGTCTTTGCAATAAACATCAATTAATGTTGCAACTACATAAACAGAATCAGAAAAGAGTGGTGCCCCTGCTCCAGTTTGTCCTGAAACAGATGTAGCAAGATACAGTCATCCTCAAAATAACATTACAATTTTTTTTTCCAGAAAATGGTTCCAGAAAAGGTGCTTGCTGCAAGCAAAGCTAATAAGTTGCTCTGTTAGCACTGAGATTTACAAAAATTGATTTCCTATTGCACTGTGTCTTCTGACTGGATCCTACGGTGTCTGGTGGGGCTTAAGGAATGAGCAGAGTGTCAGTGGGGGTTGGGGTGTTTTTCCCTCTCAATGCCTTCTCCTGACACCTCTTGGCGGGCACAAGCAGCTGTAGCTGCCTGCTCAGAGAGGGCCCTGCAAAGGTCTGTCTCTTCTGCCTTTTGCTTCTCTGCATGAAACACTCAGAAAGAAGAATGGCTTTGAACATTGTGCACTTCTGCTGGGTTAAGCTGAAAGTGCTCATGAGTTCAGGAGGGAGGTGGGGCAGAGGCGCAATGGTACCTCTGTCTTTCACACCCACAAGAACACAATTAGTGCAAAACCTCCATGACCATTCAGATCTTTTTTTCTTAAGAGAGCTAGATTCAAAAATTCCCATTGACTTTGCAGAGCTCTAAGCCAGGATTGTTGTTAGATAGCCACAGAGGGTCAGCTGGGTTGGTACTAGAATTACATTGAGAGTTACACTACATGTGCTGAGCATCACAGGATGGGCGTCTTACACGGGGTATTATCCTTGTGGTAGATAATGAGTATTTCCAGGCTGTGCAGGACAAACCTGCAGGACACTGCAGGGACACAAAGGAGAGTGGGGCTGAGGACATAGCATGCATAAGCCTGGTGTAGAGGAGATCATCCCAGATGTAGTTTCCAATGTCACATCCACCTGACACAAGGCCCAGGGAGAAAAGAATCCCTTTGGGTCAGCAGAGAGAGGAAAAGCACGTGGCTCTATGGGTTAAGGAACAGGCGAGTACAAGCCCTGCCCAGAGGGTGGTGAATGAATGAGCTTCCTCTCCCTCTCCGGATTCCTTTCCCAGCCCGCCCCCGGGATTCCTTGGGCAGGGGGAGCAGGGAGCAGAGCAGCCCTTTCTCTCGTGGGCAGGGGGAGCAGGGAGCAGAGCAGCCCTTTCTCTGGGTGGGTAGGGGGAGCAGGGAGCAGAGCAGCCCTTTCTCTCGTGGGCAGCAGGGCTCGGAGCAGCTCCTGCCCGCGCATCCCCAGCGCCCTGGGCTGGCTCTGGGTGCTGAGGGTGGAAGCTGAGAGCGGAATGCAAACACATTTTCAGGACTTTCCCTTCCATTGAGGGCAAAGACAACCCAAGTGAGGAAAGGCACACGACTGAAATTTAATGTTTAATATGGTCTGTTCAAGTAGAAAGATGAATTGAGACCCCTTTGAAAATGTGGTCCTTATGATTCTTAGAGCTGAATAAGTAGGTTGACTGCAGCTAATATTACTTTTCTAACCCTGTCACCTGGGGGTTTCAGCACATTTGTGAACTTTCCACACTTACCTCTCTTAGAACCCACCTCTGAAGATAGCAATTATTACTTTCTTCATTTTGGAGGGGGAAACTAAGTGCTGATGAAAGGTTTTCCCCAAATACTTCAGGAAACCTGTAGCAGAGAGAGAATGCAAAATAATTTGAAAAATTATTTTGCCCTTTCACATTTGCATGATTGTTTCCTTTTAATTCAAATAACTTCAGAGATCTGCATTGCAACAGATATTTTCTAGATCACTTTCTAACATCCTGAGCCCACTGAAGTGTACCAAACCCACTGAAGTCAAAAGCCCACCCTTATACTAAGTTGCTCTGTGAACTTTTCCTAATTTGGCTTAGGATCAATAGCCACAATAACACTGGGGCCAAGAGATTGTAAACATTAATCTTGACTCAGAACTGTTTAGGATCCTTGGCCAACCCAACAGAAAGTCAGTGTATGTCTCTGTAAATTTAATTCAACTTTAAAACATGATCTTCTTCACATCATTTAAAATATCCTTTAACCTTTCCCTCAGAAAAAGAGGTCTTAGCACACTGGACATAGTTAGAAATGCATTTCTCTCTGGTGTTTTCTATCTTTGTCAGTAAATCCTACTGTGGTGCACAATTGATGAAAAAGCAGACCTTGGTTTTCCTTTTTTTTTTCATTTGGAGGATGATTAACATGTGCGGCATGTTGGCCAACAGCCAGCCGTACCAGTCATGCTTTGCTGGTTGCATGTGTACCCACTGATAGACAGTGTTTAGAAACAAATTAGAGGGCTGAGTATGAGCAGAGTCACAGATTTGGTCTTTTGCATCCAATGGTGGAAGGAACTGTATGCGAGCATTTGTGACTTTCTCAAGAGTTTTCAGTGCTGTTGTAAACACTTCCAGTTTAAACCCAGGTCATAGATCAATATCTTCTTAGAGGCATACCAATGTCTTATCTGGAGATGCATTTGTGTCCCTTAGTCACATGTTTACAAGAGTCTGTTTTGGGCCAAAGTATTCCAAAATATCATCTTGTATATGCTTCAGCCTGTCAGCTGGAAAGCAATCTTCTTCCCCTTCTACTCCCCTCTTCTCTTACCATAGCGTATTCTGGATAAAATTGGTGCTGAAGTTTATGGGGAAAAAAGAAAGAAAAAGGGTAAAAATAATTATCTAAGTAATAACTGGGTAGTAGTTTCTCCCACTGCAGTAATTTCAATGTATTGGCTGAGCTTGGTATCACTTTCTCTCCAGCTGGTTCACTGAAGAAGCAGGTGTTGCCAGACCTGCAGAAAGCTGAATTGGGACTGCTTTTCCCATCCATGTCAGGCATGTGTCAGAACTGGTCAACATGAAACCCTGTGTGAGCTGAGACCCAAGTGCTGGGGGATGGAGTCATGGCTCACCTTGTGCTCTGCTCCTCGCTCCAGCAAAGAGGAACAGTGTGGGGAGCAGAGGAAAAGAGATCCCGGCACTGAGAAAGGAAGGAAGGAAGTGGCGGAAGGAAGTGGCGGAAGGAAGGAAGGAAGTGGCGGAAGGAAGGAAGGAAGTGGCGGAAGGAAGGAAGTGGCGGAAGGAAGGAAGGAAGTGGCGGAAGGAAGGAAGGAAGTGGCGGAAGGAAGGAAGTGGCGGAAGGAAGTGGCGGAAGGAAGGAAGGAAGGAAGTGGCGGAAGGAAGGAAGTGGCGGAAGGAAGGAAGTGGCGGAAGGAAGGAAGGAAGGAAGGAAGGAAGGAAGGAAGGAAGGAAGGAAGTGTCGGAAGGAAGTGTCGGAAGGAAGTGTCGGAAGGAAGGAAGGAAGGAAGGAAGGAAGGAAGGAAGGAAGGAAGGAAGGAAGGAAGGAAGGAAGGAAGTGTCGGAAGGAAGGAAGGAAGGAAGGAAGGAAGGAAGGAAGGAAGGAAGGAAGGAAGGAAGGAAGTGTCGGAAGGAAGTGTCGGAAGGAAGTGTCGGAAGGAAGTGTCGGAAGGAAGTGTCGGAAGGAAGGAAGGAAGGAAGGAAGGAAGGAAGGAAGGAAGGAAGGAAGGAAGGAAGGAAGGAAGGAAGGAAGGAAGGAAGTGTCGGAAGGAAGGAAGGAAGGAAGGAAGGAAAAGGAAGGAAGGAAGGAAGGAAGGAAGGAAGGAAGGAAGGAAGGAAGGAAGGAAGGAAGGAAGGAAGGAAGGAAGGAAGGAAGGAAGGAAGGAAGGAAGGAAGGAAGGAAGGAAGGAAGGAAGGAAGGAAGGAAGGAAGGAAGGAAGGAAGGAAGGAAGTGTCGGAAGGAAGTGTCGGAAGGAAGTGTCGGAAGGAAGTGTCGGAAGGAAGTGTCGGAAGGAAGGAAGGAAGGAAGGAAGGAAGGAAGGAAGGAAGGAAGGAAGGAAGGAAGGAAGGAAGGAAGGAAGGAAGGAAGGAAGGAAGGAAGGAACTGCAGGGATGCATTTCCAAAATGATGTCTGGTTTAGCACGTCTGGTTGTGGTGTTTAGCATCTCTGGTTGTATGGGTGCACCTTCATGGAAGATGAGACAGTTGCACCTGTTTACACCAGAGACACTTTTGGAATAAAAGACATAAAGAAGCAAATCTCAGAGAGGCAGAAATCTAGAGACAGAATTATAGATACTACTGAATCCCCAATGTATTTTTAAACTTCATTTTAAAGGGAAAACAATGGGAAAAAAGCCTCAAAGGCACATATTTAAGTGTTAGTTTCAAAGTAATACCATCTCAGAGATCTGACTTTATCACTAGTGAAGGGAGAAAGCAGAAAATGGAATTGTTTTTGTTGTTCTATCATGTTTATGACATGACAAAAATGTGGAGTTCTTCTGCCTTTTGCTTTTCACCTTGTTGCCCTGCTGTCAGACTTCTGTAAATCGTTTGCACCATAAACAAGCTTTGTGAGTGAAAGGGCAAGTGCTGAGAAAAGCCAAAGGCAGAGACTTTATATTGAATTTTTTCTTACAGAGATAACTGACTTCAGCATGGACCAGCTTCACCTAGATCTGTGAAGAAAAGCCAAGCATCATTGACAGCAACAGCATAATGAAGCTCAAGCAACAACAAATGGGCTAAGACTCTGAATGTGCTGGTTTTATTCTTAGGCAAAGAGTAAGATAATTGCAGCTGAGAGGATTTGGTCTTGAACAAGAGCTACTGCCTTGTTTCTCCTTAGCATTTCAGCCACAGATGTGGAAAGACTGACGTCCCTTACACAGGAGTACTACCTGGAAACTGCCCGCTGTTGTGAAGCCCTGACTGTTACTAATTGAAATGTAATTGTAATTACTTTGGAGGACTATCTGTCCGTGCACACCAGTGCAGAGCTAGGAGGAGGAGAGGATGCATTTTTCTTGCACATGTGGCTGTTGCAGTGTCAGGATCCAGCACAGCAGGCAGTTCTGTTCCTTTGGCAGAGAGCCATCACCAAGGAAAAGGCATTGGCGTGGTTTGGAGCATGGCAGTGACAGGCTGGGATAACCTGGTCCCATGGGGACTGCTGCTTGTTTCAGTGCAAAGGGAGAGGCTTAGCAGGGGAATGTGCTTCTCTTTTATCTTGCTAGGTCTTGCTGTACAGAAGCATGGGAAGAAGGCTGGAGAGGTAGGGCCACACAAATAAATGCATCTTCAGCTCACTGAAGATTGCCTAAGTTCTGTCTGTTCCCACAGAGTCCTCTTTGCAAGTATGGTACTCCAGGCAGATGGAGAATAGTCCTTAAGGAGCTTGAGAGCCATTACTGGTCTCAATGGATAAACCCAAATCCACCTGTGCTGGAGCCCACTAAACCCAGGCACGTCTCATGCAAATGTCTGCAGGCTGAGTTCAGCTTCTGCCTCCAAGGGAGAAGGTTTTGTGACTGGTCTCTTCAGTTGTTCAAGGTGCAAAAATCTTGCTGTCTTACAAGCTTAGCTCTGCTTTGCTTGTTACATCTGGGACCTTTTAGAAAATGTGACACAGTCCAGTACTAATTACTTTTTATTAAATATATTTTTTTTTCTTCCCAATTTGCTGCCACCCTTTCACCACTGCTTCAGTATGTCTACCTGATTTATGTAACAGGTGTCTTAATGTAACAGTGAACTCTTAAAAATATTGCAATCTCAATAACTGACAACAAAAAGCACAAATACATATCTTAGAAATTAATAAAAAAGGCACAGAGCCTGAGTTTAACTGGTTCTATGAAGTCTCAGAGGGCTGTCCACTGCTGGGTGCTCTTGGCTGGCTATTCTGCCTATGGAGAGCTTAAGATTTTGACACGAGGGAGTCTCTCTATAAATCCACTATGAATATGGAACTCAGATTAATTATCTGCTGTTCTTACTTCCTTACAAGGGAAGAAACTGAGGAAGGGCTGGGTGAGACCTCTCCACCTGAAACAGATTAATGATAGAAACTTCTGCTGATGAGAAATTCAAATAGAGATCGTTAGGAGAAAAAGGTGGATTTGGCTTAGAGAAAACCCATTTTTCCTATCTAGTCCAGAAGGGGAGAAAAAAAAAAAAAGATAGAGATGTGTGTCTGAAGAAGCTGATCAGAAGTTCACACAATTAAAGGACAAACAGGTTATAGAAGAAAGGATTTCTTAGGAGACACTGGCAAAACACAGGTGAAAGACTGACCAAGCACGTCCTGCCCACCAGCCAGGAAGGCATCTTCCAGGTGGTCTGAAGGATGTCAGGGGTAGAGAGGAAGACCAAAAGGACCTGGCTGGAGCAGTATGTCTCTTCAAAGCAATGGACAAGGTGAGGAGAAAAAAGACCAGAAGAGGAGAGAGGGATCACAAAGATTTATGTTCTTTAGGTCTGTACATTGCTGTGTCACTAAAGACAAGAAGTGTGATTCTGGAACTCTTGACTATTTCATCTCAGATGGCTACCTAAGGTACATGGCCTGAATTCCTTCCTGGAGATGCTTGCTTCCCACCATGGGCTGCATATGGAGTCTTGGTAGGAGGAACCTGTCCTTCAATACTCCTGATTTTTGTCTCCAAGTAATGATCTTGTGGTTTTCCTGAGTGAAACTGGCAGTCTGAATCTTGTCCCCAGTATGTTTCTTAATTGCACTATAGCTGTTAAGCTGTAGAGATGCTCCTTGAAGAATGGTCTGAAAATAAAGCTAAGAATAAACTCAGATGCCTTGCTGAAGCAGAGCCTAAGTACTAATTTTTAAAGGCAAGGCTCCAAACACCTTTGTCTTAGCCTCTAAGTGACTATGAAATGTGTGAGGATCATGAAAAAGAAATAATATGCATTTATGGGGTAAGAAGTCAAATTATGATTGGCACTAGCAATCTTAGTATCCCACATGGCTTGAGAATGCTCTGATGGATGGCATTGATATCCACTTCATTCAAACAGGCATCAAAAATGCCTTTACATCCCGTTTCCAGGAGTTGTGGCTCACTCCAAAGGGTGAGCTCAGCTCAAGCCTGGGATCAATTCTGCAGCCACGGGTAGTGCTAAGGAGAGCCTGGCAGGAGATTAGACAGAAATGTACATTCAATAAAATCAGAAGGATTTTATCTCCCTAAAGGTTTGTAAGAAATTAGTTTATAGATAACTGTTTGCCCTGTGGACATCATTCTTTAACTTTCACTGAGGCAGCACATGCTGTTATCCTATAGATGTCCAACGAAGCAAATGATAAGGAATAGATGATTTTCCTGGCCAGTTCTGTAGCACATTTAATTCTTATTTTAGGACAGATCTTCTATGAAACTTGTATCAACTTCAAGGTTATTTTTAATGGCTTTACAGTTTGCCAGCTACTAATGGTATTTCTTTGGAAGCCTCCAAAACCATCCCAAACCTCCAATTTCAGACTTTCATTTAATTGTCCAAGAGCCTGTAACTTTGAAGACAAAGTCCCACAGCTTTGATCTTCTTGATCCTTCTTTGACTTCAGCTTGACATTTGGATTTTTCTGTCTCACCCTTATGCAAGTGAATTACAAGCATTTTCTTTCAGAATCAATATCTTTGATAATTTTCTACGTGGCTTAAAACTCAGAAAGTAATTGATAACATAGTATTTTTAAAGCCAAGTTAAAGATTAAAAGTTAGTTTCTTAGTGAGCAATAGAGTAATTCCTAAAATATTTTTTGTTTCCTTGCCTACTCTGTCCTTGCTTTCTTCCCTTGTCTCTCCTGCTCCTGGACAAGGTGTACTGAACCTTTCACAGAAAGATATCACACCACTGACTAGGTAATTTCAATTATTTTTTTTCTCAGAGATTTTTTTGGGACTTCCATTTCAAAGTTGATGCGAAAATTTTATTTTTATTTAGAAATGCTGAACTGACTTTCTGAAACCCCCCCTTTATCATTACAGAGTCATTACTAGTTAATCACCTTTTGAAAAGGCATTTATTGCTCCAAAACTCTGATATTCTACTTTACTGTCAGAAACAGGTTTCATGCTCCCTTCACTGTTTGAATTTTATCTTCTTTGCAGGAAGGACTGAATAAAAGACTTACAATAAGCAGTGTATTTGGTGATTTTATTCCCCTTTTGGGATTGTCACTGAACAAAGCTCTCAGAAATGAAAAGATAAGTAGATGATTACTGGTCACCAGGCTGTGTGACATTTCATGGGGCCACCAGCACAAATCAGCTGCTGCTGTACAGCATATTTCTAATTGGAACATGGGGTGGTTCCCCCAGCTGGACAGGACAGCTGGGCAGCTGCTGAACTCACTCATCACTGAGGATGGAGGGACCAGGCCAGGCTGCTCTGAGTGTCCCTGTCACAATCTGTGTGTATGCTGAGCTTCATGAACTTCTCCTCTTGCTGCAGCCTATGGCTGTGACAGGACAGACCATGGAAACTCCGTGTGAGCTGTTTCTTTGTGAAGGGTGGGTGTTGACACAGTGAGGCAGCATTTATACAGTAGAGCATCCCATGGTTGTCACCTGGGGAGCATTTCCTGAGACACAGACAGCAGCTGGACATAGCTGAGTGATATATGGCAGACTTGGGCTGACAGGATGAAATACTGTGGCTGCTGCTGCTTCTTGGTGGAGTCAGAGAAAATAATGGGGTGAGGTTAATTCATCTCATCCCACAGAACCAGAATAGGAGCCTCAGGATTTGCAAGCAAAGCAAGGGGCCTTTGTGGCACTGCCTGGTGTGCAGAGCTTGCCCTGACCCTCTTCCCACAACAGCGGTCTGAAGAAAGGGATGCAGCAAGGAATTGGCACTTGCCTTCATATTTGGGATCAGCTAATTCCTCATGAGCTGTATTTTAGGTGCCTCTCTGCTGTCAGGAAGAACTTTGGACCACATGTACTAGCAGTCTTTGAGGAAGAGAAGGCATTGAAAGCAACACAGTGCTGTTGGCAGCTGTGAAACTTGGCCGGTGCCATATTTATGCTTTAGATGATGTGCCCTGCACGCTTGCTAGGCTCTTGTAGAGTATTTTTATTTGGCACTATCTCTGCACACTGTAAGTTATTGATTTGCAGGTCTGGTACAGGTAAGCAGAACTTATCTGCCCCATCACTGTGGGTATGCATGGAGAGGGAAGGAAGCAAAGGGCTCCATGCAAGTCAGGGTAAACACCATGGGATGCATTAAGGTGACACTTACATGGTTTGAACTGATTTAATCAATTTTTAATCAGCTTTAACTACACAACAGCAATTTACTACAGGGGTTATGTGATTATAGACTTACTGAGATTTTACTTGTTGGCTTACCATAGTTTTTATGGGCTTATGATGGTTTTAGGTTTTATGTGCTAATGACATTTTCCAACTTTGCTAAATGCATATCTGTACAATGTCCCTGTTACCCTTGTCTTGGCAGAAGAGAACATTGCTACAGGCTGTCCCATTTATTAACCAAATATTCAAATCAGGGAAAAATAATTTAACATGCATTACAGACTTTTTATAAATGCAGAATAAGTGATGTTTCACAAACACTGTGCAAATGCATGCACCTGTAGCCACATGTGCTTGCATAACATAGTCAATGCTGTAAAAGGACAGGAAGCTCTAAGCCCTGAACATCAAAGTGCTCCATCTCCAAGGTGCACTTGTTCCTGAAAAAGTTGCCAGGCTGGAAAGACTTCTACAGTGGTGGAATGGACCCTAGGTGCCAGAGCTGTCTCCAGAAATTCCTGTTTTTATCACCTCTGCTGCTGAACAGAAGGAGCTCCTCCAGCCACTTTTGTCCAGGGAGCAGGACAAAAGGATTTTGAGTGCTCAGGGACAACTTCTGAGGTTTTGTTCAGTGGATAGCTTTTTGGTGACCTGGTAACTCTTGAGACAGCACCAATGTGGTCCTGGCATGAGGAAACTGCCAGAAGCTTCATGAACATGCTGCGGATACCAATGGGATTCAAAGCCTAACTAAGGCAAAGCAGTAAAACTGAAGGAAAAGTGGAGTTTCTGAAAGATGTGGACTCTTCTGTAGATCATGCCATAATTGCAGCACCTGTAGCATTCACATCACAGTACCTTGGACCTGGCTGAGCTGCTCAGGGACTGGCACAGGAAGGGGCAGGGGATACAAGGCAGCAAGTAGCATGGGGTGTGTGCACAGAGAACTACAGGTATGGCTGTTAAGGACTGTATTGACTGGACTCTAACAACCCCTCATGACACTCTCCGAGATTTGCCCACAGTTTTGTGTGTGGACTCTTCCTTGCCCACAAAGCAAACCCTCTGGTTTGGGTACAGATGTCCCCTCCCTCCACCCTCCAGAGCATGCTTAAAAGTTTTGAGGGGAAGTTTGGGGCCTCACTGCACGCCACAACACTTGATACTTCAATTTCAAAATGAACTTTATTAAGGGGCCAATCTAATCTACCTAAGCCACGGAGCTCTCCAGCGCCTGAGGAGAGTGTCAGGAGGAGGATGGCACAGTATGTCTGAGGACACTTTGGCACAATCTTGCAATTCAGGACGTTATCTATTCCAAGCTTCCCTTGTGCTAGTCTAGAGACAGGCAAAAGACGCCGTGGGCTGTTGTGAGCAGAAGGGTTATCCTGGCTTTGCTGCTTGCTTTGCCTGTGTCACAGCCTGAGAGAAGCCAGCAGGCTGCTGCTGAGCATGAGATCAAATAGAGATGGCCACGGCAGGGGACAGCAGCAGCCAGCCCAGCTCTGCAGATCTTCCCCCAGGCTCCTTGTCCCAGCTCCATCCCTTCTGCCTTCCCTCTGAGTCCTGGGGCAAGAGAAGCCCCAGATGTTCTCTGCCTGGTAGGAGAACCCCACTGCGTCAGTGGCACTGTGACCCTTTGGGCTGGCTTTGGCTCTGGGATTCTCTACACTTTGCTGGGTGAGAGGCTCCCAAAAAGCAGTTCAAACATCCTGGGAATAAACCACCAACAAATAAATTTGCCCTACTGGTCAGTACTGCATTTTATTTTCCATTTCTCTGTTCAGTGTTATGAGGAAATAAAACATGATTTAGTATTGTAAGTCAGCATTCATGTGAACCCCATCATCTGTTTCAGTCACTCAGACTACTAAGGTTGGCTTTCAGGGTGATTCTCGTGTCAGAGATGAGAAAGTTACACAACAGACATTAGAGAATCACTTTAAAGGCCTCCACAATCCTGCATTGAAATCCCATGCAGTAAGGGAGAGAAGCAGCCCTCGGCTGGCTGAGGCGCAGTCACATGAGTGTCCAAAACAATGAACACACAGTGTCGACAGCTGAGGCCATTGAACTTTATGTCACTTCCCAACTGCAGCATTTCTCATAATTTATGGTTATACTCGCCTTTCAACCTTTAAAACCTTTTCCCAAGTATTTGCAGCATTCTCACATAAATATTGCTACAATAAGTAACATCAACATTTAGTAGCTGTTTTTCAAGAATAGCCGTGTGACACTATTATGGCATTCCATTAAACCAGCTGCAATGTGGGGAAGGCCTAAATCAAATCATGCCCACTAAAGGTAACGTTTACACATATACAAGGGAACAATGGATGGGAAAAGTTTATTCTGTTTCAAGACTTAAATGACAGTTCTGTCTCCTTTCATGGTTATGTAAGATGCCTCTCTCCAGCGAAATGACCCAGAGTGGACACAGACAGCAGCTTAGTGCTAGCTGTTATCTCCTTGAGAAAAGCTGCAATTGCAACAAATCTATGGTTTGGTCTATTTATTTATTGTGGTATTTTTAGGGAGAAAACCTTATTTCAAAGGAACAGAGAATGTTGTCTTTTCCTTAAAGCTATCAAATGTTGTGAAATGATTAGTAAAAAAATTCCTTGCCAGAATTGTTCACTGTCCAAAATGCATCACAACGACTAAATGTAAATGACAGAGAGCTAGCTTGCATATAGATACGTGCTTAATTGCCTCCATCCCTCCTGTCTGAAGAATGCACTTAAGCATATGCTCATTTAAACACATATGCTTCGTTTCTGTTTAGGTCAACAGGAACTGAGCACGTGCTTAAACATAAGCAAACGCTGAAGTGCTCCTCTTGAATAGGGATGCTTTTCTGGGGCAAAGCCAGAAAATACTCTGGTGTAATATTTCTTCTTACCTTAGCCTGCCTCTTGCTCCAGCTGCACTGCTGGGGTGCTGCTTCTCCTCCTTCCCAAAAACCAGCTTTCCTTCCCTCCTCATCCCCCCCGGGGTGGTGTCAGACACGCACAGACCCCATCGTTCTGCCAGCTCACCTTGTGCATTGGGGCTGGCAGGGCTGCCCGTGGGGGCGACAGGCGAGGGGCAGGGGCAGAGGTGTGTGCACGGACAGAGGGCACTGCACTGGGGAACACACAGATGTGTGTGCACGGACAGAGGGCACTGCACTGCGGAACGCACAGATGTGTGTGCACGGACAGAGGGCACTGCACTGCGGAACGCACAGATGTGTGTGCACGGACAGAGGGCACTGCACTGGGGAACACACAGATGTGTGTGCACGGACAGAGGGCACTGCACTGAGGAACGCACAGAGGTGTGTGCACGGACAGAAGGAAGATGCACTGAGGACTGCACATTCTTCCCCGAGCAGGGCAAACATGGGCAGTGCTGAGAGGGCGAGAGAGGCCAGCAGCCCCTCGCTTGTGCCCAGCCTGCCGTCCCGCAGGTGCAGGGACTGGGTGCTGTGTGTGTCTGACATCTGGGTGCTGTGTGTGTCTGACATCGGAACTCTGTTCCCGCATGGCCCCAGGCCAGGCTAGCCCGTCCCTCTGCCTCCGGCAGGGCTGGCTGATCTCACATCGCCTCGCTGTAACTTTTGCGTGCATCCTGCCCCCTCCCCGCCCAGCCGTGCCTCGCTGCGGGCTGCGGCTGCTGCAGATGGAGCCTCTGCTCGCAGCTGGACGTGGGTGCCTCGCTGCCGACACCCGAGGCTGGGCTGCGGAGCCGCGTGGGTTCCCTGCAGGAGAAACACCAAATCTCCTGGCAGTGCCGAAACCTTGCCGCAAAGCACAGAGCGATGCGGGGCTCGGCCCCTGCTCTGCAGCAGGTGCTGCCCGACGGGCGGTGAGAGCCCCGCACACACACGGGCGTGCCAGAGAGAGCCCGCAGCGCTCTGCGCTCCTCGCAGCTGCACTTCGGAGCTGGATCTGTTGTGCCTTATCAGCTTAATTAAGATAAGGATATGGAGTTTATGCTGTATTTCCGTAAATGACAGGGCAGGGATATGAATGATTTATGGGACATTAATTGTACTTGTGAAACTTATGTCTGTCGATATGCATTAATAAAACCATCGTTTGAATCCAAGTAAGGGAATGAAAGTACAAAGTTTTTTTTGTTTTTTCCTCACCAACTTTCAAAAGTCTGCTGTTTGCAAAAACAACAAACATACAATGGGCAAAAAGTTGGAAGGGTCAGAGTTTGGACCGCCTGGGCAATAATTAATAAAAACACATCCAAAGGCAACTTTAGGGAATGAATTTGATTCAGTGAAAGAAGACTGGCTCCTCTCCCTGCCCCGCAGGTAATGTGTTTGCCTGTGACGACAGCAGATTATTTGGTCTTTTTTTTTTTTTTTTTTTTTTCCCTGCCACCGAACTAAAGAATGCATTGTGGGAAAACCGTCCTGACACATGACACTGTGCAAAGGAGGATCACAGCGTGAGGCAGCATCAAGGGGCTTACTTGGTCTTGATGCACTCTTGCACAGCATGGGGCTCCAGAGATGAGTGTCTCTTCCAACGAAAGCACTGGTGCAATTTGCACAACTCTCATGAGAGCGCACGGTGAAGCTGCTCTCAAAGCCCTCATGTAAACAGGGCCGGGGAAAGAAAAGGGGGAGTAAAAGAGCCTGCACCATGCACGGGAAAAAGCACAAAAGGAGATGGTTCAAAAGAGCCTGAGCTAAGGAGGAGGGGAGTTGTGAGGCTGGTGGGCATTGGGCGGGGAGGGGAAGGGGCTGAAAATTAAATCCAAATATTAGAAGCAGAAGGGAAAGTCTCGGTAAGGAAATGGAGCAGTTAGCAGCACCACAGCGACGGGAGCGGTCCGGAGAAGCGGAGTGTGGGAAGACACTGGATGGCAATGCACAACTAGAGATTTAGCTTCCAAGGCAAACCCGCAGCTGAGATGCACTCTGCAGACTGTGCCTCAGATATGCAGCCCTTAAACTTCTTCAAAACCTCCTAAGTTCAGATAATAAGTTTGCATAAAGAGAGAGAGGGAGGGGAAGAGAAAAAATAAAGGCGGCTGTAAGTGCTCCTCACTAGCCTGTCTCTGAGCAACAGGCCCTCCTGTACTCACTCTCCCTTGTTGCTCCTGCTTATCATAATATGCCACTTTTGCGCATCAAATTTACATTTCAAAAAATGCTGTATCGCTGCTCTAAAATTAATTATTAATCTTTCATCAGTCCCTTCCATAGATACATTTTTAACTTTGATTTTGCTACCCGTTCGGGGGAGGGATGGGAGAAGGGGGTGGGGGAGAGAAGATCCTTTAATCTTGTCACTTTTCTGTGGGGTTCTCCTCTCGTGTGCTGCTACTTCCAGGCCTGCCTGTCCCCTAAGCACTCTGGAGGTACAACTTCAGTTCTTCTGCTCGCTCGGAGAAGAATCTTCCCACACTTTAGAGAGCATGAATATTTTCACCCTGCAGGATGCAAGGCAGAGAAGTGCCTGCTCCTCTTGTTTGACCTGCCATTTCAGCCTCAGTGAGGTGAAGCTGTGCTGATAAATCAAGTACCCCAGGCTAAAGAGGTGGGTGGATTACATGGCCATGCAGGGGAAAGAGATCCATGTGGGGTTTATAGGGCCTTCCTAGAATGCAGTATGACCTTATTCACCAATCAGCTCATCACTTGTAGGCAATGATCTGAACTTTAGTTATTTACTGTTCAAGGTAAGCAAGCACTGGAAGTGAGGAAGTGGATATTTGCTCTTAGTTTATTGAAGACTGAGCCCTTCTCCTGCCTGAAGTGTAAAAGAAAGAGGAGCCAAGAGGGAAAGATGTGTGTCAGATGGATACTGGAGAGATGTGAGCTGCTGGCAAACTCACATTTGACCCACCCTGGTCTGGAGTTGTGGCAAATGCTATAACCTGTCTGAAGAAGGGGGAAAGGGCTCACAGAAGATGCAGTTACCATGAGATGCTTTTATGGGTTACAGAATAAACCCATTCCTTTTTACCTCTACGCTGTGAACATACTGATCAGTGTCTTCATAGCCAAATGCACGTGTGTAGGTGTCCCCACACACACAGACACACAGACACACGTGTGCTTTTACTCACCCCTTCCCCCAGAAACGTGCCATCTGGACGTTCATGAAACTGAAGTGCTGTGTGTAGGCTGCTTCCTCCAGTTAAGGTGGAAAGTCTTGATGCACCCCATCATATTCACTGCCTCTTGCTCAAAAGGGACAAAAAACTATCACATTGGAAGACAGATGTCAGCACAACATGGCATCTAGTTACAGGCCAGATTGTCCCAGTTATAAACAACTATACTTTACATTGCACTTTTTATTTTTCTACTCACACGTACAGTACAGAATGTGTACTCTTTTCAGAAGCTCCTGCGCTGTGAGCTGCTGGGTGTATGCGTGGGTGAATGTCTCTCAGGGTGTTGGACTTAATCAGAGGTGAATTTGGATCAATAGACTATCACTTACTAGAAAATCAGATAAAGTATAGGGTGAAAAGAAGGCTAAAAATTCAGAGCAAAACACACGATGCTTGTGTTCCAGACCCACATCCCCTGCATGTTTCTTTCCTGGTAGTACTTGCCCAGATTATGAATTTATCCCTGTGGTCGTCACCTCCAGGCTGTGCCTAGGTTATGCAGCCCCTCTCAGATAAAAATCTGCAGTGCCAACCAGCAGATCCACTTTGAAGGCTGCGTGCTGTAACACTTTCATCTGGGCTACACTTCACCAGTAATAAATTAGCATTCACACAGATGCAGCCAATAGCTCTCACAGCACACCTCTACATAAATATTATCCCCTCTGCCTTTCACAGTTGGAGAAACCCAGCCAGCAAAGTTGCTGGAGGTGAAGAGGGAGTCAGCAGCAGCTCTGGATCAAAACTGAAGCCTTGCTCAATCACACCTTTCTTCTCCATCTTCTAGACAGCATCTGAATACAGCTGCACATCTCCTCTATGTGATTTATTCTGTGTAATAACACGGATTTTTTTTCAAAGCAGACTTTGATTTCAGTTTGTTGACACTAGTTCTGCATATATGTGTAATTATGTAGGATTATCAGTGTGCTACAGAAGGCCCACTTGGTATATTATGCCTCTACAAACCACTGGAAATTAAGTGCTGTGATTCTCCTTGCAGATTCTCATTTGGGGGATGCAAAGTGAGAGCCAGTAACTGTAAGCATAGCTCATGTTTCATAAAAATAAACAATGCTTGCGTGGATGTGTGACAGATGTTACACCTTGTGGAAAGCATTGAATTCCTTTTAGCCAAGTAAAAAAAAGTGAGATCACATAGGCCTCAGAGTAAGTGTGGTTTCAGCAGGAATACAGCTCTTGCAAAAATCCACTACTGGCCTTGGGAAATGCCCCTTTTTATTCTCATAAGAGCTGAAAAATGTTCACAGCTGAAAATGCTAAGGATTCTTCATTGTGCACAGTCTCTCCTCAATCAAAACACAGGCTCCATTTTCAGTGAGCTACCCTCTCTGCCTGCCCAGCCTGCCAGCCTAGCTGACAAGCTGCATGTGTCAGAAGGACACAGAAAGAATTTTCTTCTTCTCAGAGCATTTTCTTTCCTTTTGAAATGTTACAGTTATTGTTTTTTTATTTCATCTCAGATTCTTCTACGGGTTAATCTTGGGCAATTTTTTTTCAATTGCTCCAGGAGATTCCCTTGACTGTTTTCTTTTCTTTGTTGCTTCGGACAGGTCTTTTCAGTAGAGTGGGGCCATAACAATATTTCCTGATGAACAAAAGGTATGGCTGGCATGGGCAGGACAAATAAGGGAAGGCAGTAGGTGTTCAGCCCTTGAGACATGAGTCTCCAGAGAAAACATAAGCAGATCAGAAGCATTTATCCCATATGTCATAGCTATGCAACACCACTCTCCCTAGCAGAAGTATGCCTGCTGGACCAGGACATCCTTATCCTTCCCCACCTGCATTTCCCTTCTTGCACCATGGGCCTGTGTAAAGACTTTAGGCCAGTGCTGCCTTCCCCCACCCACAGCTCTCCCCTCCAGAGTGTGCTGGAAAGAGACCATTTAGCTCCTTGCTCCTGCTCCTGTCCTTGCAGTGGGACAAGGATCCAATCCTGCAAGTGGCTTTTCTGTCCTGTGAGCTCACTGGTCTGTGGGCAGCCTCAGGTGAAGGAGACACTGGCCGTGTGCTCCCAGAGCCCAGGCTCTGCTGGTGGCTGCTAGCCAGTCCCACACCTGCTGAGCAGTGCTCAGCCAGAGTTTGGGGTGGTGGAGCTACCCACTGTTCACATGTGGGGAAAGGACAATTGCCCAGAGCTGGCTGCCTGAAGTACCAAAAGGTGCTGCCCTCCTCAGTGCCCTGCTCCCTGGGGAGCTCAGCAGCTGCAGGAGCCTTGTGGCACCTGCAGCTGCATCTCCAGGAGAGCAGGCAGTGAAAGTCAGCATCCTTCTGCAGCTTCTTGCTGTGTCACCCTCCCCATCCTTTATGACTCCCTGAGCTATGCTTCGCAGCACTGCTAATTACAAAGTGGAGCCATCACAAAAACCTTGGACTGAAATAGAGTGGAAGTCACAGCAGCAGAGTGTTTGAGGGCAACTGCATCAGGAAAGGCAGAGGAACAGGGGCAAGCTGTTGGAAGCTGGAGAACAAAACTGCAGCATTTCATGCTTCCCAGACTACAGACATGCTGTCCCAGCCAAATGTTTGCTCCCCAATGGACACTGGATATCTCACATGAAAGTCCAGCAAATTATCCAGGAGGTTTCTGCATGGAAATAATTTCAGTATAGCTGACACATTGTAAGCTCAAGTCCTAGCTGGTAAGGTCAGCATCTTCTTTGGCTCACACACTTGCCAAGCTATTTGTAAAGGTGGGCCCATACACTGAGGTTAAAAGGATGCATTAATTAGAGGACCGAATCTTAAAGCCTGAGGACAAAAGAGCATTGTCAAACTCACATGCCCCCTTTGGTGCAATCAGCCTTGGCAAATGACATCCAATTGGATTTAAAGGGATCCAGAAGTGCAGACAAATTCCTTGCATCTAACTCTCCTTCCAGGCTTGGGACTAAGGTCATTATTGCAGGGCAGCAGCACTGGAAAAGGCCTATGGTCATTGTCCTCTTCCTATAAGCGTCTTTTGGATCAAAGTTGGTTTTTGGGTTTTTTTTTCCCCTCTATGGAGAAGTAGGAAGAGCAAATGTTCCTTAATTTTGAAATTCTTACCAGTGAGAGAGTTTGGATGGTTGGAGAAAAAGCATAAAAGATATTTCACATCTGTACAGTCCAAAGAAATGAAAGTTCATCTCTCTGCATCCCACTCCTCTCAGTTTGTATCGTGCTGCAGAAAATGCTGCAATGAGTCCAACAGCTGGGAATGCTTCCCTGACTGGTGTAGAGCTTCTGCAGACTACCTCCCCTCCACAGGGGACTGTCTGCCTGTGTTTGGTCCTGTGAGTGCCCCACAGGGCTGTGCCACAGAGCATCCTGGGGTGGCAGGGACTGCCTCTGGCTCTGAGTGGAGCTGACAGAGCAGTGGCCACAGGAGTGCTCTGTTCTGGTCCATCTTGCTGCAGGAGACACGATGGGGTGATGAAGGATCTGCAAAACTGCTCCAACTCACCTGGCATTAGGGTTATAGTGTTAGATAAGATGCATTTTATTTTGTTGTGACTGATGATTTGTTTGGTAAAAACTCCCTCTTTTTTAAAAATACACTTTATAATATATTAAAATATTCTCCAATGAAGAAAAGAATTTAAGAGTTGAAGAAAACTATCAGAGCATGTGAAGTAAAACATTTAATATTTATTTGGTGAAATGAACCAAAATGAGGAATGGGGCAGAACAGAATAAGAGGAAGAAGGGAAAGATTAAAAATAGACTGATTGCAAAGTGTTTCTAAACATTTTGTTTACTGATGCATATACCTCTTGCCCACACAGGCTTGAAGAAGACAGTTTTGTCATTCAGGCACAGACGTACCCTGTGGGCTGGGAAGCAATGTGCTGTGGTGAATGGGGAGTAGGTGGGAAGGTGGGCACTCCTCCATGCTGAGTGCTTCTCTGCTGAGGCTCTGCTGATCC
Source organism: Ammospiza caudacuta (assembly GCF_027887145.1). Taxonomy (NCBI): domain Eukaryota; kingdom Metazoa; phylum Chordata; class Aves; order Passeriformes; family Passerellidae; genus Ammospiza; species Ammospiza caudacuta. The sequence goes on along the minus strand of NC_080595.1, from coordinate 107,834,818 downwards.
AGCATGGGGCAGCTTCCTTCCACCAGTCACCCCTCCTGAATGCCAAGGAAGGGCAGCAGCAGGCTGCACCATTTGTAACCCTCTGCTCCCACCAGGAGTGAGTCAGGTGCAGTGGGATTCACCTCTGAGGATGGACTGAACCTCCACCTAGAGATGCCTGTCTGCCTCCACTTTTTGTAGAAAGAGGCCAGAAACCAAATCTTGAAAAAGCTAAAATCAGGTGAGGTAGTGACTCTTCCTCATCATATCAGTAAGGAGCAGCACCTGGAACACAGTAAATGGGTATAAACCTGCTGTAGTCAGAATAAGTGGCCTTGTTCCAGCAGCTGTGTGTGGAGGCAGAAGGGGCAGACAGTCTTGCAGGGGCTCAGCAAAACCCCCTGGAGAGACGTGACTGTGTAAAAGCCTCCAATGGGCAGTAAAATCTCCAGGGTGGCACTACAGATATTCACAACAAGGTGGCAGTTCCATTGCTCCTCTAAGAGCAGTCTGAATGTCTTTGCCAGAGTGCCCAAAAGGGGAAGCTGAACTCATCAGGGTAAAAGTGCATGGTACCCACCACTGGAATCAGAGCTATGTGCTGGTAACTGGGGAAAGCCCTTTGTGAGCTGGTATCTCCACATTTACACTTATCTATGAGAGACCTAAAAAAGAACGTTTAAGCATGGCTGTGTTTGCCATGTGCTCCAGCATTACACAGTGGAGAAGCAGCAAAGGCAGAGCCCTTGGCCTTAGCATGTATTGCACCATTAGCATTTTTAGCTGGGAACATTGAGAAGGAATGAGAAAAGGTGCCTGCTCTGCATGCTAGCACCAGCAAGGGAAGAAGAAGATGTCATCTAACAAGGACATCTCACTTCTACTGAACAGCCCAGCAGGAGTGTGCTGGCAATTAGGAAATGAAATATAATTTTAAATGCCCCAAATCAAACAAAATGAAGTCTGAGTCTGAGACCAGATGGAGCTTGTTGAGACTCAGGACAACATTCCTCTGTGTAGGCCACTGCCACCTCCAGACTGTTTTGGTTTCTCCTGAAACATGAAGACAATCTGTCTGTTTTTTTTCTTTTCTTTTTTTTTTTTTTTTTTTAATGTGTTTTGAATGGCTTGGCCAATAGCTGTGAAACAATATTTAACTATTGGCAAAAGCAGCTTCTATTTATTCTGGAAACTGTATTTTCATATACTGTATTTTTCTGCTTTTGTATTTTGAGCAAGTAATCTCAGTTACTTGACTGGGGATCACAATTCTCCCCTGCTCCAACTCTCAAGTGCCCTGCACCTGCCCACGGTGTGGAGATGGTCACCCTAATGGGCTGCAGGATTAAACTACACATACATTTTCTTCTGCAGAATAAACCTGCCTTATTCTCTTTTGTCCCTGCTCTACCATACCACATATGTGCTAATTGCATTATTTCAGTGGTCTCAGGAGTCCTTTAGAGAACAAGAAGTGCCCATGTTAGTGGGATAAAGGCATTTATGCTTTATTGGCCAGTATTTTCCACAGGCATAATGCTAAAGCTGAATAAATAGTCCAGCCCTAAATGCACACAGATCCACAATAGGCAGCTTAGAGCTGCCAGACCTGGCTCTGCCTTGAGCAGGGGGCAAGGGGAGGTTTGCAGGGTCTCCCCAGGTGCAGGGCTGTTCCCCAGCATTCCACAGAAAGCCCAGATGTCTCAGGAGGGTCCTCACTGATAAACAATCACAGCCTTTGCAGACCACATGGATCAAGGGCTTTACATTGGAAATGGGGTGATCCAAGGCAGACTGTTCCTCTCCCTGTACCTCATGAACACTTCCTGTGAGACAGACCCTCCTGGAGGCCTTGAAACCAGCAGATGAACAGCATGGTGTGAGTGTTCACATCCAAAAGGTTATATTAGGAACAGAGCTCCTGGCACAAAGCTTCCTTTTAGCTACATCAAGAAAGCAATACCAAGAATCCACATTTCCCTTCAGCATCTAATAAATAGCATTTAATTCCTATGTAACACTTCCCAGACTTCTGAGTGCTTTACAAAAGGGATCAGTGTCAGATGAGGAAGAGGAAGCAAATACCATCATCAGGGTCACTGACGTCTCCTGTTTCATCTCTGACCATAGATCTTATTCCTTTCACAGGTTCTGTAAGACTGTGGGGGACCTGGTGGTCTTTTAGGGTCTGTTTGCAGCTGCTCTGAACAGCCCTAGACTGTGCCCAGTACATGGAATTGGGAAATTATGGGAACTGTGCTGAGTGTAAGGGCATAGAAACATAGGAACACATGAAAGTTTAATTCTCTTTAACATCTTATAATCATCTTTGTATCTATTCTCTAGCTACTCTTCTCCAGAGAACATCATTCCTACCCTTCTGTGGATGAAAAAAGGCAGTGTTCTTTGCACTAGCCTTTCCTCCAGAAGGGCTAGTGATGCAGACCCAGTCTAGAAAGGGTTCATGCTCACTCTCCCACAGCCCAGGCCAGCAGCCATCCTTGCTCCAGCCCTTCCTGCCCAACAGTGTAAGCAAACCCATCCACAGCTGCCTGCAGAAAAGCTCTCAGCCTCTACAGAACAGGCATCACTATTTGCCCCTTAAAGTAGTAATAGAAAGCTAATTAGAATGGCAAGTAAAGTGTACAAAAGGAAAGAAAAAAGAAGAGAAAGGAGTGAAAATGGAGTTTCGTTTACTATACAAGTAGACAAAGAGGTAAAACTTGGATAGCAGCAGAGGAGTTTCAAAAAGCTTTTGGTACATTCAATCTATTGCCTCTCTACTCCTGGTGGAAAAGATCACACATATCATCTTACAGTGTTTGTTGTTCTCTGTAAAGATCTGCTCTGATGGAGCTTTCACACTGGCTTCATACTCCATTGTATTGGCTTCTTGTTAACACTTACCAGCTGAAACAACATTACAGCAACCCAGAGTCCAGAAGGAGTGTATTTTACAATACCACTAGAAGACTGTGTGTATGTGTAGACAGAAATACACTTTTTTTTTTCCCCTTTAAAAAAGAAAAGGATGGTAATACAACCCCCAGCAGATGCAAATAATTTGAGCCAGACCTGCTGGTTGTCCAAAAGTAGCTGTTGACATAAAACAGTTTTGCAAAGGCTACAATTTAGTAAGTTGGGACCTTTTCTAATTACAGCAGGTGGACTCCTTTCATGATGTCTAAAGGACAAGACAGGATGGATGAAAGACCTACTTCTGCATTTTTTGCTTACAATTTCTGAGGTGTATGCCCTGTGAGCATAAGGATATTTGATTGCCTAAATACAAGAAAAGATTGCACCCTGGAAATCAACAGTGGAACAGCCTTTGCCACTGCTTTATTACACCCTAGTAATAAAAAATAAAGCTGCAAGGAAAAGGATGGAGAAATTCTGCTGTGTTCAGTCCACAAGATCATGACCTAGCCACTGTCAATAGGAGAAATGTCTTCCAGTTTTCTCTGATGCTGTAACCTAAGTTCCACCTTACAGGTTATTTGAGTTCAAATATCTATTGTTGGCAGTGCCTGAGCATGCTGCAGGCTTGTGGATTAGGGGTACAAAGACTTCCAGTTAAACACTAACCAGAGAAAATGGTCTGGATCCACTGCAGTTTGAGCAGTGATGCAGCAACGTGTGTGTCATGCAGTACCTTCTGCGTCGTGGTGTGTGTGATACCATTAGGCCTTAGGAAAATGCAGTCAACAAAATGAACTCTCTCACTTGTCTTGTGAAGGCAATGAACTGAATGAAGTGTATAATGGAGCACAGAAAAAGCACATAATGATTTATTTGCATGCTTCTTCCAGGGAATAGACTCTGTAACAATTACAGCTTACACACAAACAAAACACGAACATGTATTCTTACAACAGAGCAGTTGCAGTCTATCTGAGTTGTATTAATACCAACCACTGAACAAAAACAGTTGGTCAGAAGTCTCAAATACATATTTTCTGTAAATCTCTTGTTTGTCCTCTATTTAAAACATCTGGTTAGTCTCTTACACGTGTTTTCTTGGATCAGGGATGAGATGTCCTTTTGAACGAAAATGAGACACACTAGAGATGTGTTTCTAGTGCAGAAGGGAAGGGATCTATGGGATATGGTGGATTTACCCAAAAATCACCCTAAGGATCAGGATGCCTATGAGACAATTCTCTGTCACCCTTCCTTTCAGACTTACAAACACCCAGCTACCCCATCTTAGAATGAACAGTGTAGCCAGCTGAGAAAAGCATCTATATGAGAGCCTTGTATACATCCCTCAGTGCAGGGAAAACAAAGGGTGAATATAGAAAACTGCAAATTTGGTTCAGTTCAGAGTAAAAAGAGGTGTGCTACTGATCCTTCCCAGATTCCTTTCTCTTGCAAATGTTTCCCAATTACACATAATATATCCCAATTACATATAATTCTCCCTTAAAGTACTACAAGTGTTTTATTATGGACTCTGGAAACTGATCCTGGAGGAATTACTTGAAATTATTTCCTTAAATGAAATGAAAAAAAAAAAATTCATTCTTGAAATGAAACACAGGTTCTTCATGGATTCTACTATTCCATAAACAAATCTAAGCTGATTTAATTGGTCTTCAATAAGAACACAAACTCCATTTCTGGTTTAATGCTAATCAGAGTTATTAAACAAAATAAGACACAACTGGAACAGGTCTCTGCATCACTCTCTGAGTCCTTTGCCACTGACTTCAGTGTTGTGTTTTCCCCTTCATTTACTCATCAGGCTCTGACAATTGCCATGTCTTAGACTTGATGGCTTTTCCTCCTCAAATAAAAGTCACTTCCTCAAGGCAGTTCCAAGACAAGGGCAAGATAAAATCCAAGCATCCTCAGTCTCAGTCACTCACTCTGTTACAATGCCAAAACCAAAACATGTCCCAAATAATGTTGAAGATGGATCATGCTCATAAGATATATAGGGAAAAAAAGGGTTTATTTTTTCTCCAATTCACTGGAATTCTCATGAGAGAACAATATCCAAGATAAAAGCTCAGCAAAGACAAATAAAGAAACAACTCCACCTCTTCCTGAAAAGATGTGAAAATAATGTTAACTGGAGAGAGCTTTGTTTTGCTTCGCTTCCTCTACAACACAGAGAATGTTAATGAATTACACTGTTAACTGGAACATAATCTTGTCTGTAAGGGATCAGGGGAAATTTAGATGTGGGACTATCAGATAATGAGAGGCAACCGGGAGTCTTTGGAAGAGTTGAGAAATTGGCATATGAAAATAATAATTATAGATTTTACAGTATTTACTGACAAACACTGTGGAAGAAACCTCTTTATTTTTAACTGTGAACCCTGGTAGAAAGGGAATTAGGATACCTGGTGTTAAAATCTCCTCAAATCCCTCAAAGCTTTAACTGAAGATCTAATGCTTTAACTGGTGCACTGGAGTTTGCTTAGCTGATACAAATCATATTTCCAGGAAAATTTGTACATTATAGTCCCAGATGTCAGCCAGATGATACAAGGATATTTAGGCTTGGAAGCTTCTTTTCTCCTTTTCTGTTTTGCTTAAGAAGAAAAGAATTGCTTGTATGTTGTTTACAAAGATTTCAGCATGATGACTGTTATTTTAGCCACTAACACAAAAAAACCCTTGACAATCAAAATGCATTTTTTCAACCTTCTTCATCCAGACAAGTAAGCAGTCATCAATTACAGTCCCACACATGAAATACAAATTTAGCAGTACAGAAATGAAAACTAAAGCAATTTGTACCTTTACTATTCCAAAGGGGAATCATTCTTGCTCTGTTTAGTATGAAATATTTCCTCTCTTGAAGTCAAAGTTACATCAATGTCACCGACCTTAAGTTGAATCATAGTAAGATGATATCCTGGCATTCCTGGCACCATCTCTTCATTATTGAGCTTTCTATTTACCATGTGTTTTAAAACAATGCTCAAGCATTTGTTTTCCTTAGGTTGCAGTCAAGTTTGATTTATTTGAGTTGATATCATCAAATTTAACACTAAAAGGTGCATTTTATGAAACCTGATCTTTAATTGATGTCCTTGAATGAATTAACTTTATCAGCAAAATATGTGAAATGTTTTTTACCCACTACATAATATTTCTTAATAACAGCTGTCATGACACTAACAATTTGAAATGTAAAGGCATACGAATGTCTATGGAAACATAGGTTTGTGTGAACAGCTTGGAAAACAGAAAGACATTTCTGGCTGAACATTCCTATTTCACTTCCTGCTCTTATCCTTCTTTTGTCTTGGAAAAAGCCAGAATATTAATATGGGTGTTCATTCTTCTACTGTTGATAATTTTTTTTCCCTTTTTATAAAATGATTGCTCCCAGTAATACAGCATTTCCCACCTGGATGTGCAGGCACACACATACACCCCCCTATACACAGACACATGCTGATCACAGCACATCCTAAATTAGCAGGGGAAATAAAAGAAGAGAGCTGTGTGTATTGCTGGCTCTGTCAGGAAGCCACATCTCATAAAATGCAAGGGAAATGCTCTGAGTGGGGCACCTCAATCCCCTACACACCTGAAGGTCCTCTGTGCCTTCACTGCTGGAGTGCATGCTTGAGTGTATGGGCACAGCTACCCTGAGCTTCTCAACACTTCCCTGGGTCCAACACAAAAAACTTTATCACTCTGCTGCCCAACCCACACGTCTTAATAAACTTCTGCAGCTCTTAACCAACTCCAGCACGGTGAATGAAGCCACTCATGATTTAGACTTATTTAAATGAAGGCTGAGGAGGTGCCTCTGCACCCTCCTCTTTCCCACAAACCTCTTCAAAGCTATTTCACTGCCCTTCTTCCCTTTTAAAACTCTACTCCTGGTGATGACTGAAAACATAGGTGACTAAACACCAATTCTACTGATTGGTGTTACCCCTTAATTGCCTTCTTTTTGGTTTGCTCCATCTATTGCTTTGGTCTTCCACTCAAACTGCTTGTAACAGGGATCACCTCTGGGCTGCTCTGACACAGACCAAATGCAATGTGGCTCTGAAACTTCCCTAGGCTACCTGGGCACTAAGGGCCATGCTCATCCTTCTTTATTCTAGGGAGAAATGCAGATGCTGAATTTGGGAATGTGTCCACACTTCTATCTCCACTGAGGTGAAAACAGCATTTTGTCAAGACAACTAAGCCTCAGTAATATCTGGAGAAGTTTTAAAGTTCTTCTCTCCCTCCTCGATCTAGAGAGAAAATCTAGAGCAGATATGGCTCACAGAGCATCAAAAATTAGTTGGAATACTCTGGGCTTATGTAACAAATATAAGAACCTCCATGTACCATATCACAGTCCACAATATCCACCCTCCCTGTGCAGGGCTCTGTTGTACTACCACAGCAAAGCTAATTTTGTGTGATAGGCTGGCATGGAATTATCATCCTCATTTTCCTTGAACATGAGGCCAGAATTTAAATCCAAACCCTGATGGGCTTTTTCATACAGTATTTATTGGTCTGTTTGTATGGGAAAGTCAAAATAACTGCATCAGTTCCTAAGATATTTGGCTGAACCTGATGTCTCTATTTTTGAGCATATGGTTTATTGAATTGTAATACTTTTCAAGATAATTCCAACTGCCCTGTTCTGAAGGATTAGTATTCTCAAGTAGAACATGCACAAGAATAAAGATTTTGATTGCAGCTTTAATATCAAAGTAATATGTTTCAATTGACTAAGCAGGCCAGTAACAATTTAGATAAAGGGATGCAATATAACAATTAATGAGCTATACACAAATTCCTCATTGTTCATTAACCCTTCAGAAGCTGCCTACTTGCATAAAGCCCATGTCTTCCTTTTGTCCACACTCCAAAAGATGGCAGAGTACTCAAAATATGTTGCTAAGAGGTTGCTTTAATGTATGGTAAGTTATTATGAAATAATACGTACAAAGCACTGGTAATGGTCCTAACAGGGGTAATGGAATTTACTGTAGTTTCTACAGGGTAAAATTCTAGATAATATCCATTACAAAATCAGCTATCTCAGTCAGAGCTGGGTTTACAAGATCAGTCAGCCTGGGACAAATTTCTACTTGAAAGACCAGCAGGATAGGAAAACTTCTAGGGAATGGGTTGAGCACATCTTTATTCTTGAATTCAGGCCCAGCAAAAAGCAAAACAACCCAAGGCCTACTCTGTTGGTTTGTGCAGTATTTTTCTTTAGCAGCATGGCAAACACCTCTTGCTATTGTTGCACATGTTGCAGCAACTGGTTTGATCTGGAAAAGCCCACATTCAGCAGTCACATGGTTTCATGAAAACCATCACTTTTCTCATGTAGTTCTTTGACCTTGTGAGTTGTAGTAAAAAGGCTGGAATTATGAACCCCGAAAAACATAAAAGTCCAAATTATTTCTTCCCTTTTGTTTTCTTGACTATGCCAAGATTTCTTTCTGAGGTCCTTGGGGTGGGAGCATCAGAGTTGGTTACCACAGCTGCATCTCCCCTTTGGATGTTGTCATTTCTTCCTATCCTTTTGGCTCTATTTGCCATTTGTTTGATTATTTGGCAGAGTAGTTTAGGTTGGAAATGGTATATAAATATAGATATATATTAGCAGGAGTAAGTAAGAGTATTTCTACTGATGACAGGGGTTTACAGCTTAGAACTTTTACACAGTGGGTTACAACTTAGAACTTTTCATTACTGAATTTGACATTCAGGTGACCTACATACAAATGACACAAAATTACCATTCCTGTTTTACAGATGGGGAGCGGAGATGTGAGGTATATTAAAGAGGTTTTCCCAAGACTCTGCAAGTCTTTAACTGAGCCAGAGCTCAAGCAAAGGCTCCTGGAGGCCATCCCAGCATCCCATCCTCCTGGCAACTGAAAACACTAAAAGGTCATAAAAGTGTATGAGACAACTGAGTGAATCACGTCTGTAATTCATTCACTCGAGCTTTGTTTTCATTCATAAACTCATCAAAGATCAGAGTCCCTGAAGTGAGTTATAGTCCCGTCTCCACTGAAAAGCTGTTTGTTAATCTCAGACAGACCTCTGCCTTTACGGCTATGCAGTGGGTGCAGTTAATATACTTTCATTTCCCTTTTTATTGTTAGCTCAGATATTAATGATGTCAGCTGTAATGCCAGCTCCAGCAATAGGCTGGGGTTAAACCACAACAAGAATACCTGTACAGAGCAGTGTCCCACCTGCACAATGAATGGATCACCTTTTCTACAGTGCTTGTGCAAATGTCCCTCCAAACATGTGGAAGTCAGAGACCCTTCAAATTAAATGGATTTTGGGCCAACTCTACTCTTCCTAGCTCTGAATCCCCAACCAATTTATTGGACCAATATTGCTTGATGTTCACACACAGACATGAAATAGCCTCTTTTAGCTCTTCATCTGAGCATCAGAAAGTTGGGAGTGGAGGAGTCTGCAGGGCAGGAGCTAGTTTTTCCAATGGAGCAGAGCAGCCCAGGAAGAGATGTCTTGTGGCTGTGGCTTCCTTGCAGCTCATGGACAAGGTAGCAATCCTTTTGCAAATTAAAGGTTTATCCCAGGCAAGTTATTAAAATTTTTCCTTAGACAGAGAAGGAAAGGTCTGCATCCACAAAGGAAAAGACTCCCTTGCTCTAAGTAGAACTTAGTGACCAGTAAAGATAGAGAATATATTCTTAAAAATAAGTACTTTCTCATAAAACAGAAGACCTTTGACAACCTGGTTCCAAAGCATTTGTAATTGCTAAAAATTGCTAATTGTAAGGAAATTAGTGCACTAGGATTGCATTATCCCAGGAGATTGTGGTCATGTAGGTTCCTGTGGCTGATAGGTGTAGCTTTTTCAGTTGTTTCATATAACATTTGTAGGTATAGCAAAAATGAAATTGTTACTGAGATTCACTAGTACCATGAAATTATAAATTTTAATTTCAAAATGTTTGTATACAACGAAACAAATTCAAGGTGGACAGTAACAATATTCAAAGTACAAGTAAACATAAAAGGAGACAGACAAAAAATAACCCATCATGTTACAGCTGGGACTCTTGACTACTTTGGAAAAAAGATTTCAGAAAAAATCCTACTCTGCATTTTCTCCCCTGGTACATCAAAGTTAAAAATCAAATCAATACCATCTTAGTATTAGATGGTGGTGACAGCATGAGGACATCAGTGTTGTAATTAAAAAGCCATTCAGCTCAGTTGGTAAAATGTAATTTTAGCTGTAGTCACTGGCTGTTTCTAAGCAATCTATTTACCCCAAAAGGTCCTCAGGTATGGACTGAAGAGTGTGAAATGATCGAGTTTTAGTTATCCTCATACATAACAAATTTCAATTATAATTCCTACTGTAAAAAATGTTACAATAATATTACGCTAAGTCCCTGTGCTAACTGACAGCAGGGATAGAAGAAGAGGAAGAAACTTTCTCTGCTTTACTGCTTTCATTAGTCTCCTTTTCCATGGGACTTCTTCCCTGAACCTGTAGAGGGGCTAATCCCAGCTGGTGATGAGACAACACCCTGTGCTGCTCTGGTCCATGGCCCACACCAAGAGACCATCGTGGAAAAATTGCTGTGAGATTTCCCCCTGCTCTGACAAGGACAGTCACAGGAATGTCCCTCATTGCTTAAAGACTGGCAGAGCTCTGGCTTCAGATGCTGCTCACAGGAAAAGCTTAGGGCCACTCATTAAAATAGCAGCTAAATTATTGGTAAGCAAAACTAAGTGAAATGCACATAGCATTTAACTTTCTAAGCTAATATCATCAACCAATTAAACCAACTAGCCTGAATTAAATATTAAGCTTATTTACAGATAAGAAAACTGAGGCAGAAAATCAAAAGGCCAGTTTTGAGGCTAGCACTTTAAAACTGTTCTACAATCAGCATTTCTTTTGGGTTAACTTATTTCTTTCTAAAATGCTGTGTGCCCATAAGCAACTTTGTCACAGTTGTAAATCATTTGATGTTCTACTGCACATTATGAAATTCACAGAGATGGGCCTGTCCTCAATGCCACAGGTGTGCCTGCATTCCCAACCCCATCCATACCCATATCCCCATCTGTATCCACACCTCCTTCACTGTTTGCACAGCTGCTTGCTTCTCCAGCTGCTTGGCCAGCTCCAAAGGTCCCCTCCACTGTGTCACCCTATTACAGCGGCCTGAGTGGGTCGCTGCTGGTGAGAGAGAGACGGTGAATCTTGTATCTTGATCAGAAGGCTGAATTTATTAATATATGATATATAATACATTATTACTATACTAATAGAATATAGAGAGAGGTTTGCAGAGCTGCTAGCTAAGCTAAGAATAGATAGAAAAGAATCCACAACAAAGTTGTGTCCAGGGACTCAGTCCCCTGGCTTGCACTGATGATTGGCCCTTAATTATAAACATAGAAAATGAGCCAATCAAGGTGAATCCTATTGCATTCCACAGCAGCTGATAATAATTGTTTACCTTCTCTTTGGGGGCCTCTGGCTCCCGAAGACACAGAAATATGAAAGAAAAGGATTTCTGTGGAGAAATGTCTGCGACATCACCCTGCCACAGACTTACCCTGGAGGGAGCCACCTGGATGGTTACAAGCAAGTGCTGCTTCAGAACCCCATAGCCATCCTTCCCCTCTTCTCAGCGGGCCGGGGGCAATGGGATACTCTTCCCCATCAATCACAGAAAAAACTGTGGCACCAACACATGGAACTGAGGGTGTGCAGGCTTTTGGAATAGTTTATAAACATCTTCCAGAGTGTGACAAGACTTCTAGACCTCAGGAGATCTGTGTCTGTATTAGCTAGTTGCTGTAGCCAAGGGCTTCACAACTCATCTCCATGTACCAGTGGGGCGCAATGCAGGCCAGCAGACTGGTTTTGAATGCCAGAGCTTATCAATCTGATAAAATCACAATCTGTCAGAGATTTGGAGATCCAGCAGGTCCCCAAATCACAGGTCGGACTGGTTGGCACAGGGAATGTAAGTTCAGTAGTAAAAGCAATAATTTTGGGTAAATATGGAATAAAAGTTTCTTTTTTTTTTTTTTTCCCACAAAGGGCAGAAATAAAAGTAGAAGCAGAGATATAATCCATGTGCTTAATTCTGTGCTAGACCTTACAGTAAAAATAGGAGATGTTCAGATAAAAAGACAAATCACACTGCAATATGCAGTGCAAATGCATATGCAACTTGTCATTTTCTACTCTCTATTCTTGTCATAGTAGCTATTATTCTCTCACCTTTGCTCAGTGGCACTAGCAAAAGCAGTGGTGGGCAGCTAGGAATACCATATATGTTACAAGGCAGATGGTTAGAAGCACAGCCACTTCAATTGTAGTGTCAGATACAAAGTTTAGAACCATTTTCCCGATTCTCAATTTCATCAGCACCATCAGACTTGAGGCAGTGAGCTAAATGGGCCAAGTCTCACAGAACAGAGGTTTCCATCCCTTTGGGTTGCTGCAGGATGCAGGTTATTGTATGCTGCATGTTAAGAAGTGAAAACATAAATTAGAGAGTGTGCCATAATCTGGCATGCAGATGACTCCTGTTCCTGCAGCAAAGAGGAGGCACCAGGAAAGCAGCAGCAAGAAAGGAAATTTTCTTGGTTTCTCACATCCTCTCTCTGCAGAACTCTTCACTCCTTGGGGGGAGGTGCTGCACAGTGGCATCCTTTAAAGGAAGGTCAGCTTGCAGAAACACACATACAATTACTGCCCTGCCTCTGCTGCTTCTCTTTAGCTAGTCAAGCCAAGTCCCTAACAACCCCATTATACCTGGTATTTTTTCCTTTTCCTTGAAAATTGCCATTGCTGCTCTGTTTCCTTTCCATATATGTTTCCTTCTTATGACAGCTCAGAAGGTCTACCAGAATGGGGGATCTTATGCTATGTCTGTCACAGTTTGCCATGGCCAAACCCAGTGAAATCTGAGTAGAAACATTCCCAAATGTATGGAAAAAAAAAATCACAATTTTATCACTGTTTGCATGGCCAGGTTAAAATTTAGGGGCAAGCTGCTTGGGTTTTAGAGCAGCTGCTGACACAGAGAAGTGACCGGGGAGTGGGGCCCTCACTGTCTCTGATTTGCATCAGAGGGAAAATGAACCCAGAGAAGAGAGGACGTGTTCAGACAACGCTCACACACATCCCAAGGGAAGGGTGAAATGGTGGAAGAATACAATGATGTGTTCTGAAGCATGGTAAATGGGAGAGAAAAGGACAGAGAAGGGTTAGAGGGAGCTCATAAGGATGACTGAGAGGCAAACAGACCACCCTGGTGGCTATTGGGGAGGGCAAAAAGCCTTCCTCAGCCTTTGGTGCAGCACACTGTCCAGCCTGTCAAACTGCCTCATTTTGGGGTACAAATCTCCCTCTATTCCTGCAAGGCAGCAAGGACAAGGGGAGTACTGGAATGCTCCAAATGTCCCCTTTTGCTGTCCTCTGAGAAGAGAATATCCATTAGCTTCCCATCTGCGTTGCTTCATATGGTCTTGAAGGCACAAACTCATCTGTGCAATGGTTATTTTTGGGTTTTTAAAAGATTCTAACTTACTGTATTGACATACAGTGATCACTATTTCTCCCTCCTGTCAATAGTTAAAACAACATTAATTGACTTTGGATTTATATTCATGGTATGTATCTGGAGGAATTAATTAAAATATCCAGGTTTACTGCCATAAAAACCAAATATGGACTACAGCAGATGCCATGTACAGTCTTGTAGGACCCTTGTGATGCACTGGAAGGGCTTCTCATCACAAAGTGACCAGTACCTTACTCATTACCCACATGTGCCTATCTATTCAAAATTAAGAGCAAAACATGTTCCTCACCCTTTCTTAGGCGCCTTCTTCATTTCTGTGTACAACATTCAGCTGAACAAGCTGTTAAGTGGGAAAAGGAGTAGGAGGTGACCAGCTTTCCCTTCATCCTTTCAACTAGTGAGCAAAACAGCACACAGTAACTATCAGGGGGAGCACATATTTTTTAGTAGCCTGCAGGCTAAACATCCCTCCTCCATCTACCTATCTTCCCAGCGCATGTTGCACTGTCACTCCCTAAGTGCTCAGAATATGCAAAAAGAGCTCCCAGGAAAGCCTGAGGAGCAGAACTCAACCTGGCTCTTCCAGGATAGTTAGATGAATATCAGTACTTCCTTTTTCTGCCCATATATATAAGAAAAAATGTCATTTTATCACTGCAACAGACAACGCAGTATTTCTCAAGACTGAAGGATCCTAAGCTATGAAATACCTAAACTACAAACTGCTGATATTCAGGAAAGTGTAAGAGGGCTTTTGTACTGATTTTGTACTGCTCCCTAGATATCCCCTCCTGGCCACTGTTGGGCACAGGCTGCTCAGTAAGGTGGCTCTTTGGTCAGACTTGATGCTGGGAAGTTCCCTAAGAGCTTAAATGATTTCCAGACTTCTGAAACACCTTAGTATTGGTGATCCTTCTATGCCAAGCCTTGCAGCAGGATGAGGAGATGGTCTAATGTGCTCACAGAGTGCAAAACCTGGTGCCTAGGACACAGAGTATCTGCATTAATAACCTCAGCACACTTTGGATGCATTTATGTGGGTGAATCAAACATGCCCAGGACTGTTTTCTGGCCAGCTGGCCTGGAACAGCTTAAATCCATAAATACACAGACTGCCTAATGGGAATGGTCTCTGGACTGACCAAACTTCTGTAGCATGTCCAGGAATTGGGAGAGCACTAGTAGGACTGGTCAAAACTGTGCCAAGGACCCTTCTAGCAATTTAATGGTTCAGACAATCAAGTTTCAGTGCCAGAGGATTTTCATTCAAGTTGTTTCATTTACTTGGGTAGCATTAGCCTTAGGGAATCCAAAAGTCTAAGCTCATTGACAGCCTTCTATATATCATCTACTCTTATTAGCAAGAGTAATAGCATTTTCTTGATTGATGTACATTTCCTTACACCAGCTTTGAAATGGTCTGCTCTGAAGGAGCAATCAGGAGTGGCAAGTTTCCAGGTAGTCCCATCTACTGCCAGTCAGCCTAGGTCTGAAGCTCTATTGTCCCTGCCAGCTGGACAAGCCTAAAAGAACCAAACAAAATTGTTCATAGAAAGAAATAGGTCAGCAGCCTTCACATCTCTTCCTCCTTAATGCTTTGGTTGAGAGCATGGGTGCCCATAGGTTTGCGGTGACCTGCTTGTGGCTGGCACCCCGGCCATCTTTCCTCCAGGGTGCCTGATCCTGCCCTGGAAGTGGTGCTGGCTGCAGAGAGCAGAGGGATGTTGGCATAAACTAGGACAGCTATGGAAGCTGTATTTTTTGACACTAGAACTCCTTTGACTTTTACAGAGAAGAAAATGTCACCCAAAAAAGCATAATGGAACACCCTATGAAATGGGAATTTTTACCATGGAGCTAGCAAGAACACAGCTCTGCACTGAGTTTCTATCCCTGTTCTTTAGCAGCTGACTGCGTGCTGTTTTGCCATTCTTTTAGCAGATGGCAAAGGCACTTAATCTGAAACAGCAGGACTTCTCTCTCAAACAAATACAAACATTTCCTGCAGAACACAACATGATGTAAACCCAGTGGCCAGAGTGGTTTTCTGCTGATGTGTTCCCAGGGCTCTAAGCAGTATTTGCAGACAGGCAGCTCTTGAGTCCCAGGCCACGGTGAGTAGTGGGAAGCTTTCACAGCAGAGCCACTGTGTGGGGAGGACTCTGCTCCAGAACTCCACCATGGGTCCCATCTGAAGCTCCCCATCAGTGCAGGCCCAATCCTGCATTTCAGACTGGTACAGGTCTCACAGAAGTAATCTGGGAATCTTTTCAGTTGATTTGTAGTGTCATGCAGGCTCTCATCCCCAGGAATGCATGAACAGAAGGTCTCCAAGTCATAGCGGGAGCACAGGAAATCACTGGATCCCCATTTTTTTTCTTTATAATTGAGACAGATTAGAGACAGTGTACCCTGTTCTTGGCAATCTCACATTTCCATCTTTTTCCCAGCTTTGGCTAAGCAGAGACAGCATTTAGCTCAGGAGCAGCAGGCGGACTTACACTCTGATGTAGGATAGTTGCATAATGTCATGTGTTCTCTTCTGTTCTCCTTCCTCACCTCACTGGGGATCTCTTGTGATAAAAACAGTAAAAGGCTCTTGATTTATTTTGCTGACTAGAACATTTCATTATATTGATTCAGCTCATGAAAGCCTCACAAGGAAATGGAAAATAGCCCATTATTTTTAATTTCCAATTGGAAAAGTTACAACACATTTCTATTTATGATGTGCTTTTTTTTTCTTTTTTAATCTAAATCATCAAATTCAGCACTTATTTTTAGAACAGTCTATTTCCATCGTTAAGGAAAGACTAAGGTTTGAACTTGTGTTTCTCTGTATCACAAGCTGCTGAGGTTCAAAGAAATTATTCATATATATTTTGCAGAGAGTTGGTGAGGAGGTGAAACTGCCAAATATCCTGAACTTCTCTATTTTGGGAAAAATGGTGGGCTAGGATGATCTTATAAAATATATTCACGGCTTAAATTGAACAATTTAACACTCTGAAGCTTAAGTAAAAAATTAATAGAAGGCAAATCTTTGAAGTGGTGGCATGTGTGTAAGCCTCTTGTCCCCTGCAGCCAAAAAAAAAGTCATCAAGGCTTCAGACAAGCAGTATTAAGCATTTGAATTCTCCACAAAAGTATTCGTGATGTAGAGCAATTACTTGTTTCTGATATTAGCAAGAAGTTGCTCAAATGTGTTTATTTTGCCTTTCTCTGTATAATGTCCTTTGGAATATGTGCTTTACATGACTTCTGCCTCATGGTAGATTCATCTTTTGTGGTGTAATCATATATGTCCATGCACATTCACATGTGTACACATATTTATACACACACACACTCACAGAGAACAAATAAACGAGATGGCCAGAAATTCTTGGCATGCTCTCTGTTATTTCTGTGTTGCTCTTGCTTGAAGCACATTTAACATTTTACTTGACTTGAAAACTTAGTAAGGTAGATGGATTAAAGAAAAAAAAAGCCAAAGGTTGAAAGGATGAATAGCTTAGAGAATAAAGCATCGGGCACTTACAGTACTGCTGGCACTGAATGCAAGGAATCAGTCCTGCAGACCTCAAAAGGGTGAGGAATGAAACTCAAACACACCCAGTTTGGTCAGCCCCGAAAACCTAACTGAACAAAGACATCCCAAACCTGCAGCTTGGGTTAAAGAGCTAAGACACTAATCCAGTACAAAGGGCTTTATTCAGACTGTTTACCCTTTTGTATGTATGTATATACAATCAAAACTAATTTTTTTTCAGACCCTGATGTGAACCAGTGCTCTATACAAATCTGTGGGGAAAAAGTCCAGCAAGTTATTTCACTGACAAAAGTGGCCTTTATGTTGCTTCAAAAGTGGCCTTTACTCTTTGCAAAGTTCCTTTAGAATAAGGTCTGCGAGGAATTTTGTGGAAAACAGAGCTACTTTACAGTATTTTCTCCGCATTGACTCTTTAAACATACTAAATCTGTGCTTTGTTAACTCAGCATTCAAATGTAGAGAAATCCAAAGAGCAGGTCAACTTTCTGTCCCTAGCGACAGCTTTCCCTCTCAACAGGCCAATGGCCTGGTCACACAACCTAACCTCCTGCCCTGGAAGATTTATCATCAGCTTTGCATATGTCCTTGTCACTTTGAACTAAATGAGGCTGCTCAACTGTGCCCTAAAATCTAGTGCCTGTGTGTGCCTTTGCTCGACTGAACCCCGAAGAGCTCTAAGTGCTGAAAGCCAATTGTAGGTGTTTTGCTCTCCATAGTGTATCCCAAATTTAGTGTAGCATGTATCTTGCTGTCTTGATTGAGGGCAGGCTCTTCAGGGAATGAGCCACCTTTTATTCTCTGTAGTTTTCAGAGCACCAGGACTCTAACTTCAGATGGGGCCTTTAGGTGCTACCATGATATGGAAAAATAAAAGACAATACAAAATGGTGCCAGCAAAGGAAATGAAAGATGTGAAAGGTAATAAATAAAGCTAATTTAATCCATCTGAAAACAACTGATTAAACCAGCAAACAGATCAGAAATAAGGTAAAAAATGGAAATCTTTCCATAAACATTTTCTACCTTTCTCAGAGGAGCAGTGCAAAGATGATGTATCACTCATCCCTACACAAACCTTGCTTTGATTTATTACCTCTTAAATAAAAAAAAAGACAACCTCTGTGATTTTTGTAGCAAACTGTTTTTGCATCACTTCTCAAGAGAAATCCATGCCTGTACTCACAGACCTTACATATATCTCCTTAACTTGTAAAAATACAAGCTTCCAAGACTTTCCAGAAGCTGGATAAGGAACAAATAACATGGATCCAAACCTTCTGCTTCTTGTCTGCGGACATTACGTATATTGCTGTGAATATAGAGCTGAAAGACTATTCAGATGCAAGAAGGCAATACTCAATTTCTCCTCCCAAAGACAGTTTCTTTGTCAGAATTAGAGGAATTCTAAAGGGCTTTTCACTTGCACAAAAAGCCGCCTGCCAGCAATGATCATGGTTAAACAAAAAGCATGTCCAATAGAGCAAGCCACTCATGTGACTATCATTTGCAACCCAGGTACTGGGAGCAAACGCTGGCTACATACTTTGATCTAAATATACCCCAATTAAGGTTTGACTGATTATCTGCGCTCACAGAGTGGAGGTAGGCAAATTTAACAAATGGCAACGAGGAAACTTGGGTTTATGGAGTAATTTAACAAAGGCAACATAATGGCAATAACATAGGAGCAGCAGACCACCTGCTCCTCAGCTGGGTTCACTTTCTCATGGACCTGTCACACTGTAGAGCTCCTCACACAAATAAAACAAGAAATAAGTAATTCTCCTGGAGAGCAATTGTTAAACCACCAGTCCTGAAATATACCGTGATGGAAACTGATCTTAAGAGACATTTTTTAAACCTGTTTGAGGAAATCAAAGGTCTCATTGATTAAAGCAGAGTTTTTAACCAAGAGAAGTGTGAAAACAACCATTTCTCCCTTTGAAAATTACATATGGATATTGCCAAAAACCTCTAAGTGCAGAATACCTTCGTGAAAACAGCCTACAGTAAATAATGGAACACATTAGCTTTTCTTTAAGCTCTTTAATATCACTATTTAACATGATTGTCAAGATTCAGATTTTTGTTATTTGGGTAAGTTATAATTTGATATTTCAATTTTGTGTTGGCTGTTATGGAATTATTAACGTATTTGTTTAATCACTACTGAGCGACACAGACTGAAATTTAGAAGTAAGAAGTACAATAACACATCTTAAAATCATGTTGTGCCATGAGTTTGATACCAAACGATCTAGAGGACAAAACTGTGATATGAATTTCCTTTCTTGTTTTGGTGGATGAGAGGAAAGAGGCTAAAATGTAATGGAAAAGTGGCATAACCAGGCAAAGCTCTGAAAACACTATTAGCAGGAGGTTATTTTACATTTGTAAAGGAAAAGATAGGGAAAAAATCAGCCATTAACAGTTGCTTCAAAGACTCAAAGACTGTTGAGATGGGATATTTTCCCAGAACATTTGGCCTAGATCCTAAGGGACTAATTTTATTTTCAGGTGACCTATGGATGTGAGTCAGCACCTCGGGTAAGCATTTGAAAACAGATGCCCATGCACCATTTATTCCTTGCCTCTTGCCACTGAAATAAATGACAATTAATATGCACATCTGAACATGCATACTCACTGTGGGACTGCAGGCACCAGAGACCTTTGCTTCATTGTCATAATGTGCTTTTTCCCATGAGTAAATTTACTGCTAATTCTTTCAGCTCTCAAAACTGAGCATTGTTAAAAACAGAAAAGAAATTAAAAAAAAGAAAAAAATATTGCTCAGACACTGTTGGTGAGAAATCCTAAAGTTTTGATTAAAAAGATGTTGACACAGATGTTGGGAGAGCCTGCAGACTGGATTTCCTGGAGAGAGTAAGCAGAGTAAGGATTTAACTCACCTCATTTCAGAAGGCTGAAACATAGATATCCTAACCACTCTGTTTTTTCTTCAGTGAGGGTAGAGAAAAAAAAAATCTTTTCAGTGAACCATTCACCTTAAGTTTTTTAGCTACGCTGCTTGAATTGCCTCTAGAGGGGCCTATTTTCCACCATTACAGTGAAAGTCTAAATTAAGGAGCTTCAGCTGAGATGACTAACTCCTAGGCATCAGCTTTAGGGTAGATCTCTTCAAAATATCCATGGAGCTTTCTTGCATGTCAGGAAGGCTCTGGTTGGTGCATGTTGGGATACTGGATGCCTTTAGGGAAGCCTGCACATGAAGGTAAAGCAGATGGCTCCCAAACTTACAAACAAATTGTGAGGAAAGAAAAGGGATCTGTTTGGAATGGAGCTGGCTGTGAGAGGCTCAAATCTGGATCTAGACCTGGACTTTGGGATGCAAGAGCCACTGGAAAAGAGAGGCCAAAATTTGGCTCAGGGTTGGCACTGCTCTGCCAGTGGTCACAAGAAGTCTCAGGTCAGTGCTTGGTGCTTAGTGCCACATGCAGCCAAGTGCCTCCACATGGTGAGAGCAGCTCAGGGACATGTGTCAGCATAAACTCACAATTTCTTCTATTCATTAGCTACTGTCACAACTGGGACATTACTTTAAGGCAGCAGAGATTTGGGGGGTGTGTCTGTTAATCTTACTTTACTGTGAAATGTTCATGATAGTCCTTTTGCTATCAAGATGTAATGCTGCTGATTAAATTACAAATGACACACTACATCAATTCTTATTAGAGATGCTCAGGTCTCTGAGTATGTACACTCATGTGGCTGATACCCTTCTTGCCCATTTCTCATACCATTCAAGCCAGTAATTATCAGCAAAGATTTCAGAGCAGACTTGAGGCAGTCACGCATCTCACTGTCAATCAAGGGTTTTATTTTTTTTGGCAATGTTTATGTGATATCAGGGGTCAGAGGTTTTTAACCCTACTTCCCCTGGTGAACTATTACAATCCTCTGCTGGATTCTGCTGGGAAAGGAACATATCCTATTATGCTGCTATCAATTCTTCATCTTGTAGCTTCGCTTCACAATTCACAGATATGATATCATTAAGGCTGAAATTCTACCGCATGTTGAACCCTTTGTTTATTTCACTAAGACCTGAAAGATCTTGGGACTAGGCTTCAGATATGATGAGACCTGTCAAAAATGAATTCACCAATTTTTGTGTACTATCAATATTTTATTACTTAATGGTAGTTTAAGGCTGTACTAGATACAGCTTGTTTGTAACTAGTCTGAAAAATGAGATTATCTTTTGCAAACAGTTGCCTTTCATCCTTTTCACCCAAAACACAAATACATTTGGCTGAAAACTGAAAATGTTTCATTATTTAATGTGATTGTTAAATTTTTTTATTGTGATAGGGAAGAACTTTCTGTGGGAAAAAAAAAAAAAAAAGAAGTTATGAAATGAACAGGTTATTCAGTGAAAAAAATCCACTTTGGTAGAAAATTCTTGGCCAGGCTGTTTCTTTACAATCATTGGAGCCCTACACATGCACTCTATGAAAAGTTTATAAGTCCTGGATAACCTCTATGCGTGGATAAACCAAAAAATGCAGCATGGTAGTTACTGAGAGTGGCACTTCAGCTATTCTGGTTTTATGGCTGATTTAGAAAATAATATATATATATGTAAAAAAAAAAAAATCATCCCTTTTTAATTTTCTACCAAGCTACAATATGATGAGAACACAAAGTTCCCCTCAGTAGAATTCTCCAGCACAAACTTGGCAAAAATTTTCAAGCAGTGCTGTGACAGCAGAGCTGAGAAAATGAAACACATACAATTGTTGACAAGTAATGTGATTCTTAATAGAATAATAAATAGAAGTCACCAAAGCATTTTGACCAATAAAAGAGTAGTTCCTTTGTATAAAATTGACTTACAAACATATAAGACAGAGAAGAGTGGGTTTTTAGTATGATGCTGCAGAGGCACAAGGGCACTGACACAATCCTAGAGTCGCCTTTTAATAAGTGAAGTGTTAGGGGGCTGGGCAACCCATGGGGGTGACACGGAGCCGCTTGCTTCCAGGTCACTGCTCTGAATCTGGCCCCTGCTGATGCCAGTGAGAGCCGTGACTCTCTGATGCCTGCTTGGTGGCCTTCAAAACTTGTCCTTTCTTGGGTGCAGCACCACGGGTGCTTGCTGTCACTGTGGCAGGAGCAGAATGGGGACTGTGGGGCTGGGCCTGGTGCTGTGCGCACAGAGGGACGGTATGGGCAGAACATGCTGCTCCTGAGCCCACAACCCTGTGCATCGACTGCTGTGCTGGTGCAGCTGTGTTGGCAAAGATGCTCCCTGCAGAACTCCAGTCTTGAAGACAGAGTGCTTTATTCTGCATGGCTGTTCCTCAATATCATTCCTGGAAAGTTTTCAGTAAGTGAGCTAATCCTAAAAAAATTTTGTTTTAGAGTAGGTCATTCTTATGCCATTTTATGTCTATTCCCCCACCTCCCATACTGTGCACCACCTGGGAGCCCAACAGCAAACTCATAAAACAGCATTATATTTTCTAGCTATTTATTTATTTGCTACACTTACTTTCTAATGGAGTGTGTGCAACATCATATTTAAAACATGACCTTAGAAACTTAAAAACACATCCATTTTTCCCAAAGAATATACAGCTGCCAGAGAAAAGGGGACATTCAGTAAACTGCATGTCACTATCAGCTATTGATAGCCAGTGATTTGTTCTGAATCCAAAGGCTAAACCAACCCTCATGCTGCTGTATGTCAGATGCAATTGGTCCAAAGTCAAAGTTTTACAGCTCAGACAGGGCGCACTTTATCCTTCAGGCTGCTACTTAAGATAGCCATGACCCTGAGGAGAACCAGTCAACAAAACAGACAGACAAGAGGATGTGATTTGTATGCATCCCTGAGCCTGCTCAAATCACCTCTGACCTTCAGGTCAGGCTGCAAATGACAGCAGAGTGCATGCACCTGATCAGACAGCACATTCTCATTAGAAAGCCTGGGAAAAGGGGGCAGCTACACTGTGTTTACTCATAGACCAAATGCAATCTACCCAGGAAATGAGAAGAAAAAGATCAATTTAGCTCAACAGAAGGATGTGAGCAACATGTAAGTATGTTATGAAATTCCATATCAAACTGCTTATTCTTATAAACCCAGATGGGAGCTCTCTGCCTGGGTGAGTCACCAAGAAGACAGGTTAGCAACAAAAAATGGGTATTTATTTGTGCACAATACTATCCTAGGAGCCTTTATTGGGGTGCATAACTTCTAATAGACTGAGATCCACGGTCAAAGACATTTATAGGCTTGATTTGCTGCTGGTACTAGTTGATGATGAGTGCAGTTTGCTGATTTGACTATTTGTAGTCGTTGCTACTAATTTACATCAGTATATGTGAATTTACCCAGTAGAGAGGGCTGGATTTATCCAGCAGAAGGGCAGTGTTCACATGGAAATCCAGGCTCTCCTAAATGTGGTTGTTTGGATATGGCAGCCTGTTAAGTTACCAGAAAGATCAAACCTATGATTTTTCTGCCAGGCTCCTGAAGGTATCTGCGCTGAGGTTTTGGTTTTGGACAATTTCCAGCACACTTGGACCAAGTCTGTGATTTGAAGTGTGTTTGGTGACTGTGTTACTTTGTGCAGAGACTGAGGGCCACTCTTCATTGGTCCAAGTTGGCATTACATTTCTAATAAATTTAATCTGGCATTAGACTGAAGGCTGCAGTGCTGCCACGATCCATCTATGCTAACCAGGCCTGCCGATGGCAGCGAGGGACCTGTGGCACGGCACACGGCATCGCTCGTGCAGACACTGAGGGAATGTGACTCATGCCTCCACTTGTCAGGGGCTGCAAGGACTGTCTGGCCTCAGCATCAGGGGCTGTATTGGGAAAGTGCTGCCCACCTATTGCCTCCTCCCAAAGGAGATCAGCTTAGCGTGCAACTCATCCAACTCAGCCACTTCTGCTTCCAGCCCTTGCAGTGCCACCTCCCTGCTCCATCCCACTTCTCTGCCCAGGCATGAGACATGGCACTGATTGGGCCAGGCAAGACTTCTGGTGCAGTCTGACTGCAAACCGACTCTAGCATGGAGGCTACATCCCTCCTGTGCAATCCTGGACAACAGTAAATTTAGAGAGTCCTCCTGGATCCAATCTATCTCTAGGACACACTAGAAGCATACACTGGTAGGCTTCCTGAGTGTCTGGCACATGAAGCTGCTGGCAAAGAGGTCAGCACCATGACCTATAACTACTCTCTTCTGAGAACAAAACTGAATGGTGTTATGCAGTAATGAATGATGCTCCTTGCTAGACATGAGATTTTGCCATAAACATGAGATGGGAAACAAGGCTGAAACAGGATTTAAGACTGGTCCTTTGCTTGGGTTGAGTTGGGACTCAGTGTGTGAAGCTTAGTTATTTTGCATTTTCTACACAGATCCACACATTTATGACACTTTTTAACTATGACATTTAGATTCATGTTTTCCTCTGGTGATATCCATGTCAGCAGAAAGTAAAGGAATCCTACACAGTGGGGTTATTTTAGTATCATTCCTGTGAATTAAATAAGTGCCTTTTCTAAAGCTCTCAGTATAGATAATATCTGGTGACAGACATATTCTGGAGAGGAGCCATCCTTACTTTTACATAGGTGTCAAACTACTCATGTTATGACATTAATGTTGTTTGCAGGCTTACTAGACAACCACAGAGGCCTGTGAGTATATTTGCTCCTGACTGCAAGGCATTTCAGCACCCTGAGCTGGAGAAGACAGAGAATGCCTCTGACACAGCTACCCTGTGCAGACAAAGAAAGAAAAAAAGTGTCCCTGTGTGTACCATGAACACTCACAGCAGTCTGGATTCCTAGTAAAATCCTTTCCAGTGTGCTGGCCACAGTTCTAGGGAGACGAATAAAAATAGACTTTGTTGCTGGAATAAAATAAGAACAGAGGAACAAGAGGACAGCTGTACTGAACGAGACCAAAGGTCCTTCTGCTCCTGTCCCTGACAGTGTCTAGTAATAACTGCTCAGGGAAAGACTGTGAGGAGAACAGCATGGAGTGACCCTTCCCATGGCAGTCTGCTTTCAGCTATCTATAATTTAGGAATTTCCTGACACAGATGTGGTTATCCACTGGACTTTTATTTTCTGGCTTTGTACAGTTGCTTTTAGAGCCCATTTGCCTTCCACATCCTCTTCTAGGGAGGAGTTACACGGTACAAGGAGCCCAAGCATGCCTTATGTTAAAGGGGGCTTTTGTTTGTCTTAGAATTACATTTAGTAATTTTGTTTGGTGTTTCTCAATTACCAGACCAAGAGAAATTGCAAGATCCTGATTAGACTAGGACGAAAAGTCACGAAGCCAGAAAATCTTCCGGTTGTTTATCTTTGTCGTGGTTTCTTCTGCTTTACAAGCCACACAGTCGGTGAGCTGCATCATGCTAATAGCAGCATATTAAAAGTACAAGAAGTGACAGCAAAGTCTAGAAAGAAATGCATTTTTGTATTGCACATGCACCTGTAGGTATGTGCCCAAGACATGGGACAAAAGATTTTGAGTGCTTACTGCAATGTGTCTCACAAACTGCACATCCACTTTCAAAGGCAATGGAAAGCCAGGCATTTTACAGGGATCTTTCTCCCAAAAGAAGAAGAACGTGGCCAAATACTTTTGTTTCATCTTTGGTAATAATTTCATTGCAGTTTGTTTCTCTGCTTTGTCACCCATAAAATTTAACTAATGACATCCCAACTATGAGCCCTGCACAATAGTAACATGTATAATGGATAGGATATAGATTATGGAGAGCTAGGCAAAGCAGAGAGATTGCTGTTTTCTTCAAGTTTCAGCAGTGATGACAAGTAGAGAGGTTTATGTTTTTGTGAACCACTGGGCTTTCCAAGTTTTCCAGACAAACTGATCAATTCATATGTAAATAAAATATATCATATCCTATAAGAAAAGAGCAGTTGATAAAGAGGATCTAGCACTGAGGGTCTTTATGACCAAGAGAGGGAAGAATTTCTTTGTGTCACTACAAAATGTTACTCTGCCCCTCAAAGGAAGGAGACAGAAGGCTAGCTCTATGCAAAAGCCTGACTGCATGTGACTGACCCAGCAGGAGAAGGGCTGGCTCTCTTTCTCGGGCTCCTTCTGTTGCAAGACACAGATCCTAAGTACGTGCCGGATGCCTCTGCCTGGTTTCTTGGGGGTATTCAGGCCCAGTGATACATTTTAGAACAAGAAGGGGAATGAGCAGACCAAAAATGTAAAGCACAAGCTGTTTCTCTTGAACTCTGTTGCTCTGCTGAAAGCAGAGCATAGCAAGTACATGTGCGTTTCCCTTCTTTTATGTTACACACCAATGGTGACTCCTGCTCTTGTTACTATAAAAGATTTCATCCTTTTCGTTTTTCCTTTTAAACAGCAGTTCTTATTTAAAATTATCTTGTCCCTTCTGAAATGTGCTTTTTCAGGGTGAGTGAGCCTAGAACAGCTTGAGAAAAAATACAGTCCTTCCAAGTTGGACTGCATCTCATCAAAGTGTTTTTCCCCTTAGGATTTTATGGAATGTTACCTCACTTTATGACAGTTCACATCACAGTGTAAATGCTGAACATTTCTGTAAGTGAGGCAATGCACTGTGAAATGTCAGGCAAACGATAAAATCAATAATCTGCAAGTTACCAAAGAGAAACTAAATTCATGGATGTCAGTAGTTTTTGGGTCAAAGGCAGATGCTCCAGAACAGAGCAGCTTGGTATGGCCAAACACTTCTGGGCTGTTTTTGTTTAAGTTTTACTCTCAAAGAGCATTAAAAAATTACGCTATTCTGAGCAACTAGGAGCATCTTTACATACACTTCTTCCATCTTTTATTCTTTTAGCTGAGAAGGTGAGATTGAAAAAGTACTTGTTTTCTTTTGTATCATCTTTTTATGCCCTGGATGTATGTTCTGTAACGAAGTTAACTTGTATTCTTAACAAGCACAGAAAGAAACCTTTGAACAATATCTATCTGAGATCAATGGTACATTTCTTTTCCACTCAGATCTGACTCCAAAATAAAAAAATGAGGATTGGGATTCTGTTGGAACTAAAAACACGTTAGGCAAAGATTTTAGCCAAGAAAGAAAAACATTCATATAAAGTGTTCTGTGCAAGTCTGAAAATGAAAAATGTCAGAGTAAGCATATTTTTGTTTTTTTTTTTTCTCATAAATTAAATATTTGAAACCAAAATTGATTTTTGACGTATCAGCACTGAAAGACTTTTTAGCCTAGTTGTTCAGTTCTGGCTTTCAGTTTTTAATTGAAAAAACCAACATTTTAATGAAAATCTCCTCACAATTTTCTCTGAACAATTATAGCTACTTTTCAGACAGCTATATTTCATTTCTTAGATGGCCATGTTCAGGAAAGAAATCCTATTGGAGCTTCCCATATTCACTTTAAAATATATCAGGGGAAATGCATTTAACACTGGGATTACAGCATGTTCTGGGTCACAGAACAAGAAAAATAAAACCGACTGTTGGTATGTTTACTGAGCTGTGCTTATTTATGTGCAGGCTTCTGAAAATAGAATACCATTGGAAAACTTGTAGGATAGGTATAGCGGCTGCTGAAATATCTGCAGATCCACTGACAGATGTACGGCATATAGTGCTTCCAAAAAAAATGTGCAAAGGATGGATATGGATGCTTTCATCAACCCAAACCAAAAAATTCCCTGGCAAAGACAGACAAGAGAAAACATCCCGGTACAGTGATGTACAGTGAAGGCTAAAAGGTCAGTCACCGTGGCTAAAAGTTATCAAGATCATTACTGTAACGCCTTGGCTGGGGAAAATAGGCACGGCCACGGAAGCTGCTCAGCTTTGCATCCCTCGCAGCCTTGGGAGAGCTCCTCTGGCCAGGCATTATTTTATCGATAGAAAAGGCTTTGGGGCTTTCTAAGCGCCGCACCTGCGGTCCCGCGGCCCCTCGGGGAATCATTCGGGAGAGGGGAGGCCAGCACGGCCCTCCCGACATCAAAAGTCCCCTCTCCTCTCGCTCTCCCCTTTCAGCGGCGGCTCCCTCCCTCCCTCCCTCCTTCCCCTCTCTCCGGGCGGCTGCCCGCGGCCTGGGGAACCTCTCACTTTTTGTCCTCTCCCGACCCTTCTGGACCACATTCTACGTTTTTATTCAGGCCATCTGCTCGCCGGGGAAGGGAGAGCGGCTGCGGCGGCCGCCGGCCCCACGGCCCCTCCTGGCACTTCTCTGCCCAGCGACGGTGCCGCTCCCGCCGGCCGCGGCCCGGCCCGCGCAGGCTGGCGCTGGCCCGGCGGGATTTTATTTCCGCTTAAATATAGACGGCGAGGGGTAGGTTTGTGTTGGTGGCCTCCCCCTGCTCCCCCGGAGTGGTACGGCCGCCTTGTTCCTGACAGAAGTCTTTCTAAAGACCTGCTCAAGCCTCACTAAGCAGCTGTGAGTTAGGTCATTTTCCCAGGAGTTTTACATGTGGAAAACCGGGCATTAGGAAGGCCTCAGAAAAGGACACCATCTGGCCCCAGTGAAAAAAAGGATCATGACACTTTCTGTGGTACCAACAGGCCCTGATGAACCATAAAGGAATTCAGGCCTCGACTGTGATCCGATGGTGACTGGCCCAACAATCCCCCCCGTGACAGCCTCCCCCATTCAGCCCCGCAGTTATCTCATAGCACAATGGACTTTTGTGCCACGCTGTTTACCGGGGGCGTCGTCAAATCCAGTCGGATTTCTGGGCTCGGCTTCAGCGCCCCTGCTCTTTGCTGCAACATGTAACACGCATCGGGAGAGATAAGGACACAAAGAAGGCGGCTTTTTTTTTTTTCCCTCTTCTTTTTTTTTTTTTTTTTTTTTTTTTTGCTTTGCCTTTTCTTTTTCTCCCCCCCAGCATTCAAACCCCCTTGCATTTCTTTCACTGTACGATGGAATAAAGACTAAGGCTCTGCAGTGGATGCAAGAAAGATCTTTGCTGGGAATCAAGAAATCTCCTCCCATCACCCCCCAAGTTAAGTCAGACTTCGTGGATTAAGGGGAATTTGCACTACTGTTTTCTAAAAGTGAAATTTAATTAATGCAGGTCAGGATTTACAGCTTACATGGGCTTTTTGTGAGAAAATAAATGGATTTGTTTATTTTTTTCTAACCAACATGTCACTATTTCCTCATTTTGATTTTGGAATAATTTCTGTCTTGGTAAAAAAAAAAATTACTATTAACAATATTGGATATACCATGCTATTAATTTTGTGTCCTGGTTTCAATGTGTGGGTGTTTATTCTTTAATGCAGGAAGCGTCTTAATTAGTTTCTACACTGGGTGCAAGCTCTGTACGGCCACAAGCAGAAGTAAGACCCCCTTGCCTCCCTCACAAAGGATGCTACCTTCTCCCTGCCATTGTCACCCCTCTGCCCCACTCCCACTGCAAGAGAGAGCCTGGGAAAATAAACAGACGTTGTAGCTTGCCCTCAAGGTCACTGCATTGACCTTGAAAGGGTAGGGGGTACCAAAATCCAGACTCAGGGAGCCTGCAGGGAAAGAGACCTGCTGCCTCCCCCTGCTGCCTCCCTCCCCTGACTCCCCAGTTTAACCCAATCTTGGTGGTGCTTCTGCTCTCCAGGCTCCCATGGCACGAACTGGTGGTGAGGACATCTCTGCTGGTGGCACCCCGAACTAGACATGGATCCTGATGCAAACCCAGCAACTCTGACATCATCAGAAAGCTGTCAGGGGTCTGACACAGCTTGGGCAGCAAGGACTTGAGGACAAATGCAACATGTGGATCCCTGTTAGGGATAAAATGGGCTAAATTTGACAGGAGGTTTTGGGCATGCTGCAACTCCCCAAGAAAGATCTGGTGCTGACATCTTGGGGGTATGGTGTGGTCATAATTGACTTTCATTTGAAATGCTGACAGACATCAGTGTGGCTGTTTGTTCTTCCAATTTTGTGCTTGTGTGCCTATCAAGGGAGCATTTCTTGTGCCCAGCTTGCTGCCCTCACCCTTCTGTGCTGCAGTCCCTTTAGAGCCTGGATGCCCTGGGTGTGAAAGGGAGCAGGCAAGCAAGCCAGAGCATGACTGTATGTGACAACTAACAGAGGTATCCCCAGGGACAGAAATGCCATTTATCCTTCTTTTGGGAAGGAGAGAGGAGGAACTGAGGCATTGAGGGCTCTCAACAAGTTAGTACAGAGTGGGGTAATAAACCACATCTCCTGAAGTGTCAGCCTGATGCATTAAGGTATTTATGCAAGTTTCTCTTAAAACAGATCTCCAAACTCTTGAGTGCCTAATTGAGCTTTGTGCACCCAAACAGAGGTAGGGAGGGCTGGGGAAACATTTCATTGAGGTTTCATAGATTGCCTTAATTGGTGACCTCAGGCAGCAGTGCATTATACCTGTGGCTTCATTACACTGCTCATTACACGAGCCTCCCCAGCACGAAAAGCAGACCTGTGCAAACAGCCCTGTATTATCCAGCATGTGCCTAAGAGCACATGTGATGGCAACCCACAGCTTTTAATGGCATCACTCATTCTCTCATTTCACCATTCTTTTACTACCACAGGTAATGTTTTGCTCCCCGTTTAAAGAAGAAAAAACAGAAATAAGAAAACCACCGGAGTAACCACATCCAAGTAAAACATTGCAGAACTTTCACAAAGAGTGGACTCTGCTCACTGCTGAATTAGCACATTATTTGGCAAGAAGCCATATTTAAAATCAAATACCAAGGTGGTTTTAAGAAAAGGCTAGTTCTTAGAGGAATTGCTTTAATATTTTATTTTTGAGACAATGATCCCATTTCCCATGGGTCATAATCTCTACCTGTAGCTATTTATGGCTCCCAGGAAGTAGGGGATTTACAGTTTATGTATTCTGACTTTTGTGTGTGCTGCACTGAGAGATGTCAGAAAGGAAGAGCTTGACTCTGAGACAAGGAACCGTGTGTTTGCAAAGGTGTAAAGATGAGGTCTGCAGCAGCTCATATCCACTTACTGAAGTGTTTTTGCAATTATGCACACAGTTATTGATCCTATTATGAGTTGCAGCCTTTCAGAGGTTGCCTTGAGCTGCTCAAATGAGAAAACCACCAATGGTACTCTGAGCCAAGCAGGAGGGAGAGCAGCCCTTGGCATGGGTGTGCAATGACAATCAGCTGAGCCCAGCTCATGGTAAAGCCCCAGCGAGCCCTGGTCTTGCAAAGGGCTTTGGGGGCCAGGAAGGGCCCCAGCTAAAACAAGAAAGAGCATGAGGAGGAGTCTGGGATACCTTTGGGCTTCGATCTGCCACCACAAAAGATACTTATCTGGTCTATTGGCAACTCTTTCAACGGACTGAAAACCCAGAGGAAGACTTTATCATGCAAATAGTTAAATGTTCTGTAATCTGGGGTACATGCTTACTTTTTATTCAGAAAGCCCTGCTCACTGTAATGAAAAATGTCAGGCTCTTTTAATAAAAGAACAATTTGAAAACTTGATATATCACAAAACCATTAATTTTAGCTATTATCTGTTTGACACTTTTCATAGCAACGATTTCACTCTGTAACATGCTTCCCGAGGATTAAAATGATTTTAAAGGATTAAAATGTTAATTAAAAATATAATAGAAATATCAGTCTCTGAGAAGACCAACATAAGTATTTGTCTCTTTAACTGTATAATCATGCTGCTGCCGTTTCCTCCTGACTCTTTGCAGTTTGGAGTTTGAGTTTGTGAGGAGGTAAATGACAGATCCAGGAGCAATTCTGTTCTTTAACTATTTGACAATGCATCTGTTTACACTTCACAAAGGCAGCGTTATGTCCTTGAAATTTCTAAAGGTCATTGTTAATGGTATTTTTTTTCCTTCCCCCCCCCCCTTTTTTTTTTTGGTGCCAACTGTGTCTTTCTTAGCTTGTAAGAGCACTATTCCCGGAGAGAGGCTGGAGGGGGTTGGAGCAGGCAGGTCCAGCAAATTCCATGTGACCAGTTCAGCTGCAATAATCTCTTTTCTCCTTCTGGTCCAAGCTACACATGAGAGCACTCTAGTGTCTTTCATCATTATTTGTCACCCTTTTGTGTTGAGCAACTTATATCCACAGCCATTCCAGCAATTAAAATAAAAAAGGACCAAACATTATTCGCAGTGAATAGCTCTGAGACCAGTGACATCAAGTACCAACCAAGCCATTGAAGAGTGGGTACCTGATATCCCTGGAGTATTTTATGGAGCGAAGAGAAAATGCAGCCCAAGCTCGAATCCAGCAAACACGCCGTATATGGAGATTTCAGAGCCTGATTAAAAGATAGTCTCTCTACAACAATTTGTCTTACACGTTCCTAGTAATGAGAGGAGAGGGGAGTGGGGCAGAGGGGTGAGAGGACAAGCTCTCGGTTACTGTACAGCTAACTTTTAACACCTTCAAAGATTATTTATGTGTTCAGGCACCTAAATGGACCACAGGGCTGCATCATCTGCACCCGCCTTCTCAAATGCTGTAATTTAGGAAACCTCTGTCATCAGTGCTCTGACAAAGTTAAGATTTTCTCTGGTGCTTTTCAAGTGAATGAGTGACAGAGCCCCCCTCAATTTTTCCTCTCTGTGCAATTGTCTTCCCTGTACATCTGCTGTGAGCAGGAGCAGGGGGATTTGTATGCCTAGGGAGATACGGCTCCTTCCCCACCTGACCAGGTAAACAACTATTCATCTTCTGGAAGCTGATTGTTTTCTATCCCATATATTCATTTTCCTTTCAGAACAGCACAACCCTGAACAAATCCTTGGCTTCAATTTCTCCTAAAATATTAAGAAAAAGCATGTTCTTGTATTTTTAAAGGGTCTTCAGGGTAAGATGACTGAAATAATAAAAAAAAAAATCACAGCCACCACAACAACAATGCATTTATGCTGTATCTCTTAGCGCCTGGATTAATATGCCTAGGTATGCACAGTGGCATGAAGAGAAATGATTCTTTTGGCAACAAGAGGAGGCAAGAGATTCATCTATTTATGGAAGAGGACTGATTGTCTAACCTTGGAGCTGTGTGGGGCTTTCTGTAATAATTAATTAACAATTTCTGCAGTGAACACATAAATACTTCATGGTTCTCAAAAGGCTACCAAATCCTTTATAATTACTCAGTTAGTTAATTAATAGCACTGTTAAAGAAATGTCCTTTATTTCTGATCATAATTTGTGAAGACTGACTTTTCAGGTTCAGATTGTCAGGTCTCTTCTGCATTAGAAAGTCATCTGCTATCAGGAAACTTTCTTCTTTTTAGCAGGTAGAGCTCTGTATGGCATAAATTTGCTCTTACCCTTTTCTTGAAGAAAATGAACACATTGAATTATCTAACTTCTTACCACACAGTGGAATATTCCATATTTCTTAATGAATAGTAATAGTTTTCTGGATTATTTTCACATTTTTCCTATATATGTTTTGAAGCGGCTGAAAGATGGGGACAATATTCCAGTAATGTTCTCAGTGGTGCTGTTTAGACACAATTCACTTTCTCTGTTTGATATTCCTCTGCTTTTAAATTTACTGTCCCTCACAGCCAAAGCACTGGACTGGGAGATTTGCAATGGTACATAATACCAGCATTAAGTGGGTTTTTAGGGTCAGTGCAGTCTGGGCCAAGGGATTTGCATCTTGTGAGTCTGAAATGAATTAATTTTTTTTTGTTCCGAGATGAATTACATCATGTTTGGAATATCAATAACTTTTGATGTTCAAAGAAGACTACTTTATCAAGCAATCCAGATTGCTTTGTTCACCTCACCTGCCTCTATCATTAATTTAGGACTTCACCAACTTTGAATCACTACTTAACCTTATTGCAAAAAATTCATACTTTTTTTCCCAGAGCACTTTTAAGGTATCAAGTGACAATAAACAGAAAACAGATCCTGACAACACCGTTCTAGAAGCTTTCTTACCGAGGCTGTTTTTTTCATTATTTTGTATTCATTCCTCTCCTGTGTCTGGACACAAGTCTCTAGAAACTGGGGAGCTGGCAAGTGGATGGTGACTCTGTTGAAAATATTCCCAACATTTGGCTACTTTAGTGGTCCAGCCAGTAGATGTTGCACAGATTTGTCACAGTGCTGCTTTTTAGGCATTGACATTTGGCGATGGCAGAGATTCTTCCCCTGGCTCTGAGCTGGGGGAACTCAGGGCTCTCAGCCTCTGGGGAGATTTCTCTCCCCCATGGACAATCTGTCATTGATTTAATTAATTATTAATTAGCAATTAATTGGACAATCTCTCATTGAGGGAGGAGAGGAAAATGCAAACTTGAGACTGGGAGAGTTCCCAGCTGTACTTTCACTGGACAAGCTCTGTGCCTCTGGAAGGATGGGATTCAGAGTAAACCTCCTGGGGCTCTGTCTGTGCAACCTGTTCTTGGTGAGGTTTGGGTGGGGAATGTGTGTGCCTCCTATTGCCTCAGAGGGCTTCTGCCATTACATTTGAGCTCACAGATGCAGAAGGAATCTTAATTTATAAGCGTTTTTTAAAGGGCAGAAGAGGAGAAAAAATACTGACATTGGCAAGGATATCTTTCTGTTTACAAATGACATGAATAAAAAAGTGATATATTAAATGCAGTGCTCTGTTTGGACCAGACACTTTCCATCTGTGAAAAATGACCATGCTTCTCTCCCTAGGAAAACCAATCTTTTTCTTTAATGCGATTTATGAAAGAAATCACCATTTGTACATTACTTTTAAAACTTGAGGCACTAAAGAAGAATGCTCTTAGAAGTTTCCTCAACTTTGGTTTGAGCTGAGCTGTTTGTAGAGATGTCAGCTACAAGATTGGTGGCTAAAGATAGCAGGTTGCATTCAGAATGGCTCTCTGTCTGTTTTCAATTTGAAAGGAACTGGCTAAAGTATTGCAAACAGTTGAAGCCATGCATTCTGCATTACAATAAAAGTGGTGTCATTATGCACATTACCCTCAATAACAGCTTCCTTTTTAATATATGCAGGACATAATCACCAAAATCTGCTGAGTATAAACCACAGGAAGGAAAAAATCCAATCCAGACAACACTGGATGTACCAAACTTTGTAGCCAGTAGTGTGTTCATGGCTTTTTGCCAGTGATGTTGCCATAACTTATACATAACAAAAATGTATGTTTTTAAAGTAATACGTTAGTGATAGCTGTCAAAAAAGACATTCAGGATAACTTCTGTTTCATTTTCTTTACTTTTCAATAAAACAATATATGCAGCATATTCAGTGACCAAAAAAATCCTAAGCAATGCATGCACCACCATGACTCCACTGTGAACTAAAGGCCAAAGTCATATTGACACAGCCTAGTATGGATCCTTCTTGTTCATTCCTGAGAAGATGAGAAGTCTAGAGCTGGAAATAGCAAATCCATTGGTACATTGGCTGCCTAAGCCCTTGTAAGAGGTGACCCATTTTTGTTCTCTGAGAAGGTTTCTTTAGAAATCCCAGGTCTCCCCCAGCAACAATTCCCCTGGTGAGATATTTGATCAGAAGTAGCTATTTCCACCCTTTCTTCTTTGTAGGCAAATACAGAAATGAGCAAACTAGTGGTAGACAAATGCTTAAAATTTTTATTCCTGAGATTTACTTGGGAGTAAGTTCTATTTTTACTATTTTCCAGTGGAATAAATAGGGACAAAACCTCCCATGTTACTTGAAAGGCAGAGTTGCACATTGAGTTGGCATAGCATAAGGCACCTGAGACCTCCTTTCTTGGTGTCAGACTCCCAGGGCCAGCCCTGACCATCACCTGGCCATCCTTGACAGAGCAACATCTGAACTAAGATTCTGACCAAGACTCCTGCCTCTGGATAAGATGAACAAGAAGTATTTTCCCAGATGAGTTTTAATCCAGCCTTTAGCAGAAATGTCACCAGCTGAGTTTGTCTCTAATAGGCAGAACCATAAATGCAGGAATCCTCAGGAGTGCTCAGAATAAAACCCCCATTTTCACTGCGAAGAAAAGTCAGTGTCATTGTGGGAGGTGATGGTGGGGGAGAGGACACATTGGACAAACATATTTATTTTGTTGGAAACAGTTTGATTATCTTACAAAGAGATCTGCCACTACTTTGCTTTCTAGAACACTTGTACTAGAAACCATCTCCCTGTAAACATCATAATAAATTGGAGAAGGAACAAGAGAATATTGTTGAGCAGATAAATCTTCTCCATGTTTGTTTCCATCCTTGTAAGGACCAACTTTCACTTGGCTTCCCACCATGTACTAGAATGGGAACAGAAAGAGGAGAGGTTGTTTACTCTACAGTGTTACATCTTTTCTGAAATGCTAGATTTTGCCACTGGCTGTTTTGTTGAACTGGGTATGCAAAGAACACATGGTAAAATTTGCACTTACAGCAAAGAGACAAGGACTGAACACTTCTAGAAATCCTGGTTTATTCTCACAGAACTATTGTGGAACATCTGAAAAACTTTAGATACAAGTTACTTACTGGAATGCAAATGTGTGATTTTTTAAAATGCCATTTCTGAAAAGACAGAACAGAGGAGCAACATTTAAGTGTGTTTTGGAGAATACAATTCAAAATTAATTGCACTTATCAGTTGAGTTCATACTCAGCCATGCTGGATCAGAATGTGATGTGATTTATATTATGTTTTTAGATATCTTCAGTCAATTAAACGTCAGAGTATTCGTGTTGTTGATCAATTCAATATTTGACCCTATGTTCATTTTGTGGACCCTTCACCAAACTCTCATCTTGACATACTTTTGTGGCTGATATATGGATTAAAAAAAAAAGCCCCACAAAATTTTGACAATACTGGGGGTTACATAGAAGACTAATGAGCAAGAAAAAACTCTGAAATGAGGTAAAAATCAAAGTGATATGTGCTATTTAAATATTTTTAAATTCAAGGTCTTCTCTTTTTCCATACTTCCTTGCCACATTCTGGTTATTTTCCTAAAAACTGGATAAAAGACATATCTTTCATATGTGAAAAACTTTAATGAGAAGATGAACTTTCTTAGTGATAGATTAACTGTTTCTCTGAATGCTATCCATACTTCCTGATAGCTCTTCAGTAAAAGGTCCATGAGCCAGCATGGAAGGGGCATCACAACATCAAAATGAGGGAAGGCAGCAGGTACTGAAGAAGAAAAGTGGGGCTTGGACAGGAAGCTCCAATGGATTGAATAAAGCTCTAAAACCAAGAAGAACAAGACATAGAAACATATCCTTCACTGACTTCACCTTACTGAAAACACCACCGTGCTCAGGACAGGTTTAGTTCTGCCTGATTGGGATTGCTGTTAATAGAATTGGCAAATAACTTGTAAAAGGAACATAGCAATAGATCTCAACTGCTTGCATGTACCTGGCTTCCATCCCAGCAATGAGACATGGCATTATTTGGAAAACGTGGAGTGAGATTTGAAGGGATGGTTTTGCACTCAAATCCCTACAAAAGCCTGTGGGAATGGAGCAGTCTTTGGTTCCAGCTCTTTGGGAGGCAGGAGTGAAAGAGGAGGGCATGAGGGACTTAGCACTGACTTGCAGTGGGAAGCAACAGAGCCCTTTGTGCTTGAAAGACTCAGACATGGCACTTGGGAATTTGCTAAAGTTATGCCTTTATTTACAATGGGATCTTTGTCAATTGCCAGTGCCCATAGTCTGGACTCATAGTCCCTGGAGCAAAGGCAGCCATGGCACAGAGATAAAAATATTTCAGGTGCAGATTCTCATCTCACATATCTCAGTGTTGATCTGCTGTGTGATGGTATGGGTAAGTGAAAGTTCTGATCCCCAGGGATCATCTATTGGTGTCCTTCTGACAATCTGGAAATACCTGTGTGGGTAAAAGGAGCACAGAGAGTTTCAGTCATACAGACCTGGCCATCATTCAGTTGACCTTCCTGACTGTTCAGTAAAGAGTTCCAGGATACATTTTCTGCTCCTTTAATTGGTGCAGCAGACAGCAGCACTAGCAATAGGATTTCCATGCTCCCTTGGGTGGGTGGAGAAAACTTCCACTGGCTCTAGTTCAAGATGGTACTGAGGCCAGGAACTTGGGAGGATTCAAAGAAATGGTTTATTGTTCATGCATACATCCTGGTATTAGTCAGTATAAATTAACTATACTGATAGTAACCTTTATTTACAGTGTCAAGGCAGGGAAAAAACCACTCATTTTCTAGGTTTAAAATGACACTTTGCATCTGGGAAGGATATTTAGTCATTTTCCAGGATATTAACAATTTTGTATTTCTCTTTTTTTCCCTAAAATCTACTTTGGTTGTTGTTCCAGAAAAAAAAAGTTGGCTAGAAGAACCATTTTTCTTTATTCTCTTTCACATCTCATGTTTGTGGCTGGTCTTGGCCAGGGTCTTGCAGTGGGTGTGGGGAGACACCTGGCCCTTGAGTGGAGCACAACGAGTCCCCATGAGCACTGGGTGCTGCTGCCCTTGTCCAGAAAGGGAAGTGAGAAGAGGTGGATCAGCCTTCCAGTCTAGCTGATGAAAAGAGAAGAAATCTGGCCAATTGTAATGCTTTCATAAATGCTAAGCTTTATAGGGATGCAGAGAGCAAACCTTCCCCAGCAGTGAAGCAACATGGCCCCAAACTCTACCACAGAGTGTTGTGGAAATTACACAGCCTAGTCACACACACACACAAATCCACTGTGCCTGCGATGTGTTATTTGATGTTTCATGGAAGAGCTGATCTCTCCTCTTGGGGATCAGGGATAATACCAAAGGGGTCCAGTGCTTTTTCTTTTGGCCTGGTGGGTAACAGGAGCTCGTATACTAAATAAGTTATCTGCTAGGAAATGTAGGTGTGCTGCTCCTTCGGAGTGTCTGTGGGATGTTAATTCAGAAGTGGTGGGAGCTGATGGCTAGCGGCACTGCACAGGGCTTCTGGGGACAGGCAGAATCCTTTGCAGTGTACTTCAAAGGGGGATTCTCAGTTAAGGGAAAAAAAGCATAGATTTTGAAGTTTCTTTCTGCCAGAAGGCTTTACTGTGAGCCCCTGAAGTTCTTTTTTTTTTATCATCAGGGATGAGATAGGTACTTTTTCTTTCTTTTCTGCTTAATTTGGGCCAATGCATTTTGAGCCCTGTGTAAATTCTTTGAGGAGAAGACTGAATGTTATGTTTATTTTTTCATGTTGATCAGGTTTCTTGTTTATTTATTTTAAATTAGAAACTGAGCCTTGAAAGATGTTTACAAGGAGACCTTAACCACTGGTTTGACATTCAATCAACATACATTCCCAAAGTCAGTGGAATTATTGTTTGGCATTAAACATTGTATGAAAATAATGATTTGCTCTACTCAACTGAGTGAGTCACCATCTTCCAGGACTGAGCCCCAACCTTTTGATACATTCACCTTCACTCTTCTTGAGGGCACATGAGATGCATCAGATCAGGCTCATCCCTGATCTGGGTGATGAATTATCACTGTTTTTCAGCTCTCTTTCTCCTCTCCTTCTCATTAGTTTCTCCTCTAGCCTTCCTAATGAAAAGTGACTTTACCAAGTGAGAGACCTTCAAGTTCTTGTGCTTTGAAAACAATTTTTGTCCCGGATCAGGATTGGAATGGGATACTTGACTTACACCTGCATCCAGTAATACAGTACTCTCCCAGGTGCCAGTCAGAATGCTGGTTGCATGCATAGTTGCAGTGGGAATATTCTCTGAGACCACAGGGGCTGGACAGAACATGTGCAGTGGCCCAGGCCTCTTGGCTTTTCAGCCTTATCCAGAGCACATGAGGAGGTGATTTATTTTCCTGTTAACCACCTTGAATTGAGTGGTTTGTTAATGATGTGTGGATGGGCGTTGGGAGCTCTTTGGATGTCTCCTGGCCATGTCTTCCCAATGGCATTGTGTTTGCCTCAGGTCTCTCTCTCAGACAGGCTTATGTTGTGGAAGTTTGAAAAATGTCAAAGTCTAGTTCAGAATGGGATATAACAGGCCTGGAAGTAGACATCCTATTGCAAATGAACAGGTACAACTTTGGGCACAACATAATCCAACAGATCATTTCAGAGTGAAAGTCCTTCTTAATTAAAAGGTCTTTGAGATATGTTTTGGATTTTTCAAAAATCATTCTCTTGAGCCACATCTCTTTCAGAGCTGGAAATGTTCCAGCCTGTGATCACAAAGTTCAGACTAAATTTTGCTTTCTCAGAAGGTCTTACAACATTTTCTCACATTGTCATACTATTTATTAACTGCTTGCACTAATTGCGGTGAAGTCTGCAGATCCATGCAATGAATTAGAGCTTGATATAGCAGAAAAAGTTTTTTCCAGATGCATGTAGAGACCTTCTGTGACCTAAAAAGTGCACCTTGAGTAAAATTTAGCCCTCAGTTTATGAAAAATAACTGACTGTAAATGGTGTTCATACTAGATGGTACTTTTAGTGGCATCATAGTCTATTTGTACTCTGTGGTTCTATTCTGGAAATAAAACCAGAAGACTTTGTTATTTTCAGGGATAAGACTAAATAGTTTTTCACTGTATATACAGAGAGCCAAGTAAGTCATGTTGGCTGACTTATTTTG
The DNA here is from genome assembly GCF_027887145.1 of Ammospiza caudacuta. Taxonomy (NCBI): domain Eukaryota; kingdom Metazoa; phylum Chordata; class Aves; order Passeriformes; family Passerellidae; genus Ammospiza; species Ammospiza caudacuta. The sequence goes on along the minus strand of NC_080595.1, from coordinate 107,794,191 downwards.
CAGTCTATATCAGCAAAATATTATCAGATTCTAGAGAGGACTGATAGTTCCACGTGAATTACTGGTGGTGCAGTTTGTGTTGCTCTATGATTTTATGTAGCTACAGTAACTACTATCTGATCCATTTTAAATTTTTAATTTATTTCAGTCAACAAGGTTTAATCTTGCAGGAAGATTAAAAAAAAAATCACAATTTTTTCAAGGCCACCAAAGGACCAACAGCCTTTCATTTAATCCCTCATAAGCTGAATGCCTTGAAAAGACGTGTGACTTGTTTGGCGCTGACCCTAGCAGAGTATGATATTAATAGGTTATTGACTTGGTAGGTCTTAAACAGCCAGAGGGAACATCATTTGCAGTAGCTGCAATGCACTGGAGGTTTGTTTCATTGATTGTGCTGTTTAACCCATCATCTCCAGGCATTTAAACAATGATATACGCTTGACAAACCTAATATTTCATTCTCTATCTGGGGACCAAGAAACAGAAATTAAAGGAAAGAAAAAGATAACTGGACAGATACATAGCAGAAAATGATGGTAAATGAGAGTGAAAAAGCCAGACAGATAAAAGGCCCAAAATTTGGAACGTGCCATAACTAAAAAATGTATCAAAAAAGGGACAATTTTCTATGAGAAATGTGGGGAAATGATAGCAAATACATCTGAGTGCTGAAAGACTCAGAATTAGCATGAATTTTGAAATCTTTGGAAATTAGGAATTCTTTTGCTCTCTGCTGTCAGGAAATTTCGATGGGGCAAGTAGTGCATTGAAAGACATGGCTCTTTCTATTTACCAAAAAATATGTCAAATATCAACAATGTGTTCAGCATGGACAGCATGAACTGAAGGAAAATAACTTAATTTTCAGGACTGATGCTCCCCTATGAGTAAAGATAATTTTAGTAACAACAATAATGATATTAATGGTGGGCTTCTCTCTATGAATAGATAGAATATTATACTGAAGGTCCACCTGTGATATTTAAAATACTGGTTGTGTCATGAGCTGTGTGTGTCTGCAGCTGAAGTAGGAAAAATATTGGAAATTTATTTGTATTTTACTATCTTGGCTCTATTAGAAGAACACAACTACATTAGAGGGGCTCCTCAATATGTTTTTACAAAAATTGTAGGTCATAAATTTATAGGAAAAATCTCAACATGGATTCTGTTCTAATAAAATTAAAACCCGTCTTTCAGTCAGAATCTCATTTATACTAGGTGCTAATAAAACATCAATAAATAGGCCCCAATAGTAAAGCTGGGATTCATTTAGTTAGGTGATCAGTGTGTAGGAGCATTGAGATTCACTTCACTTCTGTCCATACCCTGGAAAGTCAAGTGCCTTGGGCACTGCAATGAATCTCCAGCCCTTTAAAAATCAGGCATTCATTTTGAGTCAGGCACCAAGAGAGAGTCTGTGATTTGCTGAGTGAGGTTCATGTACACCTCTGAGAGCAGCCTTTGTGAGACATAAACCACCCCCTGGAGATGTTGCTCTTTTTCCACTGACCACTGGCACAGTCTGATGCTCAGACAGCTAAACAGCCTGGGTGAGCATGGCTGGTTTGGGATCCCTTCATCCCACTGCCTTTCCTTAAGTAACCCACTCACTGTATGAGCAGAAATGTTTTGGCCTCACTTTTGCAAGGTAAAGTGCCCTGGCTACATTTGAAAAACCCAACGTATTTCCATGCTGAAACAGACCTAGCAAGAGTCTCCAGCACTCAGCCAGTGCAGAGAGAAGGCTCCATGGTCTTGAGAGATGGCTCTGATGCAAATTACTGAGATGGAAAATGAAACAACAGTGTGAGACTTATACAGCCACTTGCACACTGTGCAAAAGAAGAAAAAAAAAAGAGAAGATGTTTGAAGATGTTTCTGGGTAATCCTGAAATGCACATGGGAAGAAACAGTTGAAAAACTAAGAAAGGACTGTTACAATTGTTCTTATTTTTAATTTGCCACTTCCAAAAGGCCTGAATAGGAAATAAAATCACTGAATGGCATAATCATTACCTACATTTTGGCATCTGAGAGTTGGTACCTGATCTGGCACAGCTATCTAAGCTCTCTTTCTGGTCATGAAGATGGAAAGGGACTTTGAGAAGGTGCCTCCTCTCACTGGTACTGGACACACACATAAGAATTGTGTGTGTGGTTGCCTAAAGTCACAAAGCAAGTGACACTGTCATTGCTCTTGTCATTACTCTTTCACCACAAGAAACTAACTGTCCCAGAGTATAAGACCAACTCTTAGATGTTCAAAGTTGGGCTAGAGAAAATCCTCGTTTTCTGAATATTTTCCATCTGCTTTCATAGCCTCTCCTCATCTCTGTTTAGCTTTTAAGTAATTTAGAAAAATGGAAAAAGAAGTGAAACAGATAAAGATTGTTATTGCAATATGTATGATTTTGCACAGTGGATCAAATGGATGAGTTGACTTGGGGATCTTAGACACCTTTAGTATCAATGAATCTATGTAAAATTGCAGTTGTGAGGGATGCCTCATTTACAATATGGATTTTATTAATATTTACCTACACACTTGTCATATTCTGTATCACTGAATATATTGCATGGCTTTTCCTTTGTTTTCCCAGAAGAGAAAAACTGAAACTACTAGATTTTACTAGCTAGGGTACTTTATGTTCTTTAAAAATTATTTCTTTGATTTTAGAATATACAAACGTAAGAAATTCAGGACTATGGTTAATATGGAGCAAAACTCTGTACCTGAAGTTGTGATTTTCACTAGAAATATTAAGGTGTTACTGTTGAGTTTATGAGCAAAACTGTCTGAAATGCTGAGTTTCATGAATAAAGTATGGTAACACAGGGCTTAGTAGATGATTGCTGTTCCCAATGTATGAAATTCTGACTGTGAATTTTACTTAATTCAATAGATTTTTTCCACTAGTTTCAGGTGGGTCAAGAAAGGTCCATAGGATGCAGAAGCTTACATGGAAGAAAGTATTTCTGTTTTCCTAACAACATGATAAGAATTGAACACATTCATGTGAATTTGTAAGGAAGAATCTTCTCAATTCATTCTGTCCATGCAGTTGAGGCTTATTTTCTCCTCTACCCTTCTTCAGTAATCTAGGCACCACTGTTAAAGCAGCAAGACTAGCTATGTGCTCCTGTATTGTTCCTTAAAAACATATGTCCTGCTCCTGAAACACCACTGTTCAACCTAACACAAGAAATGTGTTGTCTCCACACAAGAAAGTACTCTGCCTAAATTGCAGATACACAGTCCTGATCCGCCCCAGCAGATCTTCAGCAGATTGGGATGAGCTGTAACCAAAGAGAGTATGTTGATATGCAGTATTTATTTGAAAGCTGAAAGCAGAAGTTGAGTGCACATTGAGAGGGAATTGTGAATTATTTTAGTAATATCACATAAGAAGGTTCAGAGGGGGAGAAAGACCCTCTTTAAAGAAATATTTACTAATGGAGTCCTGAGAAGGTGCTATGAAGGCATCATAAACATTTCTGAACATTTAGTATAATGATAAATCTTTATTGCCACTAATTAATTTTCCTTTGCTAGTACCAGCTGGTATTTATGTGTATACTTCCCTCTTCAGTAACCGAGTAGTTGGTTGGGTTGTACAAACCTCTCCCTGCCCTGAACTGGCTGCATTAGTTCTCTTGCTGCAGCAAAGTTACAAATTCATAGCCTTTATCTACTGCATGCAGATGTGAAACATGAGACCTGAGAATCAGCACAGAGATTACTCATTTTTAAAAATCTCATGTCCTGGCAGTGTTGAGGTTTAACTCCAGTTGGCAATGCAGCTCCACACATCCAGTTGCTCGTTTCCCCATGTTCATGAGGATACTTGGGGCATAAATCTGCTATGCTATGATGTGAATTACATCACACCACTCTGAGAAATTGTTTTCTGCTGTGTAAACCTAACATGGGACTATACATGTAGGTTGACCGTGGGTGGCATATTTCCTACAAGGCAGCCTTGCTTAAATCAGCTAAAGATACGCATAGCATATGTGTAACTTTGAACCAATTTATGCATGAGCTACCCAATAGCACACTCTATGGAATAAATCCTCCCATTTACTCAGAAAATGCTTAAATTAAGAAGGATGTGTTAGAGATGTAGTTTATCTCTAAGACTGTAAGCAAATATATCCCACATGGCATCCATTTAAAATACAAAATACACGTTCTGCAAGATCAAGCTCTTACAATTATGTATCTGTATGTAATTCTGTGCATACACAGTTCTAGTTATACGTGCTCCTTAACTACTAATGCTCCTGAGCATTCTATGTCTGGAGAAATACCTTCCTTTTTGCTTCACCTTTCTGGTTGTATGTTAATTTACTAACACACTCCATCATTAGTGCAAATGTTAAAAGTACAGGTAGCAAAGCACTTAGGCTCTGTTAAGAGTCACTCAGAAAACAGACCTTTTCACAGAGTAATAGAAGAGCAGAGGAAGAGATGTGGGATACTGCTGTCCTATCTGCCAAGTTGATGGAGGAGACCCCTACCATAACATCTGCTGGCAGGACCCCTCTTTACCCCACTGCCTCTGTGGTAAGGAGGAGTGGAAGTGTGAAAGCATTTTGATCTTTTGTTCATGGCTGAACTGCCTCCTAACTTCCCTCTGACTTTCTTAAAAGAGAAAATCTAGACCAGCAGTGAAAGCAGGGAAATGTAGAGCATCAGTCTCTGGTAGCTCCAGAGGCAGAAGTGAGAAGAGATATGTGAATGGAAAATGTGCCTTGCTTCACCCAAATCCTTTAACACTGATGGAGTAAAAGGGATTGTTCACTCCAGAAATTAGAGAGCTCTGTGCTTCCCCTTGGCTCCTTTGTTGAGTCCCCAACGTGATGAACATCTCCCAGGTGGAAGGAGATGTTCATTGGTTGTGTTGCTTTTGACAACAACAGGGAGCTAAACTCCAGATAAACCACCCCACTTCTCTCTTCAGGGAAGGAAGGGACAATAAACAAGAGAGGTGCCAGGGTCCACCACTCCCTTTGCCTGAGTGAGCCAGATGAAATGGGCTCCCTTCTTGTTCTGGCTGCATGAAACCATGCTGCAAACCATGCTGAAACTATGCCCTGGCTATGACATAAAATGATATCTGACAAAACAGAGCTGACAGCTCCACCCTCTTGTCTCTGTACCCAGGACACCTGTTCAGAAAAGAATGGATTGATGCTACTTAGGTATTCCCACTAAATATGTAGAGGAAACATTATTTTGGTTGAAATCTGATCTGAGTCAGGCCGAGAGGAACAGTCTGAACTGCTTTTAGCCATTCCTCTATTTGTTTCTAAATGTATATGAAAGTGTGGAACTTAAAAGTCTTCTTCATGAGTCGCTTTGACTTGATGTCCCTGCTAGAGGTCACTAAAGTTAAAACAGAAACTCTACCACTGAATCATTTAATGACTGGAAATTGGAGGTAATAGACTTGAAAACGTATTCTCATTTCTGTAATTCAAAACCCTTTATCTGTGCCATGTAGTCCTGCTAGAAAGAGCAAAATGGCCTTTAACAAAGTCTATTTGCAGAATAGTAAGAAGTGTTAAGATGCCAGATGCATCTCATTATGAATTTTAATGAGTAGATTCACACCTTGTCTTCCATGAAATAAATTACATGGTCTTTTCCAAACTCTTATCTGGCAAATTTGAAATTTGTTTCTAAAAAGTAGACTCGAGAAGAGTTTGGGACTGTTCATCCTGGGCCCAGGACCTGTGGTCCACAGTCAGCCAAGGAGGAAAAAGGGGTCGTGCTCACTCATGTGGCAGCACCCCAGAGCTCCTCGTGCCATTGACACAGACAGCACTGCCTGCAACATGATTAAAAGTGAGAGTCAGAAAGCAAGATATTCTGGATTGCAATTAAAAGAGAAATCAATCATCTCATTTTCTTTTTATCTCAGGAAATAAAGAACTAAATTCATCTTCATCATGCAGAAACTTCCAGAAAAAGAAAACAGATATTATAGGGAATAGTGAAGCATATTCTAGTCCCATTATCACAACAAATGCAATCTCTTTCAAAACCATTTTTCTTTTGGAACATGGTCAGAGATATTTGTTTCACAATAGCAAAGTAAAGGAGTATTTGTGGCTGAACTCTTCTATGCCACTTCACCTCTGAACAGGTTTGAAGCTTCCAGAGCCCTTGAAGTTAGACATTGATTGTGGTGAGGGATGTTTGCAACACTGCACTCTTCAGGAGTGAAACTGAGGGGAGGAAAGAAGCCTCCTTTTCTCTGCATCCTGAAAGGAAGGATACTGAATGTAGTTGTTCAGACTACTGATAATTGCAAAGATGAGTCGTAAAATTGAAAATATGAGACATTATACTGCTTTGAATCAGTGTAGTTTCACAGAAACCAGTAGCTGCACAGTGATGCAGAGAAGCAGAGGACTTGGTCGTTCTCTCTTGTATAATCATGTTTCAATTTTTTTCTCTATTTATGGATAGTCAGGTCTATTTCTGCAGAAATAGGTAACAGACAACCTCCCTGAAATAAGCTCCTTGTGCCCATGGTCAGAATTCCTCTTGTGAGTAACAAAACCTGTGAAATCAGTGGGATGCCCCATTTTACTCTAACCCTTCCTCATGAGAAAGAGGGACAGTACAGCATATTTATAATTTTATTCTTTCTGACATAGAGATGAATGCAATCACCACACATTTACATATATGAGAGAATATCTTTTTAAACAGTACACACAGTGTCAATAGGATAATGAATGATGCTGAAGAAAAGTCATGTCTTTGTCAGGAAACATCTGCTTTAGGTTAAGGGGAAGAATTCAGGTATTACATTAAATCCTATGCATTGCATATACAGGTATGTATACATAAAGGACATTAATGAATATGTGGATCTGGCTTTAAATATACTCCATTGAATGTAGAGACTATCTGATGACCAGACTTTATCCCCATATTATACATTTCCACTTCTGTCTATTTTGACAGAAAAAATAGATCTGCCAAATTCTAGTACCTAATTTCTAGTTCAAAGAGAAAAGCAAAAAATGTTGGGTTTGCTTGTTTATTTCAAAGGGGAAATATTAGAAATTAATTACTGTATTTTTCTGGGTCAGGCAAATACAGGTGAATGAGATGAACAGGAAACCAAGTGCAAGCACCAACTATCACTAAAGCACCACTAGTTAAGATACAGCAGATTTATGAGCTTTATTTTCTACCTAAGGCTTGTCATATTTTTTCACCTTTATGTTAGTTAATTGCAGAGTAACATAAATTAACTTTTGGAACACAGCAAAAATGGGAACTTTATTTATGAATTTCTTGGATTTCTTTACCCCAAGCCAAACAACTAAATTGCTACTTAGCATAAATTATTTATTGGCCCTGGCTCAATACCATCCAACACCAGCCCCTGGAGGTCTGGGAGATATAAAAGATTTAAAGCATCTGTGCGACAGCATTGGTGCAGCCACAAAGCCATGTTTCTTTCCAGAAGGGTCCACTTTATTTTGTTGTAAATAAATAGAGCCTAAATTTCAGGGGAGGGCTGGGTAGCTTCTAGCAGGACTGTGGTGTTTTGCATATGTTAATTACCCATAGTTGCATGACAGAGAGATATACACTGTTTGCACAACTGTTCTGGAGAGACCTGTTGGCAAAAGGATGCATTTTAATCTGCACATAATACAGGAATGCTATGATTTTCTATCACTCTGTTTTATGCATATATATGTATAAATACATTACAAAGAAATCATATATAGATACAGTCACTTCATAATCTATCTTTATCACAATTATCATTATAATCTTTACCTTTATCTTATTTATGCATCTCTACATACATGTAAGGGAATTATGAATAAAACCAGAGTGAATTTGCAAAAGGGAATATGCCATTCAGTACATGTTGATGTGAAAAGCTAATCTCTAATCTGCCAAATATGTCCATAGTATGCACCCATCTAGGGCCTGCAAACTGCAGCTGATGCCATCCTGCGCTTGCTCTCCTTTGATGCACCATCTCTATGTGTGCACTGGCTTAGCCCTTCCCCTTGCAGGCTCATTCTCCATCGTGCTCTCCTCAAACTCCACACACCCCCTTACTCTGGCAGCTGCAGAGCCCTGCACATGGCTGGATGCAGGATCCCATTGTGCTGGTACCTCTCTCCTGAGAGAAAGTTCCTGAGTGTCAGAGCGAAAAATGAATATATAGGCCATAACTCAAGCTCTGAGGGACCCTGTATACAGATGAACAATTTTCTGCACACTGACTGTTGGCCATACAGCTGGGCACTTCTGAAAGTACAGGTACAGCACATATTTTATTGTACTGTAGAAGAATTGGCTTCTACAAACTTAAGTGTACAATTTAGTAGTCTCCTGTTATTTTTTCAAAAACCATCTTATTTTTCTGTAAAAAATGTTAAAAGGAGGCACAATAAAATTTTACAGAAAGTTCTAGAAAAACTTGGAAAGACTTGTGGAATTATAAAGTGGTTTTTTGTTATTGTTTCTGGAAATTGGAAGTCCTTTTATCAACAGAGAACAAGTACAGCAACACCAGTACAACAGTCTTTAACAAAGGCCCTTATTCCATATACATACATGTATGCTTAGCTTGTATTTCCTTGACCAGTCCTGTTGGTTTCACAGTGAATCTGGTTTTCAGGACTGGAGCTCAGGTAACATGTTCACAGTGGGTCTTTATATCACTGGATATGAATTTACAAGACTATTTTAATACCTAAGAACAACAAAGGAAAATTTTAAATTGCCTTCTTAATTATTTTTACAAGCTTTAAAAAGAAATCCATTTTCAGTTCCATTAGCACTTAGAGAAACTGAAAAAGATAACTGCTCCAAGCAGCCTACAAGCAAGCAGAAAAATATTTACTTCTCTCAACATCTTAAAGCCAACACATACAAAACTGATGAAGAGTGAAGAATGAAGAGTTTTTCAAGAGGAAACAGGGCTGTGAGGTGATTCACAACTTGTTGCAGAACAGAGCAGAATAGTGGGGATGAGCAGATTTCCTCTCTGCCAATTCCTTGCCCCATCCACTAGAACAAGCATCTCATCAAAAAGATAGCTAAAATCCTGAAAGGCTGTAATGATTTTTAAATACAAACCCACTGCCACCTTCTGTCCATGGACTTGTTCCAAGAACTGAAAATGAACACAGGCAATTATTGTGCAGAGAGTTATTTTCATAGTTAATAGACATGAAAAGCGAGAGATTCCACTGGGTCTGAAAGCAAGGCCGTGTTTACTTGGAAATAGCCCTGGAACCCAATTTCGTCATGGAGCCCCCATGAAGGGGACAGTCATGATGTGCAGTGAGCAGTCATCATCTGGGGATACAAATATTTTTTGTGTAGGCTGACACCCCAGTACCATTAACAGAGTAACACACCACTTAAACATGTACATCCTCTTCTTAAGACCTCTCTGTATTTTACAATATTAGTAATGAGAAAGAAACAGAACTCCAAAACTCCAGCAAATTTAAATACAAGTTGAACTATCAGACAACTTTTACTTTATTTATAATACTTTTTTAATTGATGTGACTATAGAATTTCTAAATAAATAGCTTACGCTGTTGGAGCCATAGAGCTAATAAAATTATAAAACTGATTGGGAGAAAAAAAAAGCAATTATGCAGGGGTGAAAATGCTGTTTTTGAGGCATATCCAGAAAATCCATAATCATCAATAAGTCTGGCCGATGTGCATTCAATAAACCCTTTGCATGAACTCAAAATTATTTCATGCAAATAATGATTTCTTACATAAAAATCTTTCTTCTTCATCATCTTTCTTGTCTTTCTTTGACAGTATGTTTTTTAATCACGTCCACTTTAGTGAGTTTAATTAATCAACCTGTGTCTCTGAAGAGACAATTTTATAAAAGCTCTGCAGTACTGTAGAGGCACTGCTTATTTTCTCTCAGTGCTCATTTAAAAAAGAAGACCTCTAACCCTATCTAGGGCTATTCACACTTACTGACTCCCCATTGGTAATTCAGCTCAGAGTTTGGCATCACTGCTCATGAGGTCTGCCAAGGAACCACATCTCCTGCTTCTGTGTTCAACACAATTTGCTCCTTACTGGGTGTTTGGGATCTGAAAGTCCTGCACTCGGTATGCCAAGTGTTTTGTTGCTACTCATGTTCAACGCGATCCTTTATGACAGCAAAGCCAAGGAAAATCTTTCCTGCATTTAAAGTACACTCTTTAAACAACCATAGCAGTTTTCTTAAAGACTTTGCTTTAGATCAACATTAAAACCAATCTGTCTAGGCTCTGCTTCCTTGTTTATGAAGAAGGGATATAGAAGGCCATTCATGATCTGGCATCATTTAGTACTGAACCATTAAAAAAAACAAGCTTGGATAAAGGCATTCTAGTGGTGACCTAAATAAAAGAAACTAGCTGTGAATCAGGAAACTTCTTCCCTTGCTGACTATGCTCTTACTATCTATTTGTTTAGAGGCATTGAATTCTTCTCGGTGCTTACATTTTTTACAATAACCTTTGCTTACATATAATTAAAATTTGCGAATGAAAAATCAAAATAGCACTAAGTTTTAAATAAACTTAGATATATAAAACCATCTCTGAGCTCTGTTTTTGTTCATGTTGACAGTTTTTCTCTCTCTGTACCAACATGAAAAATACCCTGATACTTCAATGCAAGCTGTCACACAGAATCCTCAGCTGCCAGTATCCAGTGTACTTGAAAAGTATGAGAAAAAACTGTCATTGCCAACAGATTCCTTAATAAAAAATAATAATGAAGTCTTGAGAACTGTCAGTCCTTCAATTATGTAGCTCTGACAGTGGCTGCACATTTGCAAGAATCTAACCTTGCTACTGGAGGGCATAAAAAGGCCAATTGAGCTTTGTCAGAGCCAGACACAGTCAGGCACAATGTTTTTGTTCTGTCCTAAGGTGGACAACCATATCTTCAGAAAGTTTAGTGTTCAATCCAGGATCAGCTTTGCTGACATCCAGAACTGAATAAGTTAAACATAAGTGAATTCTAATCCTGACACAAGGGAAAAAGAAGCAGCATAGTGAAATGCTCAGTATTAGTCTTGCAGAGCTCCTTGGATGAGAGCTCTCAGTGACATTAAATTAAGCAGCTAGTTGAAAACCAGGTAGAGCCAAGAGAAAAATGTGATCTATTCTTCTACACTGTCTCTAAAACTAAGGTCAGGTACAACTTTTGTTGGGAAAATAACATTAGGAGGACATTTGTATTGAGCCTGTCATTACTTTGGTAAGGCTGACACTGAAACTAGTAATCAGTGAAATTGGAGGGATCATATTTCTTGTTTGAAAAAGAGCAAGATACTGACACAATGGAAGAATCCATCCCAATTTGTTCTGGTATTTCCTGATCGAGATCTATCAAAATGGTATCCCTTGCTCAGTCATAACTTAGGTGTAACTTTCAGAGAAAGCCACTGTCAAAGTGAGATTTAAGACATAATTATCCATGACTGGTAGAGCTCAATATTTCTCCTTTTGTTTAGCCAATTAGAAAGTGACTCTATTTTTATTTAAAATGAAGCCACTTTCTAATTGGTTAAACAAAAGACAACTATTAAAGCATGAAGTCTTGGAATACTCTCTTGTAATGTTCACTCACCCAGCATATTCCTCTGCAACTGGTCAAGTTAAAAAAGGGATCAAATACTTGTCTTGCCCTTTGCTGGTAGAAAATCAAGATGTGAGTATCCTTTCCACACCCAAGATTTCCCCCTAACTTTCTCTATTGGGTAGGTTTTTGGGTTTCCCAAATAAATCACCCTGAAGGGAATATCTGAAGGGCTGAGGGAGCTAATAATAATGTTTCTCACTGTACATCCATGAAGCTGCTGGACCTGAGCAGATGTCTCTGTCTCTGACATTAAAGTAAACCTATGCCAAGGAATTAACTAGTGGCATCTTTTAGCTACCTATAGTCAAAGACAGGCCACTGCGTATTCTGCTCCTTCACATCACAGTGTGCAGGAAGGTAGCTTGACTTTTCTTCTTCTAGCATCCGGAACAACATACAAGATCCTAAAAAGGAGTGAGAAATTGCTCCAGCCAGACATACCTGCCTTTAAAAACACCACCACTACTTTTCACAGTGATACAATGTGACAGAGTTTCTGATTGTTCCTTCTCCCTTTCCTCAATAGAATACACACTTGTGATACTTGGTACACAATAAGGATTTCTCTGGAGGGGAAATGTAGCACTGACAGGAGTGCTTCAGTTTAATCCTCCTTTCTCTCTTTCCACTCTCCCTTCCCCAGCCTCCTCCCGCCTCTTCACCCACCCTGGAGGCTCTTATGGGATTTTCCAGGTAACTAAAGGCTTGCAAAGCCAGTGCATCAGAGCGACAGACCAGACAGCAGCACCATTTAGGAGTGAGTGACGCATCATTTCTTTAGCTCTCCCTCCTCCTGAGTCACTCACAATAAGGCTCCAAGCCATTCTGTACATTATATATTGTTCTATTACTTTCTTGGTAGGGGATTGGTGATATTGTATGTTGTAGCAGGCACTTGTCAATGAATTCCTGTGTATCAGTGTATACCCTGGCTATAGAATGATGACTTACTCAAAAACATTACATAGAGGAGTGGTGACTATCAGTTTATTTTATTGGTTTTGGTTAATAAGAGTCAAATTTTGGTCAGCAGAAATTTCACTGCACCAGATATTTCAATTTTTAAAGTATATATTTAGTTACATGTGATTTTTCTTACAGTAAAAATGTGTACCTTTTTTCCCCTTTTTCCTTGGTGTAACAGATATGGACAATGAAGTTGTCCTAACACACTGCAGAGATGACCACAATAGCTTTTAAGATCTCAGAAAGGCCCAGGATCATAGAATGTTAAGGACTTGGAATTGACCTCAAAGATCACCTAGTCCCAAACCTCTGTGCCATGGGCAGGAGTGATGATATCTAAAGCTAAGGGCTCCTTGGGAAGAACTAAGTGCAGGATGGTGCAACACCATCTTATCAGGCATTGCTGGATGGTCCTCAATGGGATGAAAATTTCAGCCTCAGTGATAAGCAAACAGCTCAGGTGAATTGGGGAAAATTGTCTCTATTCCAGCTGATCTCTTTGTTGTTGGGGTAAAAGATGAGGCTCAAGCACCAATGCACCAAACCCACTTGTCTCTTCCCAGTATTGTGGGACAGTTTGGCCCCATCAGGAAATGCATTTCCTGCAATTATTTTGGGAATTTTGAATAATTTCAAAGAGGTTCCAAGTCTGAGAGGTTTGTCTGAGGACAAGGACTGCCCATCCAGCTCTGCTGCAGTGGGGACAGAGCCACATGGGTGAGCTCAGGCAAGGGAACAGCACCAGGCAGCCTGGTGAGGAACTCTGTGTAGCTTGGTTAGCTTCTCTTCCTGGCATGGAGCTGCTTGCTGGCTAATGCACAGCAGTGAGCAGGGTTGCACAGTGCTGTGGGAGACCTCAAGAAGCCCCCATGCTCCCCACTTTTCATTAACACAGCGAGTTGGTGTTCTCACACTGTCCTCAGTGCACAGAGCCACCCCAGAGCCTCTGTGCTCTCCTCTGTGGCAACACCAGTGGTCTCCCTGCCTACTGACAGCAGACCTGAGAAATGTTTCAGCATGATTTATACAATAGCTCTAGGTGACAAAATGTCTGTATCACAGTGATGCAGGGGGAACTGAAAGTGCCTGTTATCACTCAGGAAGCACTAGGGAAGGGGACCATTTATTTAGCAGATTCCCTCTCTGGAAAGGATGTTCTCATCCACCCTGGGGGTGACTTTGCAGACAGATCTTTCAATCCTCAGGGGAGCAGAGGAGGGCTCAAGCACCTGCTCTCTGTATTTTCTGTACTATCACAATGATCAAGAAGGAAATCATTAGACAGACCAGGCTTCCAGCTTCCATTATTTTTAACAGGCATTGTACATCTAATTTGAAGTACACATTGCAAATATTTACCTTCAAGTGTCAAAGGAGACTATAAAGATCTTTATGGATCTTCACACTTCAAGGACTTAATTCATTAAAAATAATTATACATATATGGGGATTACTTCCATGGTGGAGCTGAGATGTGCCATCAGTTGCCAAGTCGGAAAGCACAGTGTGCATGCTATACATCTGTGTGTCAGCTTTTATGTGAGAGAGAAGGGCTCTTGTGCATCAGAACATATGTGTGTAAACAGGGCTGAGAGGAGATCTTGCTGCAATTCGCTGCTGAATAAATTAGAGAAAGTCACTGTTTGGCATTGCAGACTCCCAATGCTGCAGAAAAACTCTTTTGTGCTTGCCCATCTCCTTCACCTCAACCCAAATACTCCACATGCCTCTTCATTTTAGAATGAGAGCAGTTTCACAAAGAAAAACATTAGAAATTGGCTTTGATTTTTCTTTGCCCCTCAGAGATTTCAAGGTGTCCAGTGATTTGTTTCCAACAGTGCCAGTTTTACAAGATTGAGGCTTTGAGCCTTAAATTTTGCTTTATTTTGAGAATGGACTGACACTTTCCCATCCTTGAATTGTGCAGGTTGTTTAAGGGGCAGATGCTGCTATTTTGAGCAGGTAACTGGAAAAAAATTTACTGCTGAAGTCAATGGCCGAGAGGAGGCAGTTAATTAAATTCTCAGACACTAATAATCTGTTCTTACTTGTAAATCATGAGGGCTCTGTTTTAAGCGTTTGGAAAACTTCAAGCATGAATTATGTGATAACAAGTGCCTTATTTTTCAAAAATAATATTAATAATTTAGGCTGTCTGTTTTACTGCAAGGAGCACGTATTGATCTGACCTACTTGTGTGCCACCACCAGTCCAAGCTGTGAGTGTCCCAGCTCTCCTCACACTCACAAGGAAGCAGCGGGAAAAGAATTTCTCTCCTGTCTCACTGCTCGTGCTTGAGGTGTGGTTTTGGAGAACAGCTGTCATAAACAGGCATTTATTTCTCCTTGTCAAGAATTCCCATGGCCATTTACCTGGTCTTGCCTCAGAGAACTTGCACACCTCTGCCCAGCCCCTGCAGAATTCCTGCTGGTTGCACTCGCCAGCCTGCTGGCACTGTCCCTTCCCTGGGTGCCAGGGGCTCAGCCACCCTGGGGACCACGCTGAGGCAGGGAGGAAAGGCTCCCAGAGGGTCAGGACAGAGCCAGGGAGATCTTGCAGTGCTGTTCCACACATTCCTAACGCGCTGTGTTAATGCTTGCCCGTGCTCAGGAGACAGCTCTGACACTAGAGCCTGAGGATGAAAGGGTCACAGCAACGTGTGCTGTTCAGTACATTTTCAGCTCAATTTGCACCCGTTGGTGAAGCCCCGAGACTAAAGCAATTTAGTCTACTTTTTAGACAATGGATCTTACCTCTCTTCATAGAGTATGTTTACACTTCATAAAATCTTACAGAATTTCACTGGTTGTAGGAACACAGCCCAACTGCTGTTGCTGGTAGTGAAAGTTTTGTGGCATATGAAGTGCATTAGGACATTATTTGGAATCTATTGCAACATCAGACATTTGCCTTTGACATCAGAAGGGTGGTAATGATGAAATGTGCTCCGAGGGTACATCTCCTTTAATAGTGCCTATTACAGTTGACACACGCAAGCATGAACCATGTTATCTTGCATTTTTGAAAATAGTATTTATTCCACAAATAAGATCATGCATGCAGAATAAATAGCACCTTCCTGGTGAAAGCATATAATTAGCTGAAATCCAAGAAGTGACAAATATTTGCTTTGCCTGAAAGTTACTGCATGAGATTCTCAAGTTTGAAATATTTCAGAGACAGAAATGACAGCCTTCACTGTTTCATGATTATTTGGTGCTGCTAATTAGCAGTGGTTGAAGGTAGCAAATTTCTGCCTGATGCAGAAATTATATTCCCTGTTCCACCTCTCAATTCTCTTCTCACTTCCCTTTTGCTTTCTTGCAGCTCTGCACACCTCCATTCTTATTGAGAATTCAGGCAACCTGTAGCACCTTCCAATTATCATGGACCAAACCCCATCAGCTGTTCTTCAAGTTTCCTGAAAATGTTGTTGTTGCAACTGAATTAACCCAAATTTATATGTTTACATTGTTGTTTTTATTTATTCGCAGAATAAAAAAGAGAAAGAAAGTTTTTCCATTTTGACATTCACGATAGTTCAGCTTTTAAATTTTGAAATAACTTTTGTTATCAAATGTTTAAATGTATCAAAGTAAAATGAACTGTGACCCCCAAATATTTATGAAAAATCCAGTGCCTACTGATTTGATCTGATAAGCCACAGGAGATTAATTAGTCTTGGTTATGTGACTTTTCAAGCACTAAATATGGCTGAAGGGGTTTTGATTTTTTTAGTTTAAGCCTGTATTTTCATGTAGTCATATTAAATATATAACATATAGGGGAATTTGCTACATGGCAGCATTTACCACTTGGATGATGACTTTACCCCAAATATGAAAATCTCCATGTCATCAAGAGCTATAAGGCTATTTTCATAATGAGAGTAAGTCTATGTAATTTTTCACCATTAAATCAAAACTATTCCTTTTCAATTGCTTTAAATGAATTTTGTATAATAATTGAAAAACTAGTATGAAAATGGCCTTTATTTCTCTTTTGAAGTCAGAGGGCACAATATACACTGAGCAATCTAGATGAAACTTTTTTTCTAAGATACAGGCTACAGTATCTTAAAATAGACCCTAAGACTTCTCTTCTCTTAAAAAAATGAAAGAAAACTCCTCAAAAAGCAACAGAGGACTCCGCCCCAAAGATACTCAGAACTGACTGCTCTTGTGTCCTGCTTCACATTGAGAAGGTCTGACATATGTCCACCGTGTTTTTTAGCTCTAGATAAACATCCAGACAACTGAAACAACTAATTCTTATGTTAAAATTAGAAGAAATTAAACTTCCGTAAATCCCACTAACTGTATCAAACTCAAATATCTTTCCTTATCCCGCTCCATTTATGCAAATACATTTATACTGTTTCATAAACAAGCAGCATAGCAACTTAAAAGTTTAAAAATAAAACTTCTGCAGAGAAATTAACTTTAATTAATTTCAAACTCCCCTTTTAATTTTTTTTTTTCTTTTCTTTTCAATGGGTTTTGTGATTTAAGGTTATGCTGTGTTGGGGTTGGGGTTTTTCTAGAGCTGTGAATGTCTTTCCTCATTTGGCTTGTGGACAGCCCTTTCACAGTGTGGTGCTGTTGCAGATGAGGGGCATCTGTGCTTCTGCCAGGCAGGTGTTTGATAAGGATGTTGACAGGTCAGAGGTTGTCACCATTAATCCCAAAAAGCTATTTCTGACTAACCATCATGACAGAAACACTCTGTATTAAGACTACCAGGTTCAGTATTGATTTCCCATCTAATATAATATCATGATTGTATATTACTTGTTTTTTGCACTTTATTATTCCCTAGGATATTAACTTTGAAGTTTTAAAAGCACTTAGTTCTACAGCTGCAATCCTTAACACCTCTGCAGACTTGTATGCATCACTTTGTCACCTTCCTCTCCCCCAAGTGCTCAGCTGACCTGGTGCAGTAGAAAAACCCTTTCTATTCACTTAATCAGGTACTGTCTCCTGAAACAACAAAACAGAATTTTAAAAGATGTAGCACTATTAGAAAATGGCTTAAAATAAAATAATAACTAATCATCTGTATTCCCTGCAACATCTTTACAGAGTAAGAGGAAGTTTCATCAGACTCCTGCACTCATGGGGACTTCAGGAGACTTGACTTCACTGTTGACTCTCAGAAGGGGCCAATTGCTTTCTGCTGGTCCGTCTCCCCATGGTCTCTCTTTTGTCTGTCTTATTGCTGTGGATGTTGAGGTCTTAGGGACATTCTTCTGCTGAATCCATCCATCAGCTGGGCTCTCCTACAAGCTGCTGTAGATATCTATAGCAATCCAAGTCAATTAGAATACAAAATGGTTAATTGAATTCTCCTTTGTTCCCTGGTGATATTCAGGAGGGCAGCACATGGTACCTGCAGATGGATGGCAGCTAAATAACCTTTTAAAGCTGCAAGCAGAAGTGGAAGTTTGTTTTCATTCATTTTCTCTCTCTCGTTCAGATACAGCAAAACATTTATTAATCCTCCTCCAAACCATATGCCATGTGTCTAATGAGTGGTACGTTAAGTTAATCATATACAACCAACCAAGTGTAGTAGAGAAAACATTGCAGAGTAGGTGAAAAAACCAATACTGTGGATCTGAGTTACTTAAGTAAGCGAAGGAGATGAGGAATATGCAGGGTCAGACCCTCAAGGAAGTTCATATAAATATTGAGTCAGACAAAATTCTTCTGGGTTCTTGAGGTGCTCTCTTGGTAACTTTTGAACTTCTATCAGGGACATCTTCACATCTTTTGTGAAGGCTCATGCTACAAGTATTGCTGGTCCTGCTTTTTTATGTTTAGGGGTTATTCTGAAGGCTTGGCATGTATAGATATACATAGAGGACCTCATCACATCATTGCTTTGGGCTTTAAGGAACCAGTAGAAAACTGAACCAAGAGATTTCCCACACTTACCTGTGGGGTATCTGAATTACTGAATGAACCCATACTTAAGTTTTCCAGACATATTTTATTGATGAAGTGTCATGACTGCTCATAAACTGTGATAACACAGAACATCTGCAGACTTAGCAAGGAAGAGCTGGAGAAATTTTTTTTTTTCACTATTTCACCAGTTTTACCAGGTTGTGGTATCTGTTATGATCTTCTTGCTGGGACAGCAAATGCTGACTGTGAAAAGTGAGTGTTGACAAATTCTGTGCAAATTTCTGTGTGTTGTTCAGTGCCAAGTTATAACTTGTAACAGCTCTTTTATTCTCAAGAAATTAGCCTGCAATGCTTGCCAGACTAGAGCAGTTTTGTGGCAGGACTAGGAAGACACCATTGTACTTGTTTCATTTGAGCCCTAATTTGACCCAAAGATTTGATTTCCAGCTTCCATAAATTCACTAACTACTAACCCACTCTTCCAGCTAGGCCCTTGAGTCCTTTACTCGCTGGAAATTATGCTCCTATTTAATTATAAATATTTATAAAACCTCTGTGATCCTTAAAAATGTGAGAACTAGCTCGTGTTTATAATTGTTATAAAAAATATCCCAAACCCACTAATTGAATGAATCTTTCAAATGTGAGTAATTTTTTATTTGAATTCTACATCCTTATGTATTATGTAACAATTAGTAATGATGTGATGGATAATTTTTTTGGAACAGTTCCTGATTCCATTACTCAACTACTCGATCGACCAGTAATTATGAATCATATCTTTAATTAGCTGCCGCTCTTCAGAAACATATGAAAGCCAAGGGCATAAAGTAATTGGCATAAAAGTTTTCCTAATTAATTTATCTGTCTATGTGAGTAACCGGGACTGGAGTCAGGGGAACATTTATAACTCCAGGAAGGCCAGCCCTAAAACCCAATGTCAAATGAGATTTATATTTCTGAATTATAAAAAGAACAACAACAAGCCACAAAATTACATTATCCCCAACTCCAACAATAAAGCACATAATGCGTTGTTCAGAGATGAGCAAAAACTTCTTATTGATCCAATTCATTTTCATCGTATTCTCCAGTGGGTCTTTCAAATCTCTCTGGCTATTTCCTTCATTCCACATAGTAACAGTAATCAAGCACATTAAGCAATTCATTAAACAACAGCCCCACTGACCACAGGGAGTATTACAGCTAACATTCATTAGGCAACTAGCAACTTTATTTAAGCAGAAGAGAGCTGGGGAGTGCAAGACTCAATTCTTTGTCTTTTGGGAGCCTATGGCCCACCGTGGCAGTGCTGGATCTGCTTTTCACAAACTATAAAACCTTTAAGCTTGCTGGCACAGACAGTGCCTTTTTCAAGGAGCCGCCTGGGAGAGAAGACAAAACTGAGTGTGTGCTGGTTTAATTCTCAGCCTGCCAAAGATTAAGTTAAAATCTGAGCTCATTGTTAAGTGCGGGTTGTTAAGATTTATGCCTGATATAAAACTAAAACCTTACAGTATTGATATTTAGGTCCTATATTTTTCAGATTTGATTTCAAGCGGGCAAAAGCTGTAAAACATCCAGGTTTGTTCATTTGAATATCCTGGTTTGCCTGGCACTTTGCAGTAAAAATGATACATATTGTCCTTCATAATAACAGAGGAAAGGCCAAAACAACAATGGAAAAGAAGTCTTTCTACAAACAACAATTAGAAAAGTGTTAGAAAAGTTAAACTGATAGTGTTTATGGCCTAATTAATGAAGAACCTAAGATTCATGTTTGGTGCAAAGTGCCTGACAATGAGAAAAGTCATATGAGCAAATGCACTGCTGTTATCTTGCTTGTTCATTTATTTTTTCCAATTGGTCCATATTACTGGAAAGAGGAAATGATACAATATTACTTGTCATTATGTTTTTGTATAAGGATTCCTACAGATATCCAAACTATTTTCATTAAAAGTTTACACTGCGAAATCATTAACCCAGAATTTTAAGTAGCTATTGTTCACCATCTACTATATGAACCCACAGAATGAACATAATTTGCATGAATCAGGGAAAAAAAAACACCTCCTTCTGTAATGTTATTATTTTCTATTCACAGAATTGTTATGGTTGGAAAAAACCTCTGGAGATCCTCTAGTCCAACCCCTCTGGCACAACCAAGTTTGGCACAGTTACTGTTAAATTATACAATTTATACAAATGACTTGGCATCTTGTGTGGTGTAACAGAGTACAACTGTTACTGGTCTCAGAGGAACTACATAAACTAAAAAGTTTATTTTTTAGTCATGGCCTTATTCTGGCTTTAAAATCTTCAACTACAGCATTCATGTTATTTCCTGTTACTGACAAAGAAGATTCAAAAGAATTAATGGCACTACAGATTACTGACACTTATAACTGGAAGGTAAATACAATTCTGCTATAGTTTGAAACTATATATTTCTGGGTTGTTTAATTATTTGAAATCTAATAATTAAACCTTCAAACCAACTTCTACAGAGTAATTTGCCATCATGGCCAGAAACATGGTAAGAGGCTCTTGCCAGAATTCAGATGTTCTTCCCATCTGGATGGACCCATATCTAGGGATAGCAGTAATCTCTCACTGAGGGAAAGTCACTGGACAAGCTCATTTCCCTGCATTAGGAAGCTGAAGCTTGGCAATGGATAGAGTTTCATCCTAGAAGCTAGCTGGGAAGGTAACTTAATTTTTGTTACCTACTTGTAGCAAAAGTTGCATAGAGGTGGAGAAGTGGTGGGCCAAAATGCTGGTACAAAAATGAGCTCCAGTAAGTGGGATGGGCTGTTAGAAGAGCATGAAAGACAAATACAGCCCATGGGGCCCAGCTGCCTCCTGTGCTCCACCACTTATCAGCACCATAATTCATAAGAAACCATCAGAAAATAAGACATTTATCTCAACTAGACATCTTGACAGCCCCCATGAGCAGAACACATTTGGTTGTGTGACCGAATATTTTGGGATAACGTGAACCCTGGGTCCACGTTTCTGGCCAGGCAATTCAGAGCCCATACAATAGCTGAAGCTCTAACCTTGTTACAAGACGTAAAGGGCATAGAGGGTACTGCGGCACTGTGCTTATTCATGGCACAGAGCCTGCGATTTCAGCTCTGCCAAACTACCCCTGGAAGAGAACTGGTGACTTATTTTGGTAGCAACAGAAAGTATTACAAAAAGTGTGTCTAACATATACAGTTGACTGCTTGTATTTCCTGTACTCATTTCCAATAGTGGCATATAAATGCATTTATACTAAGGCGGGGAGTTTATTACATATGATGGATGGCACTGAAATACCAGTTTTATCCTGCCTGTAAAAACAAGGGCCATAACTCACGACAGGTGCAGCCTCCAGATGCCAACAGTGGTATTGGTTTCAGGGCCAGGACCAGGAAGACACAGATAATTTTGCTAATTCCCTCCATTATATTATTATATTCTTACCTGCCGTGTGAGACAGCTTATCATGGAATCACCCGACTGAAAATGTATCTTTAATGTTTACTACCAAAATTTAAATGTGTGCTGCAATTCAAGCACTTTTCCAACATTATGCATTATACAGAGAACTCTCTTCAGTGAATGCAAAGGTTTTGATCTTTGTAAATTTATTTTTGGTAACTGGATATTTGAATACCATCTTTTTATGTTAGGAACTTTTAAATGTCTTCACCATCAGATCAGGGCATGGAAGAGCTTATTTCATTCATATATATATATATATATATATATATGATCAGTGTCATAGGCCCCAGAACAAATGTTCCTGATTTTTTCTTTCTAGTTCCTCCTGAGTTTTCCCTTCTAATTAGAGACTACTAGTAGAATTTACTACATAGGAGAATTTACTACATAGTAACAAGTCCTATTGAAATGGAGGGACGTTGTCACTCATTTACATTCATTTACTACAGGATCTCTGAGGAACTTGTTCTGCGTTTCTCTAAAACCTTGATTACATCTCCCAGAATTAGTAAAATACTGCAGTTCTTGTTTTATAGGTAAGATAAGGCACAAAAAGGAACTTACATGTCCAAAATTACCATAGGGAAACTCTAATAGTGCATTGATGTAAACCAGGGTCACCCAAGCTCCAGGTAAATGCCATAACCCCTGAACAAGGGGGAATTTAACAGCACTATATTCATCCTTGTTGCTTTTTCTCTTCTGTTTTTCCACCACTTCACTACCGCATTGATTTCAAAGAGCTCCCACTGCCTCTTGGAAAACTTTGAAAAGCACTCAGTTTTAGAAACAATTTTGCTGATTTGTAGTTTACCTTTTATAGCTTTCTTCCTTTATTATTATGCAAATGCCTTTGGAAGAATAAGCATACTGCTGAAGAATTGCCCTGCTAATACTGCTTATTTGTGTCTGCAGACATTCTCATTTTGCTCTTGTCAACACGAGCAACAAGTATGGAACACAGAGGAGAACAGACCACGAATCAACTTCACATATTCCTAAAATATTTTGTGGAGGCATCTTGAGAATACTGAGTTTGCAGGTCTACATTATCTGAGGCTTGGATTTTATTTTCACAGAGTATTTACAAAAATGGTGTCCATAAGAAAAGATTTGGCTGCATTAGAGTTGCACTCTCCTGCTGATCTCTGGTATGACAGGTGGGATCAGCTGAGCCACTTTAAATGACAGTCTCTGCAGGAAAACACAGAGAGAGAAGGAGACTTGCCATTAGTTACAACCCATCAAAACACAAATCTGACTTCAGTAAGACCTTCACAGTGTCCAGCATAACCTTCACACACACTATCCAACAAAATACAGCCTAAATCACTATGGGGTGAGACCAAACTAGTTGAGGGCTTCTGTTTTGAGAACAATCACCAGTTTCTTTCTGTCATTAGAAGACCCAGGCAGGCTCTGCAACACATGGTGAGGAGCCCACGTGAGGCTTGGGTGGAGGCAGGTCTCTTCATCATGCCCACGATGGAGGACAACACAAAAGTTAGAAGCGAGGGTGAGTGTGGGGGGGTAGCAAACCTTGGAGAAGACAGGGTTGAGGAAAGATACTGGAAATTACCTGATTGATTCTGTACCCATCTTCTCCCCCCTTAATGTTTCTAGACCTTAGTTTGAATTGCTTTTCTTCCCTTCCCTCTCTGCTTTCACAAACACAAATGGTTAATGGAAAATTGCCATGCTCATATGGTGAGAAATATGGGTTGCCCTGGTTGCATCCCAGTGCAGGGGTTGAGACAGCAAATCCCTGTAAGATTGCAGTGTTCCTATGGTGTTTTCAAGCCATCATTACATTCACTTTGATAACCTCATCCATTTCTGTTCTCTTGTTCTTACTCTATTTTGTCCATGGAGTTTAAACTCTCAAGCTACAAAGTGTCACTGTGTTTGTATGGGGGCCAGCAGCAGGGTCTTGTTCTTGGCAGGTCTCCAAATACAAGTGTATAAACCCAATTAATAATAATGTACCATTCAATTACAGTTGATATGCACATGGGCAGTATGAAGACATTTTTCTTAGAATTTAAAAATGCATAAAATTATATTGACAATGAATTGTTTAATTGTCAGGCTTCTCATCACTAGGTCTCACTCACAAACTCTGAGAGCTTCAAAGACACTTTGTTGCTCAATTCCCCTTCCATTTTACCAAATATTTTTAGGAACATGGAAATAAATTTCTAGAATCTACACTATAAATCCAGGATTCACCAAGATTTCATTTGAGCTTTTTCCTTGTCATGTCTGATTTTGTTCTTGCATGAGACCCATCTCAGTGGGTGGATATTATTACAGGAAGCAACTGACTTAATTAAGTTATAATAATAGTTTATCATCATTATTTAGTCCTTTTCAACTCTTTATTCGTAACAAGTATTCCTAGTAGTGTCCTATATTGCCCAGTAGTAAGAAAACAGGAAAACAAAAAGCAAATATGTCATCACTGAGATGCACATCCAGAATGACAGCTTATATCTTTATTTTTTTACCCTACTAAAAAAGACTTAATGAGTGTAGATGTGGTTTTGCCAGTTTTTCTTACACTTTTCCTTAAATTTACTGAAGTATATTGTATTGTTACTTTTAAATAATTGTTTGAAAAACAATGGAGCAAGAGAATTACTTATTTTAACACTGTATTTCTCTGTCATCTAATATTAACAATTATTTTCTGCACATTTCTTTCTGCTGACACACACTCATACAAATCAACCCAGACAGTTCTATATATACAACCTGATACAAAACTTTTCCTAATTAGAAAGTGATTCACTGTTTCCTATAGAGATATGTAATGAGAACTTCCATTGCACGAAAGCTTGGAAAATTTGAAGGGTTTTTCCAAGCTTTACCAGTTGGATCTATGAATAACTTCATCCTGACTTTGGCAGGAATGTTGTGCAAAGAAAGACTAGATGTAGAAAAATAAAATCTTGTCTGAGGCTGTCCTGGACTTCTATGCAAGGAGCTCGGTGGTGCCCTGGCAGATTTGTGTCATTTTAAGGGTTTCTGCCAGCTGAGCGCAGGAGCCAGCGGGAGCAGGGAGATGGTACCTGAGCTGGAGCTGATGTTCCTGAACCCTTGGCTGTCCCCTGGGAAACCTGGAGCAGAGCAGAGGGCAGATTTGGCAGCGCTCTCAGCTGAGCCATTTGAACCCAGCCCTGGCGCTGAAATTCAATGCTAAACATCTATGTCAAAAAGAAAATGAGCTGGTGTGAGACACATGCCCAGTGCTGCAATTCAATAAAGACTGCCTCTCTGAAAGCTTTACTTTCCTTTGCAGCTGCTCCACACATCTTTATTTGGCACATGCCCTAGATCTTTTAAGTGTGTACATGTCAGTTTTGTTCTTTTCAGCGAGTTCTTGTTCTTCTCTTGCCCTTAACACTTCCCCTTGTCCACTCTTTTCCCCCTCGCACCCACATCCGCCAACTTCTCCTCCCCCCCACCTCTGGCACTACAGAACCACTGCCTCAAACTGTATAAAACCCTTGGCCTCAAACCAGAAAAGACCTAAATGCAGGAAAGTAAGGATAAATTAAAGTGACAGGGTCTCAGCAGTGGAAATTAGTGCAACTTTTCTAATTGCATGTCTAGCCTGAATGATGGGATACTTAATTCTTACACATCCCAGACAATTGCTTTATACTAACATGAGCTCTGGGAAAAAGGCAGATTCCAGAGACATATGGAGCAGTAGATGGAGTGGAAAAATAAATCAGTTGTCCCAGCCACAGTGGAAAAAGTGCTTTATCTGCACTGTTAATATAAGGTGTTGCCACTGTTAAACAAAACTAGTAATGTCTCCTTCATCCATTCTTACTATGAAAATAGAGCATTAAATAATTAAGTGGCAAAGTGGGCTTTAGGTTCTATTTATTGTAACTTGAACAAGAAATGAGCTTTGGGTGAGGAGGTTACATTCCTCTAGTTAGTGGACACAGTCCTAAATACAGGATTCTGAGAGAGACGTAGTCAGGGGAGCAGAATGCTCTACTTCACTTCGATAAGGACTGCTAATAAAAGGCTTCAAAACTAGCATGGGTTCTTATATCTATTTAACCTTTTGCCCCAAGAAGCAAAGAGCATCTGGTTAAGTGGAGAGTAAAAGCACAGCTACTTTTCATTATCAGGGCTTAGAGCCAGCCTATGTGGAAGCCTGAGCTGCCAAGCCTGGGTTAAATGCTTGTTGCCTTCACTGCCTGAGGCCATCTAGCGTGTTTAGAAATGATTAAGTACTGCAGCCTAGAAAGGACCTGTCCTGAGCGTTCATCTCTGACTTCCAGCAGAAAAGAGAGCCTGGCAATGACAGAGGCAGATGGATGAGTCTCATTAGTATGGTGAAGCAGCGAACCAGACTGCCTTCACAGAGCTGTCCAAAAAAAGGCGAGCAAATTAAAATAGGAGCTGAGAAAACCAATGAGCAAGTGTTTTAACTCTCTGATACCTGGATTTGTCTTCAGCAGGTTAGGGCAGCTGGCTGTTCTTCCCAAGAATCTCTGACCCATGAGCACTTGGTAGGCATGGAAATTTCCACCTGTCCATATTTTATTTTTGCACCTTTTTTTTGGCAAGCTTTAAAAAAATGTAGGATCCTTATACATACTATACCTCACACACACATACTTTGAATATTCTATAGCACGGCAAGTGCAAACTAAACATTCTGCATTTATAAGATTCCATTCATGCTTATACGATTATCAAAACTCACATGGTAATTAGGTTCTGACAGAGAGTTTTGGCATACAACATGGCATGAGGATGTCAAATATCTTACATATAAAAAGTGTTACATTCAGAAGACTGGTAAAGATTTGCTGCTGCATTCTACTAATACATGGGGTTATTACCTTTCTGAACAAGGACATCTTGTTCACCACAGTTTTATCTGCAACATCCTTGTGAAATAAAATAGCAAATCTAGCCCTGAAGGGCAGGGAGCCCCAGTAAAAAAGTGTGGTGGCTCTCTGGCATCAGACCCATCACCCTGGAAGTCTTCATAGTGTGATGGACTGGCAAACCTGCAGCTATTTTGAATGAGATTTTCTGCAAGACTGATGGGAAATTCTATCAATTTGTTACCCACTTTGATTTGTTTAAGTTGATTCAGGCGCCATCAAACTATGAAAAGAGAAAGAAAAAGCATTTGAATAATTCAGAGTGCAATTGCAGCATGCAAGCAGCCATTTTGCTTTGTCTTTTCATGCAAGATGAATAGTGTTGCACAGTAGAAATGTACCTAATGCCCTTCATTTTTCGTTTGATGAAATAAAGTAGGATCAGAATCCACAATTTGAAAGAACTGTGAAAGAAGTCAAAGATCTTGGGCCTTCTCACTGTAAAAAAGCAGGAGTGTCCCAAAAAAAAAAAAAAAAAAAAAAGACACCACAACAGATCCTTAAAAAAATGGGATTTTTATAAATAAAACTGCAGGTTACAGTGTTGGTATCAGAATCCTTACTCAAGAGTATACTGGAGGAGGTGTTGAAGAAAAAGTTTCATTCTCCACTATAGGTCTCTGCAGTCCTTGAGGGATGGATGAAATCATATAAGAAAATGAATCTCACAAAAGTTTTGTTTTGCATGAAGACATAGAAAAGTAATTTCATAATTGCTGTAGAAACTAGGATATTCAGGCAGTCTTTAATATCTCTGTAGTCTACAAGGACATGATTTTCAGACATGTTAACATCTCTGAGCAGTCCCACTTGTTTCCTACTCAGCACTTTTGTCCTGCGATACTTTGTGTTTGCTCAGAGACTTCATTCCACCCTTGTCATCATGCCCAGGAGAGTCTGGAAAGAGAGATGCTATTTCATTTTTTTTTAATTTGACTTTTTCTATTCAGAATGAAACATCAGTGCTCAAGGGGCATTAGAAACCTGCATTTTTTAGGTCTTTTCTGAGGAGGAGGAACAAAATTACTTTTCTCCTCTGGTGAAAATGAGCCCTTTCAAGAAGAATTGGGAAACTGTGGGAGCTTCAGTCTCCTCCCCAGCCCCTATGTTATTTTGCATTCAAAACAGGACAGATGATCTGACAGATCATCTTTGTTATCCTTTTATTTTCACTTAGCACTCTCTCCTCTGTACTTTCTTCTCCTTGTCTTTGCCAGCCAGCTGATCTGTAGCACTGCTCATTTGCTTGTTCTGGGCCAGGCTAGTGCTGCTAAGGCCACAGTTACACAGGAGAATATTCTTCTTTCTTAATCACCTCATGAAGATGATCGTGGGATCATGAAAGGCCAATGGAAATATTTTTTTGTTCGTTTTCTTTTGTTTTGCTTTTTTAGCTAGTAGAGATCAACGCCGTTTCCCCCCTCCAATTTAAGGTTATGTTAAGTCAGTGATTAACTTTCAGGTTTCAGGGCAGACTATAGTGGGCAGCTAATCTGGGCTGTGATATAACAAGAGTACAGACAATACTGATTTTTTATATCTAATACTTGTTTAAACTAGAGCATTTCCTTTTCTGAAAATCTAATCTTGAATCAAAAGCTACTTGAGATGGTGAATTAAAAGCAGTTCTTAATAAGTTCTTCCAGTGGTCAAATGCTTTTGATATTAGATAATTATAATTCCTCACTAATCTGAATTTATCAAGTTTTAACACTGAGCCATTCATCTGAGACCCTAAGACATTTTGAAAGAATAGTGGCTATAGTAAATGATTTAGGCTTCAAACTGTGATTTTTCAGATGGGTGCCTGGAAGATGTAGGGCTTGGTAATAAAAGGAAGACTTTTAAATAAATTGCCTTAAAACCTAACTGCTAGCCATAGAAAATGACTTGGGTATTTAAAGTACACTTAAACTTACATCTCTGAAAATCTCATTTGAGATATTACCTAACACTGGAAATACTAGAAAACCACAGCGTCTGTCATTTTTCACAATTATATTTCTCACAAGTGCCTCAATATTGCCAAGGCAGAACAATCAGATGCCTTGTTCATACCTAAAGACTATCATCATCCACGAGTCAGATGTTCTCCCTCTTAGCTTCATGCAAGATCTGAGCTAAATACACCCAATTGCACTCCTCCAAAGAGCAGGCCACTTTCTCTAAGAGCCCAGACTGAGCTAAGTTTCCAGGTCAGTTTCTCTTCAGAGGATCATTCCCAGATGCAGGAAGTTGTCATAAATTTTGTTATCAGCCTCATAAGATTCCATCTTACCCTACCTGTAGCTAGCTCTACACTTTTCCAGAGTGTAGGATATCCTCCTTCTAGCCTTTGAAATGGTGCCATTATGCAGATGATCACTATTTGTCTTAACTTCACCACTTAAAAGTTCATCATAGGCTACTTTTTTTTTTTTCATGAAGCATCCCCATTTTCTACTCTTGTGGTCTCGTCATAATAAATTTCTCCTGACTGCAAACAATATTCAGGACATTTTTTTGGTCCCTGCCAGTACAAAAGTTTTTCTTTTTCTTTGACAAAAGCCAGTGAGGGAGTGGATGGAACCACAGTTACAGGAGTAGGAAGAGTCAGCTCTGCAGTGACAGTGGTAGCAGGAGGCAGAAGGAAGACTGGACATCTTCAGTACATACCTGGCTCCTCCACCCCTGCAGCTGGGTCAGAAAGGAGAAGCTTTGGTGCAGAGATGGTGAAAAAAGGAGAAAACTGTTTGGGAAACTCCTGAGCTGCAAAGGAGCATTGGGGAGCTCTGATGCATCACCTGCCCAGTCATCACTGCTGAAGACATCACGGTCTGAAGACAAGAAAAGCAAACAAGATTATTGCCCTCTCTCAGGGATTTTGGGAACACAGCAGTCCTAAATTAGTCTTACTGGTAGGCATATCTGGCAGTGAGAAGGTGAAGGGGGAAGGAGGAAACTGGTAAATGGGAAGAGGGTTGGTGGAACTGAACTACACGTACAGCTCTCACCATGGCCTGAGGATTTCCACCCACGTGGCACCTGTGGATGCAGTGCAGGTACTGATACTGCAGCCACTCCAAGGAATGCCTGACTGCACCTTGTGGGAGCACTGACAGCACGTCCTTAAGCTGGGCCCCATATTCAGGCATGCTCCTGAGCAGCCCCCTGTAGACAGGCAGGTGGGGAAAGAGCAGGTGGACAAAGCCATCACCAAACTCCCAGAGGGCAGCCGTGATGGGGTCTGGGCCCTGGCACGACTGACATTTGGGGATGGGAATCTGTACGACTGACTTATCAGCTCCCACACAGAACCAAGCTGCTGGCTGAAGGCTAGGGAAAAGAGATAGCTCCTCCAAAACAGTATTTGGTGCCAGTTATAAGAAATGCTCATGGACAGGGGTCAGGAATTATACTGCTCTGCTGACCTCTGAAGAAGAGAGAAATAGCAGTAGGTTTACAATCAGATTTAATTACACATTACAAATTGACCATGAAATTTTATCATTAGGTAACTAACCTCTTTTAAGTAGGAAAGGTGAATGATTGAGACTGCCTCATTGACTATTATTGCTTTACCTGGATTCTTCTGTCTCCCTAATGCATCTACTAATCCTTTAGTTTAACTCAATATGAGGAAGAATTCAGCTTTGTTCATTCAATTTGCAAAATGAGAAGATGCCAACTTTTCCCCTTATAGACTGGTATTTATTTTAACTAACAACATGAAAAAGAGCACTAGAGTTAATCACTTTCAATCAATGTCAACTACATTATTAGTTAATGGGAGTTTATACTGCATATTATTTGTCTGTGAGACATTTTCTGATGTGTTACATCTAGTTAAATGCCTTATCCTTGTGTATTTTAAATAGAGAAAAAATGAAGGCTAGATTCAGAGAATTTGTAAACACTGACATACAGAATTAATTTTACTTAATCATAATGAGGACACTAGTTAGGAATGTGAGACTTCTGGAAAATGTGTAGTATGCTGTATGCAGAGCTAAATTTTGCTTATTAAGTATTTTGCCAACTCATTCTGAGTAGATCATTATTCTACAATCTGATCTTTAAAATTATTTGTATATATAGAAATATAATTTATATATAAATCTAGCAATTTCTATGTTTTACAGAGCTGTGCAAGCTCCTTAACCTCTTTCCCCCTGCCCCCTCTTCCTATACTCCAGCTTCTGGCATACACATTGCATCTTCTTCTTCTTGTTATAGTCTCATTTTTGTTGTTTGAGGATCTGGGAGAACATTCCAAACCTGAAGATTTGACTTGAAATCAGCAAACTCAAATAAGAAAAAAGGAGCACATTTTAACGAACTTGTCTATAGCTGAGTCTTGCACCTACCAACATTTCCACTTGTATTTTGACCTTATATTCCTTCTTCACTCTCATACATTTCTTTTTCCTTAGCACCCTCCCAGTCATGAACTCAGTGGTTCTCAGCAGAAGTAGAGTAACAAGTAGATGGAGCCTGAGTGAGAAGGGAATGAACTATATGTGACATAAGGTCCTTTTTTAAAAAGGACTTCCTGTTCCGTTATTACTTTATACTACGACAAAGGCCTGACCTGAAAGTTAATAAAGAGAGCATGTTTACTAATTAGGCTTTATTCTTATTGGTCCATGTTAATTGCAAAATATCAATCTATCTCACTTATGAATATGCAAATGTTATGTCAGAGTGGCATAAGTTTCCAGCGCATAGTACTCTGCTAGCTTTAATTAGATCAAAAGTGGGTCCAGCTCAATTCAACAAGATGGGCCCTACTCTTTAATCAGGAAAATAAGTTTGTCTCCTAACAGTATCTTCTTTTGACAGTCAGCAAACACTAATTAACAGACATAGCTGTATTAATTGCATTACTCCACTGTATTCTTATCAGCTGGCTGATGTTGTCTGTTTGCTAATGCAAATAGTTGCTGCTTTGGTAAAGTCAACTTGCAAAAGTCTTTCTAATGCTAACTAGCAATCAATGCATATAAGATTTCTAAGATTTCTGTAGGGAATTCTGCATAATAGATGTATTCTGTCTTTTGAGGTATCCACGGCCATTTAGTATAATTATTCCTTAGAGCTACACCTATCATATTATCAGCTTTTTGGAGGATAAAGAACACAACTTATTTGTTTAAGAACAAAGGGCTATTATAATTTCCTTTAGGAATCACTAAATCACTATGTTAAATGAAGATGTATGACCCAATGGAAAACTTGCATTTATAGTAATTATGTATTTTTTTTCCTTAAGATTCTTTTAGCATCTTTTAAAAGGCAACTTACTGCTTTTTTAAAGCCTGGACAGCCTTGGAGACTGTAATCCCATGGAATGGGTTTTATAGGGACTGTGTTAGGCAAAGTCTCCCAAGGTGCTGTCCATGCATTTCGCCTTCAGCCCTATTCTTTGAGAGCCACTGGGAAGGCCCAGAGGCCAATCCAGTCTCTATGTTCTCTATGTTCTGAAAGCAGTCTTGTGGAGAAGGACTTGGGAAGTGATTCTACCCCTCTGCTCTCATGAGATCCCACCTGAAGGACTGAGTCCAGCTCCAGGGCACCCCATGTAAGATAGACATGGCCCTGTTGGAGCAATTCTTCAGGAGCTCATCAAGATTATCAAAAGGATGAAGCATGTCTCCTATGGAAACAGGCTGAGAGAGTTGGGGTTTTTTTGCCTGGAGAACAGAGGGTTCCAGGGAGACTTCATAGCACCTTCTAGTACTTAAAGGGGGCTTACAGGGAAGATGGAGAGGGACTTTTTACCAGGGCATGCAGTGACAGAACAAGGGTAAAAGGCTTAAAAATGAAAGAGGGTAGATTTAGATTAGATAATAGGAAGAAATTGTGAAGGTTAGTTTTGACAGTGCTTGAATAACCTGGTGTAGTGGAAGGTGTCCCTGTCCATGTCAGAAATGTTGGAAGTAAATGATCTTTAAGGTCCCTTCCAACCAAAACAATCCTGTATTTCAGCTCCTAAACTCTCTTGATTGCTGGCCTGGGTGTTGATTAATTCAAGGGAAGTTTTATCAGCCAATTGGCTGCCATGAGCAGGGCTGAGACCATCCACCCCTTTCACACAGACTGCTAAGCAGCTGTCCCCAGGTTGTTAGTGTTTTCTCCATATTAGCTAGCACTGTTATCCTGAGAGATGCAGTCATCTAGCAGGTGACATCTCCCTGCATCCAGACTGAGCTCTTCCACCTTTGCCCAAACACAAAGCAGACCATGATAAAGGGATCCTGGTAAATGTATATGGAACATACATAATTAGCCATGTTCTCATAGTCTGGGCAAAGCCAGGCACACAAGTTTGGGCAGCACCATAACTGAGATGGCCTGTACAAACATATAACTGTACTTTCTTAACAACAGTGCCTTCCTGTACCTGGCTGTGGGATGACCTAAAATGGGAGTTCATCTACCCAGCCTAAACATGCAGGGATAATCAGCTGGAGACCACCATTACATCTAATTGAGCTGGTGTTATTTCAAGGCCACAGCTCTTAACTTTTTGATGTGGAAGGCAACAAAGTCCACAGGGCTCCCAAACCACAGGATGTCAGCTCGGTGTGAGGCTACTGAAGGAAAAGCCATGTGTCCACTTTGTATTGCAGCACCAACATTATTACTACCAGTGGAGTCATACCGAAGCAGAATAATGCTTATGATTTTCCCTGGTATAAGCAAGACTAAAATGGTTTGGGGCTAGTATTCCCGAGTGGAATCTGCAAATGGAATTATTATGTATTATTTATATATTTACGGGTATACCTTCACACAGCTGACATTTTAATGAATCCCTACAGGGAAGGAGTGGAAGTGATAATGAAGCCTCCATGTCAAAGCCTCTCCAGTTTTCCAGTGAAGCTGCAATACCCCTTAATTCTCCCCCAATACTTTGTTTACCTTTCCCTTTATTTATTCTGGATAGGAAAATGAAGTTGAAAACATATGCTCAAACACATATAAAGTTTAAGATTAATAATATTATGAACAATAGGGACATTTTTCAGATCCTCTACATTTTTAAAATAATGTTTTAAATTTAGGTGTACAAACATAAGGGAAATTCTCAGCACTGGTTCTGATTAACTCTTTGCCATTTTTTCCTTGTGTTATGATATTTAGGGTATGGAATCATAATTTCTATAGACAGTGTGAAACCTGAAGACTGTCTCATTGCAGGATGAATTTTGAATGGGAGAGTCAGATGGACCTCAGTTTTTGCAAAATACATTGTAAGATTCAAAGATTTTTGTTTTACCAGCAGCCCTTTATACATGTAAAGCTGGCTACTCCGTGTGTCACACCTCAATATTGCAGTAGTAGATCATTAAACTCTATGTGATTATAAATTTCTATGCTGGAAAATCAAAATATTTTTTCTAGGTTTCAGTTAAAACTGGCAGATCAATTCTGAAGAACATGTTAGTGAAAAGTATGTTTTTATATGTCAAATAGTCTAATAGTTTAAAAACTATTCAATGATGTAAACTTTCAGGCAGGTACTTCATGCTTGTCTGAGACAATTTGTTGGAAGTAAAAGATATATCGATTGTTCTCCCCATTAAAAATGTGCTTGAATTTGGAAAAAATAGAGCCTTTGAAGGAAACCTATATGTAGGTTTCATGTGTTCTCTGGATGCTTTTTGGACAGTCTTCACAGCTAAATGTATTGCACTTTAATCCTTACTAAGACACAGCAAGAAAGTTAGCCAAAACTTCTAGTCCCATGACTTTCTCAGCAAATTAGGCTAAAAGACAAGTATTATTGCTTGTCTTTTAGCTCTGGGTTTCAGTGTAAAAGCCAGAACACCTTGAAGAGTTAGGCACTAGCTCAGGATCTACTTGGAACCTGCAGTAGGCAAAGAAGGAAAGACAATCCAGGTGGTTCTGTTTTCAAACAACTGGCATGATCTACACTTGACTTACCTGGCCGTGCTGTCTGACTTTTGTTTTCAATACTGAAATGGATACCAATGCTACCAAACTGATACCAGTTTATGTTTCTTTGGCGCGTTGACAGGGATTATCACCCAAGAATCACTGAATGAGTCACTGAATGACACCTCAGCCAGTCTGGAGTGAAAGTGTCAACATGATGAAGCAGAGAAATCCCTACCTAAAACAACTACTGTTCCCTAGAGAGGCTGAAACTTGGTTCCTGCTACAGACAAAAGTGATTATAAGCTGGGGTAAAGAGACATGGATGCCATCTTATGCAGCTGATTTGGGATTCAGCCTTTCACATTTTCTGTTTGTGCCATGGGAGAGTACAGCAAAATACTGTATTATCCTTAAAGAGAATGAT
This sequence comes from Ammospiza caudacuta, assembly GCF_027887145.1. Classification (NCBI taxonomy): domain Eukaryota; kingdom Metazoa; phylum Chordata; class Aves; order Passeriformes; family Passerellidae; genus Ammospiza; species Ammospiza caudacuta. Next base: position 107,758,914 of record NC_080595.1, on the reverse strand, counting down.
CCAAATGAAATATTTCAGGCTGGCTTGCCAAGGAAATGGAGCCTCTGTCCTGCTTCTCCACTTTTCTGACAGTAAGTCTTCTTTATAACTTTTTAGTCTGTTAGGCAATTTAACTACAATTTGAAAGAGAAGCAGAAGTCTTGGAGACAATTAACTGCATTTTTTTAAAATCTGCAGCTGGGAAGTGGAGAGAGGCTCAGCATGAAAACCCCATTGAAAAGAGAGCAGGATGAACTCGGATGTGATATGTTATGTGGCTTGGTAGTAGCCAGCTGCCCAATCTGCATATGCATGGATCCAGATTAGCCAGGGTATGTGTTATTTCTTGCCTGACAGATGTCAGAGGGTTTACAGAGGGAGACAAAACTATTGTGGTGGGAGTGAGGGAAGGAAATGGGATACAAATCTGTAGGAAATCAAACTCTGTAAGCTGTGGTACACACAGGACAACTTGTGTTCTTTTGCATATTTGGTAAGAAAAAATTATAAGCACTATAGAGTTGTACCTAACCAAATGCTTTTCACTTTCTCTGCCAACTAATAACAACCTCAACCGTGTTGTGTAGCCTAGGATTTCTTAAAAAGGCAGATTTTGGAAATACACACAGTAGAAATTACATTAATAGTGAGTGTCCTCAAAAGAGATGCAAGGGCAGGATGAGGTAGGAAAAGAAATTCAGGGTATACAGTCCCCTTTTCAGGGAACAGTGGGAGGGGTGGCAGGGAAACAAGACTCCTCTGGGTTAACAGGGCTTGACAGCAGGAGCAAAAGGAAAGGCAAGAAGATGGCAACATTCTGTGGTCAGCTTTCAACACAGAAATGCACCTCCAAGAAATTGTAGCAATGCCTTTATTAAGTTTTCTTTTTCATTTTACAGTAATTAATCCAGGCTTTCTACAGCTAGACTGTTCCACTACTGAAATCTGACATTGACTTTTGTTTAGATGTTTTTGGGGTACATTATTTGGAGATAAAGTAAATTCCTCCACCTCCTTCTCATCCTTACCCAGAGTTGTAGCACAAAAGCTAGCAACAGGACGAACAGGAAATTAAAAGGAAATCCATCCTGCTCTCAGCCACAGTGCTCCTTTCCCTGCCTGCATCGTCTGCCCCCACTTACATGAATGTCAGGATCTAAATATAACTATGAACTGGTTAGGTTGCTTAGACTGTCCCTTCAAACCAATGTTGCTGCACATCCCTCAGCATGACTGACAGAGTCTGAGCAGGCTTCTCTAAAATACCAAGTTAAGTATAATTTTGTCCAGCTCATGGTCTTTCTTGCTAACCAACCTTTTCTACTGCTTCCTTGTGTGCTCATTCAAGGCAGATTTCTCTATATAATAAATACCAGCACCCTGTGACCCTGCTGTAAGTGTCAGCTGTGCTTCTTCAACCTCAGAAGACATTACAGCCACACAGTTTCTGACAGACTCCAGTAACTGTAATTCTCTGCTTGCTCCAGCCTTTATATGTATGATTTTTCTTTGCCCAAATCCAGTGCAATACTGAATTCTTACAGATTCTTTGCTGAGCTTGGTCTCCTTTGGCTTTCAATTGGGACTTTACCAGAGCTGTTTAAAGATTAATTGTCATACAGAACAGTACTTAGAACATGACTGACCATCCTAGCAGATATCAGGTTATTGTTTAACTCTACTCACTTGTCACTGTGTATCTATTATTAGCTCCTATTTAATTCTTTAAATATAGGTACACTTGAGATTTTCTCTACTCAAAAAGAAAGCTTGCCCTGTGGCTCTGTGGAAAAACACATAGTCACAATCATAATTTTGAGCTAGCACCTCATTGGAAGAGAACACAGCAAGTATATTATTCCTCAGGTTATAATATCCTTGGGGCAGGGACATTTCAGGATTGCTTTAACTCTTATTACTTTCCATCAAGTATTTGTCCAGGACCTATTTCTATTGTCCTGGTTCATGGCCAAAGCCCAAAGACAGGGACCAGAGTCATTGAGGGAACTTACAGCAGTAAAAGCAGCAGAAATGTGAAAGTAAAAGCAGAAGGAAACAAAACACAATGTGAATCACTTTATCACATTCTTTTTCATTTCTTACTTTTTCTTGTGAGAAATCATGCAAAGAAACTGTCACAATTTCCTTAGTTTCCTAGAGAGATGCTAGCTAGGACATATCACATCAAGGACTTCAGAAACAAGCACTTTTTGCCTCTAAAGTGCCTGTAACCAATAACCTCAGTGAAAGACTCCTCCAAAAGAACACTGTAAGTTCACTTTGTGTGCTTCCATGCTGCAATCCAGCCAGACAGCACAACCAAATCAGTGGCAATTGGTGGAGATAAAAATCTTTTTCTGGTGGGACACTCAAGATTTATTTTTTAGTCTGGGAAATTCCTGTTAGGGCCTGCACAAAGAAATTTGGGGCCAGACAGAGCCATCTACTTGCCTGGCTAAAAAACCTCAGTGATAAGTCACCTTCTCAGTGTGCAGCAGCCCTCTGTGTAATATGAATCCAGATACTGGGATGTCCTCAGCGGTCCTTTAATGTCAGAGGGGGTGTCTTGAAAAGACTAGAGCCCGAACAACAAAGTGCATTCTGAGAAAACACTTATCAAGCCTACTCATGATGTTGGCAACTTTCAAAGATGCTCTCACCTGCCTACACAGCACATCAGAAAGCAAATTCTTGCTCCATGCAAACAACAAACACCTTAATCCCCACTGTGCACTTTGTGCAAAGCTGAATGTGGAGCATTTTCACTGTGGCTTGGTGACTTGACAAGCACAAGCAGCAGTGGCTGTGAGAAGCAGGGCTGGCTTCTCTGTATACAAAAACCACAACCTTTATTTACAGTACAAATATTTGAAGGCAATTCTCAACAATCTCTTCACCACAAGAAAATTGATACTTCTAGCCATCCTCGTTGCCAAAACTTTAATCCTTATGAAATGGAAATCACCATCTGTCCATTAGATCAATGACTGGCACTTGGGTTTCATTGATTTAGCTATTATGGAAAAGATACCATATGAGATACATGATAAATTAGACTCTGTCATGGATATTTGGTAAGATTTTGCTCAATCTTTGCAAATGAGATAATTAGTTATAGCTTTCTAATTTCAAACTAATGTAAGTGTTACAGATTAAGTGACTGTAATCTCTCTTTTCTATCCACTTTTCTTTTTACATACATGCATAATGAGGCTTTTGTCTATAATTCTGGTGTCACATTAAAAACATTAAAAGATGGAAGGAGAACCTCTCTCCAGTTTGAGGTGAGTAAAACTTCATTATTAGTGAAAACCAATCATTATAAAATTATTCTGTATATTGTAAGTAAATAACAAAATATCCCAAAAAAACTTCAGTCATTTGAATAAAAGTTGCATAACATTTTTACATCTTAACCCACCTTTTCTTGAAACACTTGCAATGCCATACCAGATGTCTATCTTGTCTGTCATAATTTTAAAATACATGCATTTCTTTTAAATTTCTGTCATACCAGAAAGACAAAATAATAACTGAAGAAACATGGCAACTGCCTATGTTCAAATATGTAATCTGGGTTCTTATCCAACCTGATGTTTTAAAGGTCTTGCAGGTGCACCGTTGAAAGCAGCTGCCATTGTCCCTGGCTCTTTGAAAGTCAGCCCTCCCTGTGGCAAGTGCAGAACCTGGCTTTGCCACAGTGGATGCATGCAGAGAGGCAGTGCTTCCTAGAATGGGCTCATGGATGCACAGAGTTAATCCAATGATTGCTTATTAACTACCTTCCATCCATATCTCATCCAGCAGCCTCAGAAGGCACTTTTCTCCTTTTCCTTGGGTTGGCCCCATTGGGCCTCACAAGTTTCTGCACAATCACGGTGGCATAAAGCTCAATCTTGCATCTCACTGCTCTGTACTCTGCTTTGCACCCCAACATTACCCCTGAGAGGCTTTTAGGAGTGCCAGCTCTTTATATCACGCAGAGAGAACAGCATTGGCTTTACTGCCAAAACCAGCAATCACCTCCTTTATCCCCCATTCCTAACCCCCAGCCCCTCTGCAGCAGCCCCACAGGCAGCTGGCTCAGGGGACTGACTGTGGGGAGCGACAGTGGGGATTTCTCCTTCCATTCCACACTTTTCCATGGGATAAGTAACAAAGGGCAGCCCTCAGAGGTGTTTTGACCAGTGCCTGCTGGTGTGATAGTGCACGAGCATGCAATGGGGAGGATGGATGGAAAAGCCTACTTGGGGCCAGGGCAGGCAGGACTGCTTCTTGTGGCAGTGCTGGCTTTAGCAAATGTAAAGTGTCTGTGGAGCTACACATTTAAGTGGCAATGAATGTGTATACACCTGGCATCACTGTCCCAGTGCTGGGTGCATTGTCTCCTGGTCTGCTCTACAATGAAGCATCAGTGCTGCTGCTGAAAGCGTAAGAGCTTCTTATCAATAAAGGTAGGGGGAAGAAAGAGAGAGGAGAGCACTGGGCAGCCTGAAGGGCTTCAACCTTAAGCTCCAGTTGATGTTAGAAAAAGCCTCATCTCTGTATCTAGCACAGCACCAAACCAGCAGTCAGTCCTACCTGTTTAGTTCACAAGCAACAAGCCCCCCTTCTCCTTTCCTACCCCACAGGCTTTTACTAACTGTTTTAAAGTACTTTTCTCTGTGAGCAATTACCATGTCCTACTTGTTTAGATTAAGTCGCTGTCAGTTCATTTTCATCCAGATTCCTACTTCAGTCAGACAGTGAGGAACTGCTAATGAGACAGCATAATCTGAGTTCAAAGAAAATAGCGGAGCAGAAAACATTTTCCCTGGTTAAAACAGTCTCAAAATTTTATTATACAGTGGGCTACATGTCTCTTGTAGAGTCATGACCACTGAATTTGCCACAAGATTCAGAGTAGCTTCAAAATTATGATTCTACAAGGTTTTCTTGAAAATACTCAAAATATAATTAGTCCTGATGAGATTTTTAAACCTTCCAATATAAATGAAGCTGAATCAGATTTGTTTTCTTGGACCTGCAAATAGCATAAAACAACATTTCTTAGGAAGGTGAGGACTGTTGCACTCATTTTCACATTTTACTCCTGAAGGCTAAAAGAAATGTTGCACATTTCAAATCATAATTACTTTGGCTGTTAATCCTCCTAATAAGGCTACAGCTATATGGTGACTGGAATGGTTACTTTGTGAAACACAATGCCCACCCACTTGTCAGGAAACCCTTATATCCAATATATCTTCAAATCCCTCATTGCAGTTATGAATAGGTGCTGGTGAAAATCAGCACTAAAATAAAGTTAGCAAATAACAGAGGCTTTGGAATCATCATTATAGTAAAATAATAGAAGTATTATTTTTTGTTTGCTTGTTTTGTCTCAGAGTTTTCAAGGAGCAGTTACAGAGTGCTATAGAAATGAATAAATCTGGCTAGGGGGGGAAGATGCCCACAACCTTGCCACAGAATATTCAAGTCCTTGATTTTATAAGGACAGGAAAGATGCACAGCATCCAGGATTACAATAATGCAAAAGACTAAGCAGCCAGAATACACACATACAGACCCCTGGAACAAGCACTTTCCTCTCTCAGTCTTAAGTTCAAAAAATGGAGCTTTGAGGCTCTAAACAAAGGGAAATTCTGCCTGTCTTTTGCCTGATTCTACTCCAGCAAAGCCAATGACATTTTCTGAGATTTCATGGGACATATATTAGTGCAGGATTTGCTGCTGCTTATGTTTTCTCATAAGCTCCCATCTCCCTAAGGTTGGTAATACTACAACTTTTGAAACCAAGCAAACTGTATCTGTATATCTCCCTCGGTGCTGTGGGGTTTCCAGTTTATATCCCGAAAGGAAGTACTTCCATGACCCAGGACAAGTATGATGTATTTCCAGTTTTGCTGTGTTACTAAAAAACCAAAACCCTACGAAAAGCCCGAGTAAGCCACAAACCCAGAACCACTAAACGAGAGTGCCTAATTATGAGGTGATTCATAAGATCCTGTTTCACAGCAAGCCAAGTAGCATAAGAAGCATACCAGCATTATTGCCTAGAACAAAGTGATGTAGAATGAATTAGCAGCCATAGAGCCAGTGCTACTGACTGAAATTCGCTGCTGTTAACTTGTGAGAACTAATTGCTCATATGATTCACTTATAGCTTCTCTCCCACCTTCCCATGGAACTTCCCCTCTAATTGTAGCACTACTTTCAATGTATCTAATTTATTGCACAGTTACTACTTCCTAGTGTGGCTTTTTTTTGAGTAAGGCAAGAGTTGGCACAGAAATGTTTTGTTATTCAACAGAACTCTTGCTCCAGTTAAGTAACAAATTTGTATTTTTTAATAGATGCCATATACGTTGTCAATAACTTCAGGGGCTTGAAGGTCATATAAAGCATGCAGATACGCATCAAATAATAAATAACGTTGGAGCCTATCACATACATGCTATATATGCTGTATGTTCAGATAGAGGGCTCCTTGTTTTAATATTCCATATCAAAGATATTTGTGCTTAGGTTTTCACAAAAAATAAACCCACAATGTTGAAGCCTGCACCTTGTTGTGCCACAGCTATGACACCAGGTTAAAGAACCCCAAAACTCAACTCCAAAATAACCCAGAGCAAACCCCCCTACCCTATAGTTTAGGCCAAGCTGCCAAATCCTATTACAAATTCAATCCTATTAAAATGTTCCCAGGTTTAAGCCTGCTTTGGAGTTTTTCATAAGAGTGCGTGACCCCAACCCAAACCCCTCCATGTGTGGTCAAGGGACCTGCGGATAATTGTAAACTTCACGGGCTCCCATTAATCTCGGCACAGTCAGATATTAGCGCTTGTAAATCAGCACCTAAACAAGGACAATAGTTAAAGCCATCAATAGTCTTTTAATGAGGCAGATCAAAAACAAATGAAAGCAGCGGGGCATTGGGCTCTGCCAAGGAGGGGCAGGGGAGCCAGGGGGCTTTGTCTTCTCTCCTCGCACACCAGCCCATGGACGGAGTCCAGGACCCCTCCGCGGCGCCCGGGCCCGCCGCCCAACCCGCACGCACGGCCGCGGGTGGAACGCGCCCGCCCCGCCCGGCGGGGCCCGGGGAGCCTGCGGGGCGGGCTGGGAACAGCCGGCCGTGCCCGACGGCCGCCCCGGGGCCGCGGGTGCTGCGCCTCTCCGCCGCTCCCACCGGGACAGCGCTCGGACCGGCGGAGCTCGGCCGGCAGCCGGAGCGGGGCCCGCGCTCCTTCCCTCCTTCGCTCCCTCCCGCCCTGCCGCCGACCGGGCGCCGCCGCGCCCCGGGGGAAGCGGGCGGGCCGGAGCTCCCCGTTGCCGGGCAACGCGCGCGGCCACAGGGGCGGCGGGACGCGAGCCAGGCCGCGCTGGGCTTCAGAAAGAGCCCGGGGTTCGCACAGGGAATGCCCTTCCATTCCACCGGCATCCCCCCTGGGAGCCGCGTGTGTTGGGTTCCCAAAGGTGAAGAGTTCGGTGAGAAAGTGGAGGTGAAGGCCCGGCCCCGTTAAGGTCGCCGGGGGCAAACGGGGTTTTGCCCGTACAGTACAGCGGGGCGGGAGAGGGTGCCAGGCGAGGGCTCACACCCTTGTGTGGTTGAGGTTTGACTGGGGAGAACACGAGGTGATCGTACCTCGATGAGGCACCGAGGCAGCGCTCTGCACCTCGGGCAGCCGCGGACTCCTCGGCATGGCGGCAGGACAGACACTGGGCTCTTACAAGCAAAGTTTTGGTTTTTTTTTTTTTTTTGTTTGTTTTGTTGGGTTTTTTTTTTTTGTGTGTTTTTGTTTTAATTTTTTGTGGGTTTTTTGTTTGTTTTGTTTTCGTTTTTTGTTACACCTATGTAAGAAGTGCAGACGTAGCACGTGGATAAGAGTTTGTCATTTAATCACTGGGAAATAATTCTGTGGCTGATAGTATTTTCTTTCTAATGAGATCACCTCACACTCACTGGCACTGATACAAACATTCACAGCTAAGTGCTCAAAAGAGGTTGAAGTACAAACTGTATATAATTCACCGCTTGAGAAAACACTATTTCAGCACAACACAATGCGAGATACTCTCAAGTATTCCTGAGGCAGGAAGAGTGTAGCACAGTCAGGCTGAAGTGACTGTTTACATCAACTTGATTGCACTTAGTCTTTAGTAAAGCTAACAGCTCTTCGCATTATTAGCCCATCTTCTCAGTTCCGAGGACCTCACAGATAAGGGGCGAAATCTAAGTTAAGTGATGGTAACATGGTGTGTGCTAACGTGGGCTGTATTGGGAGGTGTAGCCAATGTTGGGTTGGCACGAAGGGTGCTTTTGCCAGATGCCCAGCCCGCTCTAGAAGGAACTTGGCAAAAATCGCCCGTTTACAGCTCCCTGGTCGTGGCCACAGCCAAAAGGTGGCAGTGTTCAATTCATCATCCATCTCCTCGCCAACACCCGGGCAGGTGCCTCCCTTCAACAACGTCTTTCATCTCAGCGCAGTGACCTGTGCCGATTTTAATTGCAAACCCCCTCCTCCCTCCCTGGACTCAAAACATAAAGGAATTGAAAAGCTAACAGAGTTAGAGAATCTTGTAGCTCGAAGAGTAGAAAACAACCAGGTCACTCGCTGGTTTGACAGATCCCCAGCTCTTGCTTTGGTGAGATATATCCAAACAAATTGTATTTGGATACACGATTTGGCTTTCCTGCTCTCATGCCAAAATAGAAACATGGGATTTAATGAAATTTGAGGCTCCCTGACTATACTTACAGTTTCAGGAGTAAAAAGTGATGCCTATATGAAGAAAGAGTAATGCAGAAGTAATGGCTACCAAAGGCATGCTGTCATCTTTCTCTCCCTTTCTTTCTTCTCTCTCTCTCAAATAGTAACACTTATTGTATAGGCACACTCATATAGGCATGCATGTATGTAAATAAGCACATTTCAGTTATGGATATAAAAGCCATTTTTAAAAAAATCTCAGGGATTTTAAAAAAATAGCTTAATTTTGTCGATAAGTTTTTTTCTGTGAAATCTAAAAAGCTAACAGTTTTGGTCCTGAGAGTGTACAAAAAACCACCCATGGTCATTTGACTTCCAGTGAAAACCAAAAGAAAAAATGTGACCCAGCTATGTATTTCCTTATACAATTAAGGGAGAAGCCTGGTCTTGATAACTGAGTCTCTAACCAGGGATCAATATTCTTTATAGGATATAGGATTCTATGGAATGGAGGTGCACTCAAATTCACATACTTAGTCGAGTACCCAGTAATGAGTAGAGCATAGTGTGTTCTTTGCCTGCTGTCCAATACACTGTAGTACCCTGCCGTGTAATTTAATCTAGTACAGGCTGCAGCATTAAATAACAGCAGAGACACAAAATACTGTTGGTTTGTTAACCCTAGAAACAATTCAAACCTTCTTAAAAAAGTTGCCCTCTGTCCATTTGTTATTGGTTTTTTTTCTGTCTAGGGGGAAAAGTACACAGGAGGAATAAAATTATCTTCCCAATCCCAAGGTGACAACACTTTTGTTTCTCCTGAACTACTTACTCCTACATGTATAATTCAGTGGAAGGGAATACCACAAACTGAAGATGAAGACCCTGATTACATATGCTTTGATTATTATTGTTAAATATGCTCTGATTAAATACCTTTACACTGGGTGCAATAGTGGGTGACAAAACATTGGTTTTTGGCTTGGGTATAAGGAGTGCCCTCCTGACCAGGAGAGGGGGAAGGGAATTTTGGGTAGTCACTCATACACACAGACCAGACTCCCCTTATTCCAACATCAGCCTTTGCCATCAGGGACCCCAAGGCATTCAGAGCTGTGTGTGGGGTCAGTTAACTCACACTTACCTTCTTCCTCTGAGAGATGTCAGTAGGTAATTCTAGACACCTGTTTATCCTCACCGGGAGTGCCACATGCCACTTCCCTGCTCCATGTGTATGTAATTGCAAAGCCAGCAGGGGATATTGGATGATATTAGAAGCTATGGCACCATTAGTATGCGCTGCAGCTTCTCGTCATTAAATACGGAGTATATGTTCTCTCTATTGTCATCAGGAGGCAGGAAACTACAGGAGAAGAAACTGATTTTCCAGGTAGGAGCAACAGGAGCAAACTGAAGTGGCTACAGCGCAACTTTGAGGTACTTTGCTCATCCTGTACCAAAATAAAATAGTTTTCCTTGCTGTCCTGTTTCCCTGCTGGATGTATATGTTTTCTCAGGGATTACCTGTTGGGTCACTTTTGTTGTCACCTGTGCATGACATACTTTCTTAACATGCAACTCACTGGAGTCGGCCAAATGCCAGCTACTGCAAGTGCCTCTCATCAAAACTCCCTGAGAACTGCGCATGAGCATCACTATTTGTGTCTCTGTTAGAGGTGCAGACATTTCTAAACAGAAACCAGGACATCCAGACTCCTGCTGATGCACTGTATTCCTACTAGCTCTGCAGTTTAGTGAGTGGAGGTGTCAGCAGCTGGTCAGAAGGTAGATGCCCACTCTAACTTAGATGTCTCAAGGCCAGCAGTAGTCACTGGTTAGACAGTGGTACCTTCAGAAGGCAATTGATCTGATTTTCAGAAGCCATTTCATAGTGAGGGGAATTGGCTGCTGAAATTTAGTTTCTCTGTTTAGAGGAAATCTAAGTTAGACTAAACTGTACATCTAATTTTTCAGCCATTAACTTTGTGTATAATGAGTCTTAGCTTGGTGATTATTGTACATCTTTGAATTCTGCATTTCATTTGCCTTACCTTGCCTGTTACATTTGGTGACTGGTCAGTTCCTAGCATTATCTTAAACAAATCTTAAAACACAGAACATTTTAAACTAAGCTATTAAAATATCATATTCATTATTACCTGGCTTTGCAGGACTTTCCTCTTAGTCATGGTGGCTCTATTTATAAGAGAGTTTTGCCTACCAAAAGGAAATAAAACAATGTATGGTTCTCAATGTCTCTCTGAAGACTGAACCTCAGGGTGTGTTGTGAGTTAGAAAAATGTGTGATGTCGTTGGCATAAAAAAATCAGAATAATAACTTTCTGAAAAGAGATACTTCTTAAGATTGAAAATTAATATTTTGCTACAGGAATGGTGAAAGATACCATTAAAATATTTTAAACAAACACATTCTCCTAAAATTTGCACCATAATTTCATAATTTTAAGAGGCTTGGGAGCGGTGTTATGTGATCCAAGCACTCATCCTGTTCTAGAACCCCGCAGGTTTAGGATAGAGAAAAGGTTTAAGTGTGAGCGACATGTGCAGCTCTAGGAAACAGTTTGTTGGAGGCAGGACCTTGTAAGTGCCTTAGGATGAAAAGCTTACTAGGATGTTCTGGAAATTTGCATGATAAGTATCTGTAAAGTCACAGGGTGCAGTCCTAGTCCTATTTAAATCAGTAGGGTTACTGATTTAATAGACCTTTCTTTTGACTTTAGTGCTGCCACTCTTGTTCTTATTAAATCTGTGTTGTGGTCAAAATATTGAAATTTTTTGGGAACATTAATTGTCTCAGGAGATAATTAAATAAGAATGCAAATTTTATATCTTATTTAAACTGTGTTTTTACTACACATATATTGGGAAAGCAAGAAACAAAGTTAAGACTATACTATAAGATTTTGTGTGTGGGGAGAGCTTATTAGTTATATCTCCAATGGTTTGGTTAAATTCTGTTGCCTGAACTATAAAATATTAAAGATCCAAGATAAAAAAATGCTCCCATGCTTCAAATCTGACCAATTCTATTATGTGCACTATTGAAGGATGAAACTTTTCTCTTGGATCAGAATGCTGGCAAGGAATATTTATGTTTTTTATAAAGCTATCTTCAAGGAAACAAGTATATATGGTGACGCAAGCAGCCATAAAATGAATTTTGTTTTTTTAATTTTGGAGTAGGTCAAATCTGGGTATATTATTCTTGTTGAAATGGCCATGTTAAGCTTTTCAATTAGGAAAGGATATGTCTATGAAGTTCTTCCAGTTTTTATTGATCCCTGTGTCATTTTTAGGATGATGAATATTTGTGTCATATTCAACTGAGTTAAGGATGCATTTCTTTCCTGAAATCATCTGAAGGGAATGGCTTTGGCCCTTTCAATGCCCATCCACTTTACCATCAGAGGACTTTACATTAAAGGAAGCTTCATGTATTTTTAATATCTGTTGCAATGCTGCCAAGCTTTAAACTCCTCAGTAGACTCAAGCATGCTGCAAAAATTCTGGTATGTGTACTTCCAAGCCCTCAAAAACTGATTCCAAGCCTGAATGTCTGGGAAATTATCCCAAGTGCTAAATACACTTTGGAGCAGTGGAACCCTCTATTCCATCTTCTCAAGGCAATGAGTGTATTGTTTCAGCATCCCCAGATCCAGACACATGCATGACTTCACTGTTTGATCTGGGGAACCATAATGGACTTTGGAGAAGTAAATAGGCAGGGCAGAATAACTAGTGCCCTACAAGAATTACTTATCCAAAACAAATTTCTCATAAACTGCCTACTCTGCTTCTGAAGGCTGAAAAATCACAGCCTCCTTGGTCTAATTTTTTTATGACTGTGATCTTAAGCTGAGGCAACTTGGCCCTTTAATATATGAGCATGGGGACTCCAACTTAAACAGAGAGCTGCTCTTTAAGGAAGGAATAAGAATTCCTCCTTATTTTTGTCAAGTTGACAGAAGGAGAATTTGCCGCTTTCTAGCTATCCATGTCCTGTGGGAAGTTACTGTGCTCTCTATTTTTGGCAGGCCATTATATGGATGAGCTACTGAGTTCATTTGCTCAAATTTTCTATGCAGAGGATTCCGGAAATAGGGGTAATTTCAATACTGATGACCACAGTGTCTCTCCTACCTGGTTGTGTAGGTACTGGGTGCCTAACAGTAAAAAGATCCATTCATTCCCAGATAGTAAAAGAACACAAAGTATAGGTGACAGTGAGGGCTGTGATCCAATCAGACTTAGAAATGTAAGGGTTTGTGCAACTGAAATTGGATTTATCACAAGACAGGGATATATTCTTTTTCCTCCGCATATCACAGTACATGATATTCTTGAGTAATTCTAGACTGCTCTACAAAAGAATAACTCTATAGAAAATGTTAATATTTGTTCAGCGTAATTCCTTTTTATCATCCTTCAAAAAGTAATAAAATTGTGGTCTTGAATCTGCTATATGAGGTCCTTGAACATGCCTGCAAGTAAAATTTTAAAAATAGCAAGAAATAAAAATACTAAGAAATCATGTAATCCTCATACACAGACTGAATGGATGGACTAAATCTTTTACCCTGTGGCCACCTGGTGTTGATCTACAAAAAAGGACTAATTCTGCCTCATCTTGCAAGTATGAACCTTCTTTTTTAATTTTTTTTTTTAATTATAGAATTTCTTTCCTTAGTTTCACATTGCGATGCTAGCAAAAGGAGATATCCAGTGATATCTCATTACTTCCCATTATCTCAGTCCCATTTAAGAGGAAAAATATGGCTTCAAGGGCTTGTTGCTCCCTATCTTTAGGAAAGATATTTGTATCCAGTACATTTTTCTTCCTTGTCTCCTTCCACCCATGAGCAGAAAACATTTTTTCGCAAACATTCCAACAGTAGGTCATGATCACCATGACCACTGAACAAAAATTAGAAAATTAATAAAACCCAGTCTCTTGCTCTTCCTCAATCTCCTACCATCAGATGAAAGACACAAATGCTTAGTTTCTCCATCCTTTATGCCACCCAGCACTTTGCTCAGAGTGAATGTCACAGTATTCAGTTTCAGCAGTTGTGCCTCTTCTCCCTCTCTTTTGGCTTAGTGTCCCTCTTTAATGTGGACTCTCCCTACTGGATCTTCCCTGAAATGTCCCAGAAGAGTGCCCAGCCCATCTTGACATCTCCCCAGTACTGGTGGATCCTGTGCTGGTCCCTCAAGCATGAATCAACTTAACCCTTTGTTTTAGGGATCCTTTCTCTGTTCTCAGTGTTTTGCTGGATGCAGCAGCTGCTGCTAAGCCAGCTGAGAAGACTTGTGACCTCTTTGGCTTGGGTTATGGTGCTCTAACCCAGAGCACATTTGTGCCATACCTTCAAGGAGTTTTTCCTACCAGCGCACTGGACAGGATTGGCGTGCCAGGCTGTGTGTTGTTAACAGACCAGCAGAATAACTGGAATCTGCTGGAGGTGCAATTAAGCCTTTCTTCCAGTTTCCTTTCATGTGTGCCAGATTGGCCTAGCCTGCCATTTTATTGAGCCTGACAGCAGCTTTCATCCGAGCGACATTGATGAGAGTGCGTAGTTGCTCACACCATCAGCCTGCCAGCTCCAATGGACAATCTGAATAGCTGTGATCCTACATTAAAATGTCAGTATTAAGGGAGGAGAGTGCACCATTTTGTTGCACAGCTGTAAAACCACTTCAGCAAGGCTTTCAAGCTCATTATTGCACAAGCAAGGGGTTTCAAGCATGAGTGCTCGTTCCCTGTTCTCCACTTCACTCCATACCCTCCCCCTCCCCTTGTCAGCCTTGCTTCTATAAATATACTTTTGTATTTTATTTTTTTTTTAATGGAATTCCCTGTCTCATCAAGGAACAGTTCTCAGGCTGAGGCAGCAGCAGTGTTGCAGATGTAGCAACAACACAAACTTTACAACTGTGGAGCAGGACAGTCCAAGCAAATGGGGGGCTGCCTTTCAGAGACAGATCTGATTTTCAGTAAATTCCATGCAGGCTGTCTTGCTGACATAGAAACAGCACAGTACCCAAAAGGCATTTTAGTAACTGGCTAAGGGTAATTTATTATTCAAACAAATAAATAAGAACTAAAAATGTGTAACATCTCACTGAAATACTTGCTTTCCATCTGCTAGGGGGACATATGTGCCCACAAATTTGTCACAGTAAGGTCCCTTTATGCTTTCTTGAATGCACTGTGCACTTTCCAATGTCTCTACTCAGAAGGGTATTTTGGAAGGGTAAGAGAAAATATTAAATGAACATGAATGATGATTCACTAAAATGTGGTGATGAAATAAGACATTTTTTCATATTTTAAATTTTTTTTTTTGTGGAAGAAAAAGAAAAATATTTATATGTTCCACTTCTCTCATCAAGCCACCGCTTTTCTCTGAAGCATTTCCAGATCTCCAAATATCCTTGAAATTCCTGTCAGGTGCTAAGAATTGAGCCTTCCCACATACCCTGCTGGTTTCCTCTCCTCCTCCTCCTCTCCTCTCCTCTCCTCTCCTCTCCTCTCCTCTCCTCTCCTCTCCTCTCCTCTCCTCTCCTCTCCTCTCCTCTCCTCTCAATTCACTGAGAACAAGTAAATTAACTTGCTCACTTAGTACATCTTTACAATTCTTGGTAGGAAAAGGAGATTTTCCATTTTTCAGTGCAGAGGACTAGACAGATATTCCATCTTGAAGCTCTGGTGTTGTATAACGAAAGAGCTTCGTGTCAATTTGCTGGCTTTGCTAGAAGTGCCTCGGGTGCTTTGCACTGTTGCGGGCCTATTTCTAGTCTTGATCAAAGCTCTTTTCATGTCAGAAGACAGCAAGATCACTGGCTGATGTTCATCACACTTCATTGTAGAAGATCTGTGTATGCTGACCAGACTTTTCAGCTGCTGTCACTCTGCAATTTTGCCAGCTATTTTTAGAGAGCCCAAGTACCTGGCTGCTCTACTAAACACTGGAACCATTTCTACTACCAAGGAGGCATTCTACACACTTGTGTCTTTGTTTTCCTGTTGTTCTTCTTAGGAATTCCTTGATCGTTTTCTCTTACATCAAATACATAGATGTTGAAATGGTGGAAACACAACTCTGTTTGGACCAACATGACTACGTAGAGAATTGTCAGAGGAATTTAAATAAAAAGGATCCAGTCATTGAAGATAACATAATAGAAAACTCCAAAAGCTAAAATTTCTTCATCTTTCTAAGAATGAAGAGGGTAGTGTTATCTACTCCAATATTTTTACTCTGCATTTGGTTGCTGTTCATAAAACAAGCTGGAAGTTAAAGTTTTCGATTAACAATCTAGTATGAAGAAAAGGAAAATTGTTTTTGGGATAGTGGATATTAGTAAATAAATACTGAGTGTTGAGTTCTTTCTCGGGCCTTGGAATAGTTTCTGTTCTAATGAGCTCAAAACATAAATCAGATTAATATGACTGTGATTTCACTGAAAGCGCAAGTTACCCATTATTAAAGCTCACTTTGCCACACTATAGTCATCTGGAGGCAAGGGGGTGGTGCAGATTAGTGTCTGAGACCCCTGTGCAGCTCATGAAAATGGCCAAGTACCTCCCAATACTGAATCCAGTGCTAGAGGAAGTATTAAGTGTGGAATCACTTGTCCTCTGGAAGTTCTTGTCCTCCTGCCCATGGACTCTGGACTCATGGATCAGATGAAGTGAATTCCACGGACAATTGTCAACTGGTTTCCTTATCATGCGGTAGAAGTAACTAGTAGTCTTTCACATGATTTTTTGTAGTCAGTCAGAATATTTAAAAGTCCTGAATGCCAATAGATGTGTTTATTTCTAGATATTATTCAACTTTCTCATAATTTTAAATTTGAAAGCAAAATAAGTTTCTGCCTTCCACATCTTGAATATGCAGGATTCAAGCACATGTATCATGGTGTTACGTAGTTCTGAAAATCCTGTTAATGGTGCCTGAAAAATGGCAACCTTTTTATAAAACTTTCTATTATTTAGATTTCTTCTAGTCACTTACACTGAATTATTGCTTTATTTATTGGCTTTTAGGAGAGCTGGTACATGTAAAGCCACTTTCTGGCTCCATTAATAGTGTGCATCTTCTCTGACTGATTTTCAATTCACATTAGGATGCTTAAGTTGTCATTTGAACTTTCTTTCCTTTCCTGTGCTCTTGAGTATTTCCAGAAGATCAGTTATTTATACACATTAGCACTTAAGATGGAATTTAAGTGGTTGGAACTTAAAGATTCTGCTCACAAAAGATTCTGTTCATGCAAAAATTAATCACTGAAGTACATCAGATATAATTTTAAGATTATGTGGGCAACTTTAAGAAGGAGTAGGAAACAGGCACATCTAATATTTATTTCCTGATGTATAAATTCAGAAGTTTTCTAGCCCATGAGGTTGTTTACTTAAGACCAGCCTTTATCTGGGCAGCTGCCAAGGAAAAGGCTACAGCAGGTCAGTGCTTCTTTTCTTGTATGCATACCTGCTCTTTTATGCTTTCCCTTATGCACTATTTAAACCAACCATGGCCTGTAGGCACAAAATTCTGCAGTATTTAGGAACTTGTTTGTTCATTTTTAAAGAAAGCTTTCTACCCATGCTGTGGAAAGGCAATAAAGAAAAATAAAAGAACCCAACATAATAAAACACACAGCCGCTCTCAAATAAAGATCTTCTTTCCTCTGGGTTCAATTTTCCTGATATCTTGAATGTCTCTTATGCTTGTGAAGATTTGTTTTACTGTTTGATATGTCCCACCTGTGATGCATCACTGAGCACCAGACACCCACAAGGGAACAAGCTAAAATGTATTTTCCTGCTTGGAATTTTCCTTTTCCACAGTGGATGTGGAGAGACCCCACCCAGAACACTGTCTCATTTGCATCATGTCTCTAATCATCCTTTTGTCCCTCAGAAAGCACTCCTGCTGAGAGCTAAGGGAGAAATCCTTCGATTCCATCATTTTGGTATCTTGCTGTACCATCTTCATTTCCATTTTTTGTTTGATAAATTAAATAGATAAAAGTGAACATCTCCTGCTTGGAGATGGCTAATCTTGCAAAATGTTTATTCATTAGGATTTGCAGTTTGTCTTCCCATTTTGGGCAGTTGGCACTAGTTTGAGAAGCTTGCAAAAAAAATCAGCTTCTTTGTTTAGAGTGGAAGAATAATCCAGCTCTAATGGGTCACAGAGGACCCAGTATCCACTTCAGAGGAAGAAAATTATGAGTAGGTGAGTACGTTTTACATCTCTCTCTCTAGTTTGTGGGAAGTGCTCTGTTTCTAAATGACCCTTATTTCCCATCTGGGCTTGCTGGAGCTAAGGCCAAAGATATGGCTGCATTATGAACTACATTTAACAGCTTTCACTGCTCTCCTGGTTCTCATCGTGAGGCTGGTGAGAAAATTCAAGGCGGCAGCGCGCTTCTGTCTCAAAGCAGGGCAGGTGCCCTGGAATCCTGATTGCTCTTGCTCTCTGACACTAGGACTGTAAAATAGGCATCCTAACCAAGCATAACCTGCTTTCTAAACACCTCTTCTTTCAGAGTTCTCTGTTCTGAAAGAGTTAATTTGCTGCCTCAAAGGGGACAGATTTTGTCCAGAATTGTTTTCTGAAGTTGCCACATGCTGGAGAAGACAGTTGTTAACTTTGCCCTGGCACTGACTTCCTGAAGCCTCAAATTAATTTTCTCCTTTGCTTTGAGAAACATCCTGTCTAAAATCCATGATCCTAAGAAAATAGCTCATAAACTCAGGACCTTTGTAGTATATAGTATATAGAATATATATAATATATAGAATGCTAAATCATTTTAAAAACACATGGCGCACTATTTCTAGGCCTGAGGTTCTGCAAATGAGAGGCTCAAATATATTTAAAAAGGAAATTAATTGTGATGTACAGAAGTATGCTCATCATTGTAAGGTGATGACTTTTTTCTTTAAAAGATATTCTGAAAAAAAGAAAAAAAGTTTGGCTTACCAGGGCCAAAGGAATAGACACATCAGGAATATTGTTTGGCCAAACAGAGGCTTTACTAACATACCTGGGAGTTACATACCTGGAACATATCTTTCAAGAACTCATCTAGAGCTGGTCTTTTTAGTTCAATTTGTTTTACTTGAGGGAGACACAGACTTTAATCTTCCTTCTCTCAGTGATATTTGGCAGAGTGCTGTCATCAGCAGTCACCCTATCATGCTGGCCTTTCATAGAATGAGTGAGATGGGAAAAGACCCCAGAGATCATGCAGTGGTTACCCTAGCACTGACAAGTTCCCTCTGATGCTTACCCATAAACACTCAACCTTACTGCCACCATCATTAAATTCCAGATAGTCATGACAGTCCCTAACATACAGGGCTGACCCACAGCCTCTGCCTCGTTGCCTATCCCTTCTGAAGAATTTATAGCCATCCACTGTAGCACTTCAATTCTGTGACTTGTCTCACCAAGTCTCTGTGATGGCAACTATGTCCCAGTTTTCCTGCTGCAGCTTCCACTTCCTTCTTTTTGTTGCTCATGCTGTGTACATTAGTGTAGATGCACTTCAGCTGGGTTAACAATCCAGCTCCCTTTTCAGAGGGAGAAGCTTTAATCCCTGCATGACCATTCTCCAGTGCTTCTGTGGTTTCTTGCACATCAATAACCCTTGTATCCTTGCTGTCATGTGGATCTCCATCCCCTACCTCTACTGGGGTAACAAACTGACTTTGCTGCTGTGTCCCTTACCCTTCACTCATAAGGGACTCACAAGGGGAAAAAGGTTTTATCAGCAGCATTGGGAAAACCAGTCACAGGCCACATAATTTCTAGGATTTAGCTTGCTTTCAATCTGATTTGAATGTCAGGTCACTTTTCACAATCGGCCTCAAAACACCATATAGCCCTTTATTATCCAGTAGAAATGGAGCAAGGATTCAGTCTCCATTCTGAACATTTACACTAACTGAACAACTGAATATGTGAAAATTTATGGAGAAAAAAATATCTTTAATATCAAAGTTACTCAAAATCACTGTTTTCTTAGAAAAATCAGGAGGGAGAACCCACTGAATTCCTATTACTCAGATTGCCCACTGATGCAAACTCCCGCTGAGTGGCTGATGTTGGCAGCAACACCCACTTGACCAGAGTCTACTGAATTATTTTGAGAGATTTTCTACACAATGTTGAAAGAAACCTTCCCCATCAGTAGAATGAAATATTAGACTTTATTAAGACAAAAGTAATTGGTCTGCCATTTTAAATGGGAATGCTGTAAGGCAATGCTGTGATTCAATAAGAACACCAAGATTTCTCATTTGTCCTGTGGTAAGTTTTAATAGAGAAAACATCAGAAACATACACCCTGATTTTTTAATCTGGCTGATACTTACCTTTTTGCAATTAAGTCTATAGAAGGGTTGTGTAAATGTTAAGGCCTACCTGAGTTTTCAAGTTGAGCTTCAGCTTATGTCTGACCAGAACATCTGGGACAAAGATATACTTAAATTTTAGGTAGGAAGTCCTGAGAGAACTTCTGAAAATGCATATGTACACAAAGAATGAGGAAGGATGGGCATTTCTGAAGATACTGAGTCTTGGCAATTCCACTGAATGTGATGTGGAGGAAATCAATACAGTGCTTTCCTCAGTTTTAGCATGCAAGCTGTCCAGCGTCTCAAGGAGGAAGGACTTCATGGGCCACAACTGATATTGGGTGCCAAGGGATGGTACCATGCCTTTACATTTTGAGCAAGGAAGGTACGAATCTCATAGAGTCATCAGACTTAAGGAATGGATTTTTAAAATAAAAGGATAAATCTTGCAGAAGTCATGATAAACATTACAGCATAATGTGATAGACCCCATGTATCAGAGAAATACATATTTTTCCACCCCAAATCCTAGACATGCTAATATGTTTTTCATCTGCTAAAGTGAGAATTCAGTTTACAGAAGACCTGAAGTATAATTTAATCTTAGTGGGACCATTTTTAATTTTAACTGCTAACAAGCTAAAGCAAGAAAGAATCCCCCATTAGAGGGAGAGCAATATTCTGCAATAGCTTCTGTTCTCTTTCCTAATAGCACTGCATTAGTGTTCATGGGAGAGTAATTAATATTCTATGAAGTAAAATGATAAAATGTTAGTATCAGAAAAATAAATACTTTTCAATATTGATAAAAAGAAGACCCAGACTTAGTTCTGAGGCAAAACTGAATATCCTGGAAATCCAGTTCGCATTTTTATCTTGTGGGCCTAGGAGCCTTCCATAGTAACTTGTTGCATCTCTTTCTATGCAGTATCTGATGAAACTGTAGGGTGTTTTGTGAAAGTGTGATGGCAGGTCACTGGTGAGCATGCAGGTGAGGAGCTACAGATAAAGCAGTGTGTCACTTACTGAGACTCAAACTTTCTGCTGTCTGGACCACTGGAATCTGTATGAGTGGGTAGCAGCCATTGTGCTTTGAGTAAGTGGTGGAGTTTTCTGTCCTCCAGGAAGAATTCATGACTGGGTGCTAAATGCTATATTATCAGTGTTTTATAAACAGCTGTTGGAATTAGCCTGCCTAAAGGAGAAGACTGTTTCTTAGCTCCGTGACAGGTTGCTGACAACTTGGTGGCTTTGCAACAGATACCACTTATACCTAAATAAGAAACAAAGATTGTTATAGGTTTTGGAACAAAATGCCCGTCGTAACCTCAACAAGAACCCAGTATTACCAGAATGGTTTTATCTGTAGGAATCTGAAGACTTGTTTGATTACCAAAAGCTCAATATCTTTTGTTAAACAGAATTAGGTGTGTTGTGAGGGAAAAGCAAACTCAGCAAGCTTGCTTTATTTTTATATTTATTCAACCAAAATCAAAAATAAGATCCCTTATGCCCTTACTGGGCACAGAAAGATCCCTTATCTCACTCAGCTAAGAGTTTATTGTTATTTATTACCAGGCATTTTGAAAATGAAAGATATTTTTGTGTTGTGGCAAACTGTATATTATTTGAATTAAGAGTAGTCCAGCTTTTCAAGAACAGGAAGGAAGTGTGTGACAACCACAGGAAGATTACACAGGGGGGAGTAACTGCAGAGTTATCTCCACAGATGTGGTTTAGATTATTTTATAGAAGAGTAAAAGGTAGGCTATTATTTTTTCTGAAACCAGCAAATGAGAACATGCATGCCTGGGTAAAATCAGGATTAAGTCTGCCATTGCAAAGACAAGATCAGTACTAGCACAGGCAGCCATGTGTACATGTATGTTTAAGAATGCTTATACAGATATAGAAGATGATGTGCACTTTATTGCCCTTCTAAATGCCCTCCCAGAAGCTTTTCTCAACACTGTTGAACATTAAAGACTTTTGTTTGAATGTGTGGAATTTGCTTTGTATTGCCTTGGAAAGGAATACATCTTTCACTACCCCAACCTTCTGTAACCCTCCTGCCCTCTTCACTCCCACACCCCCACACAAAGACACTCCTTAATTGTATTACTGTTAGGCTGACCTCCAACCCCTACTAAAATGAGGACAAGGCTAGTTTTGTGTTTCATGGGATAACAATTTATGAGCAATTAAAAATGAAGAGACACAAAGCATTCATCACAGTCTCAGCTAGACAGGCAGCTGAGGTCAAAGGTTCTAGCAATGAAGTGTGCACAATATATTTTTATTTCTGTTTTCACTAAGAAGGAAACGGGTTAGCTAAAAATTATGGCATGCAGTCTCCAGTTCAAAATAGGTGCACTTAATCTTTCAAGACAGTCCATGCTTGGGCAGATAGGTTATGACAGCACACACACACACACACACACACACACACACAGAGCCACACTTCCAGTATCTCAGAACATATTCAGAACACATTATTGGCAAACTTAAGCACACAGTTGCTTAAAATGTGAACCCTGACTACTTATCTAGTTTGCAGTTTAGCAGTTACAGTTTTTGCATGGAAAATACCTTTTCCTTTGATCCTCAAAAATAAAATAAGGTAGGATTTGATACCTTTTGTCTGTATTTCAGGCTGCATGTGGGAGCTCAAGGAAACTTCATGTGTTAACATTCCCAGAGCTACAGTAGATAATTTACATAAATATGGAAATTAAGGTTTCCATGTCAGTATTGGTATCATGGTACTTCTGCATCTCCACAACCACAGTAATATCCTGTGGAGACATTTTGTTTTGTTTCCATTTTTTGTTTTTTTAAGATAGACAATGCAGTTCCAAACCTGTCACTGACAGCTGATTTAGGGTCTGTGTCTCAGTCTGGCACAAGCAAAAGTATTGGGGAATCATCTATTACATTATGCCATAAATCTGGCTCGGTGTGATTTGCAATGTGTCATATTTCCAGCCTGGATCCAAGCTAAAATCTGAGAGTGAGCATTTCTGAATTGTCATCCCAAAAGGGCTCGATATGCTTGTTTTATCAAAGCACCTGAATGGCAGTGCCAACAAGAACAAAGTGAAGCACTGCCTAATGGGTTCAATTTTGCTAGAGCTCTGAATGAACATGGGCATATGTATACATGTACAGTTCTTGTGGGATTACAGTAATTGAAAGTTCACTTACACAAATAGGAACATTTCTAGCCTTCTGGAGTAATTTTCTATTAGAAGAGAAAATGTAAGTTAAAAATGTATTTCATTTGCATCAGAATCATACCACTTTACAAGTGGAGAAATAATGTAAACTACCAAAGGAGGGCTAGGGTCTTTGTACTTTATTTTTGTTGACTAAAGTGACACTAGTTTATTCAATAAGGAATACTTTTGAGTAAAAAAAAAGTGATTTATGTAAAACATGACATTTTCTGAATTAGGCTGAATGATAAAAGTAAAAAGAGTTGGTAGTGATTTGACTATAGAATATGATGCATTTGTTAAATGAGAGGTTTTTTCACTGGCAATGAAAGCCAGTAAATAGTTCTCCCAAGAAAACAGGGGAAAGTTAAAAAGTCAATGATACTTTTAGTCACTGTTGGTGGCTAGGAGAAAAAAAGAAAGCTTAATAAGTAAGCAAGATGAAGGACTCTGTGGATTGTGTCAGAAGGATCTATTTTATTTGTGCAATGTTGAGAGCTTTCTTCAACAAAAGAGACAATTCTGTCAAAGACTAACCAGAGCATAGCCATGACAATAGAAAGATGTTTTAAGCATCATAAGCACCTATCATGCAAATATAGTCTAATCAGGTTAAGTGCTACCCTGTATGCTAGGCCTAAACTAAACAGGGACATACACACTAAAAGCTGATGGGAGCTGCTCTCGTGTTTCTCGTGACAGTCAGAGAACACATTAGCTACATTTGGGACTCATTCTGCAGCAGAACAGTGGCTCCCCTTAAACATCTCCAAGTCACCCACAGTGACAGTGGTGAAAATTGAGTAGGAGTCTTTAGGAGAGAATTAACTATCACTTTTAAGGGTTTTTCATGTTAAAGGACAATAGTGCATATACTTGTTTCTTTCTGTCTGAGCAGGAGCAGTGCATAAGGAGATAGTAGTCTCTCAGGACTTATAAAATGCTGTATCAGGCAGGTAGATTATGTGAGATGAACTACAAAAATTATTGTAAAAATAATGATTTATGTATATAGTATATGTAATATAAATAGATACAATTTATATAAGAGTATGTATATATAGTGTAAGAATCATTGCTGTTAAAATGTGAAGTGGAATATGAAATTTTTACTTTCATCTTGAGTGGTGGAAGCATCAATAAAGCATGCAGTATTTTTATGAGAAATTGCAAACCTGAAATTAACAATAATCTCAAATTATGAATCAAAGAATACATTTTTGGTGTGGCAAATTATGTTAGAATTTCAAAATAAAAAAGTTTTAATAAAATATTTTTATTCTTTATCAGATGTCTGTGGAATAACAGAACACGGAAAGAAACAAGAATACAGCCAGGCCTTTGTGAATCCTTAAGATTATACAAAAACCCCTTTCCTACAGCATGTCTCTGTTTTATCATTATTTTGTGGATAGTTTGTGTGTTTGGGCTGAGAAGTGTGTCATAGAGTTACGTGCACCTGGCCGATAACCCCTGCCCATCATGGTGCTCAGGCTCAGGAAGCTGAGACAGGATCTTTCCGAAGGATAGTATGGATACATCTTCCCACCAATGGTGTCTCAACTCCTGACCAGAAGAATTTCTGGGACTTATAATGCGAAATAGGAATTAGGATGTTTGGGATTAGATTGCCTTGGGTGCTTGAGGAGCTCTGTTATGGTTGTGTCCTGTTCTCTGTCACCTTTGTAATTGCCTTCTTTAGCTCAGTGAGGGTATGTTAAGGTTAAAGTCCAGAGTTTGCATGTTTCATCTTCTTGTCTAGGCACAGAATAAAGATCCTTCATATTCTCTGCTCTTATATTTATGAACATTTTCATAAATGAAAATTCATTTATGAAAATGTTAATTAAAAAATGAAAATTCATTCACGTTATCCAGTGATTGAATTGGGGGGAACAGTTTGTTGTTGTACTGGCATGATGTCCAGACCTCTATCACTCCCCAGTGTGACTGTTCAAGAACTTTTTTGTTAGTCTGAGAATAGGTTGCTGATTATTTCTTCTTGCACAGCAAAATTCGCCTTTGGTGTCATACCAGATTGCAAGTTGCAGTGGTTATGAGGAAATCTGTTACATGCACTGCTTTTAATGAGTTTGTTTCCTGTTCTTTTGAAACTAGAGCAGCCTAACTACAAGGAGATCTTGGAATGGGACTGTCCTACAAGCCTAACTACAAAGAGAGCTTGGGATGGGAGATGATTTGGTCAGCTTGATGATGGAGGTCCCACTTCCAATTGACTTCAAGTTACTAGGTGAGGAGCAGAGCAGACAGTGTGGTGGTGAGATGTCAGTGATGGGTTTGTACAGCCTTGACTGGATTCTGAGGCAATCTGTCCACATATGGCCTCATGTTTGGTGCTGTTGCTTCTTTGGTGATGGTGCAAAATTGATCTGCACCAGGCAAATATTGACAAAGGAATAGACACTTACCTTGATTGCTACAAGTAAGCAAAAATATATTTTTTTCTGGATCACTAATAACAAGGAAGTATTTTCAGGTTGTATGGGTGTGCTTGGATTTCTATACCCAGGTACTCATTCTTTTTGTGGCCATATACCCGGTCAAATATTCTGCTAATGTCCACATCCTCCTTCTGTTTGGGATCAAAGTCAGCAAAGGGAGTATTTTCCTGAAGATCACTGCAGCCAGATTTGGCATCTTGCTATCTTGTTCTGCTAAGGAATGACTGTGAGGGATGGGGGGAGGAGGGACTAGGAAAAGGCAGGGGGTGCATTCTGCAGTTCTCCTGGCCAAAAGAGGGATGCACACATGGCCCTGTGGAGACATCTGATATCCTCTGGAGAGAGATCCCTGGGAAACCTCTGATGTGATTATTTATACTGAGATCATCAGGACAGTGTTGGGGAGTATCAAGAGGTCACAGGATATTAGTTAAAGCATCACCACATTTTTGGGGGATTAATTCTGACATTATGCTTTCTAATGTGGAACACTTCTTATTTAATTGAGTTAATAAATTCAATCAAATATTAACATTTGGTCTTCAAAATAGGGAATCAAGTCTCAAAAGCATCTTGATAAATGACTAGAATCTTAAATAGGTGGCTTCATAAATTATAGATGCAGATATTTACAAACACATCCACATCCACAGTGGTATGAATGTGCCCTTTACTAAATGAAATGCAGCACACCTGAAGCCTGAATTATCTCTTTGGTGGACCTTGGAGATATGCTTTTGGACAATGCTGGATGACAACTATTTGGGCAGCTTATGTACTTATCATAAATCTTGGCTATATCTGTTTCACCTTGGACTTGGCTCAGGCTACTTCACACTTTTGCAAGGTCTTGACACAACACCCCTGACCCATTTTTCTTCAAACAAGAGGCTTTTGATGTAATCTAAGGCTACATATTTTGTTGGTAGTGTTAGAGTTTACACTGTGAAGAACTGTGAAGTCAGGAATATTAAAATGTTTGTAGAATTGACAAGCACAGAGAGCTGAATGTAAAACAGAAAATAACATCCAAACCCTTCAAAATAGCACACTCTTCCACTAACTCTCCTTTTATGTGGAAAAGAATTTTGTTCTGCATCTCCTCCTTGACTGCTTGATTGCTGGTCTGGTATTGCAGTAGCAGTGTCCTCAAGGCTGAGATGTGAAACAGAGCACAGACAATACTAGAAAGGAATGGGATCTTCAGCAGGAGCTTTCTGGGAGCTGAGGATGATTGGATATCAGCTGGCTAGTTTTGAAAAATCCTGCCCTAAATATTTACAAAAACTATGGAACATTTCACGCCTCTCTTCTGTCCCTCTTTGTGGTCTTGGTGAAAAGCATCACAAGGAGAAGTGCCCTGCTCCTGACTGCTTTCCAAGTCTCATTAAGTACAATGGGTTTGCAAGTGCTTCGGTACATACCGGCTGCACTACATCATCCCTTGCATTCCTGGGACTGAAAGCTGCAGAAGGCAACCAACGGGGAAGGGATAAAGAGTACACTTTTTGAGACTCTCTTTTCCCAGCTTCTATTCTTTGCTCCAACCAAAGGAGTGAAATCGCAAAGCCATTACCTCATTTCTGAGGAGTTTAGATGGCAGCTCGCTGCTGTTTTGAACTTGGGAGATTTT
This sequence comes from Ammospiza caudacuta, assembly GCF_027887145.1. Classification (NCBI taxonomy): domain Eukaryota; kingdom Metazoa; phylum Chordata; class Aves; order Passeriformes; family Passerellidae; genus Ammospiza; species Ammospiza caudacuta. Next base: position 107,731,513 of record NC_080595.1, on the reverse strand, counting down.
TCAGTTGCATGGAAAAGTGGAAATTTTGAAACGGATTTTTGTTTGTTTATTTGTTTGTTTTATAAGAGTCACATTTTGCCACAAAATGAACATGAAACGGTAGTGAGTTGGAAGTTGAAATGCGAGAGTTTGCAGGGGCTTGTTTCCCAGAATTTGATTACAGGCATATGTCTCCCCTGAGGCTTGTAAGATTTTAGTAATTAATTTTTTCTAGAATTTAGCTTGTGCTCTCTCTTTTTTTGCATTCCCCACCTCTTTTTTTTGAATACCACCTGATTTCAGTAAGGACGATATCATCTTTGGGATTTTGTGTGGCTTTCTCATAAATCCTCTGCTTTAATTTGTTTTCTTCAGATGGCTCAGTACAAAATGTACTAAAAAAATCAATGCTAAGAGCAGGATCATATGGAGAAGCATTAATTGCTCAAGTGAAATAAAGTTTCCCACACACATAATTACAACTGGAGTACTTTGTTTGCACATTATCAAATTAATTTAGTCATTTAGTCAAAAAGTTTCCTTGAACGGGGAACCTCAGAATATCAGGTAAATGTCGATACATGTCATTAAATCATAATTAAATCAACAGACATTAATCAGAACTGGTGCTTGGAGATGGTCTAGGCTTTGTATCCATTTTATACAGGATACTCCTGTTGTGGCTACCCAGGCTGAGCAATCATATGTGGTGTGCTGGCTGGTACCACAACAAAGCAAATCATCTTGCAATGCAAACCTTAATCTAAGATTTCTTCATCAATTGTGTATCTTTTTTGTCTTTTTTTTTTTTTGGCTGAGGGTTAATGGCAGCCCTGCTACTTCCACAGTGTGTTGTGTGTGCAGAAGCTCCTGTGCCTTTGTGCATTGTGTGGTTTTGGGTGCTGCTGACCTGGCCCAACCATCAGACCTTTATCCTTACTTTTGATGCTTTGCAAGCATGTTGGCTGGACATACCCACCTTCACAGCCTCTTGCCCAAGGAATGTATGACTCCCATGCCTCAATGTTTGTGACTTTATTTGGAGCATGGCTCCCTGTTCTAGCCCATCCCTCTCTTTCTATGCACTAAAATATGCAATGTTGTGATCCTTGGCCCTCAGCAGATAATTATGTCTTTATGATTAGATATCAAAAATATTTACAAAGCCTACTGAAATCTCCTGATGTGCTGTTATATTGCATCTGCCCTTTTTCACATTTTATACCAGCTAATTAAATTTTTTCTCTATTGCATCTATATCATGCCATAAATTAAATGTTGTATAACATGTACTTAATGCTTTGCTTCCTGATAGCAATATGGTATAGTTTGCCAAGCACTATCTAATTGCGTGTGAAAGCCATGTACTTTTTTTATAAAGAATGACAGTCTACTGAGACAGAAGACCTTATGCAAGGTCTGTGTATCAGTCTTCAAATCAGCTTATTGGTAGGACTTCAACATTATAGAAGTCTTAAGCTGAGTTACTAAAATGAAATACTATAATACTTCTACCTATCCAGAGGTACAATATGAATTCTACTGAAGACATTGATATCTAAATGCTTTTCATAGATTAAGAGATGTATTATAGGAATGTAGAAGACGAAATCACATTTTATCAAAAGGGTAGTGTACTGATTACAAATGTCAGCTGGATAGAGGGGAGAGAAGAATATTTGTGAAAACATTTTTCAATGGAAAATCAATGACTGAAAGGCTTAAACACCAGAAATCTGAAATAATACCTACTTGTCTTTCAGTTTTTACAAAAATTCAGTTTCCATGATGTAAACAGTATTAAAGCTCATGAGCTGCCATTACAAGGAAATGTTCCTTTAGCTTTGGTACCAAATCCAGGGGCATGTTTCCTTCAATGGCTGACATTAGCCACCCCTAAAAAGTGAATACAAAGAGAGTGTAATTCTTGCTGTCTGAAATAAAAATAGCACCATCTCTTTGTGAGTTACGTCAAACCTTTAGTATAACTTTCTTCTCACAGAGGCCTTGATCCATTAAGGAAATTCAAAATGTAATGAATTCAGGAGCAGAAAGTAATCTAATATTAATGAAATTGCTCCCATATTTTTTAAAGTTCAGAGATGGGCTAAAGTGGCACTGGAACTAAAAAAAACCTTCATTCAGGGACATATGGTACAAAATATAAAACAAAACTATAGTATCTCTTGTGAAAATTGAGTGTGTTTAAAACTAGCAAAATTTTTTATTCACATATGGATTTGAGGTGAGTTTATGCATAGCATGCAATGTTGACTCCTTGAAGATGAACAGCAGCTAGATAGACTGCTTCCTGTATCGTGGTGTTGAGCTGTCCTCTGTTAATGCTTACTGCCGAAGTATCTTATACAAGAGGATAACACAATATCTAAATGGCACCTCCATAAATATACAAATGACACCTCCAAAATGGTGCACACCAACATGTAGGCCATGAATAACATATGAGCCCCCCAGTACTTTATCTTCACTCTTTTGGAAAAGGACCTTTGCTGTAAAACCCTTATAAAAAATCCCAACAATACACTTTTCCAATACAATTCCCAACTTTTCTTACATCTAATGCTAAACGCTTGCTACTCCAGTTATGAAAGCACAGGAAGAATCTGTATATGAAGGGAGATATTAACAGTTCATAGCTGTAAATGGTGCAGATTGATGTATTTCTGATTACTAGAACAAGTGCACTAGTTTTTGCTAACACTGGGAAAGGTGTCCTGGGTTACCACAGTGCAGAAACACAAGGGCCAGTCTTTTGGTTGTAACCAAATGTATAATTTTTAGCTGTCATTACCGAATATAACTCTTCCCACAGCATATTTTTCTCTGAATTATGACTGACCTTCAAGACAGTCGATGCACCCTTTCAGCCACAAAAGCCCTTTTGTCTCAGTGTGTTGTCTGTGTGTGTGTCTGTGTGTGTGTGTGTGTGTCTGTGTCCATTGTGCCCATTTCCTCCTCATGGTAAAAAAACAATTGCTTGAGTTTTTCTTGTTTTTGTTTAAGAATCACAATTTGATCAAAAGAGATTAAATAAATCAGCAAGTGATAATACAAAGCCATTAATACAACTTTTCTGCTCAAGTGGTTTGGCTTTATCTTCTGGCTTAAACTTAAACAATTACAGGCTTCCAAACAAATTACAGCGCAGAACATTATAGGATTTATGAAATTTGGCAGTTATCACTTAAAAAAAGGGAAGGAAAAGAAGGAAGAAAAGTTCATCACTATCCATTATGGAAATCTCCAGAAAGTTCCTCAGAACAGAAATAACAGACTACTGGTAAAGCCTTGCAGAAGGTTTTAGCATCTTGACTTCTAATTTGTATATTTTTGTTCATTTTTCATGCTTCATAAGCAAGCATATGGAAAATATTGTGCAGATCTTGTGCCAGCAAAATGTCTTCCATACTATTTAATTTACAGCACCAATGCCTTAATTATATTAACTAATACACAGCCTGTAAATAGTGTGACAGTTGTCTTGTGAAAACCCTGCTGTAGATTCCATTCTTTGCCAGAAAGAGCTGTAGTTTTGTCGCTGAAACAGGTCATAATAGGGAAAAACATGGGGATGACTAACGGGTGGGACTGGAAGAAGTGAAGGTGTCACCAGTGATGTGGACAGTGGGATCAAGTGTAGTCTCAGCAGATTTGCTGGCAACACTGTGCTCTGTGAGGCAGCTGGCACTTAGGAAGGAAGGGATGCCATCCAGACAGGCTCTGACATGCTTGAGAGGTGGGTCTGTGTGAACCTCATGAAGTCCAACAATGTGAAATGCAAGATCCTGCACTAGAGTTGTGGCAATCCCAGACGCGCCTGCATGTTGAGCGGAGAAGTGACCGAGTGTCACATTGTGGAGATGTACTTTGGGGTGATGGTTACAGAAGAACTCAACATGAGCCGGCAGCGTGCGCTCACAGCCCAGAAAGCCAAAGATGTCCTGGGCTGCATCAAAATGGATGTGGCCAGCAGTGTTAGGGGTGTGATTCTCCCACTCTGGTCTCATGAGATCCACCCACAGTACCGTGCACAGATCTGGTGCCCCCAAGGATAAGAAGGACATGGAACTGTTGGAGCAAGTCCAGAGAAGGCCTTGAAGTTCACAAGACGACTGGAGCACCTCCCCTATGAAGAGAGGCTGAGAAAGTTGGGGCTGTTCAGCCTGGAGAAGAGAAGGTTGTGTGGTGACCTCATGGCAACCTTCCAGTATCTGAAGGGGCTGACAGGGAAGCCAGAGAGGGACTCTGCATCAGGAACTGTTGTGATATGATGAGGAGGAGTGGGTACAAACTAAAAGAGGGGAAATTTAAGTTACCTATTAGGAAGAAATTCTAACTGTGAGGGTGGTGAGACGCTGAACCCCAGGGAGGTTGGGGATCCCCCAACACTGACATTGTTCAAAGCAAGGTAAGGCCCAGAGCAATGTGGTCTAGTGGGAGGTATTCCTGTCCAGGGAAGTGGGGGTTAGACTAGATGATCATTAAGGTCTATTCCAACCCCTTAACATTATATGGTTCTATGATTCAAGGCTCAGCTTTAAGCTGCTTTTATTATTCCAGTTAGGGCTATATGCTGTGTAGGCACTATGTATTGCTGAGTGTACACTGGTTGTGCCAGAAGTGAGAGGTGGGAGTCAACAGGATGACAGCTAATTCAGGGAAAGCATGGGCTGGCATGACATTCAGCCCCACAGGCTCTCCATTGCTATCAAGGCAAAAGCTGCCCAGCACTGTTTGAAGCTATCTGGTCATCCATTCTGTTCTGTCTTAAATCACCAAACTCCTAGATGTGGTGTTAGTCTCACTTTCCCCCCACCTGTGATTATTTAAGTGATCATATTCTCTAAAGATTTATTCCCTTTTCTGAAAAAAAGAAAAAAAATTGTTGTCATTTTTTTTTTAATAGGACCTTTAGATTTGATCAATGTGCACAAATGGTATAACAATACTGTAGGCAAAGCAACAATTTTGAAATTGACTTTTTTTTTTTTTTTCCCTACATGCATCTCATTCCTCCATGGAGCAAATCCAAAAATAAAAACTAAAATCCAGGCAGAGGTGAATGATAAAACCAACCAGGCTTTTAAAACACAGCTTCAACCTAGTGACCAGTACTGAAACTGATTCAACACAGTCACTCCAGTACTTTCCCTTGGGGGAAAATGGATTCTTGCTGTGTTGTACACACACATGCAGACACACATGTGCATGCATTAATATACACATCCCTACAGACACACATGCTTACAGACATACATAAATGTTTGCTACCCTAAGTATTGCTAATGAGCTGCTGCAGTTAAGTAATGTGATTCATGACTGAGTAGCATAATCTTAATTTGGCTAGATTCAAACTGGTTAATTAAGGTTGGCTCAAGTGAAGGCAGGCTTGCCTGTATTTCAGCATGGCACATACTCCAGCATGTGCCATAGGAAACCACAGTGGGAATTTATGTTAGTTTGGAGTGAAGTGTGCTTAACCATGTATTGAATGCTACTACATGTGCAAACCAAACTGAAGGCAATATGAGTAATAGTATCCATGTGACTTTCTATCCACACTGCTGTTCTATATGTTCTGGTATCATCCATGAGGGTATTATGAGGCTGAGAGGATCTAAAGTCTTGTAAAATGCCATGTATTTGTTAAAAGATATTTGCCAGATATTTTTTAGAAGAACAATAGTGTGTTCTTTTAATGCTGAGGTTTACATTAAATAATAAAGGACCACCTAAAACATAGGGAATGTCTGCCTACACTGAGTAGTCCATGTTCACTGAAGGCAGCTCATGAATCTCCTGCTCTGCTTTGTCAACAGTTCTTGTTGTGGTCTGCCTTACACTCTGCATTTCATACTGACCACAGAGCTGCTGAGGTACAATATTTTTTGCCAGGTCTGTCTAAACTCAAAACTTCTTCCAGAATGTCCAAGCCAGATTTGGGTGAAACATCAAATTTGAGCACGATGCCAGCAGATCTCCTTTCTTTGCCACTGCAGCACAGAGTCTTTCTGTTGGCCTATTGGTGGGGAAGATAGGAATTGATGGGGCAGGGGATGCACCAGATAGCTTTTTTGCTCCTAAAAAAAGTATCCTGTCCTCTCTAGCAAATACTGGATCCAAATTATTCTGTTCTAGATGGACGAAGTTATAATCTTAACTTGACACATGACAAACACTCTGAAACACAGATTGCTGGAGCCAAAAATAGACATCTGGGAATCTGGAAAAAAAAAAAAAAAGAGAGAGAACTAGACATGTGCTAGTGGTTTTAAGACAAATGCTAATAAAAGAAACAGAAACGTGATGATTGCTTCTCCTGGAGGACTGCAGAAATCAATCCCAAGCCTCAAAAAAGGTGCAAAATGTTTGGAAAAGAGGATGAAATAAATGATATGTGACATAACAGAATTTTTAACAAATCTAAAACTTGAAAGAACTAAACCCTCACAAGGCGATATTCAGCTTTCTCTCAGTTTACACTGCAGATTTTACCATTCCTTCTTTTGTACCACAGGAATGGGGTCCTTTTACACGGCTTACTTCGGACTTGACACCAAGGGTAGGACATTTTATGACATAGAGGCCTGTCATGCATAATAACATGGGTGATGGCCAAATGTGTGGCAGCTGGAGAGAGTTACAATGACTTGGAGTAAGGATTTGCTCTCAACCTATTGCCTCAGTTATGTGTTTGTTCAACTAGGACAGTACTTTGGGAGATCTCTGTGCTTGCAGCATAGAGTTCCCTCCACTGTCTCCTGAAGATTGAGGTGGACAAGTGAATGAAGTCACTTTTGTTTCTCAGTCATGTTTTGATGTATCCTGTGTGGTGTAAATTAGCACTAGTTAGCATACAGAATTGAAATAAAAGATCTATCTCCCCCCGACCCTGCCAATAAAACTTCATACCTATAATATCTTCACGCAGGAGAGACAATGATCAAAATTTTCAAGGCAAGGGAGTAAGATTAACTTCTTAAAACATACCCAGGCCCATTAATAGGGACAGCTGGTGAATACACCCAGTTTCTGTTAACTTTACAGAAAGTAAAGCTGAGGATCATGGCTTTATTTAAAACACATATCAGCTATCATTTCAGGTTGCCTAGTCAGATACAGCTTGTGGCTACAGGTTTCATGGCTCTTAATAATCTGTTGCAGGAAAAAGGGCAAAAGAACAGGAAGCAAATAAAGGTGCAGAAGAAAAGGGAGAGAGATATGAAGGGATGGGACAAGAGCAAAAAGCATGCAAAAAAGGGGAAATTGCAGGATGGAGACCATGAATGGAGAAGGAAGAAAGATAAGAGCACAAGCACAGATGATGAAAGAAAAACCTGGCGTAAAATGGATGGGCTGCTATAAATACAAGAGAAATGACTGGAGAAAACCCACCCAGGGACTCTTTCCAGTGATGGACAACACAAAGCACTGACCCAAGGGGAAACGATTTTGAGTCTGGCTGGGACACAGTCAGATCTGTGGGCCTCTGCATGGGATTTTGAAGAAGGGACCTTGCTGATTTTCCTGAAAAGTGGGTCGCCATGGATCTTAAATGTGGAAGAGTATATATAAAAAGGCATTTTTTGTCCCTGTCAGAATACAAAAATTGGAAGAGGACTTGAAATGTACCATTCTGTATAAGGTGTCAGATAGCAGACAGACAGAGAACAATTAAGACTGCACAAGGCTCTCCATCAGCAGCGTACAATGGCAATAGGATTTTCTTTTTCCCCGGATGTCAGCCCAGCCACTCAGGCGAGACGAAGAGAATTTCTTCCACTTAAGAAATCCTTTGTTCAGGAAAGAGCTGTTCAGGCCTCTGTTCTCTCCCCAGCCAAATTGTATGTTGTTTTCACGAGAAGACTTCACTTTCTGAGGGGCACTGGTAACCAAACTGCTTCTGGACAAAGTGCAAAGTGCAGCAAGTCCAGAGTATCCTTGGAGTCTGACAGGAAGGCTAGAGAATGAATGGAAACATTTTCAAATGCAAAAAGGTCGCCATTTATTCTAGCAAAATTTGCCATAGTGATTTTTTTCCTGTGAACCTTGCAGGTGCAGTACTCATGTTTGTTTTCTGCAGGGTGGATGCTTGGTCCTCTTTGTGTTTTTGTTGAATTGTAGAATGTATTCTAAGTACAAGAAAAGTGCATGTAAATCTGTATAAAACCTGTCTAGATGCTTGTGAAGGTGTAGATAATTCCTATGAAAGCTGTTTAACTTGACCATGAATATCCAGCATCTGTACTAATTCAGTTGCACCTTCCCTTTTCTCCTGGTGTGCAATACTGCCTGTTTAAAAACCAAAACCCAAAAACCTGTTCAACAAAGAAGGGAGTGAGACATCCCCACTTCCAGAATTTATTTAGCCTTTTTTCACTGAGATAAAAAACACTGGATTAAGCAGAAATTACTTGTCTGATTTTTTTTCACTTGTGCCATGAATACATATGTGCACATACCTGCAAAAATGCTGGAATGTACATGCACACACACAGATGGAAACTTGGAATGCAGATTTTATCACCCAACTAATGACAGCTTTATGTATAAAACATTTAAAGACTCATAAAATTATTACCACAAATGTGTGACTTCCCAGCTTGTGTACATTACTTGAAATTTCTTCTTCATAAGGGTAAAATAAATCCTTTTGAACGCAGAGGTACTGCAATCAGCTATCTTTCCATTTTCCTTTTTTTTTCACTCTGGCTATGTATAGTGTCAGTATTTATGTGCAGGGCTCTGTTGGCTCTCACAGGCCAGACTAGGAGTCTCACAATTGGGTTTGATACTAGATCCTACTCAGTGGAAGGAAAGAAGCCTGTGTGCCATCATTTCATGAAACCATGTAACTAAAATGCACATTCAGGTCTTTATATCATAGTATAAGCACAGAAGTGCTTGGGAGTCCATTCTGTCAGTAGTATCTCCCTTATTGGGTTACTGATTACTGGTAACACACTTTATACAAATCTACACCTTAAGATCACTTGGAAATTTCACCTCTTGCATACAGTGACTATTCACTTGTTAATGGGTGTTTCTCACCAGGATCTCATTACAGCTGTGGCCCATTTTCTGCCCTCCTGTCCAGTTCATTTTCAAGCGTAGTGTTATGTGCTGGTTCAAATTTATGTGCTTTTAAATGGTTTAGTTTGTTGATACCCAAAGAAAACACCTCTCTCTTCATGTGTGACCAGAGGCTGAGATAGCAGAAGGGGATGAAAACTGTAACTTGCTTCCCTGACTGTCCCATCAGAATGTGGGCTGTCTGGCTGATAGGTCATAGAGCAAACTTTGGCTTTTTTTTGAGGGGAAAAGCATGAGCATTATTGATTGATAAGGGGGCTATGAATGCTTGGTAGGTGGAAATTATTTTAGTTTTTTGATATTATCTCTGATTTAGTGCTTCATTTTTGAGTGTGTATTCAATCATCACATGACTGTATTCATAAATACATCAAGAGGATTCTAGAAAAAATTAGCAATTAAGCAATTACAACAGAACATAATTTGTGTCTGCAATTGCTTTTTGCTGCACATATTTGACATTCTTTTGCTGGCACCCTGTGCTTTGTAGTTTGGATGTCTTTACACATCCTGAATCTGCCTCTTTCTAATCCTTCCTTATTTTCATCAGTTTATTACAAATAAAGTTGCGTACTGCAACAAGAAAAACCCTTCACATTCTGCATTGCCTTATTTTTTTCGTAACCAAACTACTTTTCCCATTGCACATTATTATGAAAAACTGTGAAATGCACGTAGGGCAGGATCAAAAGTCCAAGTTTTAGCAGAATACATATTACCATAATTTTTCATCGACAATTAGGAACTAATGCTAGATTAAAAACAACCCAAAAGAACACAACTGAAAAAGGAGAAGAAAAGCCAGAAAAGAATATCAAGTGTTTTGTATTCTCTCAGTTATCTGCTGAGAGAGTACCACATTTGTACTGCATATTTACTAACGCCAGAGCTGCACTACCCAGTGCTTCTCATTTTAAAACAATCATTTATGGGTGTTAAAGTATGCCTGTGAAAGCAGAAGTGTACTATGTCAATCAAAGCTAATCACTGGTACAGGCAAAGTGCTTTTGTTGGCCTCCATGCTCTAAGCCGCGCTTCCACATCTGTGTTTGAAGAGATTAGAGAGGTGCTTCATACAAGAACTGTATTAGTTAAAGCTGATCGACAGTATTTGGAATAAATCATGAAAAAGTTGAGTGCCAGAAAGAAAAAGCATGGTGAGTGAGTTTGAAATGGACTAGGACTAAATCTGACTCCTTCCCATCTTTCCCACCCTTCCTCCCCTAGATGTACATGTATGAACATTTGCACACTTGTTCTTCTGAGGGCAACAGTGGTTACCCTCCTCCAGCCACTTTGCTACTGATGTGCAGCTGCAGAGCCAAATTTACCCGAGTTTGTTTTTACTGAGGTACATACTGTTCATTGGCCAAGGCACTGATATCATATTTGATGTGTTTATAGCAGTCAGGACTGGCAAGGGATGGGGAAATGGGTGTTAAAGGAGAAGAAGGGCTCATGCAAACTGCTGTGGCTTGGAGTTCTGCAGCTCCCCCCACCTCCATTTCCAGCAGCACTCTTGCCTCATGAATGCCATACACTTTCAAATAAATTATGAGTGACAAGTATTTGAACCAATAAAGAGGGCACCATATTTTATATGCAGTAAATTTAATTCCAGATTGTGTTTCACCTCAGCAGTGTGACATGTTTATTGCCGCTGAAAGATGAAAGCACCAGGAGTTAGAGACAAGCGTCAGCAGTTCTACTGGGCACCCGCAAAATGAAGATTTGACAGACTGGTGGCTGAGCCCGTGAAATGAAATGCCAGATCAAATTTTACCCAAAAGGGGTCAGATGTACTGTCATGCCCCCAGACTCTCAATACCAACTGAATAAATGACTCTGGTTCAACAAGCTGCCGAGGAAGGTGGTGTGCAATCCATAATTCACTGCTAGAGGGCTATGATGCCTTTCAAAACACACAGATGATTGGTGGTGCCAGAGCTGGCTTTGAGGATATAATGCAATGAAGTTACTCTGTTGGTCCTGAGAGGTTTTGAAAAGTACTATTAACCAATGTCCAAAATTTGTTGCTTGGTCTGCCTTTGTCCCAGAGTTGGCCCAGTGAAAATCAAGGAATAAGCATCTAAATTTGCTTAATAAGATATGCATGCACTTGGGACATTTCTTTCTATTGGGGTAGCCCAAATCCAAGGAAAAATCTTTTTGACAATCAGCTGTAAAATGATGTTTATGTCACATTCCTTTGGAGGCTGAAAATAATGGAGAAGCATCATGTTTGTTCATTTCTAGCCAAGCTTTGCCACCTTTTGTTGCATGCAGCAGCACTTATGGAGTTATCCCACTGGGGCTTCATAGAAACTATTTGTTTGAGGGTTACTTAACATAAGTAAAGCTGGCAGAATTGGATCTGATATTTGCATACAACAAATTATATTAAGGGCAACTTGTATGCAGATTTAATTGCACAATGCAGGAAAGACATTTAGAGAATCTTTTGGTTTTAGTGAGACATGCTCACTGTAGACATACTGGTCAGCAAAACAGTCTCTACTGACTCTAAAAAAAGTTTCAGATCAAATACTATTCATTGCCAATGACCACAAATGCTAAAACGTCTCTAGCAGTGATGCCACCAGCCACAGTGCTTCCAAGATTCAGATAACAGCAGAGTGTCAAATCTGAGGGTCAGTGAGCAACACTTGCTGCTTCTCAAATCCATCCTGTATCTGCTGGTAAGACAGGACATATTTCAAACTGCTGCTGCTTAGAAGTAGTTATAATGTTTTTTCTTCCCATAACAGAAGATGGCTGTTCCAGATGTTTACCTCATTCCTGGTTATAAATCCCCTAGTTTCCAGACTGAAGCTAGTTGCCAGCAGTTTGTACCTCTTTGTTCTTGTATCAATCTTTTCAAAATAGCTTTAAACCTCTGTAAATAGCTTTTCACTCTCTGAGATATGCTCCAGCCTGATGTGTATATAGCCAGTCATCTGGGTTTTGTTTTGCTGAGTTTACCGAGATCTTAGATTTTCTTCTAATATGACAGATCCCGAGGTCCCTGACCACCATAGTATTTTTCTGCCACTACTCCAAATATAGCAGCAATTGTATACACACTGAAATTGGAGTCAAAATGAACAGAGTTCAAGTAGATCTTTGAAAAATATTCCAGGTAGGGAATATAAAAAATATAAAAATATTTGAGCCTCTATCAGAAAGATATGGCTTCATCATCCTAATTTTGCACCTGCCTTTCTCATGCCAATCCCATGCAGTACCTTGCACACAGTGTACCACCAGCACTTGGAAGGGCAGCATTTCTGACATGCAGAACATCTTTCTGGTTTCCAGCTGGGTGAACTCCCAGATGTGATTTGATGTTTCTGAGATTTGTTTAAAGTAACTGACTGCCTTTTCTGTAGATATTCCAGGGTGATGCAGGGTGCTCATTCCAAGTATTCCCAGCTGCCATCTCCTGTTGCTCCTGTGCACCCATACAGAAGACTCTGGAGAAGATATTGGTAGTGTTTTAGTTGGCCCAGACGCTTAACATAAGTGGAAATGATTAGGTCTAGAGGACCCCATGGGGCTCCAGGGTACACATACAGAGCTGAGCCTCAGCAGAATGTTGGCAGCCTTAAGGAGACAAGTGCCAAGTGAGGAACTTGGCACAAGTGCTGTTGAGTCTGATCACCCTCCAAGTCCATTTCTCAAACCAATCAAAGCCAAGAGATGAAATGACACATTTGAAAAGAAAGAAGCAGGTGTGATTTCCCCATCACTCCAGTGAGGTCCCTTGCTACTGTTCTGCATTCTGCCTGTCTTCAAGTCACTTGGTGCTTGCTCGAGTCTGCCTTCACCATCACACTGTCTGATCTCCTCATCTCTGTTCTAACTGGCAGGGACGTGGAAATCTCTGTGGGGTCCTGCAGAACGAGGCTCAGCAGCACTTCACATCATCTCCAGAAGCTGGAGTCCTTAAGTGGATGGCACAGAGCTGAAGACAGGGGTAAGGCAGGAACAGAATATTTGCATAAACAAGGTAGTGTGCTATAAGGAATGTCAGGCAATGCAGCCTCCATTTGAGGAGGGCATTTTCTTGCATTTCTTGAAGATCAGTTTAACTTCTGCTAGTCTTGTCAGTCCTTTGAAATGATCCCAGGGTTTGACTCTTTAAGAGTTATCATTTTGAATAAACAATATGGGTTTTATTAGTTTATAGTTTGTTAAACCAAATTTTATTTTAATCCAGCTGTAATAAAGTTAATGAACTACAATAATTGCTACAATAAAATCCCATGCAGTGCATTGCACATAGAGTGCAAACACCACTAGCCCTTGGGCAGTGCTAACAACATGCAGATATTCCAGAAAACACTTCAGCATCTTTCCTCCAAAAAAATAAAACAAAAAAACCAACAAAACAAAACAAGAAAAAAACAACAAAAAACCCCAACTCCCTGCAAAAAACCCAACAAAGCCCCACCAAAAAAACACCAAAAACCAAACCAAACCAAACAAAAAACCTCCAAGCACAAACATCTCCAAAAAATCAAATTTATTTAGAAATATAACAGATGACATTGTGTCAGGAGCTCATGTTATTCAAGGTGTAAATTTTGTGACAATGGCTCAGCAAGTCCTGACTGGATACATGCCAGGCCTCTGAGGCAATCTTCTAGAGCCATGGTTTATTTCATGCTTTTTGTATACAGATATATATATATACATATACACATATACACACACATATATATATGCATTTAGCTGCATCAGCTAATGGCATTGCTCATGCTCTGTTCTGTGGGAACTAAGACAGGGAGCAAGCAGGTATTTACACTGGGTTGTTTTCTTTCTTTGACTTTTATGATTTTATCTTTTTCAATATGTAGGTATTGTAGAAGCAATACTTCATTGAATATCACCCAAAAGCTCTTAAATTAAAAGCCTGAGAAAAAAAAGCCAAATATTGATCCAATTCCTTATGCAATACTGTATTAGAGGATTTGTATTTTTTTTTCCCATTTCATAGTTAGGGCATCATAGAAGCTTTACTCCTGAAAATCTGAAGGTTTTACTCTGAAGGACTTTCTGTAACAGAGTTCCCAATGAGAACAGCAAGAACAGCATGAAAAATATATTAATATAGACAAGCTCTGTGTTTTGCTTTGGCATCAATAGCAAAATATTTTTTTTTTGTATAGACCCAAAGCAGGTATTATTACTCGTAAAGAAAGCAAAAAATATTTTTTTTTCATAAAAAGAGGATCTAGCAAGTAGAACTCATATGCACAGGATTTTAAAAAAATATTTATGAGCAGTTGTTTTTACCTAATTAGATTCTTTATCTGTATTTGGGTTTTATTCATCTTTTTGGGAAATGGCTGTAAGTTGATGGATGGTAGGTGAAATATTAGGGAGAAATCCTTTGCTGTGAGGGCAGTGAGGCACTGGAACACTTACCCAGAGATGTTATGGACTGTCCATCCTTGGGGATGTTCAGGGCCAGACCTGATGGGGCCCTGTGCACCCTGGTCTATGAAAGGTTCCCTGTCCATGGCAGGGGCAGTGGAACTAGATGATCTTAAAGGACCTTTCCAGGCCTAATCATTCTATGATTCTATTATGTTTCTGTGATGAGCTGTTTGGATTTTTAAAAGTATTGAAAAAAATTAACAGACTGTCTAAATATCTGTTAATATTTAATATTAACAGATTAATATAGGAAAATATTAATCCTGAGATGTACCCAGAAGACAGAAATCCATTTATCAAGATGGAGATCAAGTTGGAACTTTTTTTTCTTACAATAACTTTCCAACTTACTTTTATTCACATTGTAAGAGAAAATATACTGAAAAGAAATTAATTCTGTTCGTCTTATTATTTTGAGCCATTCCTTAAGTTGGTTAAGGCTCCTGAAGTCCTCTAGATGAACAGATCTTCCTGGTCTTCCTGGTTATTCAAATAAAACCTTCCTTTGAACTTCCTTTTCTAACAAATAAGAAACCTTTGAAATTTAGCTTTTGCTCCTTCTGTATTTCAGGCACCTCTAAAAGACTGAAATATATTTTTATAGATATGACAGAATTCTGTGTGTGACCCATGCTGGTAATAAATAATAATTTCTTAACAACAAATGGCTAACACATAAAACATATATGAGTCTTAATTGTAAGCCTGTTTATAGATAAAATATTAACAAGACTATCTAGATATCTTAGACTATGTTATCATTTGCAGAATTGGACTCTAACACTTGTTATAGTCTAGATCAGTTCACTTCAGGGATTAATAGAGCATCTTACTCTGCCAGACCCTCAACTAAGAATAA
Source organism: Ammospiza caudacuta (assembly GCF_027887145.1). Classification (NCBI taxonomy): domain Eukaryota; kingdom Metazoa; phylum Chordata; class Aves; order Passeriformes; family Passerellidae; genus Ammospiza; species Ammospiza caudacuta. The sequence continues at coordinate 107,716,119 of NC_080595.1, read as the reverse complement.
GCTGCAATAGGTTCAGCCCCACATGATCTTGATGAATAGTTCAGACTGTATAAAGTTTATGTTATTTTAATATACATCAGCCTTTGGGGAGGGAAAGGTATTGAAGTAGAGCATGAAGAAAATGGATTCAGTGTCTACTCAGACAGACTTTCTTTGTCAGTTCGGGTAAGTCCCTCGATTTTTCAGTGCCTCAGTTCTCCCTCCATAAACTGAGGAATTAATATTAGCTCTTTTATCTGCCTTGTCTATTCATACAGAAGACCCCTTGGAGCAAGGATTGCCTCTTGCTATATGTATTGCATTATTGAAGTGACACTGCATCCCTTCCCTTCATTTCTCTTTATGTTCATCTCAGTTAGCCTTTAAGGTTCTAAAAGTATGCACTATTTTATTAATTTTTGTAAAGTGGTTAGTCCAGTATAAATGAGAAATGATAAAAAATAAAAGCAAGTAATAAATCATATTTAGCAATGAAAATACTTTATGACTGCAATTGATGGTAATTTCAACATTTCTCCAGTCCCCCTCTGTAAAATTATCCCAATTTAAACTCTTCTGACAAACATTCTTTCTTCATTCTAAGCTCTATTTCAGATAATATTTGCTCAATAACCTTAGTAATAAAAGTACTTTGATCAGAGCACTTATTTTTTAAACCATTTAAATTGTACTCATTCTTTTGGCAGGCCAGATCCTCATCTGGAGTAAATAAAAGTAGTTTCAAAGTCATTCTGTCAAAGTGTGAAGCTCTGAGTAGCATTATTGACCTGCAGGTACTTATGCTGCTCAGATCTCCTGTCTTGCTTTACACCATGGAATTATCTTGGCCCAGTCCCTCACTGTTATCATAAGAGCAGAGCACAACACTATCTTTCTTCCAGTTTCAAAAGGATTTATCTTCTAAAAAGTGCTCTCAGCTATTTGTCCTTTTAAAATTTTATTTTCTTACATTCTTAGAAGTTTCAGTTTAGTTTGAAAATTTACTTTGTTAATTGAGCAATTGCCATTTTGAGAGAGGGAACTCTCCCAATAAAATGTTGTCTAGAACCTAATTCTACATCAACATCTCAATTTTTGCCTAAATTTAGCAGAAAAGAATGCATCAAACCTTTGTGTGTGTTAATCTAGGTGTTAAGGAATGTACAGAAGACATACAGTGATGGAGAATATATTTATTTCCAAATATCCCTTCTGTGATAACACACAAACAAAATCTTACTTGTCTGTATTATTTCTGAGTGGCTTGACAAGATTAGGAAATATTAGCAAGTATTTTCTCTCTGTCAAGGGTACAGTCACACACTTTTTGAATTGTGCAAGTGGCACAGAGGAGAGCTCTGATCCTGTGCACTGTGGCCACTGTAGCTGGACTTGCTCATGAGGAGACTTTCTGCCCAGGGACACCCTCCAACCCATCCAGGCTGCCTGTGCTCAGCGTTCTGGGGATGCAGAATGAGATATTTCTGTTAGTGTATTGAAAATCTCTAGGTTTCCAAATCTCACAAATAGCTAATGAAGAATAGTAGCTGTTAAAAATGGTAAGTGGCCACACAGAACACAACTGGGAAGAATATTCCTGAGTGTTTTGTGAAGGAACTTTAAAAGGAAGAGAATCATTATTCCTCACCCATCTTTGAATTTAAATTGCACACTTAAGCAAACTTTGAACTGTACCACACAATAAGCATAACAAGTAAACCTATGCTTTTAATAGTTAATCATCTGATGCATGACAAGTATCATTCTGAATTCTGTGTGAACTGATTCACAAAAATCATTCAATAAATTAATGTAGTTTTGCAATATTATCAGCAAAATAGGCAAGCAGCCAAATGTCTAATGACAAATTGAAGGGTTTTGAGATGTGTCTGTCTCTATGCAATATTGAAATTGTTTTCAAAACAGAAGCACCCTGGAAAAAATTGAGCAACACCACGTGAACCATAGCACTATTATGAAAATTCAATAAATAAATAATGTGACTTATATGCAAATAAATGTATCCATCCTTCAACTTTGCCATCAAAAATTTTTTTAGTGGCCCACTTTGACTCCCAGTGAAATAAATGGCAACATTTCCTTTGGCTCTTAGAGAAATGGATTTTCTTGTGTAGCCAGCATTTATTCAGATCTGGTGTACTCTTTACACAATATAAATACCACATCTGAAAAGCCTAAAGAGGAGCCACTCTGAGGAGAGGGTAGCAATCTGTCAAAGCAGTGGTTATTGTCTGGAGCATTACCTGTCTTGCAGGTGCTATTCCCCATCATTTATCTTCCAGCCCCGATCTGATGGATTGGGGATTATTGCTCTTTTGGCAATCAGATCCTGAACATGTCTCCTATTTAACTCTGGGCTGTAAAAAAAGGAAAATTAAAAACCATTATGAGACCTCCATATAATTAATCTTCAGATGGCTTGAAGCTCAAGCATGTAATGTCCTCAGTATACTGTCTACTATAACAAGCAACAAGAGGGAAAAAAACGGCGACATATCAATACACTTTATCCAAGGGAAGAAATTCCAGTTGTAGCATTAAATATAAATACAATAGTGTGTTGGCATAATGTAGTAAGGTTCTGTACTATTAAAGGCTTTGTTCTAAAGCATATCTGTGTACACAATAAGATGATGAACACAGTGCATCACATAGCTAAATTTAATATATGCAGGGGTATGATGTTTGCAATGCATGCATTTCAGCAGGTCCCATTAGTGCGCCTTTCCCCTCCAGTGAAAACAGAATGAACCACAGCCCCTTCTGGTTTGCATAAAGCAAACAAAATTAGATTTGCTTTGCTGAATTGAAACCCGCTTGGGATTGTGAGCCTCTCTCGGGGACAAATTACTTCAAACAATCCCTTTGTACCATAACAAAATCAAAAAATTCAGGCCAATCAACATGGCTCAAAACCCTTAACACAAGAATTAATAATACAACCTAGTCTATTTTTATTGCTTCTGAGCTACAGATCCTTGTTTTAATATAATTACACTTATTTGTGGTCCACATGTTAAATAAGCTTGCATATGTTAACTAATGTGACATAAAACAACTTTTGTAATTTCACTATTGCTACCAGTTTTGTTCCCCCTAGAGTAACATCCCTAACATAGGACAAGCTAAACTTTAATTGCATTAAATTAAATAGATTTTTTTGTCCTATATAGATATAATAATAGACATTTCTGAAGTTAAGTAGGTAAAAAATATTTCATTTAAGTTTCACTATAAGTCATATTTCCTGATGGGTTTCAAATCCAACCCTTCCTTCAAAGAAATGACTTGTTTTCTGTAGCACAGAAAGCTTATTTAAGGTGGCACAGGGTTTTTACCACTTCTTTAACTACTTGTTAAAGGTATTAACATAATACCTTTACTGTCAGTGGTGTTATGCAGGTAATAAGCACATTAAGTTGCATGCCACATTTCACTCTCAACTAAACTGAATTTTACAATATTTTACAGTATTTTTTTAGACTACAGTGTTTTGAGCATTGTGCCTACTTAAGCTGAAACACACTGTAAAGGAAGGCAGAGAGTTTATTTGCTTTCTTCATCAGACACACCCAAAAGGAACCATGGGGAAGTATGTTTGTCATTTCTATTTTCATCAATATTTTATACATTGCTCCAGACAGTATTTATTTCTTAGCATTCTTCAAACTCCAACCTTGGTGTTGCACAATATTATTTTAAATACAACAAAATAATGGCAAACATAACCAGCTCTGATTTTCCATCCTAACGTAATACAAGATTATGGACAAAAAAGCAGGAGGTCACTTTTATTACTTTCTAATAAGACTTTACCTTATATGAGGCTATAAGCAATATATCAAGATGTCACTTTGTGCCTCCTAATATGACATAGTGGTGATGGAAGGAACCAAGGAGTTAGCAGAATTTTCTGAAGTATTCTCCCCAGAAGCATGTTTCTGCAATGCACAGTCTCAAGCACTTGGGAGTGAAAATGCTGACATAGGGCAGAATTATACCCTGACTCATAGTCCATGTAACCCAGCTGATGGATGCATAACGTATCAATCACGACAGTTCTGCTCCTGGAATATATACTTTCTTCACAGAAAGCAAAACCAACTTTTTCCCAGTTTAAGCTGAAAAATTAAGTCTGGAGATACACAGAAGAAATAAGAGGTTCAGGAAAGTAAAAAGTGCATTTTTGTTATAGCCACAGGAATTTCAGAATTAATATTTGTATTTTAAAATGGTAACAAAAAATTAAGAAGCAAAACAACAACTTAACCATGTTTTATAGTGTCACAGTGCATTCAGATATGACTATCAGAAAATACACTTCTAATCTCAGTAACACGGACAATAATTCCTAAAGATGAATTTGCATATTCTATTTTTGCTCTCTCTTGTTGCTAGAAGATGGACTGAGCTGGACTGCGTGCCCCTAATTAAGTCTTTTTTGCTACTCTAAATTCCTTAGGACTATAATCAACTCATTAACACCTATCTTCCTCAAGCTTTTAATATTTATTTTATTTGCAGCTTATCTTGCTCCAGATAGACATGAAGTTTTACAATAATGACTAAATATCATTTTACATTAGAAGGAATACCTGTCCAGAGGAAAATCGCATGTTTATATGCCAGGCACTGGGAGTCAATACAAACCATCATTAAATAGAGAGAAATAATATCTTCTGTAACAGGAAAAGGAAGAATAGAGACTGATCAAGGTCAATGTTTTGGACAGAGTTTGGTATTTAAAGCAAAGAAAACAGGCTTGCCTAATGCATTCATTGTTTTAAAGGGGTTAGTCCCAGCACAATCAATTTAATTTTCAGACACTTGTAGGTTTGTTGGCTTAATTCCACAGGAGATTAAGAAGTCTCTGCAAAATGAGATTCTACCTGGTTTACCAAGATGAGTATGTAAAAAAAAAGCAGAGGCAATGAGATGGCAACTCCAGCAAGAGCAGCAGGCATGGGTGGAGTCACTGTGGAAGAGGAACAGCTGATGAGAGGGGAGCCTTCAGCACAAGGGAGAAGTGGGCTAACTTCACTCTCTGCCCAACTGCAAAGTGATCACCTGATTCAAAGGCTAATATTCAGTATGCAAAGCCATTACATATTTCCTGGAATGTTCCTTGACTGCTGCTTTCTCTCTGGTGCTGTTCTGTGCCAGACCAGATCCTGGAACACAGGCAGCTCTATGCCATAGTCCATAAAATCCTCAGAGTTAAGATGTGTTTTTTTGTTATAGAACCCTCAGTGCAATTGCATGGAGGTGTAATGAGCAGGAATGAGCAGTAAGTCTGTTTAAATACCTGTAAAAACAATGTCTGTAGAAACTTGCTGTGTGGTATAACAATTTGATAAGTTGCCATGTTCTTATTTGTGCACTACTGTTCTCTTAAACCTCTGTTGCACCTTGCAGCCACTGCATGTCACTATTAAGACAGAGCAATAGAGGAAGATTTCAGAAAGATTTATAAACTTCTAGTGGAGATGGATGCCACCATCAACCAGATAAAAGCCGCCCCCATACCTATATAGTCATTTATTGCTTAAACCCCGAGCAGCTGAAGTGCACAGAAGAGCTCACAGTCCACTCTGTGCTACGCAATTTCGATTGTTTAGGGTTTTTCATGCATTTGTTATGTATTTAAGTGTGTGTTAAACCATTAGGTCCCAAGAAAATCATAGTCATTCATGATTCATTGAGTCATTCATATCTGAAAGTTGTGCCCTAGCACCAGTGTATTTTCTTGGGTTGAGATATGTTCCTCCTACAAAATATATAAAGTATTATCCATGGGCAATTACCCACTTCTACCCATATTTCAGGGGAAGCACTTTTAGCAATATAAATTATTCATATTATATAAAGCAGCATACAAGTGGTGTACTCTGTCAGAAACTCAGCCTTTTTTTTCATGGGGTTTTTGTTTTGTTTTGTTTTTTTTTATTTAATCTGATGGCAAAATTCTCTTTAAATCCACATTATAGCAGTTTGTTTTGGTATTCTTAAGTATGTAGAATTCCCAACTGTTATAAAGGAAAATATGTATGTCAGTATCTACTAGATTAATGTAATTAAAATCTATAGAGCAGATCTGAGAGGATATTTTGGCCTTGTAGGAATATATCACTCTTTCAAAGGAAAGCAAGGTTAGTTGAATTTCATTAACTAAATCAATTATTGATACTAATATATTTTTTAAACTGTAGAATCTGGAATAGTTTCTTGTCTCCAAGTTTTGGTGCCCTCTCTCCTGCAGTGGTCTGGCTCCATGCTCAGACCTAGGTCTGCAACATCTCTTTCCTTCTTTTCCCATTGCTCCAGGGAGAAAAGCAGGACCTGATCTGGAAGGGAGGTTGATTCCTACCATGAAGAGAGAAATAGGAATCAAGACCCTGCCTCTGTTAGTTCACACCTGCTGCAAAAACACAATGACAAGATCAATGTAAGTTGTGGCTTCTCTTTGTACCATGTTGGGCAAATATAGATTAAAAATATCCCCACTGTGAAGTACTTATGCTCACACCCTAGATAGTAAACAGAATGATGATATTTGATTGCCCTAAGAAGCTGGATTATATTTTGTCACCTTCTACCAAAATTTACCTTTTCACAATCATTTTGATATGAATTGTTTGAAGTGTTCATGGTGATCCGTAACAGTACTTTTCTAGGGAAGTTAGGCATCACCCATGTAAGCACTGTTCTAACAATCATATTAATTCACTGCTTTATATGAAAACCTTGATACTGATCTTATAAATAGTTCCTGTTAATTCATTTTGGGTGAAATGCTGCCAGGTTTTAGTGATGCAAATTAAGATGACTGTAAAATTGTTACTTAGCGATTTTGTTAAATGTAAATTTGCAGTGTTGGATAGTGTCATTCTGTTTCTTGCCGTATGTTCAAGCTAAAAGGCAGAACCATGCTCATTTGTATAATGTTAATATCTTCTTGCTTAACTTTTATAACATTCTGCACAAATTAACTTAAGATCCTAATAATCAGGCCAGCTATTAAAGAATTCTGTGATGTGTTCCAAAATGAAGTGTGTAACGCCTATTGGGTTCACACAATAATTACAGGCTGACTGCCGTCTGCTCTTCTCATCACAGTGACACCTGCTAACAAATATGTTGCTAACTGTGTTTGCAGCATTACAAATAGGTAGGAGCTTATTGGCTGCCGTGGGGCCAGGGTGCCTGGCCTGTGTCCTTACCAGTGGAAGGTGATTTAGTGAGTCTGCTTCGATGATCTGCTGTTCACAGTGTGAGACTGAATTTTGCACCCTAGAGTTCCCAGGTAAGGTGTCACAGTGCAGATTTCACCTCTCCCTTTTCCTGCTATAGCATCCTTTTGTGGCCGTAGGGTTTTTCAGTTTATTGGCATTTCTGCTAAAAAAAAAAAAAAAGAATAATTTGGGAAGCTGGAGGCCAAAGTGTTCCTTTTGTGTGTATCTGTATGCACAGGCATGTCTGTGTGTGTGTATGTGAGGCAGAGACAGTAAAAGCGAGATATTCTCCTTTTCCATTGCAGTTTTATGTATATACTATTCAGATATATGTGGACTGATGTGCAATAAAAATATTAGACATATCTTTTCAGACATAACAGCACTTCCTTTCTGGAAACATGCTAATGACCTAAACTGGGTACTCTTGGACAATGAAAACAATAATTGTAAAAAACTGGTGAAATATAGTCATTACATAGAAAAGGTGTGATGCCTCATTTCATATAATGCTCTGGCCTATATCCTACTGCAAACAGACTAAGATTTGGATTCATGTAATGTTGATTTGAAGAAGTGGACTATTCTGATACAAATTTGTCCTCTCTTTTAGTTACCTGTTTATGAGGTCTTGTTTAAATTCCAAATACAAAACCATAACCCAAAAGGCAACACTACCTTCATTAAGCACCAGCTGCATGTTCCTTGCTACACCTTAGAGGGTCAGTGATTAAATAACCCCAATGTGCAAACTCATTGATTCTTACCTCTTCTACTGGATTACTAGAAAAAACAAACTTTCTCAAAATCAGTCTTTTAGGACCGATGTGTGGACTGACCCAAAAAGTATGACATATGAAAACTAAATTTGCAGAATGATAATTAAATGTACAGTTATAGATAGGATGGAAATGGGGTGTTTTACAGAGGGAGGGACTGTGTGATGTCAGGATGAAGACATTTTTAAGAAATGATGAAAAGTTGTTTCCAGTGCTTTAATTTTTTTAAACAGCCTTCTAAAAATGGGAAAGCTGAAAAGAAAACACAAGTTTAGACAAACTGAATATTAAATAAGCTACCAAGGTGTCCAAAATGGGAACCTATGAAATCATGATAAATATTCTTTCATGAAACTGCATTGTCCTTATACTCTAAGTTTGGTGATTGGGATACAGAGTGGTTGAAGAAGCAGGTGAGATCTGACTTTAAAAATATCTTCTCACAAAATCTGATGTAGATGGTTTGTTTTGCCAACCCATAATGGATTGGAAAAAGAGCTGAGAAAAAAGGGGTTGATTTATGAACCGTTTGAACTCAAAAGTAACTTTCAGTTTAGCTATTCAAGACCTTCAGGATTTGTCTTGCCTATAACTAGAAGCTTGAACTTTTGTAGTGTGAACACTTAAAAGCATAGTTCAAGTTATTTTGATGCAAAAGTTGCCTTCCTCCTGACTCCACTGTCGATGAATCTTAAATTTCAGCTAAATTCTGAATGTTAGAGGGAACATGAAAAAAAAAAGGTCTCTATATTCACTTTCACCTACTATGGTCAGTCTGTGTTCCACCAGGTTTTGTACTATTGTTTACAGCAAAGTTTCTGGAGGATAAATTAAGTCTGTTATTACAGTCCTGTAGCCTCCTGTTCTCAGATGATGGTCTTCTAATAAAAGAGTGTCTGGGGTGTATGAACACTTTGGAAATGATGAAAATTGAAAGGAATTGTGATGTCCTTTGGCCTAAGAATTCCCTATTTGTTGGAACTAATTGAGCTCCTTCCACGGTTTCAAAAACTAATTTTTTCCTATGTGTATTTTATACTTCAAAAAGGTTTAACATCACTGCAATTGTGAAAAAAAATGAAATGCCAAAGAGCACCAAAGATTATTTCTCTCTTGCCTTCCAAATAAGGGTTTTATAAAATGATCAGAGATGTGCAAAATCCTCCACATGTTCACTCATGTGAAAGGCCTTTCACAGACTAAATGTAAACAAGTCCTAGAGGCAAATCTTCCTCATCAAACAGGTGTAATGGATCTTCTGAACCTCTGAGCTTTCCACCAATTTCTTCCATCCATTTCCTGATGTTTTCTGATATTATTTTGTAGTCTATCCTACATCTAGCTATGCAAAACTGAATCTAGAGAACTACAAGATTTAATTTTAAAAGGCAACAATTTTGAAAGGTGTAAATATCTAAAATACTCCTAAATCTAGTCCCACTCAGGACCAGTACTTGCTTTCTAAGAGTCAATCATCCTAACATCCATAAGGTAAGGTGGAAATGACAGATAGTGGCATGCTTCACTCTAATTTTAGGACTGCAGATAGCTCGCCTGCTCAGCCTCTCTTCTGGCTTGGACTGGACCAGGAACAGCTATTCCCTCAGTCATCCTGTCCAGAAGTTTAAGAGACTTTCATGGAACTTGGTGTTAGTAGAGGCTTATTCTCAATACCCAGAGATGCATAAAATCCCTTGGATGTAGAAAAGGCTTGGTGCTGATTCTGATATATACACTATATTTTATTAAGGAGTATTTTTCATCTGTTTGAACTGCATAAGTGAACTTTCTAAGATAGTAAATGACTCTCTTACGGCACCTCACTTTATGAATATTCTAATTTAACCAGAACGATTTGTAATTTTTCTATTTTATTACTGAACGATTTAAGATCAAGCACATCAAGTGTGAAAACTAAAACCTAACTAAACAGTCTGAGATTTAGAAAATTCATGATGGATTTTTAAAACCAAGTGAACAATTGGTTTATTAATCCTATCATTTGTTTTTGATTCATATACTTTTTCTAAAGGAAAATTCTTAAAGGATTTAAATTTTATAATATTCAAAGGACAGAAATATTCAGGATTTAAGTGATTTAAATTCACACTCAACAGGAGACTGAATGACACAGGGATTGCTGTTGGATTGTGCAGTCTATCACCTCCATGGCACTGGGCCTATCCATCTTTCTAGGTGCTTATATATGTCCACAATAGTAGAATCTGTTAGTCCGAATGAAATACAGAACAGATTGTATTATGTAATGACTAATCGGAGGTGTACGGCAGTCATAATTAAGAAAACATACATCAACACTTGCCAACAGTTTTCACGAGTTAGAATGTGAGACAGCTCAGCGATTTCGTATCGTCATCATAGCTGAAGGGACAACACTGATGTCAGACATCACGGCAGGAAACTGTGAGTAAGTGTTGGCTGGTTAATGCAAACAACTCTGGGCCATGGCTTGGTGGTCCAACACTTGGGTGTTCAGATCAAACAGCTCCCCTTCCCTCTTCTTCAGGGACACGAATTGGGGAGCTCAGCCAGGGGTTGGGTGGACATGGAGGCTGAAAAGTGTGCTCCTCTCTGGGGCTGCCATAAGTAGGTCAGGGTTGAGACATGCTGACAGAATAGCTTGTGGAAAACTGCACTGCCTTCAAGATATATGTAATTTGGATAAATTGAGGATCTCAGTCCCATATGATGCCAATCCAGCTTCTACAAGTCTGAAATAAATTTTAGAAGACTAAAATACATTGCAATAAGTTACAGTAAAGGACCAAGTTAATACTATATAAGCCATTTACATTTTTAAGCTACCTAAATGCAGAGAGTATCTTGAGGACTTTTCCTTTATCTTCATTTTGAAATACAGTAAATATTACTTTCTTCAGAATATATTATTCTTTCATAATTACAGGTATAGCATTGTCTTTTTGAATAATAGCATGTTTGTCGACAATGGCCCTGTACATGCTAATCAGTTATTTCACTTCAGCTACTGGTGCTGAAATTACTTGGGTTTCACTGGTCTCTCTTTATGCAATTGAGTCTGATAAAATCAAGATAAGGCAACTATTTCTGGATTAGATTTTGAAGGCTTCATATTGCAAGAGTTAATTTTAATAAGAGGAATCTTCTTCTGAAGAGTCTTATAGATGCAATTTATCACTTAAAAAAATCAAATTTACTCAGGTAAATCAGGTTTGGTTTTTTTTTTATCAAGAGTTTTGAAAGGTTATTTTACACAGAAAATGAAAAATAATGTCTTTTATTCTATTGAACCATTTAACTGAATATGTCTCTCAAACCTGTTATCCTAGTGCTTAGCATCCTGATTTCACAATCTTGCAATTAAATCATGACCTTTCCCACACAACACAGTTGTTGTCTTTAATAATCTCTTTTTTTTTTTTTTAAGACTCATGGCTCAAATGTCATCTCAAGTCTTATTTTCTATTCCTCATAGAATATAAGAAAATAAGAATGGAACCCAGAAAAGGTTATCCATTATCAGTTACATCCTTTAGCTCAGAAGCACCATGTTGGCAAGAAGCTGACAATTCACCAGATCTTTTCCACCTCCAACTTCCAAAGTATATTAATGTTCAGACCCTATAATCAACTGTAATAGAAAGAGTTTCTCTCTAATTAATGGCCTAGATATGTGTCAGATACATTGCACTGCAAAAAATGCTCCAGCCCATCATGTCCTTTTCTGATCTGGGGTTTTGTATGCTTAACACTTTAGGAAAATATTTATCTGACTCAGCTTTTTTCCCCCTAACCATGCATGAAGACCAAATTGCAGCTGTGTTGGAGGGGTCCCCTAATAATCAGTGCCATATAGTCACAGCAGTCTTTCTCCTTCCTTAGTCCTCTGGGGAAATTACAGTGCTCTTTTTGGGAGCTTATTTTTTTTCTTGTACTGAATCTGTGATATTGATTAGGACTTGATGGGATGGGGAAAAAAAAAGACTTTTAGGTAACTGTGGTTCCCCTTTATCTGTGCCTTGCTGGCTAAACTTGAAATGATATAATTAGCAACACTAAGTACTTGGTCTTATAAAAAAATGTTCCCCTGATTAAAACATTACTCACACACTTGTGTAGGGAAAGTCACACTCTTTCATCCTTTTCATGCTCATTTAAATCTCATATTCTCCTTCAAATCATCTGCTGTCCTCAAGATATCAAGAGATGTTTAGTTTAGCTGGAAAAAAATATATAGAATTCATATGACCATTCAAATCACTCACTTCCTGAAAATAGACTCTATCAAAAAGGCCTCTATTACCATGACATATAGTTTTAGATATTTGTTAATCTTGTCACACTTTCGGTTTAGAAGACATAGAACCTGGTTGTATGCTAAAAGCATGTAAGGTACCAAGAGGTTTAAAGTTTATACATGCATTATTAAACTTATGCAGAGATTTTGGAAGCAGACAGACTTTAGACCCAGATTTGCACCTAATTAATCTTGGCCTGAGTGAGTCCAGAAGAGGGGCCCAAAAATGACAGGGGGATGGAATGCCTTTCCTGTGAGGAAAGGCTGAGGGAGTTGGGATTTTTCACCCTGTAGAAGGGAAGGCTCCAGGAGGACAATATTGCTGCCATTCAGTACCTAAAAGTGGCTCATAAGAAAGATGGAGACAAACTTTTTATCAGAGCCTGTTGTGGTAGGACAAGGGATAATGTCTTTAAACTAAAAGGACATTGATTTAGATTAGATATGAGGAAGGAAGTTTTTACTCAGTGGTGAACCACTGGAGCAGGATGCCCAGAAAAAAGATTGATACCCCTGAAGGGTATCTATCTGAATATACTGAAGGTCAGGTTGACAAGGCTCTGAGCAACCTGATCCAGTTGAATATGTCCCTGCTTATTGTAGGGTTTTGGATTAGATAACCTTTAATGGTCACTTCAAACCCAAACTCCCCAGTGGACTTTGTCAAGTTCAATTACTTCTTGCATGAAGCAAAGTCTTAATATTGCCAATGACATCCTCTTGAGGGATCCAGCCATTTTTGGGCCATAATGATATACCTATTCTAAACTCAGTCTTTAACACAATAAATGCTGCATGATATTGAGCACTAAGCTCGTCATAAATAAATCAAGATTAAAAGAAGACTAATGGGGCAAAGGTAAGCAGTTAACTGAACAACTCAGCACACAAGACCACAAACAGTTCATGCAACCAAAATGCAGACCTGAACTCTGTACATGTTTGAATTCAGACTTTGCATATTTTGAATCTTCCTTTAAGTCCATTTTGTAGAAAAATAAAAAGGAGTTACAAAATCAGTAAAACAGAACATAGAAGCCACATTGGTGAAGGTCATCAGGAATAGGTCTACTGGTAACACCACTTTGTGGCATGAATATTGAGTCATACTTGTATTGAGAGTCATCACTGGCCTCATTATCTCACTACATACTTGTGTGTGTACCCCACAAATACATACCCTTGTCATTTAAGCCAGAGGTAGGTACCTTCTAGGGATGTAAATGCCTGTACAACAGCGGATGTAAAAATGCAAAATATCTTCAGTTTCCTGGTTGTGTTGTCTATACAATCTTGGGTTAAAGGACCCTAAACCAGTGGGGGCAGAAAGGCAACAAGGGATCTATCTACCCCAAAGCATTTCAGGGAATTTTAAATATTACAAGGCTGTTCCTCCAGCAGTGGGCCACCTTGATCCCTTGGTATGCAGCTACCTCACAAGAAGGCAAGTAATAAAATATTTGTCTAATTAACAACTCCAGGAGACCTCATGCAGACCTTATCCTGAAGCAATGCCTGATGAGCACATGAACTGAGCTCCAAGCAGCTGCCCTGCACAGCACTGAACTAAGGATTCCCTTAAAACAAGCTGAAGATGCTGCCTGAGCCTCAGTAAAGTGAGCCCTAATTGAGAGGGGAGGGACAGTTTGTTCAATGCATGTGAGACCCTCATACAAGTTGAAACCCCTCTGAGAGCCTCTGGGAAGAAAAAAAAATCCCCCTGGATTTATTACCAAAAGCTACAAAAAGCCTGAGAGATTTTCAAAATGGCTTTGTTCTAGAAAGATGAAAGGACATAGCTCTAAGAACATCAAGTGTATGAAGTTTAGTCTCTGTGGGAGAGTCATGAAGCTTGGAAAAATACTGGTAAATGTATAAACTTATTTGAATAAAAACCTGAAACAATTTAAAAAAAGAAAATTCTGGACCGTAGGGAATAAGTTGATGAGGGACCTAGCAAAGTCTGCATTTTGCACATTCTGCAAGATGAAGTGATAACTATACCACAAGTGTGGCTGTTTTCAGAGGTGATGAACTGATAAATTCAGAAAGAGGAAAAACTCCACAGTATTAAATTCTAGATAGAACAGATAAAAATATGTGAATTTTTAAAAAGGAATCTGAATACAGAGAAATGTGAAAGATCTCAAGCTACGGAAATTTGTGTGGACAGCTGAGAAAATAGTCTAGTAGAGCTGACACAGATCCTAGCATGTGACATATCATTTACTGAGAAACATTTCTCAATTCTTTCAGCTTGTTTACTCCTGCCTTCTATATTTGAACATGTGATCTATGTATGTTTTGTCATATAACTTGCCAATATTTTATGGAATTAGGATGGTGTGGGGAATGAGGATAAAAGAAAATTTAGTTGCATTCTTACCTCTGCAGACTAGCTTGAAAGAGTTACTGTCTAAGCTTTGGTCTCCAAATGTATAAAAAGAAGGTGATAAAAATTTTCTTATATGAAGTCTTTCAAGATCTCCAAACTACAGGCATGAAATCAAACCACAGCATTATTATTTTTATTATTATTATTACTTGAACTGATTGATATATTTTAGTGGTAGTACCTAGTAATCTGATAGAAAAAAATTAAAACTAGACAACAAAAGCCCAGCAGATTTAATAAATGGGAATAAAAAACACTTCCTTTATATGCAAATCTTGTAGATATCTTCTTGTCCTGGATCAAAGCTTGGTGTACACCTCACTAATAGCAGGCTCTTAGTGAACTTGACTCTGTTACATATTTTGAGATGGGGATGTGGAAATAAGACCAAATTTATATCTGTAACCTCATTTTTTATTTTGAGAGAATCACTGCAAGGAAAATAATCACAAATAATGAATTCTCCTTCCTATATGTAAAGCATACTCTGTATTTCCAAGCTCTTATATTTATCCCATGAAGAAGGAATAGCAATATGGATAGTTTCAGTACACTAAGTGTGCATGAGTTTTGGCTAGGTGACTGGCTTATCCAGTTCATTTAACAGGATCTAGTCTAGTTCTGTCTGAGCACAGATGCAAGGTAGCTCCACGGCCACTTTCATGGTAGATGGAAGCAGAGCAGAAAGCAGTTATGAACCAGTAGCAAGCCATCACTGAGAAGTGACTTCAGCATTAGAGACACCTCCTTTGACATTTCCATCAGAAATCAACTTTAGATATCATGCTTTCTGACATCTGCTTAGCCAATGACTCATGAACTGAGCCGCTCTCGTACGCAGCTCCTGACGGCAAGAAAGCCATTCCGCCTCTCGGTATTCACAGCCATGGCTGACACACAGGCAAGGCAGATTTTAAACTCTGGAGCTCAAGTGTCAGCCCTGAGACCTGTGTCTCAGCACTCATTTGAGACTCGAAGGTTGATTTGTTTATTCCCTTGAAGGGTTATTGCATTTTTTCTCTCCTTTTGTCAGTAGGCTTCAGGATGACTTGTAACAGCAGCAAAAACCTGAAACAGAGCTGTTCCAGGGTGAATAGGGCTGATGAAATTTTCTGAGCTCCTGTGACTAAAGCCTGCTGAGGAATCCAGTCACAATGTGCTAAAAGTCTAAATCTCTGTAACTTGTCTTTCTACAGAAGCAAGTCTTAAGTGTTTGTGTCTGCCAGTCTCTGTACATGTATCTATCTGACCAGACAAGTTTTATAGAAGATTTTCAGCTGTCTGGCTGTTTTAATACTCATAAGATTCCTAAAAAGTTCACAAAAATAGACTGCTCGGAGAGGGGAGACCTTCTTCTGTCAACCTGAGGGAAAAATTTCAAATGCAGTGAAATCCTTGTCAAATGGGAGATCTTGCCTGGGAGGAGAAGTGCTGTGATGCCTCAGTGGCATGAAGAGTGTCACAGCTCCTCCACAGAGATGCACTGGCAGATCTGACCATAGCATGCAAATCCATGACAAGCCAAGCTTCACCAATGCTACTTTTCCTGGACCTACTAATGCCCAGTAAGACAGCAGCAGGGTGCTAACCTCCAGAATTCCTTGTCCCATTGCAGAAGCAGAGAGGACAATAGCTTCCGGGGTGATGTGACAGCTGCAAAACAGGCAGAGAAAAGGCCCAGGAGCAGACCTGACACAACTGCCTTGATCAATGTTTGCTTAGAAACGAAGATTTATATTCCTTGTTTATATCAAGAACCTGAAGTGAAATACTGACCACTTTGAAGCTAGTGACAGATCTCCCATAACCAGGATTTCATCACAGTTCCTTTCTGTAGACTCTGTGATTTGTTGTACATTAAGAGCAAGGGGAAGTTAAAATGCTCTGAATCAGGAAAAATATTTTACAGAGCTAGGTAATTTGAAAAACATCTTTCATCTGTTAAGGTTTGAGCTTCTCCCAGTAATAACAAGAACTTGATCAAGCATGAACACTCCCTAGCTATCTATAGATTTGTACGACACAACCTTAGAAATGTCATTGGCACACTTCACAGTATAATCAATACATTCTTTTTAACCTTTACGCAAGAAGGTTGGGATACAGACTAAGATTGATAAAAAGACTCTCCTGCAGTGTGAAAGGTGCAAAACTAGAGAAAGAGCAGAACTGGGAGATTTTGTTAGCACAACGCACAAACTGAAATGTGCTGTCTTGATTCCCAGGGGATGCAGGTTTGAGTGTGAGCGCAAATCGAAACCTAACTTCCAAACTGAATAATTCAGATGCCTTGTCTCCTCTGGTCCCAAATTTCTTCCCCTTCTTGGGGGCAGCAGTGTCTACATTGTCAGGCTTTTTGTGATTTCCATCAGCATTCTGAAGACCTGAAGAGCTTCCTTATTGTTCTTAGAAGTTTTAATGTCGGGGAGAGGACTGCTGCTCCTGTCCCACCCTCCCACATAATGGGAAATGTTGCCTGTGATGGTGTCTCTGGCACTAGAAGTTTTGCCACAGCTCCTGTGCCAAGGTGAGTGAAAGAAGCGCCTCAGAGATTCTGGAGCTTTTACCCAGAAAATTCCCAAAGGTTTCCCAGCAGCTGACCAACAGGAAAAAGAAACATTATCATCTCCACAACATGATGTTTTTTATGAATCTGAGAACAGCTGAAGTGCTTAGCAAGTGTTTTTCTTCTCCTGCTGTCTTATTAGAGGGCAGGGATTTCTTGACTGTTGACCCTGTCCCCCATCAAAAAAAATCTGCTGTGCCAAAGGAAATGTACAAGTGACTGTGATGGGACCTTGTAGTGACATTACAGGATTGTGTCTTGAATATTGGCAATGAATACTTACAGCACATACTGAGTGAGCCCAAAATGGAGCCTGATCCTATCCAGCTCTAAAGACAGGGTCTCATCCCTATTAACACTTTTAAGTACTTCTCAGCTTATTTCTTATGTCACCAGAAACAGATTTCAATGCAACTTATTCTGCAGTTTCACTCTCTGATAATGTTCACTATATAATATTTTTCTTTTTATTGTTGTTTTCTTTATCTCTGGTTCCCCTATCATATGTCCCAAGAGGAAATATAAAGATTTGAAAGTAGAAATCTAGCAAGATAAAAAGATGGCACTTTTTTTTTTTCTCATTGAGGACCGAAGCAGAAAGATTGTTGCTTGATCCCAAAATTACTCCTTTTCACAAGCAATCCAGCTTTGGCTACAGTAAGTATTTTATTATCTTAAGCTGTTTTGTGCAATTAACAGGAGACCACCACCACTTGTAAATATATATGAATTGCAGTGACAAAATGTCTGTTTTGCTATTTTGTGTACAAATTGATTTCCACAATGCAGTTGATAATTGTTTCCAAAGAATCTTCTTGTAAAACAAAGAGTAATTTGGAGTAACAAGAGTAGTAATAACATGAACAAACTGGAGCAATTGAAAACTTGCCTTTGCCTGCTGACCAGTTGTCTGATAGAAACAAGTGACAATAAAAACTGAACCAGATCTTGTTTTCCTGTTTGTGGTTTGTTATCCTATTCAGCATCATTAAATATTTTGTTAAAAATAATGGTGTACAGTGCTGTCATGTTGAAAAGAAAACATATCATTTTAGCACTCTGCCTTTTACATAAGCTAGTTTTTTGTGTGGTCTGTAGGTCAATGAAATTAGTTTTTTATGGTTTATTATTTTCTCTTTACAGGTCCCATTATATTCCAGTTTATAAG
The DNA here is from genome assembly GCF_027887145.1 of Ammospiza caudacuta. NCBI lineage: Eukaryota > Metazoa > Chordata > Aves > Passeriformes > Passerellidae > Ammospiza > Ammospiza caudacuta. The sequence continues at coordinate 107,697,682 of NC_080595.1, read as the reverse complement.
TGAAGGAAGGACAAGAGGAAAGAGGAGCTTCCTGCAAATCAGAACTTCATAAGAAAATATTTTAAATTGTGAATGACTCTAGTAACTCGCTTACTAAAATGTTGTGAAGTACCAGAGACATGCTAGGCAATGGAGAGAGAAACAATAGAAGCCAGACAGTAATTTTTGGTCTGAGAATTGTTCACAAAAGCAAAACGAGTAACTCATTGAGATTTCAGGTTAAACTTGGAGAGAACAAAAAAATGAAGTGTTTTAACTTCAGGTCAGTGCATACAGAAATAGATAAGTTAGCTAAGTGATTCAACTTGCACTGACATATGCAGATAATTTTCTTTTTTAAAGTTCTTAAGAGATCTGCATGTTCTTATACTGAAATATTATTTACAAGTTGATTTATGAAAGACACAGATCAAGTACATTGTGATAGGTGAGTGTTTTGTTATAAATACTTCTAATGTATTACAAAGTAACCAAATTTATAGAGTACACATGTGAGTGTGTGCTTGCATATGTGCAGAAAAAAAATATATATGCATGTGCATATATATATATATATATATATAGTGTAGATGGACAATTCATCTTGTGAGTGACATTTTTATTTTTTTGTTTTAAAATGCAATTTTTTATCTGTAAACTGAAGTACAAAAACCAAAATTGTGAATATCTTCAACTCCTCCAAAATAAGTTTTAGGTAGTCAAAGTGTTCTGAGACACAAATATCTTCATAAAATTTGCTGTATAAAGTATTCTGATTAGTCATGAGAAGGAATGAAAGTAGAGGCAAAATCTTTGATAAATATTGAAGGTAAACAAGATTAGCAAATGTTTTGTTAATCTTGCAAAGAAACAAATGTATTTGACTACAAGTCCTACATTTAAACTAGGTAATTATATACAAAGCTGTTTCTTTTTGTATATACCTGATATAAATGCTTGTAGATGCCTATGTGTATGAATATGTATATATATATGTACCTAATGCAGCTTGCAATGTGAGACAGCTGAATATAGGAAGGATGCAGAGTTATGTATACTTTCATCCTATTTTCATCTTATAAAATTTGCTGTTTCTTTTTCCATTGCACAGGGTTTTGCACATGAGGTAAAATTTCAGAAGAAATTAATGGAGGAGCTGTTAGTGACTAAAATCGAATCAGTATTTCACCTCCACATGACATGGTTTGCTTCCTTCCAGCCAGCATTAAATAGCAAGCAACAAATAAAGACACATTGCAGTGGAATCAACAACAATTGTTTCTTCAGTCTATGCACTTGACAAATACCCTAAAAGAAGATATATAAGGATTCTCTTATACTAAATTTAGTATAGGAAATCTTTAATAACTGGAACTGACTATAATTTCCTCCTTTAGACTGCTCTGTTTCGATGTTTCATAAATCCTTGTATTGATTAACTTTACATGGAGTGTTGTACAGCCCTAAACACAAGAAATTAAAGTGAATGGCAGGTGAATTTTCGCAGAGTCCTTCCAGCCAACACAGCAAAACAACAAAGCAAAAATGAAATACACAAAGTATAAATCCAAATATATACAAAGGAATATTAATGCAGTAAATGAGACAGTTGTTAAAAGTTCTGAATTTTTTCTTGCTGAGTTTCTAGAACCAAAAAACTAATGGAGGAAAAAACGACTTTATCCATATTTATGGCACATATTAACACTTGATTATAAGAATTTAATGCATATAAGATGTACAAATAAAATTCATAGTACAGATCATGAGACAATGAAAAGTAAACTAGGAAACCTCCTTAACTGACATCTGAGATTCCTCTGTGAATTTTCTCCATGAAGATTTTTCTGATAGAAAGACAAAATGGAGTGGAATGGAATAGAATGGAATAGAATAGAATAGAATGGAATAGAATAGAAGAATAGAATAGAATAGAATAGAATAGAATAGAATAGAATAGAATAGAAACTTCAGTTGGAAAGGACTTATGATGATGATCTGCAAGATAGTTTATGCTTATTTCATGTGACTTCCTTCACTTCAGTCCCTGAACTTGACTATGTGCACTGAGCACATTAAGTCTTTAAATTTCACTGTCAGAGCCCCATTTCTCCATTTTTGGTGAGGGAGTTTCACAGAACCAATATTTTATAGACCCTAAAAACATTTGTGCTTGATTTTGAGTGTATGAGCAATGTGAAATTGATAAATTCCTCCACTGGGATACTATTTTAGCTGAACATGTATGAAAATATTTTGCAAGAAACCAATTTATTTGAGAGAACAGTCCTGTATCTAGAAGAGGAATGATGCTACCATGTTGTGGGAGGATCTTTAACAGTGCAACCATCAAGTACTTTGAAATGCTTTTCAGCTAAATAAAGATTTAAACTGAAAACAACAGCACCATAAGAACAAACTGCTATACAGATTACTACTTACAAAGATATTTTTCAAAAGAAAGGCCCATGTGGTGATCTTTGGCTCAATGTGCCCAGAAGGAGAAAAGGAAGGGATTTTTGGGAGCATGGGTGGACATGCTCTAGCTCTTTAGAGACCAGCTTGTTTTTCCTGCACACTGGGAATGGCTTTTGTCCTCCTGCCCTGCTTCCCTGGAGCCACTGGCAGCCCTCTGGGTGCTGCTTGGACTTCATGCTTTGTTGGCCAAGGGGTCCCCTCTGCTCGTGCTGTTTAGGAAGAACAGTAAAAGCATTATAAGTTTATACCTCTGAATTCAATGAAGAAAAACACTCTGGGCCTGGGTCTCCTTGGTATGAAAGCTTCTGTTGGCTGCTTGGCAGTGGAAATGTCTGCAGAGCAGGTGCAGATTAAAGTTGTGTCTCATTTGAAGAGCACTACAGTGTTACAGCAAGATCAAATGGCCACCTTGTTTCTTGTGATACACCCTTTGGCAGCTCAAAATTAGAGCTGCTTTAGTGGGGAAAAAGATAAAGCTTAGCTAATTGTTTTTAAGTTTGTACTGGTTCACAGGCACAAGGGAAGCAACCTGAGCGACAAGAGGAGTTAGAGAAGCCTTCATCCCTCCTGCACTGTCTAATCCAGCAATTCATGCAGCCAAGGAACTGAACAGATTTTGCCTCAGTTTGATATTATATTATATTTTTTCAACAAACTAGAGTGTGCCACAACGTCCTGATGGTAACTGCCTACTGAAATGCTGTTCTGTTTCTGTCTTTGCTGTTTCAGGGATTGAATGTGCAATGTGGTTAAAAACTGACTCGAAGTTTTGGCTTTGGGGAGATTTAATTCATCTTTGGCACAGAGCATTTCTGTACTGAATGAGGAAAGAAATGACAAAAAAGTATTTCAGGCTTCAAAACGAATTTTTGTTGTTGAAAATTTTGAACTTGGCAAAAAGAAAAACCTGAAGATTTTGAGCAAAAATAACAATGAATGTTGTTTTCAGAATTTTTCTGCTCTAAGTCTAGATATCTGCAAAAGAAAAGTGTTTTCTGAAAAATCCCTTACACTCAAGTTTTCTTCTGATCCAAAGGATTATTCAGAATAATGGACATGTTCAGAAGGAACAAAAGAAAACCATTTCTGCAAAGAATCATCAGCAAAGAAAAATAAAATTTTATCTTTCAAGCTTTTCAAAATTTCTTATACTAGGGAATAGTAATCATTTAACTAAATTTGTAGCACAATGAAGTTATTTTGGAATATTGTATTCTATTTTTCAGTATACAAATGTTTCAAAGGTAGGGTAAAAATGGATTTGAAGCTATCTGCTGAATACAGTGATGCAAGTAGGTAAATTTGGCTGTTTTTGTGTTGGGAACTGCTTCAAGCAAGCCTACCCAGCCTCCATATAACAGACAGAAGAGTAGAGGAAAGATCCGTTAAGTTTGATATGTTTTCAAAATCAAGTGAACAAAGACAAGCTAAGGTTTAGAATCTGTGTTGGGTTTTCCCTTCAGAAGCATTAGCATTGCAATGTATGCACACCAAGCACTTCAAATTCCAAATCAAGCACTGTTAATGTTAAACTGAGTGGAACACGCAGTGCCAAGCCTGTGTCAGTCCTATCTTTCCACTGTTGTCTTCTGTAAAAGTATAATAATTGAAACCTAAAGCCTGAGTTTATGAACTTCAAATTTGTGACTATTCCCCAAATTTTGTTAAATTTTTTTGGTTTTCCCAGAAAAAAATTCAAACAGAGCCACCATTTTGATTGTGGTGCTGTGCCTATTTCCCAGTTCTAAGAAGCCTTAAACTGGATTTACTGCGTCATCAAATACTGGCCATCACCTCTCCTATCCATGCCTTCTGATGCAATCTTCAGTCACATGAAAAGATACTGTTATTTTTCCCTGGGATCCCTTTCTCCTTCAGGGCACAGTGTGCATCAGTGCTGTGTAATGAGCTATTTAGCTATCTGGCACCTCCTCATTGCTTTTCTTGGCTTTGTGCCTTAGTTACCACTTGCCTCTTCTGCTCTGAAGACAAAGCTATTAATTTGCTTGTGGCTTTTTTATTTTACAGTCTGTATGCTTCTCAGATATACATTATATTTATTTTCATTATGTCCTTAGTATGTGAGGACTATGTTTATTATTGAAACTGTCTAGGTGGAGAGTCAGGGTACAGGACATGAAGGTCCAGGTTTTCCATTAGCTTTATGTTCCCAGCTAGAAATGTTTAGGATCTGTGCTTGGATGCTTTTCCCCCCAGAGATGTTAGCATTGCACTGTACAATGCTTTATGCCGTCAAAGTACAGCTCCTGTTATTGATTTTGGTTGCAGATGTGACTGCTCCAAAGCTCTGTAAATCAAAACCCAAGGTCTAAACTGAGGTACACAGAAAGCACAAAATAAAGGTGGTATTCCTCGGCTTCATAAATCTCCTTCCTCTCCTTCTGAGGCATTGCTTTTCAGAGAAGTTTGGCTCTCCTCTGAAGAATCACTTGCCCAATATTTAGCTTAAGTGATTTGACCAGAACCTTGGAGGAATCCTGTGGTGGAGGTTTGGCTAGAGTTAGGTCTTCTGATCGGCATTTTTTGCCAAAACTTGTGCCTTAAACTTTCTTTCCCCACTGTCTTCAGCCTACATGTCTTCACACCAACCAAAACAGGATGTCTAAGGAGAGCAACCACCTTCACTACTTAACTCTGATTCATCCCTGCTGCAGGTGCATCCCATGCCTCCAATGATACAGGAGCAAAAATAACAAGCAATCAGATAATTATAGACTATATCATAAGGCATGTGCAAGGGGTGTGCATGTGAGCAGCAAGGTTACCCAGGCAGCACAGATTCTGGCATTTCTTACCTTTTGAGTGATTCAGTTTGTAACCTTGATAATTAGAGCTGATCAGCACATTTTTGGAAAATGCTGTTCTGCTGAAAGTGAAAACAGTCTGCATCGACGTGAGAATTTTAACCAAGAGGCTGTTGCTGCACAGGCTGCCTGGGCCCTGCTGATTCACTCACCTCCTTACAAGGTGGGCTGGGGTCTCTCACACAGTCTCAGGGGTCCAGGCTCCAGGCTGGCTCCTCAGGCATGTTAACAGCTGCACCAAAGTTACGAGACATACCTAGAAAGTAGAGTTAATTAAGTTTTACTTGGTTCTGGAAAGATTGTATTTAGTTGCATAAATTTCTCCTGTTTTGTTGCTTAGACACAAACTGAATCCTGCTCCCCTTTCAGTCTACATCAAAAGGTCTCATTCCCTGGTATTGTGCTGATGTCTAGAGAGCTGTAAAGTGACCCTCTGCTCAGACCCTGTGAGCTGAAGGATTGCCCCTGACCATGGCCTGGGTCAGTAGAGCGTTGATCCTACAAGGGCACTGGTCACACTGGCAGTGAGTTTCACAGCTATGTACTCACCAAGACTAGAGGGGCAGGGACATCCAGAAAATCTCATTTGCATTTTGACCTCAGAAAAAGTCTTTTGCCACTGTCTGAGTGTCTTATCCTAATCTCCTGTCCTCATAAGTCCCACCTCAATCCTCCTGGCTTTTCTTCATCTCCTCTCTTTTTTTCTTCATGCAGTTTTGTACAGTGGGAAAAGTCCTCTTCCTCATCCAATTGTTATTCCAGCATCAGTTTATATCTCTCTTTGCTGTTCCCATATTCTGCCATCAATTAAATGGTTTGAAATATCCTATGTGATCTGCACTCAAACTAAAAAAAATCTTGGGAGAGAAGCTCATAACCCAGGTCCTGTTCTCTCTGCAGAAATCCATGCAAGGGAGTAATGAGCAACTTACACCTTAAATTCAACAGTATTGGTGGAAAAGTTGGAAACCCTGTGTTGTCCTTCCAGCACCTACAAGAAAGAGGGGGAGAGACTATTTACAGGGACATGTAGTGACAGGACCTTCAAATTGAAAGAGAGTAGGTTTAGATTAGATATTAGGAAAAATGTCTTTCTGTGGGGGTGGTGAGGCAATGGAACAGGTTATCCAGAGATGTTGTGGATGCCTCATTCCTGGAAATGTTTAAGGTCAGATTGGATAGAGCTCTAAGCCACCTGGTCTACTCAAAGTTCCCTGTCCACAGCAGGGGGTTGGGCTAGAGGGTCTTTGTGGTCCTTTCCAACCCAGAACATTCTGTGATTGTATGGGTAGGAATCAGCTATTATCTGTGGCAGTCAGTTATTCCAAACAAAAACTGAGAAAACGTACCCTTGATGAAAACAACTGTTTCTAGCACCACCACACATATATCCTGACACCTTCTTTTTCTGAGGAGCTTTAAAAAATATTTTCAGCCAAAATTCTCATAGCGGTAGAGCTATTACCTGTGCCAGGCTACTTATGGCTGTAAAAGATTCATGAGGGATTTTTTTACAGCAGGCCTTGTGACTCTGAGAACTCTGTCCAACTCTTCTGTACTTCATTATTGAGGGAGATGCATTCACTTCACACCAGTCCAAGCAGTAATCATAAATAAAGTGAAACAAGAACTGAGAGGAAGTACACAAAATTGCATTTCAAAATGTTATGAATTAATAATAATAATAATAATAATAATAATAATAATAATAATAATAATAATAATAATAAATAATGTTACACAATAATATCAAAGATATGATAAAACAAGACAATGTGTGTTCAGCTCTAATAAAATTAAGACACAATTAATTTATAATCACTGATTTACATTCAAAGGTTTTTTTGATATTGCATATTCATTTACTCTGTTATTCTCATTTTACTTTTCAAGGTTTCACAGCCATCCCACTTTTTCACATCTGCTGTACAGTTCATCTCTACTGCTAATAAAATGACTAATTTTTTTTGATTCATTGTTTTAAATAGTTTTCTGTCATGGATGTCTTCTTGATGAAATGCTTTTATAATGTCTTTTCTGCCTTAGTACTTCTGCTGTAAATTACAAGCCATACAGTTTCTTCATCTCTCCCCCTAATGCTTTGATATAACTGGGTTTAGTGTAAAGCTTTTCCTTCTGGATCTGTGTGTTTCCTCCATCTCACATTTTGCTTTCCCATCTTCCTAGCTGCCAGTATTTCTAAGCTTCTATATACGTGATAGTTTTATACAACTAAGCTAAACAACATCGGTGGCCTTCTACCTTCTTATGTTCATCCCTGTCATCGTGTACACCATTCACAGCTTCAAAGGTTTCCCCAGGGGTCCTAGCACAGTAGAAAATCCTGATTATAAGTGACATTTGAGTGGATTTTTAGAATTAGTGTATTAACAATTATACCCAACCTTAGGCTCTTTATTAGCAGTATCAAGGCTGGGGTCTAGCACAGAATTCGATGCAGCTGTGTCATCTTTTCGTGGAAGCAATTTCCAGTGTATGCATTGATCTTAGCAGTGATCTAAGGCTGGGCAAAGAGGTTGGTACGATACTTTTTCTAAATAGAATGAGCATCTTTGCCTTTTTCTGAAGGATGAAACATGGTTAGAGTCACTGAGGCTCCCATTGTTTGAGGTATACAACTTATTTGCCCTACACATTTCCATTTGCAGTATTGAGGGCAGCCTGGGAAATATATTGATTTTATCTATAAGGGGTCCTCTGAAATAAATCTTTGAAAATCACCTAGAAATTGACTTGCACACCCTAAAACAAAATCATCTCTCTATATGCACATGAGACATGTCCCAATAGAATATAATGGTTATAAGAGAGACAGTGGTTGTAAATTCTCATGGCTTCATCAGTATAGATGTAATTCCATGGAAAATATCATTAGTAGGGGTTTAGCTGTGTGTTACACTTTCATCTGCTAAGGCATTTCAGCAATTTCCCTTACCTTTCTAACCAAGGTTAAGACTAAATTCTACCAGCCAGTATCTCTGAAACTCAATATTTTGGTGTCACAGGATTCTTGTTTGCTTGTTTGTGTGCCTGGATGCCAGTTAGTTACAATCAAGTGAGACTTTTCATACACTTGGATTAGAAGCTCTAACTGTCGTCTAAAAATAAGATGGACTCTGCTACCTGCTGCTGTCAGGGTTTTATTAGTACTCCTGCTGTCATGCATAACAGAGAATAGATTTAAGAGAAATGTGCTTGTTGAAAACACCTATGACTACAAATGACAATTGCGGTGATTTCAGATATTGATTGACCTGTAAAAAAATTAATAACTAATTTAACATTTTCTTTCTATATAAGAAACACATTTGTTTTTAAGGGCCTGAAGAAGAAAAAATTAGGTAAGTCAAGTATCAGGACAAGGTGATTACTTAACATCTGTGACCAAGGAAAAGGCTCAAGGAGAAAAATCATCCAACATCTGCACTGTCGGTAAAATACTTGTAAAAAACACAAGTGAAGTGTGATTAATCACCATGGATGTATGATTGAGTCAATTGACTGTTACTTTTTCATGATGATTAATCAGCTACAAAAATTATAATTGTCCCACTTGTAGTGGCTGCATGCTGTGCCTGATGACATCATTTGGGCTACAGATACTCAATGAGTGGTTTTCAAAAGAATATGCAGATGAATCAGGAAGGGTGGGTGAGGTTAAAACTACATTTTGAAGACCATCTCTGTCTTTGGCAACCCAGACTTGAGACTATTTTATCAGCTCACTGAATGGACAAATGCTCTGCTATCAGATAAATATTGTCATCAGATTAAGCTAAAATCAGAGGCATGAGTTTTGTCATTTAACATTATTAAATCATATTTACATTATGGATACATTTGGAGGCAGAGAACAGAACTAAAATTATTTTCATGACATTAGATAAATGAATATTACACTCAGCATACTGTGTAGTGCATCTGAGAAAATAAAGAGCTTCTAAAATGGGAATAAAATGCTTAGATGAATGAATATAAGTTAAGAAAAGAAAAAAGAAAAGAGGAGGAAGATGTCTTGCTTTAGACTGTGAGTGATAAACAGAAAATGGTAAGAGCAATAAAGATAAAAAATATTTAGTGGAAAAAACGGACACTGGCTGCTTACTGTTTTTATGAATTCTAAGCATGGGGTCAACGAAAAAGAAAGAAATTTAAATGCAACAGAAGAGACTTAAAAAATATCCAAACCAAACCAACTGAATTAATTACTGGCAGCTTGGTTTCTGTGACTATTTTGAACTGTGTGATCTGAGAGCCCATGTCAGGTTGGGAACTAGACATTCTTTATCTCCCCCATCTCTGGGCAGGACTTGGATCCCAGGAGAAAGAAACTTGACCGCATTGCCTAAAAGCAAGCTACAGCCTGTCTGGGTCAGCCCTCAACCTGGATAATGATCAGGCAAGTGGGACTGTGCAGCTGAATCCAGACACAGCCTTGAGATCAAGAATATAATACAAATATTATAAGGATAGTGACAGCTCCTGTAATTATAACAAAAACCCTGTAATTTTGAAAGCATATATGCAGCCATGCTTTAGGGCATAAACCAGTCACTTACTAAGGGCTTCAGAAGCAACTCCCTTTACAGGCAGGTGCTTCCAGAGATTTTTTCTGATGAGGTTTCTCACACCTTCCTCTAAAGCAGCTGGGATTTGGCATCTGTCAGAGACAGGGACCACGCTAGATGGATCACTGATCTAATCCAGTGTGGCAGCTCCTATGTTCCTACGAAGAATGTGCAAGCTTCAGAGCAGATATTGGTTTTGCATGTAAGGCTGGAAATGTCATCAGACTGCAGAGTGGGTAAAGTGCAGCATTTTATAAACATACAACCCTCAAGGCTCCTAGGGAAAGATTGTTATGTTGGGATCTTGGATAATCTGAAAGAGATGATGTACTAAGATCTGACACAATAACCCAAATGATGAATTATTCTGGGCAATTTTGCCCATCAAGCTAGATTCATATATACTAATGGACTGTGCAAAGGGCTGTGCACTGTAAAAACCTTAACCCCTGTACACTCACTGTGATTTTAAATATCTTTGTGCCTACATAGAAATAGTTTCTTGCAGAGTACAAGATCCTGCTTTAAACTTAAAGTTCAAAGTCTTATTTAGGAAGAGAGATTTTTTAATGGAAAATTTCTTTAAAATCCTCAGAGATAACATCCTTGGAGGAATACCATCTTTTACACTCATTTAAAATAGACTTCTTTCCAGTCTGTTCTGAGCAGGCAATACCTTTCTGAGCTGTACATAAAACCTCACTAATGATCTGTAATGAAGTGCTCCTTTCTGCACATCCAGCATTTTTGCTCTAAAGTTCAAGGAAATAGCACAATTTTGCCAGCACTATTCCCCTTTTAGCACACTGGCTTTGCTTTTGAACTATAGCACTAACAGCAAAATCACAAAGTGTAATCCTGTATCTCCTCCTTAGGTTGTCACTATGTCTTACAACCATGGATCCTAAAGTTCAGCTCTGTTTTATTCCTCAGCTCTTCACCTTTATTAAAGCACATTTTTTATCAGCCACAGAAGGAGAATTTATTTAAAGGTTTCTGTTTACAGGAGATCATCTTGGTAACTTCTTGTATTTAGATAAGAAAGGGAAGCATGGGAGCTCTAGTCTCTTGAGCTTTTCCTAGGTACCTACTAATTGTTAATTATTAGAGACTAACTAAGTCACTGAAGTGAGTCGCTTGGCTGGTGTCTCAAATGCTGTCATTTACTACTACACAAATCAGCCTGGTGATAGAGTGTCTTTAAATTAGGTTACAACCATGCAGTTATTGGACAGGGAGTAATTGATAAAACCATTAGTAACACTTGTAGAGATAACAGCTAGCAAAATCATGCAACCATAATTATTCCTAATGGATACATGCTATAAATTGTGTCAAGAAAAAAAATCTTGCATTATCTTTCAATCAAATTTGACAGTCCTGGTAGATTACTGTAGACTAAATGCTCATGTATTGAAAAAAAATGACCTATCAGAATATCTTTGCTTTTTTCCCCCCCTCTTCTCCTTTCCCATCAATTTATGTGGGGCTTTTTCCCTTTTATTTTTTTTTTCTGGTAATGTCTTTCTGCATTGGTGTTAAGGCTAAAGAAAATATAGTCCTTCTTATTAGTTGCCTTTACCACAGTGTTTTATATTTTCAGTCAGACACAAGACACATCAAGACTTTTTTGTAATGTGACAACATGAAAAGAATTACCAGTTTGAATAAATGATTCCAGGTTGCATTACATTTTTCCAACAGCAAAATGTATTCTTTAATAATACATAAAGTTTTATCTGTATTCTGGTGTTAACATTTGTTTCACTGAACAAAGGCTCCTACTCACAGTGTCCTACCCCACCCCCTTCTGACTTTTCTCCCATCAAAAAACATCACTGGTTGTTTCAGTGAAATTTCCCTCTCCCTCTGCAAGTGACAAAGATCAGAAACTGCCTCTATTGACTAAAAGATCAGACTTATAGATCAGAAATATAGTTTGATTATATCTTTTCTTCCTCCCTATGTGTAAGGTGATGCTTCTCAATCACAGGCATGAAGGGTTTAAGAGGTGAATCAGCAAAAAGGAAAAAGGTAATTACATATGAAAATGATCATATAATAATAACATCTCAGAAGAGAGTTGCATAAATTACTGGAGTTCTGTTGACCTTTAGAAATACTTTGGTTCTGTGGCTATAATTGCGAACTTCCAAAGTCTCAAACAGCAATTCCTTTGTCCCAGGGTTCTCCACATATGTTAAGTTGCACATTTGTTTATATTCTATCATTCCAGTAAAAGGGAAACAACTCAGGAGGATAGCTTAGTTAGAGGGCATTCAGAGACTTCAGCTCTTGGGTCCTTGGTTCAGTATCACCCTTCTGATGCTTTATCTTTGAGCCTGTTGGAAAATCCACAGAAGAAAGTCACTACTGCAATTAGCATGCACAGATGGTCTTGAACATCCAAGGGAGAGGGACTGCCAATGCTGAACTCCTTCCATGCTCAGGAGAGGCAATAATGTGAGAAGAAGGTTTGAATGATGATGTTAGGAAGAAATTTGTCACTGAAAGGGTGGCGATGCTATGGAACATTTTGCCCAGAGATGCTGTGGACTCCCCATCCCTGGAAGGGGATTCAGGGCCAGATTGGGTAGGGCTTTGAGCAACCTGCTCTGCTGGAAGGTGTCCCTGCCCATGGCGGGGGTCTGGAACTAGATAGTATTTAAAGTCCTTTCTATCCTAAACCATGTTACGTTTCTATTAATTATGGAGCTGATGAGCTACGGCCACTGATGCTGGTGAAAATAGTGTTTTTCTGCAGATTAGCAGAGAAATTCATAATCTACCTTGCATTAGGCCCAAAGAAAAAAGAAAAAAAAGAGAAAGTGCCTGACAAAATGCTTCTAGAAAGTGTTTTTTCAGGCTGGCCATACTGTGTGACTTACCCCAGCTTGTTAAACCATGCACTGTGCATCCTGCACCGAACACATCCACTTCCATCTTGTTCCACCTCCTCATTCCTGTGGGTATCTTCTCTCCTTGTCATATTCCTACACTCCAAGGGACAAAAATGCAGCCCTCACAGAGCATCACACATTACAAATGGTACATCTGCTACTTTGGAGAATTGGAGGAACTTCTGGGGTTAAACTTCCACATTCCTTACTGTGAGAAAAATACACTGGTCCATTTTTTTCCTCTAGAAAAGCACAGGCATAAAATGCAGTTAAGCCCAAAGCCCCATGTCTTACTGCAATTCAAGGAATTGTAAGCACAGGGAGATTTTTATTTTCCTTCTCTTGTACTCTAACACATGGGTTGCAGTGTACCTATAATTTCTGCATTAGCCAGACTTAGATAGCCTCAGTGATATTTCCTGGCAACTCTTGAATTCACACTAAAATGAGTCATCAACATGTTAACAGCATGCCAAAATGATTCCGATACTTCTACAAACAAGCCCCCCAACTTCTTATTGATTTGCTGCATGCAGATTTAATGAAGATAAGTCAGCATTTACTCAGCAATTATAGAGAGCAGGAGGAAAACGTTTGGCCATGGTGGAAATCTCAGGGTTTGCCTCTCTGTGTGGGAGCAGGGCAAGTGCACTTTCCCAGTCCTGAGAGAGGATTTAGCGCCCTGGTGCAGGCAGGACAGGAGAAGGTGTCCTGGCTTTGCTTTCCCCTGTGAGTGCTGCTCTGCTGCTCTGGGTGGTGACATGCTGCAGTCTTGCAGAAACCTAGTGTGCCCAACTCCCTGACGTGACAATCTAAATGGATTAGTTTTATGACTGAAGCAAGGACAACTCCTTATGTATTATATGCATCAAATTTCAAGCAGGTAAATGCCATCCTCATCTTCAATAACCACATCCACTTGATTTTTCTTTCTGAATGATTTGTTGAATGTGCATACCCACCCATACATAAAATTCTGCTTATTACAATACAAAATTGGAATCCAGCCTAGACTTATGTGCATTTTTATGATACCACCCCAAACTATAAAAAATCCATTCAGAAATCAGGTTAAACATAGAAAAATATTTCAGTAAAAATCACAACTGGGCTTTTAATACTTCTTTTAATGGATTGTTAAATGCTTATAAACCAGCTTTGAGTATAACAAATTAGCTCTGTGAAAATTAGTTCAGGTGAAACCCTTTGATTTTCTCATTGTCCTTTAAATTAAAAATTAACCATCCCGGCATGTGCACTATACCAGAGCTGTACAAGCTTTTAATATATCCAGTCTCATACAAACCTCATACTTCCCTTGAGAAAGTTGAGTTTCTAAAGATTTAATTCAAGTTCCAAGGTCAAACTGAATAGATCTGAATTTCTCCTTAAAATGGGAGTTTCATTCCAATGAGGACTTGACTTCAATTTACTGCTTCTTCCTAAGTTGTGACAATATGGCACATAACATCACATGCAGACAGCAAATCAAATGCAGTGACAGCACAATTCCAAAAAAGGTGCCCAAGAGCACACTGCAAAGGCTAGTTGTGAGATGGGATCCCCTTTTTTAAAAAAGAGTTTTAAAAGATACTTCCAAATCACACGTTTGCAACTTTTAAACAAATCCAGTACATTTGCTATGTCTTGCAGAGTGTCAGAGGAGAAACACAAAACAAAATCTCTCATCTGTTTTGTAGGCAGTAGAACTAGATGACAACAACATTTTCCTTTCTGAACATTTTATCCCTTTTTCAAATTCACTCTCATGTAAATCTGTCTGCCTCCACATTTAGTTCAAATGATGAGGAAATAACCATGTGTTTTAGGGACAGATTCTGCCCTCCATTCAATCTGTTTTACTGAGCAACTTGAGGCTGAGAAACTGAGCCTTTTGCTTTTACACAGAGAATTTGTGGTGATGGAACTTTGCGGCTGTCTCTGTGCTGTGCCTCCAGCAGCTAATGGAGGATGTTGTGAAAGGCAGGCCACCAGACTCAGCTACCAACTGACTTAAGTCAGCCAGGGACAGATTACTGATATTCAGGGCTCCTCTGAGCTGGGATGTGGGTTGGATATTCAGGGCTCCTCTAAGCTGGGATGTGGGTTGGATGTTCACCATGGGTGAGTGAATGTCCCTGAGACCTTTTGCTCCAGCTCAGACTCTGTTTTACCCATGCCATGACAACATCTAAGGATGTAGGCACATGTGTGCCTGCACTGCACAGTGCAGCACTCTGTGATGGGTCTCATGCTAGATCTCAGCAAGCTGGTACCTCTGAAGCACAGCGAAACATAGCAAAGAAACATTCTGAGCTCCAGGAAACAGTCAAAGATGCTAGCCAGGCATTCCACCTGGGCTAATGAGCTGTGTGTCTCAGCTGATGGGGCTGCTGTGCTGCCAGGGCTCTGCGCTCAGGGACGTGGTTTAGGTGGTGGACTTGGCTGTGCTGAGTTAATGGTTAGACTTGCTGACCCTAAGGGGGTTTTCCAACTTAAATAATTCCATGATTCAGACCTGGCTGGATGGCAAACGCCAGAGGGCTGTGGTCAGTGGCACAACTGGAGTACTGTCACCAGTGGTGATGCCCAGAGCTCAATACTGGGGCCAGTATTTACCTTGTTCATCAATGACTTGGATGAAAAGGACAGATTGTCTCCTTAGGAAGTTCACTGATGACACAAAGCTGGGAGGAGTGGCCAATCCCCCAGGGTGCGGTGCAGCCCTTGGAAAGGACCTCAGCAGGCTTGAGAGATGACAGAGAAAATCTCTCTGAAATTCAACAAAGAGAAATCCAGGGTCCTGCACCTGGGGAGGAATAACTCCATGCATCACTACAGACTGGAGGCCAACCTGCTGGAAAGCCACTCTGTGGAGAAGGACCTGGAGGTCCTGGTGGACAACAAGCTGTCCATGAGCCAGCAGTGTGTCCTTGTGGCCAATAAGGCCAATGGTGTCCTAGGCTGCTTTAGGAAGAGCATTGCCAGGAGGTCAAGGAAGGTGATTCTATCCCTCCAGTCAGCCCCAGTGAGGCTGCACCTGGAATGTTATGTCCAGCTCTGAGCTCCTGAGGACAAGAGAGACATAGAGGTACTGCAGTGAGTCCAGTGGAGGGCAACAAAGGTGAAACAGGGACTGGAGCATTTCCCTTGCAAGGAATATTGGCTGATGTAGTTGCCAAGCCATTCTCCATGATACTTGAAAAGTCATGTCAGTCAAATGAAGTCCCATGTGACTGGAGCAGGGCAAACACTGTACTCATCTTTAAACAGGGTCACCCAGGGAGCTACTGTCCTGTCAGCCTCGCCTCTTTGCCTGGGAAGACCATGGAACAGATCCTCCCAGAAGACAAGGCACATGGAGGACAGGGAGGTGATTTGAGACAGTCAGCATGGCTTCATGAAGGGCAAATCCTGCCTGACCAACCCAGTGGCCTTCTATGATGGAGTAACTGCATAAATCAAGAAAGGAATGGTTGCAGAGGTCATTTATCTGGACTTCTGTAAAGCCTCACACATGGTCCTCAACAACATCCTTCTGTCTAAAGTGGAAAGAGATGGATTTATGAGTGAAGTGTTGGCTAAGAAGGTGATGGGATGGTCACATCCAGAGGGCAGTGGTCAATGACTCAGAGTCCCAATGGGCATCAGTGATGAGGATATTTCCCTCCAGGGTCCATCCTGGGACCAGTGTTATTAAATATCTTCATTAATGGCAGAGATGAAGGGATTGAGTGCAGCCTCACACATTGGTGGTGGCACCAAGCTGAGTGGTGTGGTTGACACAGCTGATGAGGAGTGCCCCATGGGAATGTCATGAAGTTCAATGTGACCAAATTTGCTGCACCTGGGTAGGGCAAGCCCTGGTATCAACACAGAGTGGGGCATGAACAGAAGAGAGAAGCATGTGAGGGACATGTTTGTAGTTATAGCACACCAAGGAAAGGAGTCTGCACTTGAGTTACCTTCTAGTTGACACTTTCTCCACAGATGACTTGTTGTCCTCAGACCACCTCCATGATCTTTCTGAATTCTTCTACATTATGGAAATTAGGCAGTCCTCTGCTGGTTATATACTGAGCTGGAAGTAGCTCTCTGTAATGAGACCTATAATTTATTACACTACTATTACAAATTACATTCTGCGTAAACTATTTGTTATAAAATCTGAAAATGTGCCTGTAGTGGTATTTTACTGGGGGACTTGTTTCTGGTTTGGAAATAGCATAGACAGCATTTGAAGGTGTGTAACTATGAGTTTAAGAATCACTAATTAGAAATTGGTAGTTTTCTATAAGAACACAGCACATCAAGAAAGGCTATTCCAAATATAGAGAATAAATAGTAATGAATAACATTAAAGGTAAATTTTAATTTTTTTTCTCCATCCACTAAATGCATATTTACGTGATTATAAGAATTAATGTAAAAAAAATTGCTGAGCACAGGTATCATAAATATAAAGCACATTTAAAGGTGAATAGAATATAAGTAATGCAGTTGACTTTGACAAGACCCTTTTAAAAGTGACTCCAAAGACATGCCATCTAGGACAGGCAGCCAGGGCAGCAGAATAGATATCTTTAAGGAAGTTAGAGACAACACTCAATGCTACCTTTGATATGTATTATAGATGTGATATTTCTGTTCTTGAAAAGGTGGCAAGGTTGAAGGCATAAGTTCTAAGGACAACCTGAACATCTAAATCTATGAAGTCTAGAAAGAAAAATCACTTAAGAGGTGATTTAATTGAAGTATTTAAAATTTTAAATGGAACAGATAATGTCAACATGAGCTCCTATTTTCAGACCAG
Organism: Ammospiza caudacuta; assembly: GCF_027887145.1. Classification (NCBI taxonomy): domain Eukaryota; kingdom Metazoa; phylum Chordata; class Aves; order Passeriformes; family Passerellidae; genus Ammospiza; species Ammospiza caudacuta. The sequence continues at coordinate 107,680,098 of NC_080595.1, read as the reverse complement.
TGCAAGAAGCTAGGACAAGAGGAACATAAATGGAAATTAAAGGAGAACAAATTCAGAACAGATATAAATACTCATCCATGATGAGAATAATAAACATTAAAAAAATTGGCATAGCCAGCAAGGATTGGAGTTTTTCTGATGGGATGTGCAGTGTCTGTTCTTCAGTCAAATAGTAGAGGCATGTGCTGGTGAATAAAATCACTCTGCTCATCTTTCCATCTCATTAAAATTAAATACAATTTAAGAATAGTTTTAGAGTTCACAAGCCTTCATTGCTCTTATTTACATCAAAATAAATTTTAAGGGTGAGAATTATGAGGTTGCAAGCTTGCTGAAAGCTAAAAGCAAACTTCATGCAGAGAATGGCATGGAAGACAATCTTTTTTATTCAGTTTTTAAAATTCTATCTTGAATCTTTGTTATGCTTTTCCAGAAAGCACTTTGGAACCAAATCGAGCAAAATTGTATGTAGATCTATACAACAAGTAGCATGTGATTCTTTAGGACAGATATCTTTCATTCTCTTGAGTGACCATAAAAGTGAATGTATTTCATACATTGCACATTTTGAAGGGGACATACTAAAGACTTCTCTGATAAGACAATCTGATTAGGAAAGATTTCAAAGGAATGTTGTGTATGTGTATATTCAATGCTGGAAAAAAGTCTCAAGGAAGCCATCAATAGTGTCTTCATCAGAATAAAATATGTCCAATCACATGGCAATACATGTCATAGTAAACAAGTAAACTGTACATGAGACTTGCCATGGGAGTCTATTTGACAGCATGAAATATGTGGTGAGATATTCTATATGTTACTGTTTATCCAAAAGATTGTCAGCAAACAAGGAAAGATTTTTACACATATGCTATTAAAATGTTAGCAAGAGTCTGGGATTTTCACTGAGATAAGCACTGAACAACAGAAGAGTGATAAGCTATGACTTAGACACAGGGAGGTCAATTGGAGAAAAGAGTTCTTCAGAGTGCAAACAAGATGAATATAAGCAGCTGGACTAAGATCAGTGCATAGACAGACTAAATTAGAGGCTACTGCTTGAACTTTTTAAAAGCATGGACATAAAATGAAAAATCTGCTGTCTGCCCCGCGCTTAAAGGGAAATCAGAGGTCTGAGTAGATAATACAGAAATACTTGAGTTAGGAATCTGAAAAACTGCCCAAACTGATGTAAGTAATTATGAGCTACAGCACTTATTGATAAAGGTGATTTCACTTCTCCCCTCCCCCTGCCCCCAATTATCGTAGTTTAATACATTTGGTGTGTTTATATCTATGTGAATAATTAATTATTGGAGTGAATGCTGTCATCCTTCCTCTACAGAGATGAGGCGAGCAGTTTTTCTGGAACCTATATGTAAAACTTTGTAGGGGCAGGCAACCAGCTCAGCAGCAGCAAAAGCTGAATTGCTGCTATTATAAATATTCTTCCATCAAAATTCCTAAATAAGTAGCTGTAGTATAACAATTTTGAAGGTGAGACTACTGATCCATCTTTTAGGACAGATGACTTCACAGAACTGCTGTAAAACCCCCTCCAAACCACAGTAACTATCAGGCATTATACATCAAGGGCAGTCATTATTAATTTTAAATTTGTTTAGAAATGGTAATGTACACTTAGGGTATCAAAACAGCCTTAAGTGTGCCTTTTGATAATGTTACACAATAATCAGGAAGTCAAGCTTAATGGAAGCAATTTCATGCTTGCAGTTTCACATTAAAGTGTTTTCTGCATTCCTCTCTGTCCCCCAAACCTGGAAAGTCTTCTCTGCAATGCCCCTGCCTGACAGCGTTAAAACTGCTTTATTTGCTTCCCTCATGTATGTATCTAAACAACTCGAGATCAATTCTTTAATTTTGCTTATGCATTTCATGGACTTCTAATATTTACACTGAAAATTGGAATGAGGTAAAATAAAATGTCATCTAACTTGCATGTACACACACACACACACTCCCAACTTCATCTCCCTGTGGCAGCTGGGGATTGTTTCAGACCTGGTTGCCCTAAATCACCAAAGACTTTAGGAAGCAGGTCACTAAAGTTTCTGCAAGCAAAGCAGTAAGGGCTGAAGCAGTGACCCAGGACCAGGAGGAACCCTTGCAATCCCTCCCATGATGAAGCTGCCGTGGTCCAGCTCATTCCCTCCCACCTCAGAATGAGCTACATCATTTATTTATTTATTTCACAGCCAGTAGTGGAGCTGTATCACCATGTAGCAGCTCAGTAAGAGTTTAGACAAGACCCGTATTGCTCATAGTAATTAAACAGATTTACTTGTAAATTCTCAATAAATTAATTCAGTACTTAGGGAGTAAGTGTTATAATATTAGGAAAGAGATCATGTGGGTGTTTTTTCCTTTAATTCATAACCATGAGGTTGAAGTAATAGCTGTAAGGGTTTTTTTTTTCTTTAGCTAAGTCAGTAATTCTAGTTCATGCAGGGGGTATTCATTAAGGAGACTGAACTTTGTGTTTGCCCTCCTTCACTAACATTTATATTTTCTTCAAATAACACAAAGCAATTGGTTGATAAGGGAATGTTTCAGTCATTTTCAATTAGTCGTAAAGTATTTTTTTACAGTAGTCTGGTTTCTGGTTAACTGACCAACAGAACAATGATGGCTATTTTATACTGCAGAGACAGTGCTGACAGGGGGTATAATGAGAGAAACTGTCTCAGATTTTCTTATTAACAACTGTAGCCAAAGCCCCTGTCGGCCTCGCTAAATGGGTAGCAGCATATTACTCTCTTGGTGGAGGCCTCTAGGAGATTACAGACAAAGTTGGTTAATTAGTGGGATCTGAAGTGTTACTTCAAATGCTGTCCCAGCTCTGCAGTTTTCCTACAGTTTCTAATTATTTGCCTTTGAATAAGAATACAGGACTAGATTTCCCAACCTGATCATTTCATAAAATCTGAATGGATAATCAAGCACTACTTATTTCAATCAAAGTACGGTCAAATTGAACTTAACCACAGACGTATGAATACGGCAGATTTGGTATTGATATTGATTTTCCAGTAAATCATCTTAAGTTCAAATGATCAAAAATCAAGACAGGTCAACATCAAAGAAACAGGAATATTGGCATGAAAGCAAGCTCTCTTGATTGGTACAAATTAAAAGATCATTTATTAGTGATTATGCTGTATAATACTGCCAGTGCCAAATGAATGCAATTAAGATGAAATGGGCCCCTGCAGCTACAGGGGTTAATAAAGACTGAATTCCTAATGATTTTTCCATTAATTATGAAGATGTCCACAAAACAGCTTTAACAAAGCTGTGGCCACCTCCGACAAATCTTTGTAATCTGTATAAAATGCCTCCCTTAATTGACATGTTGTTGGGGAAATGTAAAGATTTAACAGCTCTGAAATCATTACTGGCCAAAGAAGGGTACTCTCTGAAGAATGTGAAACTTGGGGTTTGTAGGAAGTGCAAATGGTTTGAATGGCTTGAAAATTCCATGCTGTTTCAAGCCTTAAATGGCACACATCCTTACTAGAGACATTGCTGCACTCTGCCTGCAATGAATAAACATTTGTCTCCTCTGGGTGTTTGTGCTCTTCATAGGTTAGGGAGGCAGAGTAATAACTGGGAGAAAAAGCTGCCAGGGGACTGGACCAGCATTCTCTACAGACTCTACTATTATGAGGAAAATTTTTTTCTTTTAGGACGAAAATTTCACCCTAAAACATGGGACATAAAGAAGAAAAATGCCTTACCTTGGAAAGCTTCTTGCCTGGACGCACCTGCTTCTCAGGACTCTTGCTCTGGGGTCGCCTTGGGCTGGCGTGTGCATGGCTGGGTACTTCCAAAGCAAAGGATTCTGACCTTTCTGTGGGAAGGGTAAAGCCAGATGATGTCTTTCACTCCCTTTTTTGTTGATTATGAACTTAGATAATGCTTCTCTGATTGCTGCTGAGAGTAGACTTGCCAGTCTTTTGGCCATTTCTTCCTTATTCACGGGATTTTCTCAGCTTTTATAACTACTTTTTTCATCAGTATCATCATTATCTCTCATCTGTCAGTTAACAAGGAAAAAAAACCCTAAAGACCTAAAAATGAGGAGATTGCTTGGATGCTCGATTAGGCACCTGTTGCCTCTCAGCATTAAGTTAATTTCCCTGCTAATTATACATGTTTTCCATACCCTCTGTCTCTTTGTTTTCTGTTTCCAGGATGACATCAGTTTGAATGTGGATTTTAAAGCAATTGGAACTGCATGAAGGGAACACCAAAATATTTGTTGTTGGATATTCTCAGGCAAAAGGTGGTTTAGACAGTCACCAAAAATCTGCCCAGTTTTGCAGACAGCATCAAATGGAATGCATTACACCAAAGGTGGCTAAATGGTGATTTGTGCAGGACTTTTTTATGGAAGCAATCACCTAAAATGGAATATTGGGAAGGAATATTGGGAAATATTGGGAATATTGGAAAAAACATCCTAGGGAGAGTAGAAGAAGGAACTTACTGGATAAAGCCAATTGAATCAGTAAGAAAAGTGATAAAGTAAAACATTTCAAAATTATTTGTAGTCTTGCCTAGTTGGGAAGTTAAACGAAATATTTAATGTGTAGACATGTAAAAAGAGAGCAGATGAAGAAGGCACAACTGTGGTAATTACTTTGGAGGCAGTTAGGATTAAAAGTAATCCAGATAGGGCCCCAAAATGAAAAAAATATTCCTGTTTTCAATGGGTAGATCAGCTATACAGGCAAGGAAGAAATATAAAATAGTAAATAGGAATGAAATTTCCACATCAGGAAATAAAATTTCCAGAGTAATATATTTTGCAATAAAAATACTAATTCTAAATTTTTAAATTAACAGAAATGTGAAATGCTTAGATTACTTACTTTGAGGTAAGATATGTGTTCAAACTATTGCTTAAATTTCCTTGGTAGGAGACAAGTTACAAATGTGTGCTTTTAAAGGATTTGTGGGACACCTGAGAGTACAGACTATTTGAGTCTGAGCCAGCAAATTACTTCAAGTTGTAGCAAAGAGGAGAGATAGCGTGGATAAATAAGAAGAAGAGTCAATACCAATTTTATAGGTGAAGATCAGTTCTACAAAAGTTCTTCAAAGAAGTCCCAGACATATGGATTAGTCTGCATTAATTAATATGATAGACATGGATTGCAAAAAATGTTTTGATAAATTATATTTCAGATTAATTACCACCTGAAGATTCCTCTTTCTCTCCTGTCTCTCTACAGGGAACTTAGATACTTGCTGAGGTTTGAGCTAATGATTTCTACAATCCCAGTCCAAACCTGTAGTATTTCCCACATGGAAAACCTCTGATGATACACTGGAAATTAGACAAACCCACACCCTGCATAGTGCATGTGGTAACACGGGTTATTTTGCAGGTGGCAAGCTTACAAACATTACAAAGCAGGATAAGCCTAACTTTATGTTCTGGAATTTTTCCAAACCATGAACACTCAGCTTCTCAAAGAAATCAGGTGTTTGTGGCTTTGGTGGACAGTAAGGTTTTTAAAAAGCTCTCTTTTCACAAATGCAGATTGCACGGCAGAAGCAACTTCTTTTTAGCACAAGAAAATCCTACCTGCACTCTAAGAGCCTTATTTCTGAGAATGTCCTAGCACTCTGAAATGGGTTACTGTTTCTATGTAAGGCCAATTCTAATGAGATTTGAAACAGAGTTGCGGAAAATGAAGATTGACAGAAAATTTTTGAGTGTATAGAGAGATCGGTATTGGAGCCCTAAATATTCACTCTTAATTTGAAATATTTTGATCACCTCTGATTAAAATTCATAAATATTAAAAGTGATATAAAGAGCCAGGAATTGCTAGAGGTGATACCTCCAAATCCTGTACCTCTAAAAAAGCTGGATCAAATCCAAAATATGTGCTTTGCCTGTTGTCCATAAGAATTCTTTACTTGAAATTGTTTAGGAAGAAACAGTTAGAGGAGGATGCTCAAGAAGAAATAGATGAAGGACCAGTTGGAACAGCAGGGTGAGATGTGAAATATTTAATAAAGAAAGAAGCCAAAAACTGAATGTTAACAGGAGCATTGGAGACTGAGAATCTGGGAACACTGACTGCAGCTGCTCACAGTTTCCTCTGTGGAAGGGAGGAGTCCATATAAAAGGCTGATCACTTTCTTTGGGTACCCATTTCTCCATGTGCTTTTGGCTTATTATTGTACCTCTGGGTTTGTTGTTGTATCACTAAAATGTGCTCTTTCTACTTGCACATCCTTGTTTCCTAAATCTTGCTGATTTGCAAATGCACAAACTGTTCTTATTTTACATCTTTATTATGGAACAGCCACTGCTCTTTGCTCAAATCCTGTTTTCTCCAGCCTTCAGCTTAGTCCAGTTTTGTCCCACTGTTTTAATGATCCTGTGGTTCTTCCATTTCAAGAACAACATTTCCTCACAACTCCTGATATCAGTTCAGCTTTTTGATTTCACTGAATTCTCTCTAGCTCAAATGTCATATCTCATCTAAATCCCTAATCTTCACTAATTGGACTAATGATCACTAATTATATGTACTGTGCAAGTACATTGGAATTTCCTTGACATGAATTTTGGGGATATATTTTGGAAAAAAACAGGCAGCATGTTGCATGTGTAAAAGTTACAAGTGAATATCACTGGTTTCATCTACAGGGTATCCTTACAAGAGCTACTACTAAACAAAAAACAAACAACTCTGATATAAATAATCTATTTAAGTGTGAAATTGGATTTTCAACATAAAGATCAAATTCATTGACTTCAGCGATGTTACATGAGGGATGAATTGGCCTTTTAGTCATTTTATTGCAGCTGCAAACTCATACCTCACACCTTATCTTTGTCTGATCTGCTATCAAATACTTATTCATACAGCAAATAACTTATTTGACTCTTTAGCAAAAAAAAGCACCAAATTCAAATGATATTTGCTACACCAATAAATATGAAAAGGCTGCCAAATATGTGTGCATGAAACCCCATAATCTTACTTACATTTCCACCTATACAGGAGATGTTAGGAAGAATATTATAGAGGAACTGCGTCTGATCTTGATCTCTGTGGTATAAATCAGAAATAGCTCTTTGGTAGTCAATAAAATTACACTGTTAAATCAGTATAAGTGTTCATTTTTCTCTTTTAAAATGTTTCAGCACTATTGTATCAACAAACATCTTAGAAGTAGCAGAATATTCAGATTTCATTATGATACTTTTCCTATAAAATTACAATATAGACTTTTTCCTGCACTAATTTAATTCTTGGTTATTATAGCCACTGATTTTTAGAACACAGCTGGGGGCAGTTTTGCATAGGTGAATCATCAGAGGGCGAAGAATTTGGGGGAAAAATAAGCATTTTATGAAACAAAGAACCTGCATTTTTTTTATGTAGTTCTATAAGTAGGTTAACTTCAGGAATATTTATTTATTTATATTTTCTTTACAAATTATACACATCTCACAGTTGCATTTGTTGCAGGGTTAAATTTGTGGTGATTTTCATCTCCTTGGTGGAGATGAAAAAAAATCATTTTCCTGCATTTTTCTAAGGTTTATAACATAGTTTTGAATTATGTAAGGAAATGCTATTTGTTGAAGATACAAATAAAAAGACTGAGGAAAGGAATTATGGCCCGACCTTTAACATCCCTGTTCAGAGTTGTGCACATTTCAGTCATACAAATCAAAAGTAGGTGTGAGTACCTGGCACTGCGCTTAAAATGCAGCTATAAACCATTCTGTAAACCACTGAAGGGTGTTAGAGTGATGAAAATGAGGATCTGCAGCTGAATGAAGCTTCCAGTTTCTGTAGCTCAATGGCTGCTTTTGGTTTCTACCTATTCCACCTACCATGGCTTCATATTTTCATGTATCTTACAGCCATACATATTATTCAGTCATCAATTCTATTTTATCTAGTTCAAGTGATCAATAATCTGTGATACAGCAGCTTCTACACAGAGAAACAAACAATTGTCTTAGAAAGATCTTCAAGATTCACTTCCTCACATCCTCCTTTCCTAAATAAACTTAAGAACTAAGAATCAATATCAGCATAACGCAGACTTAAGGATGCTTTGAAATATTCTAGTAACCAAGCTGAAAATGGATTTCAAATAGCACCTGCAATGCCATTATGTAGACCTAAAAATACCCTCATAAATACATAAAATAATGTCAGACAAGCTGCATCTTGAGGTATGGCCAACCCAAATTTGCTGGGTATTTTCTGTCTGAGACCTAACCAAAAAATACGGTTGCATTAATGTGCATTGCTCCTTTACTTCTGGTCTTTGGGGCTGTCGTGAATACATCTTCAGACTCACCTATTGTTTATTACCACTGTTGCCATTCTTGTTATACTCATGTTTGAATTATAAGAGGTTTTGCTTCTCATGGTTATTTATATATAAAATCTCTTATATCAACTCTCCATGAGAGTTCTGTCACCTTTCTATTGAACAAAATTTGAACAAATGACAGCCCCTGCTTCTGTTGCTACAACTTTGCAATTTCCTAGTGCCTTATAGCATGGCTATCCAGCTTTCTTCTTCTGACAGTGTGTTTCTGTATCTGTAATCTGCTAGAAACTTTTAAACAACAAATTTACCCATCAGCCATGAGAAACAGAAATCTGAACTGTGGGGTCTACTTTTCTAAGCATTCCCATTTGCTGTGGACTATCCCAAATCTCTCCAAGTATTTAATATCTTTGCTTTTTCAAAAAGAGCAAGCTTCTAGGAATCGTTGCCCTTGGTTTGATGAATTGAATGCAAATTTCTTGATCAGAGAAACAGAGAAATGTATGTAGAGCAAGACCCACTGCTCAGGATTTCCTGCCTTTTTAAACTCTTGCTTAGAAAACTGTTTTCCATTACAGATCCCTTAATTTATTATGGTTTACCTCTGCACGACCTTAATCTTGTACGGTGTGCAGAAAGGAGGGAAAGCACAGAACCATCTATTACCACTAAGAATAGGCACAATGTAAAATCTCTATGATGAAGGTCATAAAGGTCCACTGCCTTAAGTTTTGGTTCCCTCCAGGATTTTCACACCTCTAAAAGAGAAGCAAAGAGTGGCTGAGTGCAAAATTGCTATGAAAAGAGTGCAGAACCTAAAGAAAACCGAACGGTGAGGAGATTACCGAGGTCCCTGCTTCCTGATGCCAGGCAGAATAACGATGATTCTGCACTCTCGGTAAGAGGCAGGAGTTAGCTTCTTCTGCTCTCCTTTTCCTTTTTATAAGGGCCACAGTAAGAGGACAAGGTGTAATGGTTTTCAACTGATAGGAGGGCAGCTTTAGATTAGCCATAAAGAAAATGTCTTTTTACAGTGAAGGTGGTTGAGACCCTTATACAGGTTGTCCAGAAAGTTCGGGATGCTCCATCCTTGGAAATGCTCAAGGCAAGGTTGGATGGGAATTTGAGCAATCTGGAAGAGTGAAGGGATTTCCCAGCAGGTTATCCAAGAAGAAAAGGATTAAAAACTAAAATATTGATTTAAACCATAATCAGCAAAAGTTTTGTCTGCAGCTTAACATTTTTTCTCATATCTGTTAACATTCACATAATTTAAAAAGTTGGGGCTGGATTGTAATATTTTATTTTCCTGTACTGTACTTGCTATTCAGCTATGCTCCAGTTATGCTAATTGGAGTTCCATGCATAAATTAGTAATATAACATGCTAATAAAGATGGATAGTATCTCAGAATGTCCCAAAAAAAAAAAAAAAAAAAATAAAAACCAAACCCCAGCATTAAGGGGATCTGTCCTAGCATATGTTATTTCAATATTTTATGAGAAGTTACGCAAAACCAGGTGATAACAAGAGAAAAACAGTTGTTCTGCAGTTGAGACAACCCTCAGATATTCTTTAGGATATAAATACAGAATTACAGTTAAGGTCAGAAATAGGTAAATAAGTCATTTCATTAAGATTATTTATTTTCTATAAGTACAAAGAAGTCAATCACTGACTAAGGAAACATTGTGGTTTACCAATTTCAAAATTTTTGCTAAATCTTAAAAAAAACACATTTCTTTTTCAACTTCTAAAAATATTCCAACAGACTTGAAGAAGGTAAAACCAGAAGTGCACTGAAATATGGACAATGTAGAAAGTTATATTTAGAAACAGAACACAGTTTCCTTTGACTACTAAATAAGCAGATAGGATACAAGAGACCCTTATGTTACACAGAAAAAGAAATGCAAGGACATTCTGAAAATAAGTGCTAAAATAATTATGTATGTACAAGACATAGCACATTAAGTTCATATTTTATGGAACATGAAGTGAAAATAATTCAGGCACTTCCTTGCCAGATCCTAGTTAAAGCATTGTTGGCTAGACAATAACAACAACAAATTCTTTAGAGAAAGATATGATAAAGCAGTGACAGAATTCTAGCACATGGCTGATGGAGCATCTGTTCCATCTTATTATTCTGGGGTCTGTTGAGTCCATACAACTCTGAGGCTTTTCCAGGAGCTAACACAGAGAGAAGGGTGGTGGGTGTCACTCCAAGCTGCTGCAGTTCCACCCCAGAAGCCCAGGTCTAACAACAGAGAGGTGAATAATAAAACAGATTAGAACCTTTCACTGTGCTAAAAAATTATGGCCATGGCCCTTGTCGATTGCTAAACAGTTTTCAACATTTTTCCATATCCTCTTTTTATGTTAGGAATGAGTATCAGAAAGATTTATTTTTAATAGAGATTTTTCTGAAAAGATTCACAATCACCTGCCTCCTCTTTCTCTTAGCCTTCTGTCTTATTATTTTCATTTAAGGGAGAAGGCATTTTGAGAAGTCAAACTGAATATTAGGTAATGCTTAATTATGCTTAATTGTAAAAAATATCAGATTATTTGTGACATGCAAATTGAAAATAAATATCAAAATTGCAATGCTATCAGAAAAACTAAGACAGAAGGCATATCATTCGATCCTCAAACATGTGCTGTTTATTGCAGAAATAACACAGTTCATATATTTTTCATTTGCATTAATTCAGTATTTTTTGCAGAATTGCTTGTGAATTTTTAAAAATGTGAATAAGATGTTTGCAAAGATAATAATCAGAAAAACAGTTTTATTTCCCTTAGTTTTCCAGACTACAAGCAATATTCTTACTACTCAGCTTCTGAGGAAGATAGTTCACAATTATATTTGTTTTACTTTACCATGACTCCTATTTTATTATTTTCAGAAAATATTGTATATATTTTTCAGAATTTCAGGATTGTAAGATTGTGCATCATGTGAATAAGAATATCTACATTAAGGTCCTCTTTTGCCTCTCTTGATGCTATTTTTAAGTAAAGATTCTAGTTCTTCTAAAGAAGACATTTAAAGGTCTCTTAAAATTAACCTCTAGTTTTGTTAGTTTCATATATGAGCAATGAAGTCATCTTTAGAGGTGGTGAACTTATTATAGCTCTTGTAAAAAAAAGAAAAGGGGGCAGGATTTTCAGGTGAAAACCATCCCTGGTAAGCATAGAGGTGTTCAATAGAAGCCTTTTTTATATATTTTGGTCAGTGTTTTCCTATTATATGATAATACTCTAGGTTGCAAAAGAATGAGAGACAAAATAAATCTGGTAAATTTTACTCATTCCCCATTAGAATTTGATGAAGTAAAAGAACATCTGACCAATTTCTTCCTTTGAATCCCCAGGCTCTGCATAGCTAAGTCTTTTACCTCTGCCACCTGCAGAAATCAAACCAGAATCTTATGATGACTGATACCCAGCTGAGCTGGTTCCTTCTCTTTCATAAGAATAGTGAAGAAAAAAGAAATCCAGCCTTCTGTAACTTTGACTGGTTTTTTTTCTGGTTTGATATTTGTTCCTTTTTGTGTACTGTAAAAAGAAATATTCATAAACAGCCTTGCATCCTATACTTCATTAAATCAAGAATGATACAGAGATGTTAAGTCAGAGAACAAAACACACACAAAACTGAAGAAGCACAGCCTGCTTTTAACTGTGTTTCATCATCAGGGGAAAAAAGAGGAAAAAAAAAGAAAGAGAAAGGACAAGGAAGCCATCAGCAGAGAAGAAATGCTAAAAAGTCTATATATTATTTTGAATTGCCTTGATAATGTGTCATAATTGCAGAGACAACCTTGAAAAATGAATACAGGAGAATCATAAAGATGTCCATGAATGAAAACCAGGAAGACCAATCAAAAAAGCCAAGGAAAGTTCCTTTTATTTCTCCATTAGCTATAGCCCAGAGAGGGTATTTGAACAAGAATAAAATCACAAGAAATTTACAAAGGGCAGAACCAAATGAACATCTTTAGCAACAGCTTTCCACTTATGTCAAATTTTTTTGAAACAATCCAGCAATAGGTGGGTTTTGATTTCAGGCCATACAGGCCAGGAGTGCAGCACACTGCAGAAAGTCTCAGGACTGGCTGCACTGATGTGTTTGCAATTTTATCACCAAAAGAAACTACAGGAGTGCCATAATCTGCCCAAAACTGAATTCATTCACTTCCTCAGGTACTCCTTAATCTACATTCATATCTCGTAAAGGTTATGTGAGGGAGCATATGCATGTGTGCATGTGAGCATGCTGGCAGAGAAGAATTCAAACAACTTTTTTTTAAACCACTCAGGTGTTGTAGTGTTGTTCTAGAAAGCCACATCTTTCAAATTTTGTCTTAAATTGAATAGTTTTCATATTGCTGAATTAAGGTAGACATATGAAGAACAACATCTGAAAATCAAATCTTATCAAGCTAAAGGCTGCACAGAGAAGTTCATGAGATCACAGAATCACAAGGTTGGAAGAGACCTTCAAGATCATCGAGTCCAACCCCTTCCCTGACACCTCAAACTAAACCACGGCACCGAGTGCCACATCCAGTCTTGTCTGAAACATATCCAGGGATGGAGATTCCAACACCTCCCTAGGCAGATCATTCCAGCATTTTGTCACTCAAAGATTGCTGAGGCCAGACAAAATCACATCAAGATATTGGTATTTTCCTGCTCCTTTCTTTATGTAACTCCAGTGGAATTTCAGCAATTTAACACTACTTAGTAACTCCACATTTGTTTTGTTAGGAGCAAGTTCAGCTTATAGTAAGTTTGGGGAAAATAAATATTACAGCTTTTTTCCTTCTTCCTCCAAATGAGACATATGGACCTAAGATGAAGGGGATATCTGATTTATTTAATGCAAATATGAAAAACTTAAGTGTCAGAATGCAGATTTTGATTTTCAGTTTGTGTGAATTTTCTAAGTCTAGTATAGGCAGTACAGAGATTTCACCATTTCTCAGCATCTGCTGAAGAAATAGTAACACAGAGAGTGATTGATAGGGGAAAAACCTGCCAATACAAAACTTACTAGGCTTTTGAAGAAAGATTCAGAGGAAAAAACATCAGTTCTTGAGTCTCTGAAACACAAGTAAAATATACTATAATAATAGTATATAGAGCAAATGCTGTATAACCTACATCTGATTCTTGCTAGAAAAATTAGTCAGCACTGCCTTAATGTTCACACAGTCAGGTTTCCAGAAGCTCCTTGAATGGAATCAAGGATTTTAATGGGGTTCTGTTCTCTGTCTGGAAACAATCAAACTATTTGCCTTCAATTTCTAAACCCATTGAACAACATTTTAGCTGCTTTACATCAGGGTAATTTTTCTGGTTTGAAAGGTTTAGAAAATTCTTTCTGCTGTCTTGTATAAGAAGGTAATTTTAGCACATCATATTGTGTACCAGGTCACTTAAAAGGCTGAAAGGAATGATAGTGAGACCCAGAGGAGTAATTATGGGTATGCTAAGAAGAAAATGCCAAGGAGAGAAAGGAAGGTCTGCAGAAATAGGAGTCAAACTTACCAGAAAGAACCAGGATGAAAAGGCATTCTGACCATTTCTTGAGGATAAGGTTATCAGCTTAGACAATCTCTTTGAAGATGTTCTAAGAGGTATTTTAAATTTGGATTGCTGAAGGAGAAGTAAAAGTCATGGACTCGTTTGGATGGGGAAGAAACAGAAGTGTGTGGTTTGGATTTGGAGGGTTTCTGGAGCTTCAAATGCATGTTTGAACTTTTGGGTGCTTTTTCAAAATGAACCTGATCTCAAAAGACACAAAGGCCTTACTCAGCCTTAAACAAAGATGTTATGTAAAATCGCTACCCTTTCAACACCTGTCAGAGAATAGGAAAAACCTTCAGCACTACTGCAAATTTTCACTCAACTAAGTTAGATAACACAAACAAATTGACTTTTTTTTTGGCTCTTTTCCAAAAAAGTGCTTTATTAATCTCCAACACACAATTTGTATGGAGCATGCTGAAACATTTTGTTGCTTCTTTAAAGTTTTAAAAATACATTCTAATTCCTTATGTACACTTTCAAATTCAGGAAGTTATGAATTGTGTTCAGTGCTAATGTTTAATTCAAGACTCACACTCACATTCTCAAATATTCAGCTTCTCTATACAGTCATGCAAGTTGTGTCTGCATTAATGTTTTGATTTGAGTAGAAATCTAGTTTTGAAATAAATCTTCTGAATATCTCTGCTAACTGAAGGTTGCTTTGCTTCACAGAATCATTCCTGATGAGTGAAATGTTTTATTTTTGAAGAGTTCTCTCTCAATGCACAAGTCACCAGGAGAAACTCCAGTGCGTGCTTCTCTGAGCAGTGTTAAATGGTGTGTGGTTGGGATGTTCAGTTCAGGGACCAGGTTAGATCTTGGATCAAATAGAAATGCACATAACAAGTTTGAGGACCTCATCATCACCTGCCTGGGCTCACTGACAGACACAGCCACTGGCCACCATGTGATGGTATTGGCCATTTCCAGATTAGATTTTGGGAGAGGCTGGTAAGGAATGCAACCTGTGAACAAATACGAAGTTTATCTTTCATAATAGCAAACACTTCTGTAGACCTTTATCTAAAAAAAAAAAAAGATTATTTGCTTTACACTTATTTTAGTATGCAAAATGCATGAAGGCACCTAATTTGAGGCTCCAGTGGGAAGAATTACCATTCCACAACTAATTTTAACACATCTGAAAATTTCTCTTTCTATATTAAGATAAGCTTGTGTCTAGAGCTTTTGATGAAAACCCAGAGGAATGCACCTGATAAGGTCATTGCTGGGGAAAGATGATTGCTTTCTCATGTGATGGATCTGAAGCAGAGACTTGGATCCTGCTTTTTGTTTCCAGGTTTTAAACCAGGTCTGTTGAAAGTCCAGCACTGTCTCAGTCTTTGCTTATTAAATGTTGCAGCATTTGCAAGCACTTTCCTCTGCCCATATCTGTCTACCTCTGCCCAATCTTTTTGTTACTTCTTTGTCACTGTGAAATCCAGAGCAACACCTGGTTTTCTAAGAAGGAAAACACAGTTGCTTACTCCAGAAAAATGCCAAAAGTCCAAATATATATTTGTGTGGAACACTAAAGATGTTATCTTCCAGGTATGGCTGGCAGAAGTGTGGACTCAGCAGTTTCTGCTGCAGTTGCTCTGCTCTGTTGTTACCTTGGTCTCCAGTACCTCAACCTTCTCCAGGTATTCATCTTCCAACCAGCTGCTGTCTTTCACTGCTTTTTGCTTGTGGCAGTTGAAGCAAAGCAGCTTTTTGGATCTTGTGTTCTTAAATTTGGACATGTCATCAACCATTTTTATTCATTCTTGGGCTAACAAATCCTGAAAACCACAGTCTTTGCACCATTTCTCACCTGTCATTTCAGGAAGAGCCATCCGTGGTGAATTTCCACACTTTTGTGAAGGTTGAGTGATAAATGCTCCCTGTCAGTGTATCTGTAGCTGTTATCTAAGCAACAGCACAAAAGTGAATAGACTTTGGTAAAGGTCAGCAAGTTGTAGTTCCTTCCACTCTGCAGGACCATGAAAGCAAAGCTATCCTCTTCCCTCCACAGTTTTATGTTGAAGGGACACCTGTTATTGGGGAAGTACTTCTGAGAATCACTGCAAGTGGGAACTGAGGCAGTAAGCTGCAAATAACTTGAGCACTCCAATAACTTTAATTCTTGGGCAAACTGCTGGGTGGAAAGTTTGGAGACTGAAGTCTAAATGCTCCAATTGTTTTGTCTCAAAATGTTCAACATTCTTGTGAAGGCTTACCCTGAGGTGAGACTGCCTTTAGTAGTAATTCAATAAAATATGCAGGGAGAGTTATCCCTTCTGATCAGGGAATTTGAAATGGAAGAGTGAATTCACTAAAGGAACTAAAAATCCAGAACAATGGATGCTCCATATTCACAATGAAGGGAAAATCATGAGCATGAAATATCAAGCAGTCACAGGGTTAGTTAGAGGAATTTGAGGCCAAAGGCTACATTTTGTTAATTTTGAATGAAATTTCTTTTTATTATCCAAGAATCATTGTAAATGATTCTTGGATAATAAAAGCCAAGGGCTGTACCTTAATTGGCACTGTCTACCTCTTTTCCTATCTGTTTCCATCTTTCAGGTTCTTTTCTTCCCAGGCTGCAGTTTCTCTGCTGGATTTGAGGTAATGGCACATCAGAACTATGCCCCTAGCTCGTGAACGTGCTACAACTTCACAGTGTTCCTGCTACTGCTGTATTTTTGATTCCAAATATACCAATGCAACTGCTGCACTCATACCACCCTTGTTATAAATCTACATAGACTTGCCTACGTACGTGTGAATTCAGGCGCACTTGACACATAAGGTCTTCCATGTAAGTGATTTTTCCTTCTCTTTGCAAACTTCAGCTCCTTCTCTGAGTATACTTTGCCTAGTATTTCACAGCTTCTTCATGTTCCTAGTTAACTTCGAAACAAAAACAACCTTGTCATTCATCCAGAAATTCAAACATATCCTTAACCTCAGCATCCCCTCAGACACTTCAGTGGAATGTATTGCGTTGCTTTCAAGAACCCTGATTGATATGGTTATTAGGTTCATGTAACTGTGCAAGAAAAACATTCTATATTCAGGGAGAGAGATTCAATTGTCATCAGAAGTTCCATTTTTCTGGGCAGGCAGAAATTCTGAGATCAAATGTTGCATCTCTTTACTCTGTTTCACTTGCAGAAAGTATGACTTGATGGACCTTTCCTTCTTCAGAATAAGTTGGTGCCTGAAAAGAGAAGCAGTCACTGAGGCTGAACTCCTACAAGAAGCTGCTGTGCTCTGGAGCACTTGGTGTACCTCAGATTTCTAAAGCCAGGGGGGTTGGCTGTGATTGCCTGACTTGCTGGCCTCCACAGAATGAGGCCCATGGCTTGCTTTAACTTTTTCCCTCAAGTTCACAGAGAGTAGAAATACTCCTGGGCTTGGGTCATTTGCTTTTTGTAAATGTGCAAATGGACAGACTCCAAATACTAAAATATCTTTAGAAAAAAAAAAAGTGCATTTTTAAAATGAAGAATTTAATTTTTAAGTTTTAACAGGGAAGGTTCAATTCCACATTCCAGGTGAGAAAAATGAACACACCCTGCTCTTCTTTGTTGCACTTTTAGAAGAAAGAGTGTAGCATCTCTGGTATTTTCGACTTAGGCATTCACAGAGCTTCAGGAGAGGGACACTGTCAACATTTCACGAGGTTTGATCAACACTTGGAGCAGTTGAGAACACTGACAAAAGGACAAAAGATAAAGGTGTAAATGAAATGGAAAAAAAAGTGGGAAAAGGGAGGAAATGTTGAGATTCTTGCACTTCAAAATAAGGGAAATTTTTTCCCCACCTATTTATCCATATATTTTTGAATAACTAAGTTTCTGTCAAAGAAGATAATCAACAATTATTAGTGTACCTATGTGCTGTAATAACCAACTAATAATTGTATATTAATGACATTTTGAAGACTATAAATAAATTAACACTTGGAGACTGAGGTCAAACTTTACCATAATTTCTGAAAGGTAAGACCTGTAGTTTATTTCCAATAACCCAGATGATTTAATGTTGAGATAAGGAACTTGGGAGCTTTTTTTCTCAAAATTGAATAAATCAAATAGTTCATTTAAAAATTAGAATTTTTCCTAGTTTCAGGCACAAAATTCCATACCTGAATGACAGAACCAGTGATAATTTAATTATAAGGTTAAACGTTTATTCACCAATGGAAACTATTAATGACAAATTATAATTTAGAGCTGTGTTTTTAATGCAGTACCCAAATTATCGGAATATGAATCCCAATATTACCAGGTAGATTGTGCCTGGGCCAGTCTGACCCTCGCTGCTGGGCCAAAGGCGGCAGCTGAGGTTATCACCCCAGAGACACCTTTGGCTTGCTGGAGGTTGCAGCTGGGCACTGAAACAAGTCCAGGCTTGTTAGGAACTCCGCTTACGTCAGGAGGGAGGGCTTCAGGCGATGGTGAAGACAAAGGAGATGGATTCTGCTGGAGGGTTAATATCCAGAGCTTTAACCCATGGTCACACAAGTCTGAGCCTCGGCAACAGCTCCAACAGAACAACAAGCGCAGGGTCTGATCACCTTTTTAAGCTGCAGGGGGAGGGGAGGGGACAGGTGAGCCACCAACCAGGTGGGAGGGGCGGGGTCTCAGGGGAGGATGACACCCAGTCAGGCCAATGACCTCTGGGTCTGCGGGGCATCCTTTGAAAGTGACCAACCACAGGACGCCTTGCTGGAATGTTAAACCTGATTGACAGCCCAGCAGGGGGCGAGGGGGGAAGGGGAAGAGGGGTATTGGCACACCTGGGAAGGGACCCGGAAGTTTAAAACAGGATATTACAACACACTGCAACACCAAATGAGACATTTCCATTTCTCTATATACTGTTCTTAAAGAGGAATTGAAAAGTAGAATTATCTATAAGCTGTAATGGAAGGCAGGAAATCAAACAATGAGTGAATTTTTTTTTTGTTTTTTTTTTGGTTTTTTTTTTTTTTGTGTCTATTCATTGAAGTTATGTTTCTTACCTGGTCTTAGCCTGTAAATGCTGACCTAGGATGAAATCATTAGCCTTAACATAGACACTGGTAACTCGGACTCAGGGCTATGTATTTAGTGGATGCAAATGAAGATACACATAAGTAGCCAATTATCTGAGGAAATGAACCATTAATGGATTAATGTAATTGGAATATATTCTTTTATCAAGAGAGACATTCACTTAAAGTGGTACTGTATTTGCTTTGCACATGACTTGTTGCATATCTAATGGAACATATTATCACATATTCCAAACCAGCAGCATCCCAGGAGGAGTCAGGCTTGGAAAAAAAGCCAGACAGAAATAGACACAAACCTGACAAGCAACTCCCCTATTTCCTCCTCAGCCCACAAATATTTTGATGCATCATTTACGTGAGCTCTCTTTCAGAAAAAAAAAAAAAAAAAAAAAAAGAGGAAAAAATTGCCAGAGGTAGGACACAGAGCACCTGCAGGATATTGTTTGCCAATCTTCCTTTACAGAAACAGTTTAGTTGGTACCATGGGTTTTAGCAGTGCCATGATACATTTACTGCATAGAATGATTTGATAATGAAAAGCATTTCTCAGAGATTTTTCCAACTATATGTCATTTCCTATAACAAAAAGTACAAAGAAATGTATCATCATTGAAAGGGCAAGTATTCCCCATGAAAAAATCCAAACCATTTCTCATCTTTTCTTCCTTTTTATGCCAGGGTTATTTTGAGGGGAAGAAGGAGAATAGAAGTATTTCTGTGAACATGATGGCAACCTTTGTCTGGCTTTTTTGATACTCAAAAAATACCCAAAATAGATTCTATTTAATGCTGTGAGTGAAATGTAGTAAAATTTTAATAGAACAACTATGAGGAAATCAAAGTCCTTGACGAGTCTAATAGGAAAAAACTATATAAAACTATCTTTATGTAGATAAAAGCAAAGAGGGGAAGGGAAAGAAAATGCAGATGGCCATGGCTATTCGTCTCAGAGCATGGAGAATGGATGTATCTCTAAATACATAGTTTTCGTGTCTTTCAAAAACTTCTGGAAAATATGAGAAAAAATACTTTAAATAGTCTATTTTTAAGCAAGGGTTTTGTATGCAAATATTGGTACCCATAACATAAATGTTTTACAGTTTTAAGAGACATTTTGTTGCTACTCCATTTATTAGTAGAACTTGAATTTGTGGCCTAATATGGATTGAAGCAGAAATAGCAAAGTGAAGTACTTTATTTTGGTGGGTTTGTTTCCCCTCCCTCCCTTCCTCCCAGTGTGAGCATGGAACTCATTTCAGGACTAAATCTCAATACCTTTTTAGTGCCTTTCCACATAGAAGTACTACACCTCCCTTGCAGCTGGAGACTGAGGAAGAAGCCAAAGAAATTGAAATTATTTTCCATTGGCAAATGAGCTGACCCTTCACCAGCCCCGTCGGTGGAAAATGGAGAACTCCTGAGCTGCTCTGGAGAACCATCCCATCCTCCAGACACAGAGCCTGAGCTGCCCCTCTTGTGTCAGCTCATGTGCAGCTGGGCGTCCTGCCTAGATCCCATCTGTCTTTTGTCCTTCTGAATGAACGTTTGAAACCAAGAATTAAACTTTCATCTGTACTCTGTCTTTCTGAAGAATTTGTATGATGCTTCTTTGCATATAAATGTGGGGAAATCTGGAGCAAACCCAGCAGAATTCATACTAATACTACTTTCCAAGAAAAGGCAATCTCATATCATGTTAGTGCAAATTTAGAAAGTGTTATCCAAGTTTAAAATGAAAGCCATTTAAACATGTCATTTCAGGACACATACTCCTTGATATAAGGATTTGGATAGATTCTCTATCAATCATATTATAATTTGCTTCCTGTGTCCAAATATCTAAATCTATCTCAGTTATTATAGATACAAGTGCTATATTCAGAACTAGACAGGTAAGTTTTGAGGAAGTATCAGATTTCTATGACTCTTCAAAAAAAGTTGATATATTTTATAAATGATGTGTGATGTTTTTCCAGGGAAAATTACTTTACAGTTTAATTTTTTTCTGACATTTTCCCCAATAAATAATCAGCTCTTTTCCAACAAGACAGCACATAGTCTGAACCCTGAGCCTGGAGGTTAAGGCACCAACAATTTATCTCTGTTCACATAATGTGAATTATTGGTTACTTGCTTTTCATTGTAACTGTGTTATTGGAAAATTATATCCCAAGACATATTTAATGCATTTTACTTAATCTCTGCTCACATTTGATTTGCTAAATCCCTTGCAAAGTGTTTTGCCTTATTCTATTGACAAAGCACGGGCTTCAGATTTTTCTGAAAAGATACTGCAGCTTGATATGGATGATGCTCTTGACATTTACACACATCCCAACTTTATTTATATTGCAGCAAAGTACCTAACTTGTGAAAAGAAGAATGCACATTCAGCAACTTACTCAGTTTCAGCCACAGGACTCTTTTACTATCTCTTGAATAATTAGCAACATGAATTCAGATGGAATATACAGTAACTCGCCTGACTTTGGGGTATGGAAAAAAAAAGATTAGAATGACAAATAGTCAGACTCCAGGGTCAAATGCTTTGCCAGTAGTTGCATATGTTTATGCCAAAATACATAAAGAAATGTCACTTCAGCACATGAATGATGACAAACACTCCAAGTGGGACTGCACTTCATCAATCATTTCAAATGCACAGATTGGGTTTACCTATATAAACAAAAGCAATAAAACTACTCAAAGCCTCACCTTAAACTATTCAGGCATGACATAAACAGTGTTACTGCACAGTCAATCCTCGTTTTACTTGAGAGGCAGTCAGAAAGCAAGTGACAAACTGATTTATTAAGATTAATAAAGCATGCCCTTAATAAAAATAAAGCCACTAATATTTTGCATAAACATGGGAACTTTGTTTGGGGCTAGAACAGACCAGGATGCACGAAAAGAGGGAAGGTGATTAACAAATCTTTTTGCCCTGTTCATGCAGAAGTAGTGGGAAGATTTGAAGAGTTTTTGATCACTAGAAGAGTTCCCAGGCACAGAGACTTTCTGCAGACACAAACTGCAAGTCTGAGACCAGAACAAAATGGGTTCTCTTGGGGAAAAAAAAATAAATGAGAAGGTGACTCAGAGGAAGAGTTCTAAGTCAGCAAAACACTGATGGGGCCCTCTCTGGCTGTGTCTCCTGGGTCTCATCAAAACCCCACTGAAGTCAGTGGGAATCTTTCTGTTGTCTTCAATGAGATTTGGAGCAAACCCCCTGTGAGGAAAATTTAATTGAATTCCTTAGTATTGATTCTTTCACTTCAGTTGCTCATTTAGCTTTTTTTTTTAAACCTACACCTGCTTTGTCAAAGGGGAAGGCAAAGGAAAGTGAAGAGAGGGGAAGGGAGGTTTTAAAGTTTAAGTATTAAATTAATGTCAGCAATGTTTAATATAAATACAGTTATGAGACATTCCTAGAATATGATAAATATCCACGCAATAATTTAAGAACAGGCTAAACAATCTGTTTAAGGGCTCTTTTGTAATCCCTTACTGACAAGAAAGTGGTCTCTGTGTCATATTCTCTCCCACCTTCATCAGCTTCCCCCATCTGCATTATGCTCTTTCTCTTTTTTAATTATTGTGGGACAGAATCTGAGGTTTAAACTAAGCTTCTCCCTTTCTTTGTCTTTAGCCAGTCACTGAAGTGTTATATGACCTTGCACACAAACCATTTCCTTAGTCTAATCTAGATAGAATTAGGAAATAATCAAAGCAGGCAACAGTACATGTAGAAGGGTCTCCTTGGTTCAGAAGGTGCTGACCCTGAAGATTTCTAGGCACATATCCCAACATAAGCCAGATACTCCTCACTTAGTGGAGACTATCCAACTATATCACAAGCACAGAAAGACAGGTCAATCTATCTGAGATTTGGGACTTTTTAAATTGATATTTCAGCCCTTCAAAGATAAGGAAAAAGCAAGTGATCCCAAGTCTTTTGTAACTTGGAGTTATGCTATTTTTTTCTACGTCACTTTGTCACCAGGTATTGCTTGTCCTCTTTATCCCACACAGAATAATTCTCTCTTCATGCCCATCCTGCTCCTGGTGCCTGAGCTCTCAGGTCTGTGTTCCTTCTCTTGCATACATCCAACAAAGTTCCTCACCCCAGGGTGACCTGGCCACGTCCATTCCTGGCCTGCTCTTTGGGAGTATGCCACTGCCTGGAAAACAACACAGCAAGGGCTGGTAAACTAAAACCTCTTGTAAGTTTCTACCCTCAATTTGCCAGTCAAAGAGCCTGTTTGCTTAAAGGAGAGCATGTTTCATTGTAGTCTGTAAAAGATTTTTTCATATCTCCAGCATATTCAATTTTTCACCTCTGAATGGTAAGGTTTCTTTAAATCAGTGAATAGTGCTGATTTTTAAAAAATATTTATCCATTACTCTTTAACTTGTTGTTGAGCCACAGAGTACAGCCCATTATTTTCTGTTGTTCTGTGACATTCTTCCTTGACCATGACATCACTGAGGGAGTGAAACAAGGTCTGTGTTATAAATAGATAACAAACCCCTGCTGGATCCTGGAGAATTGTTAGTTATTGACCAATATTTATAAGCAGCCCACAATGAAGTTACTGGGTCACCTCAAATGAGATAGTTAGCTCCACATGAAGGCAGTAAAACAACCTCCTGGCATCTCAGGAAACAACATCTCAGCACATCCCTTTTATCAATAAGATACCTTGGGAAGTCTCTGAGGTACAGAAAATGTGCCCCTATTTTATGAATAGGAAGACTTTGGAGGATGCAGCACTTGCCCCTTATGTCACAGAGTGCTTGTAAACAGCTGGACATCTTGGGGAGGGAGAGGCTTTGCAGACACTTCCTTTAACCTCTGCATTCAGCTGCATCTGTCAGTTAGAAGCTGAATTGTGCCACAAGAGAAGCTTTGTTCAGTTTCAGAGACCTTCAATCACTAGCAGTGGTGAGAGCTATGAATGCAGAAGGAAAAAAAGAGGAACTTAAGGCATTGACTGCAGCAAGGTCCTCTAAGAGAATTTACCTTTCTATTTAAACAAAATTTACTCTTACAAAAAAAAAAAAAAATCAACTAACTGGGTATATAATAGTGTCCCATACTCTAACTGATAACCTGTGGGAAGCATCAGGGTAACAGTGCCTTTAACACAAGGACCTCTGGCTCTTTTATTCAGACACACAGCTTGAGTGAGGAAGTTTGTGGTTTTAAAAAAAAAAATGCCAGGGTATGAAACTAAATTCATACCTTTTCTGTAGCTCTGACATTTGAAATCCACTACAGACAATAAAATGCCCTGAAAAGGAAAAAAACCAAATTAATATTGAAGGGTTGCATAAAATGAAGCTACTTTCTGAACAGATGCCTCCTTCATCCAGCTCATGCTTCAAACATCCTCCTCTCTTAGCACAGCCCAGTTGCTGGTATTTATAGATTAGAACTGTACCAGGAACACTGTATACTACATGGAATTTATTCTTTAATTGGTTCTTAATTAATAGAATGCATTTTTGCAGTATGCTTTTTTACTGTTTCAATATTGTGAAAGAATACATAGGATTCTATAAAAAAGTAACTAAATCTACATTTTGTTAGATCTGAAGTTTTGATGCTTCAAGCTGACAAAATGACAGTTCCAGTGTTAACAAGGAATTTCTTTTATCATTTTAAGACACCTTTTGGTGACTACACTATAATATTTGTTGTGTATGGCACATTCTGCAATAACTAGGTATACCTTTGAAAGAACTCACAAAATCTTTGTAAATTTCTGTGACAGATGACAGATTATTTGGGCCTTGGAGACAAGAAGGAAACAAGTATATAATAGTTTGCATTAAAGTAACAAAAGTCACATTTTTCTAGTTAATGCAGTGATCAGAGCAGTAACTTAGGAGTGCATTTATGTATTATTTGAAATGTAGCTAACAGATATTTTTGCAGTCAGGTAATCCAGGCATCTTCTCCAAAATATTTTCTAAGTTAATCTTCAGCAGCATGGATCAGGCAATGTCATGGAAGTGTGATATTAATGGAGGAATAGCCCATAAGATACAGTTTATAGGAGAGATTATATAATATATGTAGGGAAAACATTGCTTTAGGGATAAACCACAGTGCACATAGAGTGGACGCTGTTGTGAAAAAAGATCTCTAATATTGTTCTTTTGCAATGTTTCTGCTTGTGTCCAATGAGGTTATAAGAATTGCCAAGTGCTTGGTTTTATTGGAAAGTGCACTCAAAGATTAGGAAAAAAAACTAAGTCCAACATATTGTAATCTGCCAGTGCAAACTTGCAGTACTTCCTACAGTATTTCAAAGTGTATCATGTGAAGAGGTAGAAGGCTGCACATGATGAAAGATAAGATAATTAAACTCCATCCTAAACTTGATCAGTATCAAAAAATAGTTAACTTTATCCTAGATAAATGTCAGCAATACATAAGAAGACTTTTACAATTATTAATTAGCAAGTTTAAAAGATTTCAGTCATTGTAAAAGTAGAGAAATCAATGTGTAAGTACATCAGATGTGGATCTTTATTTTCTATCAAAGAAATTTTTTTTTAAAATCCCTCTCTCTCTTGTCAAAGGGAACAGAATAAACTTGAAAAAATAAAATTATTTTGTTTTATGAAACCGGCAAAAAACAGAAGGAAAAACCAATTAGTTTGAACAAACCAAACCAGATTTCCTTTGGGGAAATTAAAGAGTAATTTGGGACTTGTCCAAAAATGTCATCTGGTCTAAAATTCAATATTTTGACATGTTTCTCAGTTTTGAAGTCCTTTGTCTTTTTTTTTTATTCTTTTCTTTTTTAAGGTCAACTTTGAAATGCCAAATGCTATTCCAAAAGGAGTAGCTGAAGCATATTGCTGTGAAAAAGATACAATCTTTCAGCGGATCTGAAAGAAAAAATATAAAGGGTTTTTTTTCCTTTGGAAAAATCACTTTTTGAATTCAATGTAAATTCTTGAAAAATTTTGGTCCTGTCAAACATTTTTCAGAAAGTTTTCCATCATGATGGTAACTGATTATGATAAAACAAATTTTGAAATATTAGCTAAAATATAGTGTTCTATTCTCTTGATGCTCTGGTTCATTTTCATCAAAAGCACCTAAATTTCAAATCATAGTACTTGCAAAAGGTTGAGCTGAAGTGCACAATAAGCAGAAGATGAACCTGCAAACAGCCTGATGATGGATCTCTGTCCATGAAGGAACCCCTTGTAAATATCTAACACTGGCAGTGTCACTTTTGGGGTGAGACAAATCCAGGTACAACATTGCTGTACACCCTGGACAGCCAGGAGGGACTGGCAGGAGCCTGTCACTAGATCCAGAAAAGGATCTGGGGCGCTGAAGTTTGACTGAACCATGTCAATGAAAGATTACTTTCAAAAACCTTTGCTTGTGATTACAGGCAATCAAGCTGACCAGGAGGTATTTTTGCTTTCTGTATACCTACCTAACCTTTTCTAAAAGTTAAAGGTAGCTTCTACATGAGAAAAAAATTCACTTTGTTTGAACATTTGATCACTTAATTGCTTATGTCATACTTAAATTCTAGTTTTAAAAAACATAAGGGCATCCATGTCCTCTCTTTAACTTTTTACTTTTCTATTTATTCTTTACTCACCTGACTGAGAACCTCAGTGAGAAATTCAGCCCTGGAGACATGTATGCTTGTGTTTGGAAGATCTGTAGAACTAATTCCAGACCAGCAACACTTTCAGGTAGTGCAATCTAAGTGGGTGAGGACTGTGAAAAAAAGATCGTGTGTGCCTGTCTGTCTGTCTTCAGTTACTCTACAAGATTTTAAATGCATATGAGTTCTGGGAACAACAGAAGCAGTAAGGATGCAGACAACTGGGCTCAGCTGTTGCTGTCCCATGTGTCCCTCTGCCCCTCAAATCTGGGATCCAGGAGTGGCACTTCTGCTTCTCATCAGGCAAGAGGAGGGTGCTCAAGTGCCTTAGAGGTGCCTTGGGACAGGAGGGACAGCTGTGTGCACATGTGTGTGCAAGGCAAGGGCTCCCTGGAGAACGAGGGGGGAGAGCAAGGTTGTTGCAGTTAGGCAATAACAAATTACTTTTGTGTGAGGCCATTAACTCAGCAATTATTGATGGAAGCTCTTTTTTCTATCAAAGACCACAAAGTCCAAGCCCTGTTCCCTCAGCACTCTGAGGTCCTAGGCAATGTGAAGGAATGTGTACCTCTGCCAACAGGGGCCTGAACTGCCATGCAGGTGACACCAGTGCACCAACACAGCGGCAGTGAGCGCTCCAAAATACAGCAGAGCAGTGATGAAAATTTCTTCATACTCCTTTCTAGAAAATAATAGCACTCATATTCCCAGCATGGCACCTGTATCACCTCTGCTTGAAAATCTTCTGCACAACTTGCCACAAGCTGTAACACAAGTTTCTAGCAGAGACAGGAATGCAGCTGCAATGGTTTACCTCCCTCTGTTTAATAATAAGGTTTCTCTATTAAATTTGTTGAGAAAGAGTTCTATATTTATGCACTGAACACTTTAACCACAAGACCATTCTTCTTCTGTATAATCTTTGATAAGGGAAAACATTTTTGTTTATGTGCTGAACATTTTAATTGACTACTTCCAGCTAACAGAATATTGCATCTTCTCACATGTAGAAGAGATATGTATAATTCCATATGTAATTTTTAATGAAGTCAAAATTAAATAAGACTTCTGATAATTAAAAATAGATACTATATCAAATATATACAAATTAAGAAAAGAATTAATGCAGTAATTTAATCCCCTAGGTACTGAAATAATAATACATTTGAATAAAGCAAAAAATATGTGAAAAACATTTGACAACAGTGAGGATGGCTATTGCACATTAACTTTCCTGTGATTTTGTATTTGCCAAGGTGCAGTACCTGATCCAGACTCTGAAAGGGATTCTTTGTTAATCTCTTAGTAAAAATAAAATTGGTTGTCAGATGCTCACAGTTCTCACTTATGGGAACTACTGGCTCCTCAATTGTTTGGTAATAACTACAAGACCCAGAATTTTAAAAACCCCTAAAGATTATCTTTCTTGAGAGAGCATATTTACTGCCATTACAGTTTTATTTTTGAATACAGATTTACACATAATTCAAAGATATTTATACATAAATACAAATTTTTTTTTTTTGGCCAAATGGAACTGTTATGATCAGTGAAACATGGTTTAGGCCCACAGGCATGCCAAAGTGCTTTGCAGGTTCATATCTTGTTAGGATGGAGTGTTGTTCTGTGTATGCCATGCTGAGTTTAGCATGAGAGCACTCCAGGCCTATAAAACTAAAGCTATTCTTAACTGAAAGATTATTTGCAGTCAAGTTGCATCTGCAAGTGGTAGTGCAAGGTGAGCAAAATATTGCTTTCCAGTTCTTCAGCCACCCCTTTTCTTTAGTAAGTTTACCCTTACCCCTCCAACATTGTGAGTGCAGAGATGTGCAGGGGGATGCAGAGCTGGAAAATGTGAAGATCTGAGGTGTCACAAGCTAGTTCTGAATTAGGAGATTATCACTGCTTGGCTGTGTTGCAATGAAATGTGAAAATTTGATGTACTGGGCTTCCTCTGACTTTTCTGTACTGTACTTTCTTCCCAGACTAAGAAGCAGAAAAAAAGTCCAGCATGTACTTTTTTGTTTAGTAAGTAGAAAAATAAAACTGACTTTGCTTGCAAAACAGATTTGATTCAGTTCTTTCCTGTCTGATTAAAGGTACATCTAAGTTTTAATGAAATGAAGAAAAATAACTTGAGATACACTGTCATTTGTATTTTCCATCTCAGAAAAATGAAACCCAGTTCTTCCAGTTTCAACTAGAAATCCAGATCAGTCCCCTGACAATTATTTTCTTTAGAGAAATGATGAAATTGGTGTAATCTTTTTATTATGACTAATTAGTGAACTACAAAAATGGGGAAACAGCAGAGGAAATTTTACTGGTTATGTTACAGTGCTAAACTAGTGTTGCCAAGAAAATCTAGTCATTATTCCAGGAAAGAAAAAGATGAACAAGAATAATAGACCAAGAGAAAAACATTGAGCTTCTCCTGGATATTTACTCCCATAAAAATTTCCTGTCTAATCCTGCTCTTACCTAGCTAAGTAAAGGATGACTGTCATGCAGGGAGTTGCACTAACATCCCTGGTAGTTTTCAAACAGCTGCACAGAAAGTAGCTCCATCTACTTGTTTATATTCAGGCAAAAAATAAAGGACCTCTATTGAAAGTTCAAGGACATTGACCTTGACTGAAAAACAAATAAGTAAACAAAAATCAAATTGCAGTTTCAATGGCAGCCTCACTAGTGAGCAGAACTCTGCATGCTGGGGAATGTAAAGCCTCTCTTTGCAAACTGAAGCCTTTACAGGAGTTTACCTAGTAGCGTGCAGGCATATCTGATAATATTTCCGGAAGAAATTTCTCTTCACACAACTAGGCAAGGTGCATGCATAATTTTATTAATGTATATGGCCAACGTCACCTCAGTGGGCTAGCAACCTCCATATTAAATGCATTATGCATTACTTTTCCTCAACCTTTCTGTTCAGAATGAATCATATCTTTACTTCTTAAACTAGATGCCATGATAAAAATCCCACTCCAGCTCCCTTTGACATCTTTCTTTTGGGATAAGATCGGGGCAATTTGACATTATGCAATTTACTGAAATGTACCAATGGTAATCTCTCTCTTCTTTCTGATGCTGGTGATCAACCAGTGAACACAGCTGGAAACCTGACCATTTACTGGAAACCTATTTCTCTGAAGCTTTAGTTATCCATTCAAACACAATGAAATTTTTAACTGAGGCTCTTAGTGCTGCTTAAAAATAATTTCATTTCAGCAATAACCAGTAACTAGACTACACTTTTGGAGATAATTTTCTCTGATGTCTTCAAATGGGTATGAACTTTCATGAGCTATGCTTCTAAAATTTGTGTCTTAATTTTAAAAGTATGTGTATTAGTTCCTCACCCCCTCCCCTTTCCCCCACTCCCATTGTGTTAAATACTGAACTTTGAAATGTATAAGTTCAAGATACTTGTTTCCATTTTTTTTTTCTTCTCTCCCTCAAGTACATTTCTGGGAGATACTTTCACTTGTAGTGCTTTGGAGCTTTGCTCCTTCCTATTTCAGATGCTAATAACTGCTGAAAAGGTTGTTGAAAAGTTTATTTTTCTGTACAGGTGACACAGCTTTGCTTTATCGCTGAATAGAAAATGCACTGATTTCTCTTCACTATACCCTTGCTTCTTGAAGCACATTCTGTATTCAAACCACTTAGACACAATGGACGCTTCCATAGACACGAGTTGCCCATGTGTGCACAAAGGGTAACTTACCAGAAGAAGCATCCACCATCCATGAGAGGGCAGACAGAAGGTTATGCAAGATGCATCAGTACATCATAGAAAAAGATTCTTGGGAAATCTAAGATATCAGTGGACAAGGTTGTGTTTTTACACTGGAAAGAATTGTTCAATATATCCCATTATTTTCAGCACCTATACAGAGACATTACAGACTGCAATGGGAATAAAATAAACCCTGCAATTGATGCTGCACTGTCAATATCACTTGAAAGTCAGCCATGTTCACCAGTTACATTTTCTTATAATCTTAAGAAATTAACAAATTGGCTGAGATGGGAAGAGATCTCTGCATCTCTGGTTGCCCAGAGTTGGGTTCTGTCAGATTTTTAATGTTTTCTAGGATAGAGGATCTGCCCCCTCTGGGCAACCAGTTTCTGTGCTTGATTACCTTCAATCTTCATACATCTTTGTTTAAATGGAATTTCCTCTCTTTTAGCCTGTGCTACCTGACTCTTGTTCTGTCACTGGACAACACTGAGAGTGTGGCTTTGTCTTCTTATGTCATCCCATCAGCTATTTGTACATATTGATCAGATCCCCCTGAGACTTCTCCATGCTGAACAAGTCCATCTCTCTGTCTTGTTAAATGCTCCTGTTCCTTCAACAATTCTTTGGCCCATCTTGATATGCTCTGGTATATCCTTGTCTCCTTTGTACTGGGAAGCCCAGACCTTGACACAATGCTTATTTGGACTTAGCAGATGGGAAGGATCACTGCCTTGAGCCTGCTGACAATACTGTGCAATCTATAGGTTTTTAGATTGCTTTGCTGTAACTGTGCATTGCTGCATCGTGGTCAACTTGTTGCCCCCCAGGACTTTCAAGTCTTTTACTGTAAAGTCTCCTTTGAGATGACATAACCCCTCCCCAGGGGGCAGGTCATTGCATTAGCCTTTTTTGAACTTATGAGAGCTTGTCAGCCCCCTGAGCCTGTCCAGGTCCTTCTGAATGGTGCACAGACATCTGGTGTATCAGCCATCCTCCCTGTTTTGTATCATCTGTCCCCATTATACATATCATTAATGAGGGATTGCCTAGTAATGGCCCATTATCAACACCTGGAATACATGTGGTTTTAGTGGCTGAGCCCTATCTAGGCTTTGAGGTGCTGATCACAAGCCTCAGATGTTCAGCCACCTTTCTTTCCATCCCACTGCCAGCTTTTCTGGATCATGCTTCATCAGTTTGTTCATGAGAATGCTTTGGGAGACAGTATCAAAAGCATTGCTGAAGTTAAAACAAATGATATAATTTATTCTTTCCTCCTGCACCAAGCCAGGAATTAGTTGTAAATCTATGCTACTTCTAATTACCTTCTTGTCCTTCATGTGCCTAGAAACACTTTCCAGGAATAGTTGCTGTTTCACCTTGCCCAGGATTGAGGTAAGCAGCCTGTAGTTCCCTGAATCTTCTCCTTGCTGTTCCTGAGATAAGAGTGACAAGCTGTTCCATAAGCTGTACCCTGCTGTTGGGTGTGAAGTGCACTTATTCTGTGTTCAATCAAATAATATACAAATGATCCTGACCCACAGTTTCTGATCCTTTAGCTTTGTCCCCAGACACTGCTCAGAATCTGCACTAGAATTTATTTAGGTGCTTCTGAGACTTTTTCAGGTTTTACCTGATGTCAGACTAGATGGATGCCATTCCATGAATGCTGCTTATGGTAAAGCTTCCACTAGATGGATGCCATTCCATGAATGCTGCTTATGGTAAAGCTTCCACACACAAGCAATCAGGGCTGCTCCAGGTCCAACTGGGCAGCCAAGGTCTCAGCAGTGCACAACAACTCTCCCCACTGCACTGGGAGTCATTGCTCCTGATGTTTTTCCTCTCTGGGGACTCACAGAAGTTTGATTTTCTTTAGTAAATAACAGAGCATTGTCAAAACAAAGAAGTAGCTTAAAGAAAGGAAGGAATTCACTGGCAATAGTTACTATTGTCTGACCTGGAAAAAATTTAGGTCATCTCCAATAACCTCATAAAGAGAGTACTTGAACTCCAGTTCTACCATTAAAAAACACCAGAGGTTTGGTGTTGAAAAAAACCCAACCACAAAAAAAAGCAAAGTTTCTCATAAAAAAATCTCTGTTGCTTGGGATGGATTTTCAAAAAAGAATATTTACATTGATAGACTTTAATCTCTTGTCTTTTACTCATTATTTAGAGTAACCAAAACAGATGTAGCAAACAGCAGCAACTTAAATACCAAGGGCTGGTTCTGTTTTGCCCTAAAAATTTCTGAAGCTTCTATTTTATTTTTTTTTCCGGAAGAGAGATTTTTCCTTTGGCAGACACTTTTCAGAGAGAGGTTGACCTCTGCTTGTTATCACCATCACTGAAAGGTAGTGAGGTTGCCTTTGTAATAGGCAACCAGACTCCCAAAGGGACTTCTTTGTTTGCTCTCAGCTTCCCTGACCAACACAAGGATATCTCCCAGGTGCTAACTCCCCTCAGCTTATCTCTCCTCAAATCTAAGCTATAGTTTAAGGAGTGTATGGCAAGAGCATTACAGAGCACAGTGACCCTTCCCTCTCCCACCACATGCTTTTGCAGGCCAGTGAGTCCTCTCATTCAGTACCTTTGAAACTGCAGATGTTAGGCACACAAAGTCTGTACAACAATTAGCCTTCTAAGCCGATATTTCAGCTTTTGACTATTCCATTATTGAATTCTCCTAAAGTTCAAGTGCTAAGGCTTTGATTAATTTATCTTGGCTCTTGGTGTTTCATCTCAACTGTGCTGTAGCCCTCTGCAGGCCTGCAGCTCACAGCAGCAGCAGATACCTACAGCTGTTTGGCCTTTTGGATCTATGGCAAAATCTTTTCTGAAAAACAGCCCTTCCAGCTCTGAAGTTTGTGTGGGTCACGTGCCAAAGCAAGATTATCAACTCTTATAACAAAGCATGTCAGGTTCAGAGTGTACACAGGATTATATTGCAAACCTCCTTTTCTGTGACATTTTCCTTCCTCTGGGAATTGTAACTATTGAAGAGACAGTAAAACATCATGGCCATCATGTTCTCCTTTTAGTAATTTATGCAAGGTACAGTGATATGTTCAGAAAGAAGAAAGAAACTGAGAAGACTGGAACAATGCTTAGCACTAATAATTTAGAGCTTTAAAATCAGCTCTAAATTATTTCCATTTTTACTTGTCATAGGGGCAGTTACATTTTTCTTTCAATAAATCAAGTAAGGACAGCAGCATTTTATGCCTTCTAAAGAGATGCATACAATAGAACTGCATACAATATTTGAGACAGTACTTTGACCGAACAGGTGGTAGAAAGGTTGTAACTATGAGCCCTCTTGCTCCACTGAGGTAGGACCTGGCAATGTATTAATTTGACAGAGTAACTCTAAAACTGTGATAAGTAAATCCTTCCCACTGAACTGTTCTCCCACCTGGGCCTGCTAATTTCATTACAGATGAGCAAGGTCAGGTTGCCTGGGACGCTGAAGGCATCCTGGACAGACTGGTAAATGGTCAAGATGTATTTTCTAATACTTAATACTTGTTTTTTCCTATTTTCTCCTCACTTTGTCTTGATTCAAGCCAAAATGTGTCAATGGGAATTCATCTATTAGCCAAAGGTTCAGGACTAGACCTCTGAGAGACTTGCAAAACACTTTTGCAATTCAGTGTTTTCAAAAAATGTAGTAACTAGAAGCCACAGGGAGCCTGAAATATTCTTATGACAGCTGATAATCTAGAACAGGAAAAAACTGTAAGGACAATTCACCATTCAGCATAACATACTTTGCTCTGTTAAAAAGGAAAGTTATTTTTTTCCCCTGCAAATGAGACAATATGATGGGGAAATTAAATTAAATGGTGATGTTATTCCCCTGGGGCAAAACAATTCTATTCAATAAATTAATTTTACATCAGTAGCTCTTTCCTTTCTTGAAACTGACAGTAATAACCTGACAGCTTAAAGCTTTAATAAACTTCAAGAACTAGGAGACTGTCCTTCCATAAAAAAAAAAGAAAAAAAAAGAAAAAAAAAAAGAAAAGCCAAGCATATCTCAGGTATTAGAGTCTTTCCCTGTTCATTGTAGCATAAAAGTCCTCTAAATTCAATTCTACTTAGTGTATTATTTGATGAACCAGACCACTTAAGATAGCTTTTGACAGCATGCAGTTTTAGTATCTTAATGCTCCCATTCTTCAGAAGATACTCAAAACCTCAATGACATTTCCCATTAGGTGGCTCTAAGTAAATATTATACGAAAAGGGCAAACACTCAGAGGAAAAGTATTCTGTCTCAGACAGTCCTGTTTGTTAAAAAAGAATAAGTCACTCTGTACAGGCTGCTCTGTGAGTTAAGACAGAAAGCACAAGTTGATATATGCAGTTATCTTCAAGGTTTAGGAGATCTCTCATCACCAGCATCTAAATTTGAAATGAAATACATTATAATTTTAAAAATAACCTCTTCCTTCCTTCCTTCCTTCCTTCCTTCCTTCCTTCCTTCCTTCCTTCCTTCCTTCCTTCCTTCCTTCCTTCCTTCCTTCCGACACTTCCGACACTTCCGACACTTCCTTCCGACACTTCCTTCCGACACTTCCTTCCGACACTTCCTTCCGACACTTCCTTCCTTCCGACACTTCCTTCCGACACTTCCTTCCGACACTTCCTTCCGACACTTCCTTCCTTCCTTCCGACACTTCCTTCCTTCCTTCCTTCCTTCCTTCCTTCCTTCCTTCCTTCCTTCCTTCCTTCCGACACCTCCTTCCTTCCTTCCTTCCTTCCTTCCTTCCTTCCTTCCTTCCTTCCTTCCTTCCTTCCTTCCTTCCTTCCTTCCTTCCTTCCTTCCTTCCGACACTTCCTTCCGACACTTCCTTCCGACACTTCCTTCCTTCCGCCACTTCCTTCCTTCCGACACTTCCTTCCTTCCTTCCGACACTTCCTTCCTTCCGACACTTCCTTCCTTCCTTCCTTCCTTCCTTCCTTCCTTCCTTCCTTCCTTCACTTCCTTCCGCCACTTCCTTCCGCCACTTCCTTCCTTCCTTCCGCCACTTCCTTCCTTCCGCCACTTCCTTCCTTCCGCCACTTCCTTCCTTCCTTCCGCCACTTCCTTCCTTCCTTCCTTCCGCCACTTCCTTCCTTCCGCCACTTCCTTCCGCCACTTCCTTCCTTCCTTCCGCCACTTCCTTCCTTCCGCCACTTCCTTCCTTCCGCCACTTCCTTCCTTCCGCCACTTCCTTCCTTCCTTCCGCCACTTCCTTCCTTCCTTCCGCCACTTCCTTCCTTCCGCCACTTCCTTCCTTCCGCCACTTCCTTCCGCCACTTCCTTCCGACACTTCCTTCCGACACTTCCTTCCTTCCGCCACTTCCTTCCGCCACTTCCTTCCGACACTTCCTTCCTTCCGACACTTCCTTCCGACACTTCCTTCCTTCCTTCCTTCCTTCCTTCCTTCCTTCCTTCCTTCCGACACTTCCTTCCTTCCGACACTTCCTTCCTTCCTTCCTTCCTTCCTTCCTTCCTTCCTTCCTTCCTTCCGACACTTCCTTCCGACACTTCCGCCACTTCCTTCCTTCCTTCCGACACTTCCTTCCTTCCGCCACTTCCTTCCGCCACTTCCTTCCGCCACTTCCTTCCGCCACTTCCTTCCGCCACTTCCTTCCTTCCTTCCTTCCTTCCTTCCGCCACTTCCTTCCTTCCGCCACTTCCTTCCTTCCG
The DNA here is from genome assembly GCF_027887145.1 of Ammospiza caudacuta. Classification (NCBI taxonomy): domain Eukaryota; kingdom Metazoa; phylum Chordata; class Aves; order Passeriformes; family Passerellidae; genus Ammospiza; species Ammospiza caudacuta. Next base: position 107,644,009 of record NC_080595.1, on the reverse strand, counting down.
CCACTTCCTTCCTTCCGCCACTTCCTTCCTTCCGCCACTTCCTTCCTTCCGCCACTTCCTTCCGCCACTTCCTTCCTTCCGCCACTTCCTTCCGCCACTTCCTTCCTTCCTTCCTTCCTTCCTTCCTTCCTTCCTTCCTTCCTTCCTTCCTTCCTTCCTTCCGCCACTTCCTTCCGCCACTTCCTTCCTTCCGCCACTTCCTTCCGCCACTTCCTTCCGACACTTCCTTCCGACACTTCCTTCCTTCCGACACTTCCTTCCGACACTTCCTTCCTTCCTTCCTTCCTTCCGACACTTCCTTCTGACACTTCCTTCCGACACTTCCTTCCGACACTTCCTTCCTTCCTTCCGACACTTCCTTCCTTCCTTCCTTCCTTCCTTCCTTCCTTCCTTCCTTCCTTCCTTCCTTCCTTCCTTCCTTCCTTCCTTCCTTCCTTCCTTCCTTCCTTCCTTCCTTCATTCCTTCCTTCCTTCCTTCCGACACTTCCTTCCGACACTTCCTTCCGACACTTCCTTCCGACACTTCCTTCCGACACTTCCTTCCGACACTTCCTTCCGACACTTCCTTCCTTCCAACACTTCCTTCCTTCCGACACTTCCTTCCGACACTTCCTTCCGACACTTCCTTCCACCAGTCCTTTCTTCCTGTTTAAAATTTTAAAATGGAAATCATGACTAATGGAGTCTATCCACCAATAAATCCATTTTTTCAGAACCCTGTGACTGTAGCTCAATGTCTTCCCTTTCCTATATGAGATCTTGAGTCTATGCTGCTATGTCTGCAAGGGGAAATAAAGGACTTCGAGTTTCTTCCTCCCTCTTTTTTATTTTTAATTCTTGAAGTCAGCCCACAAGTGCAAATATTAACCCCCAACCCCAGAATAAGTCATCTCTTTTATCATTCTTCTCATAAAAACTTTATGTTTCTCTGAAAGTATTTTACAACTGTGACAGAAAGCACTGTGACAGATTCCGGTAGGAGACGAGCAGGAGCAAGGCTGGGAAGTCAGCCAGAAATTAAGAATGATTCCCCTTTTGCACCCACTCTAGTGTATGACATCATCCCTTGTACTTCCATGCCTCCCTGCAAAGGCTTGGGATAACAAGCCAAACATATTGTGCCAAATATCTTTGCTATTATTACAATTTTTCATGTGGCTATGATTCTGATAAATTATTTTTAAATGCAAAAAGGCCATTAAGTGGAATAACAGGGAGTTACTCAATTCTTCAGCTGCACAGAGTAGTTCCAATTAGGGTCTGAAGGAGGAATATTGCCTTTCTATCAGTCAAGCCTGTGACACAACACATCTCCCTGAGGTCATGGGTCCTGGATTCTCAAAGAAAGATGTCACTTGTATTCTGAAATAGATTATAGAGGTCTGCTAATCAGTAAAAATAGCAATGTCCCTAAAGCATTCATTGGGTAGTTGGGCAGAAAGGGCACTTTAATAGCCTTAACTCAAGGCCTTGGAGCACTGTCATTATTCAAAGGACATTTTTGAATACTGAGTAATTAAGTTGAATATTTTTTAGTTCTTTCTCAGCACTGGATAAGACAATTACTTTTAAATATTGAGCATACCTTCAATTAGGTGAACACTTTCTTTTCCTATGTTCATAACAACTTATTTGAGGATGCAGCAGTAGACCATTAAAAGAAGATGACAACATAAAAGAGTACAACTTTAAGAACAGGTCATGTTTTTGTTGAAGACTGGCACAGGTGTTTGCCATGCCTCCCCTCTTTTCAGCTTCCCCTTCCTCTGCTGTCTGAGAGCCCCACATAAATTCAGGAGAAATAGCATCTAACAGAACTAAGGGGTTTGCTCTATGTGCTGAAAGTTACAGTGCAAATGCTGTGGTTGGATGGATGGGTTAGTACAGAAAGAGGACACCAAGGTTTGGGGTTTTTTGGAAGTTGCTCACTGCTTTGTCAAACTGAGGCCTTGGTAAAGAATTTGTGCAATATAGGACTCTGTTGTCATTGTAGTAGTCAGTGGACACCCTTTCCTCAAATTGAGCATAACTGGACCCCTTACAGCTAACCCAGACTTAACTGGCAGTCCTTGCCAAAGTTATGAGGAAGCATGTTTGCATATCTGCAAGTGCGGACATAAAAAATGGGAATATGTTCTGGTAAATTCTCTATTCAATTCTACTGAAAATATTGATTTAAATTGATTCCCTGCCTCTACTTCTTTTCACTGAAAACAAACAAGAGGTCATTTTTAAGCCCTAAGGCCTATGAGCTTTGGTAATTATGGAAATTTTTTTTAAAGACTCAAAAGAGTAAATTGACTATGGTCAGGCAAGTTTATTAAAACCTGTATTAATAATATCCTAAATTCAGCCCTATTACTCAGCAAGTCACTGGATCTGGAGTGCGATCTTAGCCATTCTTACAAGGTCACCCAGGTAATTTCCTTTGACATATGGCAGCAATTCGGCCTCCATTTCTTTTCCCACCAGGCTTATTTAACATACATATCAGAGATGTGATTCTTTTATAGCACTATTGGCATAATGATAATGTCTTTATAATAATAGTGATTTTATATTTTATTGAAAACATTAATAGGGGATTACTGCTCCTATGAAAACAGCAAAGAAAAAGAATTATATGCTTTCATTCTGTAAATCTTTGGCATCAAAATAAATGCAATTACAATTTATTTTTTAATACACCAAATTTGAAAACTGACCAAATAATTCTGATTGCTTAATGAACATGAGAATGGTGTATCTTTGACAGTACAAAGTTTATTGTTGATTCCCGTTTTCATATCTGTTTTAGATGTAGATATATTTTAAGATATATCCATTAAATATGGAAAAAAAAATAAGCATGTTCTTTGTGCATTTTGCTGACATTAGCTGTTGGGTTCTTTTAAAACCTGTGTTTTGAAAAGACATTTACATCTGAAAGAGTCTAAGTAGAGAAGAACTCTCCAATTTCCCTCAGCTTGTTGCTTGCTGTGCTTGACAACTCTCAAGAGGCAGCTTGGTTTTGCCCTCCATTCCTCAGGTTTACAATCTCCCTCCAACACTGAGAGTTTCTTTGAGAACCAAAAAAGCTGTTTTTCCCTTTCACACTTGATGTTTTGTGTGGTCCAGCATCTTCATCTCCTGATCCTGAATCCACTCTTCACCCGATCACTGGTTGTCCTATTGGATGAGGAACAAAGGCTTTGTGGAGATTGCAGGCCCATTAAAGAAGTAGTGGGATGAGGTTCGAAGAGCTGATGCCTTGGCAGTGGGAGAAAGAGAGGGAAGATATACCCAAATAAATGTTTTAAGAGCTGATGATTCATGAAAATTTCATGGAATTGAAATGTTTCATGCTGATGACCTGAAACCGTGGGACCTTGGGTTGGAGAGTTGGGCAGAGAGAAACTTTATGAGGTTCAACGTGGGTGGGTGTAGGGTCCTGCACCTGGGGAGGGATAACCCCTAGTACCAGTACATGCTGGGGGCTGAGCTCCTACAGAGCAGCTCTGCAGGAAGGACTTGGCAGTCTTGGTGGATGACAAGATGACCATGAGCTGGCAGTGCCCTCATGGCCAGGAGGGCCAAGGGTATCCTGGGGTGCATTGGGAGGCATGAGGCCAGCAGGTGGAGAAAGGTGATCCTGCCCCTCTACTTGGCCCTAGTAAGGCCACATCTGGAGTGCTGTGTCCAGTTATGGGCTCCTCTGTACAAAGAAGACAAGGAGCCAAGAGAATCCAGCATAAGACCCAAAAATGATGAGGAGTCTGGAGCACCTCTCTTATGAGGAAAGATTGAGGGAATTGGCCCAGTTTAGTGGTGCCCAGTGAAAGGATGAGGAGCAATGACCATAAACTAAAACACAATAAATTCCATCTTAACATGAGGAAGAACTTCTTTACATTGAGGTTGGCAGAGCTCTGGAACAGGCTGCCCAGGGAGGTACACTTTCCTCTCTAGAGACATTCAAAAACCACCTGGAGATGTTCCCTTGTAACCTGCTCCAGGTGACCCTGCCTTGGCAGAGGGCTGGACTGGAGAATCATTCCCCAGAGCTCCCTTCCAATCCCAAGAATTCTGTGATTCCGCCACTCCAAAGAGCATTCTCATTTCAAACACACACATACAGACAGAGTCACTCTCACACACCAATTGAGTCACTCTCACACATCAAATCTGTCCAAGGGGCACATTACCGTTAGGTCCTTGAAACAGGGATGAAACAGGCAGAAAAGGATGTGTACTCTTACTGGGTGGGATTCATCTCACTTAACTTTAGATGTCTAAAAATTAGCCATCTCAGTTAGTCAACTGTAACTACCCTCAAATCAAAGGTAGCAGAGAGAAATAGATGCACCTTAAATGCATTCATCCTTCCTACCTTAAAAAAAGATGAATTAATTTTTGGAATTACCTGATTCTCTCAATTGATTATAAAGGGGAATGTGAAGTAAATAACTCAGAAAACTGACTCCTAGGCATCTGAAACTGAACTATGAATCTCTTCTTTTCTTTAGCCCTGTGAAGGACTGAATTTCACTCCCTGAATTTTGAATGAAAATGGTACCTAAGGTCTGCATGCATTTCAGTTGAAGATTTTCCAGTAATTGCTGTTAAACTGAAATTTGAGATGTTTCATGTATAATATAAATTATTATAAATAAATAAAATAAATAATTGAGGGAAATACAAAACAGTACTACCACCCCTGGAAAACCCTTTGCAGTGAAAAATTTTTCCAGGTTTAATTTTAGTGTTCTAGATTAGCTAATTCACTAATAATAAGAGTAGTACTTCACAGCTCTAAAATGATCTAAAAGTAATTGATTCTGTAAGTCTTAGGACTTTGAAAGTCCTTGAAAGATTTGAATTAAAAATGTATTATTTTTGACTGTGATAAAAATATGGTTCTGACTATATTCCCAAAATGTGTGCATTGAATTTTCAAGATTGGTTAGGGTAGAACTTTTTCCTTCTGAATTAGAGTCATAAATTTATTGAGGAAAAAAAGTACCATCATTCTGATCAGTATCTTCATGGTAACAGTATTTCATGAGGGTATAAAAGATCATTGCTCAGTTTCTTTTTTGAATTGGATGGATTTAAATAACAGCTTTCATGAAAGGCTTCAAATCCTAATGCTATGAGGTGCATGTGAGGAAGTTAATTTTTAAGGATGGTTACTGCAACTGAATTAATCATTGGGCTGGAATGCCAAAAGGAATGTCTCCGAATTCCTCCACTACATTAAAAATGTGTTTAAATCTTAGCCTACAAATGCTAATCCATAGACATGGCAGTATTCATTTCTGATTTTTACAATGTGTGGTTTCACTCTCCTTTTTGTATTTACCTTATTCAAAGAAGAGAAACAAAGCGTCAAAGTGAAATATATGGGTTTCTATGTAAAAGTAGCCAGTAATTATTAACTGAAAGATTTTGTGCTGTGCCTATTCAATTAAAAATTATTACAAAGAATAATGCACCTCAATAGAATCAGGATGTTGAAATTTGTGCACTGAGACATGTCCAGAAAGAAGAATTTAAGGATTTTTTTTTGCTAGAGCTTTTTGTTTATTTACTGTTATACTGGATAAAGAGGATCTTCTGTTGGTTATTTTGAAACATTTAGTCAAAAAGGAACATTTGGCAGCAAAAACTCACTCTAAATTTATCAATATATATATTTGGACAAACATTTCCAGATGGTTTTCTGGGTCTTGGACTTTCACAAAACTACACAAAACAAACACTTGTCTTTATGAAATATGCTAGCTATGAAAGGTTATTTTTCCAGTCACTGAAGTGATGTTTTTAGTCAGTCTTGATCTGATAAAATGGAATAAGAAAAAATCCCTCCAACAACTGAACTTACACTATTTAGTGTTTAAACACAGCAGGGAGGCAAGTCTGTCCCAGGTATTTGCAGGTTTTAGGGGCACTGCAATGTATCAGAACATAGACATATAAGAGTAGATATGATGGTAGCTCCTGACTGCTTCCTCTTGGAGGAACAACATGAGGACACACGGGCACAGGCACTGGCAAGACATGAATAATACTAGAATGCAATTTGAGGGGGTTTAAAAGTTTAGAACTGTGTAAAGACTTGTAGACAAAATAAGTCTCTTCAAAGCAGTGTAGTCGGATGATTTCAATAGACAAATTTTCCTGGAACACCTCCCAGAGTTCTTGTAAATTGATGTAATTATTAAAAGCCTCTTTCAAGCCCTTTATACAGGCTCAGATGCAGGTAAAAGAGGAAGTTCAGCTTTCACATGCTAAAAATCCATTGAGTTAAGTTGGGAAAAGCTTTAAGTCTGATCTTGGTGCTGTATTGGGAAAGGAAGGATCTGTGTACTTGCTTGAGTTTTTGTGCTAGTGCGGTTTATTTTCATTTTTTGCCATTGCCAGTTCTATATTTTTCCTAAGTAATTTGGTCAAGTGGTTTTGTAGTGCAGTGCAAACTATAGATGCTGGGGATCACTTGAAGTAACAATTCAAAGCCTTTGACCTTTGTTCTTAGAAAATAACAAAATCTGAGGGGAAAGAATCCCACACAACCCCTCTGAAAATCTTAAACCCACAAGCTTTTTACGAAGAGTTAGTTTTTTGCAGGTAGATCTCTGAAAGAGACAGTTAATCCTTGTATACTAACATATTCTTAACATATCACTCTTTCAGATGCAATTCTTATCAATTGCATTCCATAAGAAGCTTCAAAATGAAAATCAAACATAAGTTTTTGAAAACCAAATTCACCCTGAATTTGTTAATAGATTTATTCTCTGCTTACATGAGAATCTTAATCAACATTTTTTAAAAACCTTATAATTAGTTTTGCTTTCTCCTCCAAAAAAAAAAGAAGCAAGTGGAAGTTAACAATAATTAGACTGCATATGATGTGTAACCCCTCAAGATAAATTCGTAGTAATTTTCTTGTCTAGTCACCCATTCTCCACGTCTGAGTTGCATGTTCTCATATATAGGTACTAATGGGACTACTGTGAAAGAGGATAATGCTGACTTTAGTCCCACAGCTCTGTAGGGCTGTCTATGTGATTTTGGAACCCATGTGATATGGACTTGGATGCTTTAGCTCACCTCTGAGAGCAAAACCCTTCATCATTAATCTGTTGGAAGGAATTAGAGATGGCAGAGCTGGACAAACTGAACAACAGTATGGGTGAATTAACAAGAATCAAGTTTACTGACTTAAAAATAAAATTCATGCTTTAAAGGCTTACAGGGAGAAACACCTTACTCGATCAAATTAAGTTCATGTGTTTTTCATGATCAGTGGATATGATATAAAGAGTACAACTGTGAAGCTCTTCCACATCTCTCCAGCAGCCTGTCTTGAGTTGTGCTACTCATGAGCTTGACCTCTTTTGGTTTCTGGTATTTATTATGGTGTATCTATGGTGTCTGGTATTTCTTTCTGGTACAAAATTATGGCATTTTTAGCACCTGGTCACAAAACTTCCAGCTCTTTTTCATTCTCTCTGCCATCTGTAGTATTTCCCAGTTCCTGGTCTATGAAGTCTGTAGTGTATGGTTAGAGAGCAGGTTCTATTAGAGCACATTACAGTTTTTATTATGTTGATGTTAGAAGTTGAGCAGTGAGGACTGAATAGCTTAGGCTCCTACTTCACTCTGCCAGCATACCTTTAGTCTTGTTATCCTTGACTTGAGCTTTTCTTAGCACAAACTATTGATTGTACCCAGTCATGTTAATTTGTGTTTCTGACATTGAACAGAACATAACAGAATAACAGAACCTTATTGGTCAAGCCATGAGAAAGAAATTAAACTTGGGTTCTTGACACAAAATAATAGAACTTAACTGGTGTCTGGCATAACCTTATGGAAAAATTAATACAGTTTGTTTAAGTTTCTTTACCTTTGATTATAGGGGAGATAATGATGAGGCCTATATTCTACTATATTGGGATCAAACTATTAATTGATAAAAAGTTTGACAGAATGCTTCTATAGAAGTTTAAAAAAGATGAACTCATTTTTAATTATGAAATTAACTAGCAAATGTTGATCACCAGTCCCTTATTTAAGACAAAGAAAAAGTTACAGTTTTAGGAAATGTAGCAATTTGTGTTTAGAAAAAAATTGCGAAAAAAATACAGATTTTAAAGAAAATCTTTGAAAGCAAAAGTAACGTCATTGCCTTCATGTTCCTAAAAAGATATCAACAATTTAATCTAACTGACTTAGTTGTGCCTACAAGACTATTTTAACTTTCAGTCCTTCACTGTACATATTCATTGTCATTAACTCAAATTTTCAGACAAGAAAATAAAAAAAAAAAATTTGAACTCTTTCTAAAAGTGTTCTTCAATTTTGGATAACAGAGTAGTAGGATTTCAGGCTGAATTCTCAAACCAAAATAAGGTTCTGGAGCACATTATAAAGTGTCATTTGAGACTTACTCATTTGGCTCATTTGAGGATGTATGGAAGAATAATCAGTGGAATTGAAACCTTGTTGTTTCCTGGTCTGTGCTGGCAAGGCTGTCATTCCTATGAAAACAAGGCTTGTGCTAAAGAAAACATATAATACTGACAGAATTAGCTCTGGATGGCACTTACAGGAACCTCAGGTTCAGGATTTAGAGTTTTTTTCTTTTTTACACCATGTGGAGTTCCTTTGATACTGTGCTTAAAATCCCAAAGATATTTCCTGTGGCCTTCAACTGATTTCAATCACTTTTAAATTCATATTTAGCAGCTATTTTTGATAAGTAAAATCCAACAAAATTAGCAAGAATAGTAATTAATAAGAACTAACTTGGAGAATAATGGTTGAAGTAAAGCTACAAAAACATAAAGATGGTCAGGGCAAAGGGAAAAGGAAAAAAAATAATTTGAAAACTTAAAATAACAATAGATTTTATCTTCTGATTTAAGACTGAATCAAGGAATATATTGTGATCTTTTATACTCATAAGTGAAATTTTCCCTCTAAAAGTAATCTCATCCATTTTTCTGCTGTAACTACTTTCACAAATGGCTTCTCACAAATGTGAGAAATGGGTTCAAACTTCCTGGCCCATATCACTGGAATAGGAGAAAAAACCCGTGGATTCTTACTTGAGAGCAAATGCATGTGTTTTCTTCATGCCTGGACGTGAGCTGTCTGAGGGCATGAGCTTAAGCAGCAAAACTATAAAACCTAACACTGATTACACTAATCCTCCTGAAATCCATGCAGACTTGCCTAGCATCCTCTATATGTTTCAAATAAAGCAGTGAACTGAGAGAACTTTAGGCTTGCCAATCCTGTAATATATTTAGGTGCATTTCCCAATACCTCTGATCTTTCAGAAGAAAAAAAATCACCTTCCTGACACATCAAAAAGCAGCACAACACCAAAGCAATGACACGTTTGATTCTGAGATGTGTGTTGTGTTGACTTGGACTTTGTAAAAGACTTAGTGACTGATGTGGAAGAAATAAAAATATATATAGGAGCAGCAATTGCAGGTGTGAGCAGGTGTGAGGTGTAGTTAAACATATGGTTCTCAAGTATAGAGAGGTGGCTACAGAGAGCAGTGTGTCACCAAAACCATCGATCCGGGAGACCTGTTTGTATGTGTGGGTCTCTGAGTGTGAGACAGCTGGGACACCAGCCCATCCAGGGACCAGATAGTGCTTAAACCAGGTGTTTAAGGCCAGCTGCTAGAGAGATCCTGTATGTGTGTGTGTGTGCAGGTGTGTCTGTCTGTCTGTCTGTCTGTCTGTCTGTCTGTGAGTGAGGGTCTCTGTACTGGCTATTGTATTGGGGCTGTGAGACAGGGGTCTCGTATGTGCAGGAGCCAGCAGCTGAGTAGACTGGGACCCAGTGGCAGCTACCAGACAGACTCTCTGCTGTAGTGCACCATTCTGCAGGTATTCGTATGAGGCTTTCAGTGCCTTTCTTTCTGCTCAGCCAGAGAGGAGAGCAGGATGAGGTCACCAGCGCTGTTTGTGATTGCATGAGTGCAATGTTATCTGTCTGGCATGGTCCATGTGGCTGTGTGTGCACTTATATATGCACTGGGGGTGTGTGTGTGTGTGCACCCACTGGGAATACGTGCTCAGACTCGCTGCTGGCTGGACCTGGGGGCAGAGAGCTCACCTCTCCCTTATCACCTTGCTGGGTGCACTAACCCCATGCACTGTGGTGGCTCTGCTCCTCATACAGCCCTGCAGCGAGAGTGCCTGAGGTTAAGTGGAATAAATTATGAGCCTGAAGTTATAAAACAAAGTGGCTGACTGCAAAAATAGCCCTGAAATGCACATGTATTTGTTTATCCTTATAATACTGCTTCAAATATAAGTTCTAAATGGTGAAGTCTGACCTATTTCCATTTGAGGTACGTCAAAAGCAGGTGCTGTTTATGTACGTGCCCTTATAGCAACATTCATTTCTTCAATGAATTTCATTGTTGCCTCTTGTAAAATATGGATAATGGCATTAATTTCTTTAGGAAAACTCCTTAATATTTTCATTGATATACTGGATCAAAATTTCTTCAGAAAACTGAAAAACCAAACCCAAACAAAAAAATAAACACCCCAAAAAGCCAAACAAAAAACCAGACAACAACCACAACAAAAACCCCAAACAATAAAAACAAAGCAGAAACTCCCCCCCAAAACCTATATAATACCCATCATGTCTAATGTTTCTGCAATGGTTTTCATTTAGAATGAAATAAAAGAAACAGTAAACTCGACATATCCTTTTCTCACTTGAGTTTTTCACCCCATTTTCTATGCAAGATGTAGCATTGCGTATGTAGCATTTGTTTTGTAATGTATTTCTGTCTGCAATCACGCAGTAATACAGAAGAAGGGAGTTACAATTTTTTTCCCAGACTACTTTCAAATTTTTCTTGGTTCACAAAATCTCCACAGATTACAGGTGGAGAAATGTTGCTTGAAAACAGTTTGAGATCTTGTGATGGAAACAATACATAGGAGCAAAGCAGTACTACCAGCAAAGAAGATAGCTACAGACATCATGGGTGCTTTGGCTATGAATTCACACCCTGTAGGCAAAAACAACCTTGCTTCTTTGGCATAAAAGTGTTGTTTTAGTCTCAAACAAAATTCTCTTTTGTAGCAGCAAAAACTAAATTTTAAAAATGTGTTATTAAAAATTCTATTGAACATTAACATTTCTGAAGAGACAAAAAACCTCCTCTGCAACAATGAGAAAATACTCAGCATTTCCCTCAGTTCCCTTTGAGATTAGCAGGAGCTTAGCCCTATATTTCTGTGGAAGCAGAGGTAGGGCAGAGCTGAAAATTTTCCAAAATTCCCTCTCAACTCTTTCTTTTTCCCATGTGTAGTCCCAAAAGAGAACAAACAAAACAGAAAGAAAAGAAAAGAAGATTCCCAACAGTCTCTGAACTGTTTCCCTGCTTCCTGCCGTTCATGAAGAGCTTCTGCGTGGCCTCATAAATTCTGTGGTCAGAGACAAATTCCTTGAATTTCTTCCACTGTGGAATCACTGGGGAGCCACAGCATGCCAACAGTCTGCTGAGGGATGGTCCACACACAATCAATGGGGAGTTTTGTGTTTGGGAGCTGGTGGCTGAACGTACCCCACAGACCTGCCATAGACTCATTGCTCCGTTGCATCAAAACAGTTTGTTATGTTTAATTACCAGCTGGAACTAATGTCTAGATCTTTGAGATCTTGGTTGTTATATGAGTCATGACCTAGTGAGCTAAGTGGAGGACTAAGATAGGAATATTGAAGATCTAAGCTCGTCTTTGCGCTTGCTTTTCTCGTGGGGTCAAATAAGCAAACAAGTTTTTTCTTATACTGAGGAAAAGACAGGGATTGCTACTGGAAGTATTGGTTTACATGATGTCATTACAATCCTAAGATCATACAATTATGCATATTGTTACCACTCCTTTCTTTTTTCTTTAAGTAGCAATGAGGTGGAAGGGCTTGGAAACAACTCATTTTGGAGAAAGTTTGGGCAATCTGTTTAAGACAGGAGCAGTGGTAAAAACAGTATGTATCTATATCTATCTATATCTATATCTATATCTATATCTATATCATCTATATCTATATCTATATCTATATCTATGTATATGTGTGTGCGTGTGTGTGTGTGTGTGTGTGTGTGTGTGTGTGTGTATGAAAAAACTCACAACCATAAACACACTTTCTCCTCTTCTCCTCTGTGGCATAAAATGTAAAAAATGAAACAAGTAAAATGTTGAAGTCATTAAAAAGGAAATGTTGTAAAGCTTCACAACAAGTTCAGCTGTGGAACTCTTTGGGATATTGTTGAACCAAAGTGTTAGCACAAATGGAATGGCATGAATATGATTACAGATCCACTACAGCTTAACAGCTGTTCTGTAAGTGGACAGAAATAAAATGTTTTCGGATGAACAGCTAAAACCAATAGATTAATGCAAAATGGTGGTTTTTTAGACATGATATCTAATTATAGAAATTGTACACCATTTTCCTAGGAATGGAGTACAGTTTTTGTGTCACAAAGATATAAATCTGTAAATATTCTGTTTCAATATATCATAATAGTATCATATCACATTACATGTGATATGATATTATTACAATATAATAATATCACATCATATAACATCACACAGCAGGCATAGTATCATACAAAAGTCTTTCATGAGTCTTCTAAGGGTTTCTGTGAGAAGAAGAATATAAACTTTTAAGGAAGGTTCATTTTTCATACAGATATCACCTCAGAGTTTTACTGTTTTAGTTTTCAGTAATGTCAGTCCAAAACTGACAGGGAGACGAGAAACATGAAACATAATTAGATTAAAGTATACTGAAGAGGGGTGGTTCTTCAGAATTCAAAAACCAATGGTAGAGACCAGAGATGAGGATGAATACACAATGAGGAATTACAGAGGCAAGGAATATGGCTAAATATAAGAGAAGTTTTAAAATAAAAAACTGAGTATTGATGGGGAATACAAGTCAGATAAGAGAGAAGTGGCAAAACAGAATGATTAAGAGAATTGACATACTTAAAGAAAACAAGGAATTTAATAATTAAAATATCTACTGTCAGAAGAATAAAAAAAGACAAGTGAAAGAAAAAAAATGAGTAAAGCAAAAGTCAAATCAAACAAAGCAACAGTGATCAAATAAAAATGGCAGCTGAGTTTGGATTTCTAAAAGTTCAACACAGAACATTACAGTCCTTTTGTCTTCTTGTTTCTTTGTGTTTAATAATGCAATCAGAGAAGTCACTTATTTAATTGCAGTCTCTCTTCTTGCCTTCACTACTCAGATAATTTCTATGTTTGGTACGAATTGCCTATGGGATCTCAAGCAAATCACTTAACTCTTCTCTCACCTCAGCCCCCTCATCTGAAAACAGTGAATATAAAGTGTCTCCTTTCCTTCCAAGAGAGTTTATTTTTAATTTTCCTTCTATTTTCTTTAGCAACAAACATTGCTTGAACACCTGATAATTTTCGCAACAGCTCCATGCAAGCCTGTGAGCCAGAGGGGCTTTGTTTTCTGTTCTCTGCATTGCACTCATTCCTTGCATGATTCCAGGTAGGTCACTTAACCTCTGTGGGCTTCTGCTCCCCCATTCATATGGTGGGATAATACTGACCTACCTCAGAGAGGGATGTGGGGCTAAATTAGAGTTTTGAAAGGACTGCTGAAGTACAAGGTGTAAAGTATTATTATGCTGAGTGCTTCACCAGTGAGAAACTAACCCCGTGACTGAAAATCAGTTTAATATATGAAGCTCTAGCAGCTAGCATGGATTTGCTGATGAGAAGGGTGGCTGCCCTTGAGAATGGAAAAACACAGTCCCACATTGCTGTGGCCACATTCACTTTGCTTACTCAAGAGCAGACAATGACAGGCAGGGGCTGGAGGGGGAAGGAAGAGGAGAGGATTTAAAGTTAATCTTGCCATGCGACTGTGTACAAGAATTACTGTCAGTACAGAAAACTGACACAAGGTAGGGAATGAATCCAAAAGACATAAGCTAAAATTGTGAACAAGGAAGAAGATTTGATTTTTCTTTTCCTTTTCATTTTTTTCCCTATTTGTTTTATTTGGTGCAGCAATCTAGACCTCCTCCACTGCTCCCTCCCATCCCCCTTCCCCTGGGAAAAAAAGAGGAGAACTCTTATTAACCAGTGCCTCTTTCTCCTGTGAGTAGGGAAATGCTTCAACACTAAGTCACTGAAGTGTAGGCTCCTGTGCAGCCCTACTGCTCCCTGTGAGTGATGTATGGCTATTCAAAGCAGATATTAGACTGTGTGTGCAGATATCACTGTACATATTAGATAGCTCCAAATAAGGGTGCCTCTGGTGAGGTTGGGAAAAAGTCACGGCTCAGACATATTTATGGAAAAGAAGATGTATTGAAGTAGCTGAACTAATAGATCAATGCACCAAAGTTTATGGGTACAAGTCAGCTGTCACAGGCATGGTTAAGGGAGTTATAATATTCCAGTGAAGTCCCAAGCTTAAAATAAAATAATGAAAAAAAAAAAAGATTAAAATTGCTCTGTCACTTAATTGATAGACCAAACCTGAATCAATCACTCCTGATTGCTGGCCAGCTCTCATATTCACCATATGTCTCTGGATTTCTAAACTCAAATATAAATCTTTTCATCACAGGCAGGTTTGAACACAACAAAACCTTAACAGTGAAATTTCTTTTGAAAAGAAGGGCAGATGAAGAAGCAGAGATTCTTATTCTTCTACTATCATTCATACAAATAGCTCTCTTGAATCACTATAGAAAGACAGGCACTTGAAAAGCAGAATCTGGCTCTGAATATCGATATGTATTGTAACAGGGACACTGCTAGTAAAAACTACACCGTGTCCTCTGAGCATGTGTGTGATCTCTGTATGAGCTCCATGCTGTACAACCACTACCAAAAGAGGCCATATCATGAGTCATCCAGGAAGAAAATTGAACAGATCTCTTGTCTTTTCCTTCCTCTCAGCTCCCACAGCATAATTGTATCCCACTCTGTCTCCTCCATGCAAGTTACCCTCCTTTCTGTCCATTAGAAAGAAACCAACAAGCAAAACAGATAGTTTCACAGTTTTAACACAGAAATGCACACAGGTTTATGTTCATCCGTGCAAATGTATGTTCATGTCCATATGCCTATATACACACCCATGCACATATGTATATGTGTAAGTGCATGTATATATAATGTGTATTTCCATGTATATTTCTATGTGTATACAGTGAATACAGTCAAAGTGGCAGCAACGTCTGCTGGGAGTAAGTTGTGAAGAGCCAGGAGCAATGGTTAAATGGTCCACAGGGCGGAAGAACCTCTAAAACCTGCTCTGCTGCTGCAAAATCCATAATGTGAAACCGCAGATAACACATGGGCAAATGCTTCCATATAGTTTTTTCTTAGCCTTACGAAAATAATTTGAGAATAACTGAAATATAACGGTTAGCACAGTAACTGCTATTAAAAATGTGATTTCTGCAGTGCAGTTATGTGTGGAATTACACAGCAATCTCTGATATAGAGAATGCATTCAACACCCTAGAAAAGTAAATTTGATCTGTCAGTAGCAAACTCTTCCTTCTTGTCTTAACATGCACCTTTCTTCACATCTCTGGTTTGAGCAGATTCAACTATTACCCTTTTATGGCATGTACACATAACAAATGTATATTCAACTGTTTCCCTAAAACTTCCCTATGAGAAAGGATAGTTACCAAACCATTTCATCCTATAAATAGATAATAACCACTCTGTGTATATAATTTGATATGCAGCAGGCAAAATTCAGGCAGAGATAAAGTAGGCAGCCGAGACCCCTCATTCTCCCCATTCGTGTTCCCTGTGCCTAGGCCCTGCAGATCCATGCCAGTGGTGTTCCCATAAAGTCCTGTCATTTGTGCAGCAGAGACAATCCCCAACATTTCTTCCACCTTGGAGAAGCCAGCCTGGCCCCATAGGGCTGCACCTGGGCTCTTTGCTCTGAGCCTGCCCACATCATCTTCCTCACTGGGGAAAGAGTAGCCTGCTTTGCTGTGCCTCTGGAGTCTTGTCTTTGACACAGCAAAATTTAAAATTTGCTGTACTGCTGGTAGTTTTGAGATACATCCAAATCTGCATTTCCAGGTCCAGCGTCATAAGCCATACTGGTGCAGATTTCACATAAATGAAGAAAAAAATCATTGGCATTTTCTGTTCTGTTTTTGGAAGCATGTCACTCCAGACCTGAGAAACTGCTGTCGTTTTTGTGCATGACGCTCTCCTTAATATACTCAGTGAACTTTAATATACAAAAACTTCAGCTGCTAATTCAAGATAATCTAGGTTTTCTCCTGGCAAAATTGAAGTAAATATAAATCACTTCCCCTGATGATTTTTACAATATTTATTCATGGACCCTTCAGTATGAAGCACTTTGATTAAACAATTTAGCAAAAGCACAGCAAACCCACCTGCTGTATGCAGAACAAGAACTGAGCATCTCCAAGGCTGTTACGAGCTATTATATGTGTATGAAAAAGATACTTTACACTTGCAGCCAGAGATCCGGAAAAGTGACAGCTATACAAATATACATGAGCAAAACACAACGGCATGGGAAATTATCTATTCCCAGCCTTTTCTGTATGCTTTACAAAAATGGAAAGTTTTTGAGATTATCTACAGTAATTAGGAGTACCCAGTTGTGTTTACATGGTTAGCAAGTGTAAAATATGATGACCTGCTGAGGATTTGCAAACAGCTAACTTATAATGATGGATCGTGGTGAGAGGACATGTAAGATTTCCCAGACTTCTGCTGGGAATACTTCAAAAATAAAGCACGTTGTTTTCCCTTGGGATTTATAACGCCTCTTTGACTTAATCAGCTTGCCTTTTTGCTCTCAAGGAGAATTTTCTCCAATTTTACTCATCGGGAGAAATTACAATGTTCACAGTGTTATGGTGGTGATTTTTTACCTATCTTTTCTCCTGGGGGACATTGGTTAGGGTAACAAATAACTCCTCCATAATATTTGGTTCATTATTTTGTAAGAATACAATGTTTGAGGATATTATATTTATATATGTGTGTGTCTATGTATGTATATTACACTTATGTAAGTACATGTTTATGAACTTTATATATATATATATATATATATATGTCTTTATAGACAGATGCAAAATTCTGACAACTTAAAGAAACAATTTACCTTTTATATTAAAACATATGAACAAATAGTTATTTATTTAAAATTGTATTAACTCATTAAAGAAAAATTTTGTATTTAATTTATATTATAGTGCCCAAGAATATAATTCCTTTTCTCCATGGTGGGATAATTTATGCAAGCCATGCTCACTTATTTTATACAGCAACATTTGAGCAGAGCTATCATTGACTATATGTTTGCTCTCGTGGCTCAGAAAAGCAAGCGGGGAAATGAGTAATGCTTTATTACTGCCAAACCCTGCTCAAAAGTGAAGAATACCCCTAGGCATATTTTGAAAAGTTGCTGTGGGGTAGGGGGAGCTTTGCATGTCTCCCTAACAGAGCCATATAAAGCAGAGTTGAGAGGTGAAAATGATTCAGGAGAGCTGCTTTGTAGCTTCAGGACAAGCCATTCCCATCTTTGTTTATATTTCTGGATAGTAATAGATGAAAAATGAGAAAAAAAATAAGATTCAAACATTAAAAAAAGGAAACCAATTGCAACATTTGACTATAATATTCCATCTACAGTTCCAGGACATCAGCTTTTTTTTAGGCTTCTCAGTTCTGGCATCAGATAAGCCAGCCAGGATCTGGACACCACTCTAACATTTTTAGGCAGATATTCCTTTTCCCTCCCAGAAGCTGGAGGTGATGGCCTGTAAACAAAAGGTAAGATTTGTCTCACCTGGCTTTAGCTGTCTACAAGTTTAACTGTCACTAAGCTTAAAATAATCATTCAAGCTTCAACTAATCATTCAAACCCCTTCTATAGTCCATAGAGACAAATAGAGACCCAAGAGAGGGATTTTATCATGTCTGAGATACACACCTGAGAAAAATTTCCCCTCCTTTTTTGTGCTAGAATTGGAAACGGATCCTTCCTTAAATTAGATAGCTAATTTTCTTGTTTAAAGCTAAGAGGAATGAAACTAGGACACAATGTATAGCGTCACATTTTTGATTTTTCATGATTAAACCTTCAGGGAGTACCCAGAGATTTACATTTTCCTGTATATTTTCATCATCTCCTTTTTACACCTCTTGGCCAATTTAGAGCTGAAAACTTACAGGAGTTACTCTTCTTAGTCTTCTACACCTTCCCAGGAACAATTTTGTTATTTTATCTTTCAGCCTTCTGAGGTGAAACATTGCTCCAAACCTTTCTTTTTCTACTCCAGGACAGTACTTCCTCTTGAGAAATATGTACATCATGTGGTATTGAACATTTTTGGTCCTCAGTTTATCTTTCATTGTAATGAATGAGTTTTAATTAACTTTAATTTGTGGTTGGTTTTGATCATTAAGGTTCTTCCATTTCACAGATGGCTAAACTTTATGTTTGTATTGATTAAAAATGTAGATTAATACACTATGCTTTTTTTAAACTATTCCAGGTTTATGACAGGTAGGTAAAAGGTATACTAGATAGAAGGATCTGCTTGGTTTTATCTTGAGGGTTTTTTTCACAGCTTTCATAATATTTTCTTATTTCTCTGTGTGAGGGAAAATATTATAATCTTGATTTTTTTAAAGTGGTACTTAATGCTTCAGGTGTGCTGAAATATCACATACCACTTTTCATCAGGAACTTGCAGATTAACAAATATTGATGAGCTTCTGAAATTCCTATGAGACTAGTACATGCATGTTATTTAATGAAGATAAGGTTCAAGGAGGTTTAACACATTTCTTCAACTTAAAGCTTTCTGAAGTAGATTACTTAATGTTTATGACTTGTGTATATGTCAAAAGATTTCAGAATATATTCTTATTCACTATCACTACAAACATATCCCACATACTCAAGATTTGATTGCATCTTAGTGGGGGGATTGCTAATGTTTCATAAACTGCATTCATACTTAACTATCTCTTTCATCATGAAGTGACTCATTGCTTTAACTTCGTGAGAGGTTCTCTCTTTGATGTGTTTCTCTTATTTTGCATAAATTTGTTTTGCAGTAGTTTCTATCTGTGGTTTAACATTCTATCATTGTCTGTCAGTTGCATTATTTTTATTACTATTCCAGTGACACATTTTTGATTTTCCAGTCTCTCCAAACACTGAACTGTTTGCAGGTAGGGACATGCCTTCAAAGGCTATGAGTAAAGAACAGGGTGCAATCTCTTTTCATATTAATTAACCAAATATAAAATTTGGAAATTAGTTTGTATATAATAAGGACTGGGTCTTCATTAATTAATTTAATAGGTTTTGGCTTTGGCTCTAAACAGAATCAGTCTTGAAAAAACCCCACACTTCCAGAGCAGAGGAATCAGTAGCTATGGAAAATACCATAATCACCATTAGGATGTCAGCATCTATTATGATCATCACTCATTAGTTGATAGAAGCTCAAGAAATACATATTTTTAGAAGATATTCTTGAATATTCTCCAGTGGACATCTAGATCTCTACAAAAAGTTAAAGATTAATTAGCTTTTGGATTATCTAATCTATCAAATCAAACTAAATGAGGACTATTTGTTTTAGTGTATTTTCTGTCAATCTCTTCTATGTATGTAAATGAGCATGACACTTACTCTCATGGACTGAGCCAATTTGGAAGTTTGAAACAGAAACAGAATCAGTTTGTGGAAAGCCATATGGTCTCCTTATGATCTGCCATTAAACTAAATAACAGATTTACACCCACAGATACAACAGCAACAGCAAAAAATATGTAACCCCCCTTTTTCACTTTTAGGTTGTATCTGCTCTGAAGGTCTTACATTTTTATGTTTACATTTTTTTTCAAAAGTAACAAAAGTGCTGTGGATTCCAAAAATGCTTTTTTTGGTGTCTTTCTCAATTATTAGCAAATGGTTATTATTGAATGTCCACCAAGATGAAAAAAAAAGATCAGTCAAAAATCAAATTATCTGTTAGCAACCCATAGCTGTAACACATCAAACGTTTGGGAAATTCTCACTTCATGCCCTTCTATTTCTTCTCCGTTCTTTAAAGTGGCTGGAAAATGGAAAGAAGGAATATTCCTAAAATGTCTTAACTGAATATCACATGAGGCATAATAGGAGAACTCATTCATCCAGTAATTTCTAGGAATTGCATCCAGTAATTTCTGCAATCTTCCCCCTTTGACTCAGAACTGAGGCCAGTGACACCCTTGGGTAAATGCTGTCTCCCTGATGCTTAGTTTTCATATTAGGAAAATACCAGAGTTGGAGCCACCATGATTTTCACTGGTGTTTTTTCATGCTGATCAGCTGTCCATGTTAATTAAAAAATTGTAGGTAGTTTTCCATTTTAATTTATATGGCTTCAGTTGCCATCCACAAATTATCTTCTGTCATAACCTACCCATTTTTTGATTCACATGGTGACGCCAATGGTAAACAGGTAACTTCAGGAGCTGAATTCCCCTGTGTCCCCCCTGGAAATATTTAGTTTAAAAATTCAAATGTTTTCTGTAATTTTCTAATAACCCTTTTAAGGGTTTATATGTGGATGTTGGTAACTTTTCTAATAGTCTACTATCAAACTTGCTCTCTCCTTATAGAAAAGTAGAACACTCTACATTTGATCCTCTTCCCTGTTTATGAATATCCCTATCTCATTGGTCCATTTTATCACCACATTGCATTGGGAACTCAACATGCTCTCTTATCTACAGTAAACCACATATTTATTTTGGAGTCACCACATCAATGGCAAGGTCCTTCAGCCTGCACAGACATCCCTTCATAGAGCTGCAACTTTGTACTTCCCAGTATCAAGATGGAATTTGTTTGAACAAGGCACAGTTTGCTGCACAGTTCCATTCTCTTGGTATGACTGACATCTTTGTCATTATGTACCACTTTGCCAACCTTTGTGTCACCTGCCAATTTTACCAGCAGCAATTTTGTACTCACTTCCCAGGCCCTGATGAAAATATTGAATGGTGCAAGGGGAAGCACTGATCTCCAAAGCACCCTGTAAAAACCAGTCCCTTCAAAACGACAATCTCATTGACAGCTACCTTTAGAGGCCTACCAATTTCTCACTTTTTAATCTTTCTAACATGCATTGCTGATGCTTAGTACTAAAGTGCAGCTAGAAGATCATGTGTACCTGAGCTAAAAGCCTTATAAATGTCTACATTTATTTTTATGAGGTAATATGTAATTTTTTTTCTAAGTTAGATTTGTTTGATAGACTCTATTTCCTATAAAGCCATTCATATCTATTAATTCCTTATTAAATCCCACATAGGTTTTAACAGTATTTTTCCTGAGCTGATGTTAAGCTAATATATTACTATGATATATTTAGCTCATGCCAAGCTATACATATGTCAAATAAGGCCAAACTGGAGGACTTTGTAAGAAAATAATCTTTATTTGATAGCTAGTCATAAGCATATCTCTGGAACTAGAGGCACCGTTTGTATTTTTAGATAGATAAAAAATGTACTCATTGCTCAACCTTAGCTTACCCCTTCAGAGATGATTTAGTGACATCAAAAGTGACTCAGAAAGTGCATCATTGCTTCAGCCCTTACACTTCATGAAGAACAGTGGATAATTACTTCTTTTTAGCATCCTAAGCTAACTCCTTCCCTCTTTTCAAGAACCTTAAGAAGGTTAAAAGCCCTCAATCCAGTTTTATAATTTGAGGGAAACCTTTGAGGACTGAAACCTTTGCATCTGCTGAACTCTAGCTTCCTTTAAGAAAGTTGTGCATCAGAGGATTTACAGTCCACTTCCTTCCAAGATTTGTAGTTATTTTCTAGTCTTCAAATACGTTCTGTTAAAACTTTCTTCCTTAAAATTTTTTCCTGCGCTATGGATGAACGATCTTCAAGATTGCATCATTCTTGGTAATTCCTTCTTGCCGTTATTTTGTACTTGACAATAGTCAACAAAACTCTGTAGAGCTTTTTAATTGTGTGCTCTGAAAATTTCACAGGCAAAGCGCCAGCCACTTAATTGTGCTAATTATTATTCACGCAATAACGCCTATTAGTCTGCACTTTTTTTAAAGGGGTTCAATCTGCATTCAGATCTTGCTTGCTTGGCAGAATGTCATTATAGCGGCTTTCAAAATCTGGCAATAAGCCTAAGAAGAGTCCATTTTTGCCACTGGGACTGCCTAATCCAGACATCATTATTGATCAAACTGACGCATGCCTGCCAAAATGGCTACAAGAAATACAGGAATCTACACTGCACCAGTATATCCAGCCCAAGTCTTCAAAAATTATAAGGACCAAAAGGGAAAATTGTATTTACATGTGAAATCAAACATATATCTACAAGCAGAAGGGTAGAGTTCCAGAATTGCATTTAGTAAGTGTCCTTTCAAAGATACACTAGAAGAACACATTAGAAGAAAAAGGAAGTAAGGCCACTGGAAGAACCTGGCTTTTTAAATCAAGTCTCAGGTCTGGAACTGATAATAAGATATCAAATTATCAAATTATCAAGCTTAAACATCTCCTATTCCTCAGTCAGATATTTACAGATCCACTTCAGATTAATTTGAATATGAAGTAAAGGTACAGTTTTAAAAGTAACTGGGAGCATCAAACTTCTCAAATAAGTGTGATTCCTCAACAATGAGAATTGCAGGAACAACACAGGAGACATTACGATGTTTTAACACCATGGTATCAGTGATGAAAATCGAGTTCACAATGCATAAAAGAATGAACTTGATGGATAGACACAGGGTTATTTGGAAATTCCATGGGCTATTTTTTATGTTGCTGAATAAGCAACTCCATGTGACCATTTAATAACATGAAGGACGTGAGATCTGATTCGCTTCTTAGCAGTTAACATATGATGTACAGCAGGATGTGGGTCTAAGCAAGGCAGAAAAGTAAAATAGGTGTAGAACTGCAGAATGGGGGGGGTTGGAAGGGACCAGAGTAAGTCATCTGGCCCAGCCTCTCTGCTCAAACAGGACCATCCGAGAGCATATAGAACAGGACTGTGTTTAGACACAACTGAATATCTTGAATATCTTTAGTGAGGGAGACTCTACAACCTTTCTGGGCAACCTGTTCCAGTGCTCAGTCACCTGCACAATACAGAAGCTCTTCCTCATATTCAGATGAAACTTCCTGTGCACAAGTTTCTGCCCGTTGCCTCTTGCCCCATTGCTTGGCACCACCAAGCTGAGCCTGGCTCCATCCCCTTGGCACCGTCCCTTCACATACTGACAGACACTGATGAGGTCCCTCTCAGCTGTCTCTTCTCCAGGCTGAACAAGCCCAGCTCCCTCAGCCTCTCCTCCATAAGAGAGATGCTCCACCCTTGCAGCCCTTTGCTGAACCCATATCAGTGTTCAGCATTTTGGATGTTCTTATCCTGGGGATCCCAGTGTTGAATTTTGGTGGGGGACACCACTCGTGACAGATCTCCAACTGGACCCTGTGCCACTGATTACAGCCCTCTGAGATCTGCTGTGCAGCCCGTGCTCACTGTTTGACATACAGAAAGTGTGCTTTGTTTTTTCTTCACACTTGAAGCACTTGTACAGCTCCCCAATATATCCACTAGCCACTTATTAATATTTACTGACTGATGCACTGAACTGACCATCCAACAGCTGTAGAACAGAAGGAATGAGGTCAATGGAAAACTGAGTTTAGCAGTGTTTGACTTCCTATATGAATTTAGAAGTCAGGTGTCATGAAAAGGTTCATTCACTGACCTTAAGAAATGTTGATTAAAAAAACAGCGCTGAAAGGGGAGAAAAAATTAAATTTGAGAGTTATGGTGGAGAGGAAGAAAAGATTTTTTACCTTTGTTTGGAAGACTGAAAAAAAAGAAGATAGAGAAATTTAGATTTTAGCTGAAGGAGAAATTTGTTGAATGCTAGTATAAACTGGAGAGAAGTTACAAACTTCTGGCCAGTGAGTGGCTACACATATTCCTCCTAGATCCTAAGCGTTCTACAAGCTTCCCTTACCATTAAAAAAAATAATTCACTGATTATAAATACAGTTTTTAAAATTTATTGCCCAAAACTTGTCCGCATCCAAATTAATTTTGCAAATCTTAAATTTATGTCAAATAAATTAGTTCAATGATTTTTCACTTCTGATACAGAATCATATCAGCATAAATAAAGGAGACAAGGATGCTGAAACAGAACTGGATTTTACTGATCAGAACTTTTTCACTGAAAAATGCTGATGCATTGAGCTAAATGATTATTTGAGCTTATCAAGTTCAACAAAACTTGGACCAGGGGAAAGCTCTCAAGTCTAGAAAAAACCTGCATATTAAAACCAGAGAAAGATAAAGACAGAAATGACTGCTTGCCACAGAACAGCTACAATGTAATGCCTATTGTCTGAAGCAGGAGTTTTTCAGGAAATCTCTCACCTTAATTTGCTGCATGTGTTTCATAAGTGTGAGGTAACAGAGAATAATGATGGAGAAAAACACACATAAATTAGATAGCTTGGATTTGTGGCAATATTGAAGAGCCAGTGTCACATCCCAGTTCTTGCTCAGTCTTAGCAGTGAATAGAAACTACAGGTTTTCAGATCATGCTTGAAAGCAGATGATGCAAGCTTTTGGTTGAGATGGATACTGATAGGTATCCCTTCTCCTTATATACCAGAGTGGAAATGAAATGGTGAAGCCATGACATTTTCCATAAACTGGAACAGCCCCTTTTCAGTTGGAATTGAAGTAAATTTATTTCTGTATTTTTCAACTTCTGGAACTAGTCCTTTCTGTTGGTGTCTTTGGTCAGCTCACACTGCTGATGCATGTCAAGCACTACTGTGCTTCGCCCCACTTCCAAGAGGGTCAGCAAGCCCCATATACCCTCACATGGTGTCAGATGTTACCATCTTTTCCTTGCCATTTTTTCACTATCCTGACACTTGTGCTTTACTCCCATTTTGGTTTCCTGGTGGGAAGTACAAGTCAAATTAAAGGAAAGAGGGAAACACTGGAAACAAATTTAAAAGAGTACACAAGACTAAGGAGGGAGGTGAAGGATCAAAAAAATCTCCAGAGTAAGCTGCATGTTCTCCTCCACACTCACAATTATCTATATACACCATATTTGTCAAAAAAAATGGAATTAAGCAAACTTTCATTAAACATATGGTCCAAAACATTATGACATTTCAAACAGTAATACTTGTTTATACTCTACCATGTTTTATCCTGCTGACACAATGGCAGAACTAACCACTGACAACACGGGAAGAGTCCTGCTTTGAGGACTTCTCCAGTGCTGGCATCAAAGTAGCCTGTGATGTTCTAAATAGTATGACAAATCATTATATAAACCTTCTAAGTGCCAAGGGGATAAAAACTTGTTTATAATTCACCTCTGTTACTGGTTGCATGAAAATTCAGTTACTATAGAAGGATCAGCCAATTCTACTTTTTCACACTTGCAGGGTACATGTCAGCAAGGCTATGAGTTGAGTGTCAGGAGTGGGTTTAATTCTATATACGAGACCAGAAGTTTTGCCATCCTCCCAGCAGATTTGATAAGATACCAAGTTAAAGGAGGAACTAGCCGTTTATGTGATATTCTCCTGGAACCCGCTGAAGTGTCAGGAAGGATCTTGCACCATTCCAAAAGCAAAAGGAAAGATTATACCAAGCCTCTTGCATCAAAGAAAGATTGGTGCTATTGATAAAATAAGACTTTTGAAAAGAACAGAATATTGTATGAAGAGGCACCTTTCCTACCAGTTTGTCCCAGTATTCATTGCCTTCTTAGCTGCAGGACCATAAATAGCTCTCTATCATTTTGCTTTGAAGATGCCAGGTTATCATATTTATAGGCTTTTGAAAACTTGTACCTCTAAGTCCCTCTGATTTTTAATGAGACAAAGAAACAACTGATTTTAAACATAAGATTTGGTTTTCTGTTACATGTGCAACACTATTAAAAATGTACTTGAGTATCAAGTCTAAATGAAATCTATACTGCCAAATACCTAAGATGCTTCATAAAAGGGAAATTTGGTGCTTCTGGAAATATTATTTATGGTGCATTCATAGCCTTTTATTTCCTGATTGAACATTCTTGGTGGTTAAAGGAGAATCTATATTAAACTTTATATAATTCACATTATCTTAAAAACTGTACAGAAAATCTCTGTGTCCCTCTCCCTGGGTGTCCTTGCCTTCTTGCTCTCCTTTGTATTATTACAGCACACTCATTGCACCTTCTCATAAATTAGATCATCCATATCCCAGAGATTGCACTGTGTATCCATGGGAATTTATACAGTGATTAGAACAATGGGGCCCTGATTCTGAACGGTGCCTTTGGGATTTCCTGTGATATCAATTATATACAACACAATCCTGCCCATGAACAGCATTACCCTCCAAGCCACTCAGCTCCAATTGCATGATACTTAAAATTCCTCACCTCATACTCAATGGCCATAAGAGGAGAAGAAAAGAGTAAACAAACAGGAGATGACCTTTAAGAGTAAAACATCTAAGCATAAAAAGATTAATCGACCCTCGTCAGCCAGTCATTAAATCAAATAAGAGCTTTTCTTGTACTTTTAAAGCTCAGATTTACAGTCAGGCAAATTGTGTAAAAAGGCTGGTAATACAGTGACGCCCAGTGCCACTGGGCTTTAGAAAGCTGACAGTTGCTGTAAAATAGTCATTAAACAACCTCTAGAAGAGACTCATCAGCAGATGCCCCCAGGTGAAGGAGAGAGAAAGCTGAGAGAATGAAGGAGAATCTAACATCTTAGCATGACTGAATTAAACAGAGCATATTATGCTGATTTTCAGAGTCAGCCCAGTAATTTAATTTTCATAGCAGTTCCTTTGATTGTAGCAACCATTTTATGAAACATTAATAAAACTTCTTTTTTATGTAGCATGCATCCCTTTTCCATTTCATTAAGAAAAAAGACAGGATGTTCAAATTTGCTGACCATTAGCTCTGTAAATGACAAAAACAAATGAAAGATTATTTTTAATGCAGTACCACTGTGGTGGGTAGACTATATTTGGCATCACAATAATTTCAGCACAAATTAGAAGAGACAAACAAACTGTACATGGATTTGTCATATTGTACTGCAATGTCATTTCATAAATGAGAATAGACTACTATGTGTGTGCATGTGTGCCCATATACTATTTTTATATGTAATTACAGTTAGTAATGATATATTCATTGCAATAGATTCTTCTCTTGCTTTTACCGGTACTAATTGCATAATTATTTGGAATTAATATCAACATAAACCTGGTGTAAATTAATAGAAGGGATAATAAATGTAGTTACCTTCTTGGGATAGTGCAAAACACACATACAACTATATGCTTGTCATCAGCTGTCATTTGCCCAATTATGTGTAAGCATGGGGAAAAAAAGCAGAAGTTTTAAAAATTTTCCACAGGGATTTATTCTGCAAGATTTTAAAAAATTCTTTTACAAAAATATGGGGGAAAAAATTAATTTCCCTTTTACATTTTTTTCCTTCCCCCCTGCCTTTCTGCAACTCCTTGTTTTTCTCTGTATATTATAACAAGATTGAAGACATAACTATAAAGAGATGAATGTAAAAATTAATCAGAGAAAGAGAAAAACACAAGGAAAGAGAAAAAAAAGTTGCACTGGCTTCACATCTTTCACTTCTGTTGGGAAAATTATCCTTTTCTCTTTAAACCTAAATTTCCCTCTACATTTTTGCTTTGGAAAAGCAGACAAACATTTTTTCAGCAAAAATGTCTTCCTTGAAGAAATACTGACACCTCTTTAACCAGAGAAAATACGTTTTGCAGACAGGAAAGACATGTCACAAAAACATGTTCTCATTTGGTTACAAAATCTGTTTCTTTGTTGACTCCCTCATTTAAATGCTGCCTCAAAGTCAGACTCCTATCATAACAAATAGACACAGAAACTCATATGTGGAAATACACACATGTTTATATTTATCTATATGTATATTTATATGTATATTTATTTACATATACAAAACATGTAGTCACAGACAAATTCTGTGTAAAAATAGAGACCATGAAGTGAAGCATTCAAATGACAAGTTTTCTCACATTTAGACCGCCTGCCCATACACACAGAGGCATCAAAGCCACAGGATTACATGCCAGTTTTTCCCTTGTGATAACTCAGTTTCAGGAAAAAAAAAAAAGAAAAAAACGCCAAGAAAACAGCCAACTAAAAACCTGGCTGGTTAGTGTACAGTCAGTGTTACACTTTTTTTGGTATTTATTTTAATGTTCCCTTGTGAAGGAAAAAAATGACTCATTCATCTCTCAGCGAGGGACCAGACTCTGAAAGATGCTGTGGAGTTTATTCATAGAAATGAAAGCACCAGTGGGAAACAGCCAGGTCTAATTCAAACTTTTTGTGTGATCTCTATCAGACCACATCCTCCCTCTGTGTCTCAGTTTTCCTTAGTAAAATATCATTAGCTGTATACTGGTTAGACTGTACACATGGGGTTATCTGATTTCCCTTTAGTTTTCAAAAAAATCTGGCTTTAATTTTAAAGTACCTGGCAGGAGTCAAAGAAGAGCAACAGATGCTGCAAGAGGGTCTGCTCATTTGCAATGGCACCAGAGCAGGATGCACAGGTTCCCTTTATTTGATCACTAAAGGGAGACTCCAGGCAGCTTTTATAGATTGTGCAGCTGTTTTGGGGATGTCAGGTGCCTCCTGCTCTCTTAGAAGAGCCCTACCCTAGGCTTGCTGCTCCTCGGTTGGCTGGATAGTCCTGGCACAAAAGATTACTCATCTTACTCAGACTTTTGCAAGAGGACATGATCTAGCATGTACATTTTATTTGCTATTGATTTGGAGAAAGAAATTTCTCTTTCATCACTATCTTAATCTGTAAAATGAGGGTAATGTTTATCGCTTAGCAAAGCAGCTTTAGATCATCCTGTGACATATATGGTTTCAAGGTGTCATAAACCTCCCATAGATTCATTTTTGTGTATTCAATATTACAGTGATAGCAACTGAATGGACACATAAATTACATTGCAAACTGTGGCTGCTTTTCCAGGTTTTTTTTCCCTTCAAAAAAGGTTATTATGCAATAATAATCTCTGAAAACATGCCAGCAACATGTGGAAAATATTTATTGCATGAAGACCTAGTATACATTCCCTTTGATTTTTTTTTTGTAGGATTGCATTCCTGCAAAAATCCCTTTCAGAGTTATTGTCCATTACACAAAAAAAACAAAACAAAACAAAACAAAACAATTTTATTGCACCTTTTGTGTGATTTTGTGTAAGAGTGACACGATTTTATACTTTGTATTATTTTAAGTGGTAGTGTGGATTAATATTCAGTAAAGTCTCTAGCAAGTACACTTACAAAATGTTTTAAAGTATCTTTCCCATAAAATTCCAGGAGGATTTACATAAAGTTTTTTCATCCAACATGCACAAATAATTCCTCTAATTACATCAAATGTACTAACCCTTTGCTCCCATTCTAATTGAAGGATTTAATTATGAAGGAAAATCAATATTTCATACTACAGCCTATAAAGTTATTACTATGAGCAAAGAATTTTGCAAGCCACAAAAAGGTTGCAAATTGCAGCACATCACAAATTTTAATGTAGAGGAGAAAAGCAGACTATGGCACCATCATTACTAAGAGAATTTTACAAAGGTGATTTTGCATTCATCATATCTGCTTCTCACAGAAATATGTGTGGCCCTCCCAGGTGGTATTTTTTTCTATTGAAATTATTCTACATGCCACTAAAACAGAGTTTGTTTTGTTCATCATAGTTTTTTTGTTTGGTTGATTATTTTGGTTTTATTTTGGATTTTTTCCCCCCAGAGAAGGTATAAAAGCAGACTAATGGGCCATATTACAATTAAGCAACTTAAATTTATTAAGAAAAGCTTTAAGCAGAACCTTGAAGGGATGCTTGAAAGTTTCTGGTGCACTGCAGCCGCACTGGTCTCAGATGGAGGAACAACTCTAGTTACAGCAGGCAGAGTTGTAACTAATGAAAAGTGGAAAGAATATGCTGGGTTATTCAACTATGTACTAATCATTCTTTTCAAAAGGCATTTAAAAAGACAGAAAAAGGGCAAAATGTCCAGAAATTAAGTTATGTGACAGACTGGACTGCAGTTTCTCAGAAGTTTAATCTGTACCGCTAGTCAAATAAAAAAACAGACGTTGGCCTCAGTATTTTCTTGCAGTGTTGTTTTTGATTGAAAACTTTGTGAATGTTTGTGATATTGCTGAGAGCCTATTGGCAGATGAGCATCTCTTGCTATAGTCTCCATCATTATTTGCCTGTCTTGTCTATTAACGAGCACTATCATCCCATCGTAAGATGACAGCTGCAACACGTACTCAGGCGCAATAAACAGCTAAATGAGGCGCACAGCAATTTCACTTGTCACCAGAGCCCTCGGCACGACTGGCTGCACAGCTTGATGCATAAATTCATGAGGCTGTTGCATATGATGGAGTATGCCTGGCTGAAAGAGGTGATGGATAGCAGGGCAGCTAAAAATGGCCATCACCTTGACTCTGTCAGGACATTTTTTAAAAGTACCCCATCAGCTCTCTTGCATTCTTTTATGTACACTATCCCCAAGCTATAGGCTTTCAGAAGTCCTGGTAGCAGACTTTTCCTTACTGATGGTTTTTGGATCTAAAGTCAAGTTTCTTCTTAGGTTCAGTGAGTGCAATATATGCTACTAATGTGTAGGGTGAAATGGTCCTCTAATAATTGTTCATTCAACACACAGTGGAGTCATAAGGTTAAACACTAACAACAAAAATGTTCTTGAGTATGTCTAAAATGCTGGTAAAATGCATACATGCACACAGAGACATATATGACAGCAAAATTTGTGAAGCCTCGTGCAAAAGTACATTTGATTACAAACATGCATACAAAACTGTGCTTTGTAAAAAGCTGTAGGAAGTGTTCTGGAGTACATTATGGTAATTATACATTATGCAAAATGAATACAGGTTGAAATAACTTGCCATAACATACTGTTAGATCTGAATTAACAACGCATTTTTTAATAAGTCAATAAAACTGAAGGGAAAATTACAACAGAGAAAAATGGACATATTGCTCTCAGGGTTTCCAAATAAAGCCCAAAACTCAAGTTGCCATAAACACAGAATTTAATGTCCCAGTGAAATTCCTCTTATCCCCTGTATCTATGTTACTGGAAGCCACCTAAGGAAGACAAATACAAAGGCAACAAAATCAATGAGGCAGTTTCCTGCAAAGCTTCACGCATTAATCTCTATCACACAGAGAAATATACACCACTACAAGGGAAGGAAGTCACTTGTTCTCTAATAAAAGAGAAAACCCTTGGTAATAAGCAATTAATAAAGTTGTCATGATTAGTTATGCAACTATGAATCAATGTTCATGATGAAAATGACCACTCTCATGATTTAACATATCTATGATCTGGAGGTACTGCAAAAATCATTGCCACGCTGAAGCCTATAGAAACACTGTGGTCATTTTCTTACCATTGTTAATGGCAAATTTTAGCAGAGGTGGTTTCCCTGTCGTACACACACATATCTGTGTATCTGAGTGCAAAGTGACCCCTCCTGCCTCTTGTCTGCTCTGAAACTCTCCTTTGGGCATGCCAGCTCTGCCTGGCTCCTGTTTGCAGCAGGAGGTTGGACCTTTCCTGCCTGCTGACATCTGCCAGCAGTATCCTGGCACCCAGGAGCAGGTCCTTCAGGCCAGCTGCAGCCAGATCCCGCTGGGTCTGCTTGCTGCTCAGGTCACCAAGTGATGGGAACAGCCCCTGGGTGGGAGCGCTCAGTGGCACTTTGGGTTCTTCAAGCTCTTACATCCTGCAGCCACTGATGTATCCCTCAAACTGTGGTGTCCAAGCACGTACCAAGCAGTAACCTCAAAGAGCAGAGGCACCCCTCGAAGACCTTGAGGAGGAACAGTTGCCTGACTGTGTCTTTAATTTTCTCTGCAATCCCAAAAGTGGGCTGCAAGTGTTGGCAACACGTTAAGGCGCCATTATCCCACCCACTGGCTCCTCTTGGGATGGTCAGCACCTGATGTATCTGGAGTGCAGAGCCTGAATTTCTGAGGTCATGAGTTTTTATTAAATTTAATGGTGCATCTTGGGGAGGGGAAAAAAAAAATCAAAGGAAAGCCTAAATAGTGATTTAAGTGACTGATTTTCGATATGGCATGCTGCCATCTGGTGGACACCGCTCTGATCGAGCGTTTGACCAGAGCTGTGAGGAGCTGGGGCAGGAAAACAAAGGTCTGCGCGGAGTTTTGGGGTCCTCTGCGGAAGAACCCCGATCCAGTGGCAGCCTTCACTCGGCAGGGAAACCATCTCTGAAAAACCCGAGAGCCCCCACGACTGCAGCGTGAGACACTGAATCCAGAAAATGTTGGCTTATTTTCATGGAGCCCCTGGGAAAAACATGAAGAAAAGCCTGTCTTTCACACTGTCAAGAAGGGGAAAAAAAATAAAAAAAGGCAGCAAAAGAAGCACTACAGTAGAGCCACACTGAAACTGCAACAGGCTTCTAAGCATGTTCTACTTGTGAGTTGTCCTCTGGCCCACTTGTGCTGCTCCTGTGGATGAAGTAATGTCCTGGGAGGAAGCATTTAATTAGCACTCAATCATTTAGATGAAGCTAAAATGAACCCAAAAGAATGAGGCATTTAGGGAAATTTTAAATTACACAAAACAGAGCGCCTATATTTCTGCCTTTATCCAGCTTCCATCAGAAGGATATGCAGAAATCACATGTAATTAAGTGATACTGGAATCCAGACCATTTAGACCATTTCAAGTGCTAAAGAAAATGGGACAATGTTTGGTAGGTCTCGGGAAAGGAGAAGGAAGAGGGACGAAAAAAATTAGCTGCATGTTATCGTAGAGACTGGATGTTTATTCACGTTTCTATTTTCCTAGCTTATGCTTTCATGAAAATATAGCATTAAAGCTTTTATCAGTGCCACATGTGCTGTCCTGAATATCAAAGCTCAAGGAAAATGATTCTTCTTTTAATGAATGCAATAGTGCAACATGCAGCCTAAGAGCTGCTGTAATTCAAGAACTTCACAAATGCTATGAAAAGGTAACCAGCAAAAGAGTCTTGTGTCTCATGGTGTGTGTGTGTGTGTACCAAGCTCTTTACAAAGCATTCGTACACTTTGTCCTAAACACAGTAATCAAGTTTCCCACTGAGAGACTTGAAGATCAAGACTAGGGGCCAAATTCTGTTCTTATAGTTACATGTTCACCTGTGTAACTGACAGCAGAATTTGCCCTTAGGACTTTAAACTTGATCTGCTATTCGATGGGCAGTTCGTGCACTGATCTGAGCACCAGAGTGATGTGCTCCTGTCAACCTGTGAATCAGAGGAATTGCTGCTCTCACACTGAGGAGGAAAAAACCTCCTTGTAAATTGCTCTTGAAATCGCCTCATGCTTCTTTCTAGCAAGGATGGCCAAATCTGAACACAAAATTCAGCATAAACTTAAATAATGCTTAGATATCAGGGAGACAGATGCCATGGAAGTACAAGCTGGTTGATGACTAATTGTATTTGCCTTTCATTTAGGACATGCTATGATAAAAGGAGTTAGTGAGGGGAAAAGAGAGAAATTTAATTGAAAAAATGCACGAAGCACACATAAATATGTACATGCTGCATATAAACAAAGCAAATTTAGACCAGCTTCAGCATACTTCTTCACTGGCTAATACAGAAAGTGTTCAAAAAAGAAGCTATTCTTTGTAAAACCATCTTCATCCTCCAAAACAAAAAAATAGATCAATATAGACAGGGCAAAAAGTTTTATTGGCTGAGATTACCTTGCAAAAACTACAGAATTGTCTCTTGAATTCTACATAAGTTAGCGACTTTGTGAAATGGAATATATTTTTACCAAATTTACTGCTTTGCATAAAATTAGTTAACGCTGAGCACGGACTGTCAAAATGTGTCTAGTAGAATGAGAATGTGGGACACTTGGGGAAGGCAGCCGAGTTAACTTTAGTTGTGGATCCACTACCCTCAGCAAACCCTGACCCTGCTCAAACAGCGCTTGCAATCAAGATTTACTACGCTGCGTTGTCAAGCAGAGAGCCTGTTCTGTTTGTGCAGATATGCAGACTCCTCTCATGATGCCGGGCAGCCTTCCTTGGCCAAAACTTCCCTGGTCCAGACTCCTTCCTGTGCCTGGCTGCCAGTTTAGCCCATCGTGGCACAGTCACACGAGTGGGAAGTGCTGCTGGCTGATGGTGCCCTCGTGTGCTGTGGAAAATGTGAATTAGCTGCAGTCATGGCTAAAGTCTTTGTGGATATAGGGCTGGGCTAGCTCAAGCCGTTTGAGCTTTCAAATAAACCTAGAAGGTATGAAAGTGTCACATCAGAGATGGAGGTGCTCATTTAGTTTGTAAATCACATGTGATTGCTGCTATAATTTCTTCAATGGGCAAAGATGGCAAGAAGGCTTTCCTACGTAAGTTGGCAAAAAGATATTTTTGATAGTGCTTCATGAAAGAATGTGTGATCTGTAAATCAGGGAGGAAAGCATTATTTTTTCAATGTATTGAAGTAATGTCAATGCCTTAGTTACAAACTGCTATTGTCCCTGTGATGCTGCACTCTGCAGAAACAGGCAAGAAAAGCTTCTTCCTCAAGGTAACTGCTTGTCTCCATTTAGCAAAAAAAATAAAAAAAGACTAGATGGTAAACAATTTTTTAGGTACTTTTTTTTTTTTTTCCACTAGGAAAAAAGCTCATAAAGCTCATTGCAATGATCAAGTCTGTTCTTGCAAATGTAGAAACAGACCATTTCTTTTGCTCAGACACCCTACTGACATCATGGCGTGAATGAGCAAAAAGAGAGAAAAAATATTTTTAAAGATGCTTTTATTGTCTTATTTTATTCTCTATTCATTTGCAAGTTATTCCATTTTCAAGGTCAACTGTTTGATAGAACACTTAGAAGGATATTCCCTGGACATATTTTTGAGAGGAAAAAAATAATCCAGTTTGTAAACAAATGAAATAAAATGTGACAGAAGATGATATCAGACATGCAACATTTGTGACAGATGAAGCTCACAAAGATTGCCCACAGACTTCAGAATGTCTCCTTAGTAATCCCCTTTTCCTCAGGAAAGACTGCTCCTGGGTTTCCCTGGCCACTTCAGAAGTTCATTCTAGCATCTTCATTGAATTTCTAAGACTAAACTCAGTAAAATTAATGTATTTTAAACTGCCCAAGAGGTTACAATGAGTATCTCACAGAACTTAAACTCTCTCTTTCCTCTAGTTTTCCTCTCTGCAAACACACTTATTCCTTTTCCAGTAAAAAAAACCCCAAAAAACAAACAAAAAAACCAAACTAAAACCAACCCAACTAACCAACAAGAGTGATAAAAACGATCAAACCTAAAAATCTCCCATAATTATTCTGCAAATAGCAGAATGGTAGTTGAGGCTCATCTCCTAATAACTTTTCCAGCCTCATCAGGTTCTGTCAAAGTCTCATCCAAGTGTTTGATCCTGAAAGTTAAAATTACCTCAGGAATCACCTCTTTCCACCCTCAGACCTGGATCTCCTGAGCCTGTTTATATTTCTTGTCTACTTGCAACTGCTACGATAAGCCCCAAAAAGCTGTGAACACTTTTCCCCACTGTGATAGACGGGAACAAAGCCTTCTTCAGAGAGCAGGGGATGGAAAGTAAATAGGTTCATGAGCTCTGGGAACACCAGCAGTGCCGCAGGCAGGGTAGCACACAATGTAAAAATAAATACAGTTAAAGAGTAAGAAAAATATGTTTACTTTTGCTCTTTTAAGCTTTGAGCTATTTGAAAAGGTTGTGAAGGAGATCCCAGTTCAGAAGGGCGAGAAAAAAAATTACTTTTAGGCTATGCTGTTGCCTCACAGATGAAAAGGAGGCAAATTGGGTTTCAGAAGATTCGCAACAGATGTGTCATAATCATGAAGAATATGATCCCCAAACCATTAGGAATGAACAGATCATGTGATGGTCAGTATCCAGAGAAGCACAATTTCCACAAACATAAGTAATTTCTCCTATCAGGTTCTCAGTACTTACTAGTAAATCCCAAACAACCAACAGAGTACCTATAAATTGAAGAGACTTGAGAGAGGCATTTTACAGATTTCTGAGAATTATTTGTCTCAGCTTGCCCCTCATTTGTACTGGTCGAGTAAAAGTCACAGCCTATAATACTAGAAACAGGTCAGTACTGCATATATAGACAAATATATACATATGCACATACATACACACACATTTTTGTTTGCTAAGTGTGAGAGGTTTTTTTGGGGTTAGATTTTTTTTTCTTTTTTTTTTTGTTTAATGAATAGTGCCTAGAAGGCACAACAAGAGAACCAGCTAGAGAACCAACTACTGCATTAAATCAATATTGTGTCTTGCAAAACACATAACAGCACTAGAAAATAACACATAATCTGAGAAAAACCATGGCCATGATGCATTTCTATCTCTGTGGAATGCTATAGAATGTAAAATATTTGCTTCTTTCTCCTTTCAATTTAAACCCTGTTCTCCTCTGAGATTATGCTCAAAAAGTATTTCAGCTTGAAGAATTAAGATAGAATGCTTATACATTTCTAGAGGTGTGGATGCTTCAACAAAACAAAAGGAATTAAGAAAAAATATTTTGAAGCTTTCTGCCCATCCTCCATCAATAAAATGCTCTTAGTTTTGTCCCCAGCCCTCTGTCCAACCTGCACAGCAAAGGTACTGTATTGTCTCAGCAACCCAAGTGGTACATACAGACATTTACTCCAGTTACTTTTTTTCCCCCATCACTATCTCTTTTCTTTCTGAAATATTTGTTACTACTTCTAATACTTCTATTAACCAGAATGGTAGCAATTTCCCATAGTTATGCTCCTTTGTGAAAGAATACTGAAAATTTGTAAGGTTTCATTTCCATTTAGGATGAAAATTAAGGCCTTTTGAAGCTTTAGTAAGAAGAAAGATGAATATGAGAAATGTCCCTAAGTACCTCAAGCTCCCATGTCTGTTGTAGGGAAACTAGATCACCTCACCTCACATAACTTTTGCATCTCTCTCTGTTTCTCTCTCATGTGTACCTCAGCCACTGTTCTTTGCTATTTTGAGATGGCTCTCTTTCAAGGGCAACTGCAAACTTCTGCATAAATTAACTTTTACTGTCCCAAGAGGTTAAACTTTTGTATTCTTCATTTCAGTAAATAACCAAAGGCTGTTTGGTTGGAGACTCCACCTTGTGTTTACTTTTGCAGAGCAGGTCTGCAACAGGATGGAGAAATCAGTCCAAGCACTCACCTTCATCTTGTGGAAGATGAAATACAAACCACCACAGTGAACAAGAGGCAGAGGAATTGATTTGGCCCCTCTTACATCCCAAGTCAGCTGGACCATTAGATTGTGAGGAGCTCTGAGACTGTCCTGTTTTCTGACTGGACTTTCTAGCCTGCATCTCAGAAACCTTTAATGAAAAAAAATCATGCCAAACTGGTACACATCAGCAGCACATGTCACTCTTGAAAGACAGGTTTTCCTTTAGACAATAACTTTTTGGCAAAACTACTCCTAATATAGCACAGCTCCATGTCCCACATATAAAATCAGTTTAAC
Organism: Ammospiza caudacuta; assembly: GCF_027887145.1. Classification (NCBI taxonomy): domain Eukaryota; kingdom Metazoa; phylum Chordata; class Aves; order Passeriformes; family Passerellidae; genus Ammospiza; species Ammospiza caudacuta. Next base: position 107,606,163 of record NC_080595.1, on the reverse strand, counting down.
CATCCAGTATCTACTGAACCAAAGTCTGACTGACATAAACAAAAAGTTATATCCTCTTCTCTTTCACATAGATTTTATGCTGCACTCATCGCTCTGCTGCTGCCAGCACCATGTCAGTGATGCATATATGAATCAGTACAAACCATTCACAAGTTCTATATTTAAAAGGCTCCGGATGTAGCAGCTCTTCCAGCCTCGTCAGATGTTCGGAGGCGGGTAGGCGTGAAGGGAGGAGAGGGGAAAGGAGTGTTCCGCTTCGAATTCCCACCAGTTTGTTTTGACATCTCCCTTGTACCAAAGTGGCTGGAGCTCACTCAGTGGCTTGCAGAGAGACGTGTGTTGCCAATCTGATATGATGACTCTGCATACACCGCCAAAAATTGTAGTGGATTTTTCATCTCGGATCACAAAGCAAGCTCATGTTTAATTTGGTAGCTACTATCATCCCACCTTTTTTGTGAGACATTGCTGCTTTACATGTGTATCCCTTTTTTATACAAGCAAATGACAGGCAATTTTTTTTTTTTGTATACTTTGCTCAATTATATAAGATTGTCACAAGTATGTAGAGGATGGGGAGAAAGTGAGCTGTTCTGGTGAGACAGCTGACAAAGGAGCAACTCCAGCTCCCCGTACGCTCTGGACTCGGCAGAAAGCCCTTCTGGTTTTTTCCTGATTCACACTGTATGAAGAAAATAAAAAATGTGGCAATGGGGAAGGGGAGGAACTCGGAGAGGTAGAGGTAAGGAAGCCAGGCAACAGAAGACTAAAATATTGGCATTACTGCCCTCCATATCAGGGAAATAAGGTGAAGGTTTTGTTCAGATCTCCTGCCTCTCTGCCTTAATTTTCGATTTCTACATCGCAGCACACTTCCTTGTCCTGAAGGCATCTGCCCTCCCAGAGCCAGTTCTGTTTTGCTTGTGCCATTATTATAGGCTCGGTGTCTCTGATACATGATTGAGGCCTGACTCATAAATAACAGCTACTATAAATTTAAACCACTGTCTTGTTTAATCCCCTTTTGCCCACATAGCGAGGAAACTGACTGGAATTTATTGCCTTGCGTATTCTCCCTGATTTATTCAGTCAGGACCCTGCTTGCATTTCCCTCTATTTGACATTACTTTATATCTCGTAACATAATATATTTTCATTATATTTTAACACACCATGTGGTAAATGCAACCACACTGCAAAATTTTGTGATCTTGCTGCTTGGGCTGTTATTTCTCATGCACAATAATATCCAGTACATGATGAAGACCTGGCTCATAAACAATAGCTTTGGTCACTGCCTTATTTATTTCCCTGAGCACTCTGGCCAAGGAACTAAGGGTCTGGCAATATATCTGGCATTTGTATCAGGACAGTACGATCTATGCCCCTGCAGAGGAACATGGGGCTCATCTCTTGACCCAAGCTATTAGCAGGTATAGAAATCTGCATTAGAGCACCAAGAAAGTTGTGCTGACTCAATGCTGTCAGCACAGCCTGTTAATTCTCACTATGAGAAGCCTGTGTCAACTTCTACACAGGTAGAAAGAATGGAAAGACTGAGAGACCTTCTGGGGAAATCTATGAAAACAGGTAGCTTTGAGAAAAGAGGAGTTGTGCAGTGTCACCAGTTTAGCTGGATAGGAACTGAGTGAGCACATACAATCTGAGAAGTCTGCCTCCATATATTGTTTGGTATGCTTCCAAAATCACAATTAGAGCTGTTCATTTTTAAAAAACTAAATGTTTTCTCCTCAAATTGCAGTTTTTGAAGAAGAAAATGCTTTAGCAAATTGATTTTCAGTGAAAGCAATTTTTAAAATGTTTTTTACTTCCTCACTGAACAAATTAATTTCTGTGCAAAACCTAAAAATCTAAAGTGACATAGGGTAAGATAAGAAAAGTGGACACACAATAATTATCAGGCTTTTAAAATTTGTTCGTTAAAAGTTTAAAAAAAAAGTTACTTTCACACTTTCTGTTTTAAGGAAGAGGTTCACAGAAAGACATCACCAAAAACTGCAGACTCACAGTGTGGGGGAGAGGAGTGTTTTTCAAAAAAGGCACCTTTGCAGCATGGACTAGGGAACCAGTACTGTAAATCCAGGGATTAGAGCACAAGATGGGCACATCACTGGGTGTAGCACCTGACAGTGCACAGCACGGGGCAGTATTTTGGGAAAGAAGGTTCCAGAAGCCCAACAGCCTGACAAATAAAGAAAAGCTTGAGCTCACAATAGCCAAGACACCAGTAGCAAAGTCATTCTGAAACTTTGAGACACACTCAGAGCATTAGCAAGGTTAGTTCTGTATTTTCCCTGAGTTCCCTATGGGCTTTGATGAAGTAAATGCCTCTTAAGGTTAGTACCTGAAATCAAGTTACAGGGCAATATTTAGTAACTTCAAGTCTTATAAGGTGTAGGTGGCTGCCATAGCACTGGCTATTGTTCCTCCAGGTATTCAGAAAGAAAAATTGTTTCAATGATTCTGGAAAAGAAAGCAAAGTTTGGTCAGATTTTAGAAGAATGTCAGTACTCATGCATAAAAGATATCAGGTTATGGGATTTTATTTTTAGCCACTTTGTTATCAGCCTTTTCCATCTAAACTTTTTGCTCTCAAATGCTGAATTAGGCCTGGCTTGGAAGGAGTTAATTTTCATCAGGGGAACCCTTATGGTGCTGTGTTCTGGATTTGTAACTGAAGCAGTGCTGATGACATGCTCCAAAGGGATACTTTATAATGTCATGCTCAGCTGTAAAAAGTGAATGGAGGGACAGTCTGGAGAGATAACAACTGCACAGTGCCTGGCTGGACATCAGTGCATTTGTGGGAGGTGGCAAGTGATTGTTTTTGCATAATTTTTAAATTTTTTTTTTCTTCTTTCTTTGTTTAATAAATTATGTCAAGCCATGAGTATTTTTGCTTTTCCCCATCTGATTCTCTTCCCTGTTCTTCTGGGAGGGCTGGGGGGCTGAGGCACTACACAGCTAATGGCTCTTTGGTGCTGCTGCATCAGAGCTGCATTTCTGCTCTACCCCTGTTCTTTCTAATTTGGTTTTGAGGATTCCCTAAACACTTCAGGTCCAACTGGGGGTCAAAAAAGACCAGCAATTTAATCAGTTTCTTGGTGATATTTTTAAGTTTCATACTACAGTCATGTTACTTTCAAATGAAAGGACATGAGAACTGTTGTAAATTTTGGTGATTTTATTCCTTTTGCTCTGTCATGACAATGGACTCAAAGGCCTGCAGGAGACAGCATGAAAGACATGAAAGAGTCACTGAACCATTTGTTCAAGACAGGCTGTCAGTGCTCTCTTTTTCTGGCCTGATATAAAAGGATGGAAATTGAAAAGACTTCTAACTTATGAGTCCACATGAAGATCTTCCTATACAGGAACTGTAAAAATTAAGATTAAATACTTCAGGGCCATCTTTTTCAGGAAAGGAAAGTGCTTGGGCAGTAGCTGTTCAGACCACCCTGCATCCCTGCATAAATGAGGTCCATGGTATCACGGAGAAACAAGAATGCTCCAGCTCCACTCTTTTGTGAGAAAGGAGAGGGAAATGCAGAGACTGAGAACTGGGAGCAACAATTTTTTTGGCTTTCATACCTGTTGATTTCTGAAAAAAATACTTTGACTATGATGTGTTGCTATTATCCACCTACTTAAAATTACAGCTTTTCTCAAACACTGCCTCTAGGCACTCTAGAACAAGAACTAAAATTCTACAGAGTATGAAGGTGTCGTGACTGTCCAATGGTCAATAGCAAAAGAATAGATACTCATTTCAGCCAAAAGATCACTTACCTCCACTTCACATGCGAGGGATGGAACCCAGAAACAATGTCTTTTGCTGATCAGATTTTTCTTTATTAATTTGAAAGTTAATTGTGGCTGTTTGCACTTTCTTTTGCTTTCTCTTTTTTCTTTTTTTTTTTTCTCCCTGCTATGGTGATTATCCTTTTATCTCAAAAAATGCTTCACTATTATTTCCAGTGCAGCGATAGCTCCTGGAGAGTCCAGTGATCATCAATCACCATCTCCCCTGCTGCTCAAATCAACACACACACACTACTCATGTCCCAGTCAGTGTCTGGGAATGGTTTAGGCCTAGCTATGTCTTTATCAATAACCTATGTTTATATGAACAGGAATAAAACCAATCTGAGTGTTGAACCCTACATTTAAATGTGGTTATTACTGAATACTGAGTCAATAATCAAACCCTGTTTTGTTTTCCAAAATATGAATAAAAAAGAGGGGAAGACAGAGAATATAAAAACCAGAGGAAAAAAATCAAAGAAAACAAACAAACAAAAGAGAGAGAAGAGTAAATGAAAAAAATCTACTTTTTCTGCTTTGAGAATAGCTTTCAAAAGCGTGGGCCATGTTTGAGTGACAGACACTTTTGTTAACACAAGGTACCTACATGCACTGACCTTTCAAAGCAAATGCAAAGGTGTTTGTAATCTTTACAGTCTGAGACCTTCCTAAGGATATGATTTGCAAAGTTGATATTTACACACTTTAAAAACAATAAAAAGTGTTAGTGATTTTTAAAATAGAGATTCTACCAAAGAGTCAATACTGTTTCTAAAGCACACAATTTGTGCATATTTATGTTAGCTGTGATAGAATTAGCTTATTTGATACATGGATAGAATGGCCAAAAATCACAGCAGTGTTTCTTGTGATGTTTCCAGTTTTATCTCTTAAATGGGTTATTTTCTCCACAGTAAAGTTTTATCTCATTACCCATTGTCTATCAGTGAAATATAAAGAAAACAAAGAAACAATATATGTAGTTTTACTAAGTAAAGTTAACAATGGGTTAGATCCTGCTGCCTTTGCTAATAATATCAGGTAAAACCTCTTCCTTGGATTTTGCAAATATTTGTGGATGTAATTAACTTAAGCATACAATAAGTCACTCCAAAGTCAGTGCTTAATCAGTCTGAGAGACTTACAAAGGAAATTAGCATTTATGAAATACATTATAAATAGCCTCATTTGCACATAAGGATCCCTAGTAAAATATTTGGTTTTTACATTTTGTATATCCTAAGAAATGGAGAACTATTTTGGCTGCCTGTTGTTTTCATTAAGTAGATTTCTTTTCAGGAAAATAAAAAATTGCTAAGCTGTCTGTTAGCTTAGCATTTCACTTATCATACATTTTGTTAAACAGGAGCAAACCAGGAGAAATATATATTTATTAAAAAGTTTAAACCACTTTTTAAAAATATTAATTACTCTAAGTAAACTGTTTTCTTTCCAATTCCATTTTATTAATATAAATTATGTAGAATATAATATGTTAATGCATATAATATATATAATAATTATATATTAATATAAATAATATTATATTATTTAGGCTAAACAATTTCATTGCAAAATAATTGTGAGGCAAAGTATCAGACTCATATGTTCATTGTAAGCCTATACAGAATTAAATGTCAATGTAGTTGTCAGCATGCCATTAATTTTAAAATTCCAATTATTTCTATTATTTAACTAAATTAGTATGAAATGCTTAAAAAATAAGAGCTTTACAAATTTGCTTTTAATTGCAGTAATTCAGCAGGTATTGACAAAAAGATTCTCAAGATATATCAGTCTTGAAAATATATCTCCACTCTATATCCCATTAAGATAGGAAAAACACTCTTTGGTTCTCTAGGAAGATTTTGAAATTTTCAACTGTATTTTCACTGCTGCTACCCAGCAAAATAATTATTCTTTTACCAAACTAAAGGAACCAATGGTGCCTTCTACCTTTAAATTTAGCAGTCCTTTTACTGAATCACAATATAATCTCAAGCAGATGATTAAACACATTCTAGATATAAGCATTTTATTTTTCTGGCTGAGCTCAGGAGGAACATCAGAACTACAGTCACAGTTTCATGCTACTTTAACTCTATTCTGAACCCATCTAACTTATGCTGACCCATAGTGCACAAAAGAAACCCTTTAAGAAGTGCTAAATATTTTTTCTAAGACCAGCATCTGACTTCATGTTTAGATTATAATTTTTGAAGAGATTTCTAAAAAATAAAATTGATTTTCCATTTCCTTTCTTTCAAAATATCTTTTTGATGAATCACAAATCAAAAATCATCTACCTTTTCATACATCTACTTTCCTCCAGTTTTAAATAAATATTCCCAATATATTAACACTAGAAACCACAATGTGACCACCTAACACCTTTTACATGTGATTGTTTTAGGAGAGGTTAGAGATTACATTCACTGCAGAACTGCCTTATTCCTTTTATAGCTGCATGCCTCAGAGTTTTCATTGCTGTTATGGAATGCTGAGAGCCTTTCCCAGTGTTTCTCTTTTCTGTCTTAGCATGGAGACCAGTGTCTATTGATAATGTCTTATCAAACCTAAGCATCTAATGAAAAGTTAGTTTGGAAAGCCAAGGTAAAAAAATGGACTACTTGGCAATGAGATAATTTTAAGAGAAAGAGTGGGTCATTTAACTGCAGCATAACCAACAGCAATGTAGAAGTCTATTTACACCAGTCTTAATAAAGCAAATTACTGTTTTTGAAATCTGAGGCAGACAGATATAAAACTGACTTTTTAAGAATAAAAATATTGTCCTACACTTGCTTTATCTAAGAATTTATTATTCCAAGTACTGCTTTAACTATTTGGTTATCCTTAAGAGATGAGAGAGTCTTGGGCTGGCGATTTGAAAGGAAGAGTTTGAAATACCCTGTGCTCAGAAAGTGATCACATTTTTAAAATTTAAAGGTATTTTATTTCAGAGCAGCTTATTAAAGAGCACTTCTCACTCTGCCTGTGCAAGTAATTGATGGTGTGTGAATTGTATGACAGTGCTGGGATGATTCTTTATGAACTGTGCTGATTCTTTGTTAACATACTTACTAAACCACAGAGCAATGCTGACCTGGGGGAGGTTTTGAGAAAGAAAGCAACAAATACTTCTGATTAATGAAATGAAACTAAAATTATATTGCAAGATTTTACAGAACATGGAATATTAAAATAGTAACTACAAAAAAGAAGTTTGGGACAATTTCCCATTTGGTACATTTGAAGTGATAGTATTCACATGATTACAGCAACAACTTTCCTTTCTTTGAACCTGGATCATAAGCATGGTAGGGGCATCTCTTCTGAGGCATTGCCCTTGACCTTGTGTGTTTCGTAATAGATTCAGAATCAAAATCCTTATAATGATTACAATACAAAATTCAAGTTTTCAGTCATTATGTATGTATTTTCAGTCATTATGTATGTCCATACATAGGACAAGGTTTAGTTTTGGTTTTTGGAGTTTTTTTTTCAGAAATCTCTTGCTTGTGTAAAAAGGCTGACTTGAGACTATACCGGCCAAAGAAAGTAGAAAATTCATTTTTATGTGCCTTTCCTGTAACTCTTGCCATCAAGATAAATCACTATACTATTCTAGTGCACAGCTTGAAAAGAAAAAATTGCTAAATTTGAAATGTACAAAACTCATGAAGCAAAAGAAGCAGAACTAATATGTCATTTATTTAGATTCAGTTATGATCTTTATGTGAGAGTGAGACATAATAACAGAAAAGCCTTCACAGAAGATATGGATGCACCTGTAACACCTACATCCAAGAAGTGAGTACATCAACAAAGAGAGAAATACATCAATTTTGTTGATAAATTAAGAAAGCAAACCACATCAAACACTAGGCATTTACCTTGTGTTTTCTCTGTGGACATTATTTGCAATATAGATATGGCTAAAATATTACTACTGAGTGTTGGCCAAGCAATTTGTGAGCCTATAAACTTTGATTGATGGATGTTGGGTAGAACAGACCAAAAGATCTTGTACCTGAAGATGATGTACTGAGTGACTCATGATAGTTTACGATGATGTTTAAAATCTTAATAGTACTGCTTGTTTCTGTGCAAGAGCTGATTTTATTACTTGGACCAAAAGCTACTGACATTTTGGTTTCATAAAGCATAAATATATCCATCAGAACAGTTTTATATTCAGAATATGAAAAGCAACAGTTAGGGCTGTGCACAAATACTGCTGAACTGAAGCAAAATAACTTTTTTCTCATGAGAATGCCATGGGATCATGGCAACATGGAGAAATGGGAAGAAGGAAGTTATCAAAGTCTGCTGAGCCTTCAGTAGCAGAACTACATCATGTAGTCTGTAAATATGTTTTACTCTCACTCAAAAAAGCATGGTGTGCCATGATTTACTGTGGACATACTTCATTTGAATTCTGAATAAAGACTTAGGGTTTAGGAAACCGATGTCTATGAAGAGGAACTCCCCTACTCATAGTACAGCAGCCTGTACTATGGCCAAGCAGAATGAAATAATTTAAAACAACATGTTTTGATTTGATTCACTTTGTTGAAGGGGCCGGTAGCTTGAATTAACTCCAGGCAGGAAGAGTCTGATAGATTTCCCAAGAAGTCCAGAAAATTCTCTTCGTTGATGGTCATCTGTTTTCAAGTTTATATTGAAATTGCAACTCCTTGTAGCTGGACATAACACTAAGACCTCATGAAGGTCAGTTTTGATAGTTGAGGGGGTAAGTTCAAACTGCTAAAATTTTAAATGGTGAATCCTCCTTAAAATTTATTTTTAATGTCTAAGATTTTTCTCATTTTGCATGTATTTTGACACAAACATTATCTATTGTAGGGATAGGAACAAAGCAATTTTAAAAATTGTGAAAAGTATTTAATTGTAAACAGTAACTAATGCCTCCCCAAAACTGAGGGACTTAAAAGTCTTATTCAAAGCAGGAGATTTAAAATGTTTGGATAATTTTCCTACATATATTCTTTTTAACTTCCTCTTTTTAAAAGTTGTCATGTGTAAAAATGCGGGAAGAAAAGCTATCTCTCTAAAATAAGTAAGCTGTTGAATTGAATATGTTCCTTCAGTGATACAGCAAAGTGATGGACACTGGACTGCATGCTATACAGTGCTGGCATTTTAAGTAGCTTCATTTTGAGAAGTTAGTAACCAAATCTTAAAATCTGCTTCTGTGTGGGGGCAGAGATATACAGAGGAAGCAGATAGTTTTTCTAACCAGAGGGTAAATGCCTTGTCTATCATTTCTCACAGCAACTCAAAATGTTTCTAAGCAAAATAAAGCTAACCAGCTTTTTTAGTCTTTGGAGTCACATGTTTATAGATTTTCTGTGGTTCAGTTGCTTAGTGTCCCTGCCTCTCATTAATAGAGATGCTCACATGTAAAGTCACCACAGACTTTTTGTAAATAAAAGGAACCTCAGCCTTAGAAGTGCAAGATGTCCTCAAAATGAGTGATCCACCATAGCAGGAAGTGATTTAAATCTGTTTTAAGAAGAAAAAAAAAATTCAGAATTTTTCCAGATCTCAAGATTAAGTATATTTCCTCCCATCAGATTTCCTCCCACCTGATTCCTCCTCTCCCCAGATAAAGAAATCTTTAATGTTTCCTTCACTGACAGGAGCATCACAGGCGAAACACAGTGTGTATATGCATCTGTATTTCCAAAAAGAAAAATATCACTACATTTCCTTTAAGATTCTGTTAGAAGAATTTCGAGACCTGTAGCAGTCCATGATACTAAAATTGTATGGCATGCTTTGAAAATGTACTCCTTCAGTTTTTGCAAATCTGTTTACATGCAGATACAATTCTTTCCCAAGAAAGAAAACCATGTTGCTTTCTTTCACTGAAATATCACCAGCATACCAAGGTGCCACAGCAGTCATGAATAGTAATGTTGACAGATATGTGGACAGATTATATATAAACATGTACATCCATAACTGTGCGAACAGTGAAGGCTGTGATTTAGTTTTCAATTCCACTAGCAGTGTCCCATCATTCCCATGAGAACCACTGATCACTCAGAGATACATTTTGGGGTGATTGGTCCATTTTTGCAACATCTTGCTATTTTTGAAGTGCCAACAGCATCCCACTTTGTATAACATGCCTGCAGTTCCTGCTGCATTCTGCTTGTAATGCTGGCCAAAACTTGCTTGTTTTGATATCACTTGTGCTCAGTGGGCAGTCTAATCAGCCTGGTTGATGGCTCCCCTGATTCACATTGCTCCCACTGTGCTCAAGGTTGCAGTATATTAGTCTCAACACAAATATGAACTTAAAAGTATACACAAAGTATTTATCCAGATAGCACATGCAGAATTCACATACCTCCAACAACAACTTTATGACTGTTATGTAAAATATTTAAACACTGAAAGGGATAGCCATGGTATACAGAGAGGCTTGTTGATGAACTTATTTCTTATTGTTATAATACATTAGATTTATTTGTATAAAATAAAGGCAGAAATATTTTATAAATTATGTTGGTGAGTACATTTATTACACTGAGATCTTGTAATGAAACATGTTCCCTCCTTTTTAAAATCCCAGTTTAAATAGTCACAGTTCTAACTATTTAGTCCATGAAACACCAATTTTAAAATTACTTCCAAGTTCCTGACCCTTTGAAATTCTTGCTTTCTGGAATTATTCAGTGCCTATTTGCTTTCCATAAATGTAAAACTGAGGGGGTTATATGGGGCTGTGATTTCTGAAATACAGTGTCATGATGCAAAGTGACAATCAGCAGGGCATTTCACTTCAAAAATTTTTATATTCCAACATCAGGCAATACTGATACTTCAAAAATCTATAATATGAACCTTTCACAAATCAGAATTGTCTGTAATATGAGCCTAGAGATTTTTCTGACTGAAATTTCCTTATAAACAGCCTAGCCTATACTAACAAATGCAATGTAATTCACTACATACTGTCACAATGCTGCCATGTGTTTTACTCTATCCCTTTTACTGTAGTCACGTACTATCTGATTTACTGAGCATAAAAATGTATTTTGACTTCCTTCTAATTAACTTGCTCCACCTTATGGCTGCTGTCAATGTCACAGAGTAATTTTTGCAGGTATCTCTCAGCCCAAATATATTATTATGGCAGCTGAAGTGCACGGGGCTTTTTCTCAAAACAGTTCCTACCATATGCACCTCTGAAGAACTGGGCTGTGATCTCTCTGATCAAATTCCTTTTATGGAATATCATCAGGACATTTTCTAGGCACTGAAGGAATTCAGCTCTTCCTGGTCTCAGAGGGTAAAACAAAACCACAGGAACAGGACCTATATTTTTGATGCTTTTCTTACTGCAAATAGAAAGGCAATAGAGAAGGAAGTACAGACAAGTGATAAAAAGAACCTCTGAAATAATACCTTGAAGGAAATTTTGTTGATATTTTTCAAATGGAGTATCTGGAAAGCTGTTCTACTGCACTTATATCTACAATAGATATTAATTGCATGCATAAAATCTATATGAAAATGGTGTTAAATTAGAAGGAATCAGGAAGTGCACAATTCATAATGATATATTGCATTTTATGTGCACAAAAACAAATGCCTTAGTTGTATATCAAATGATTTTCTTTTACATAAATTCTCATATTTGCTCTCCTCCCCATTCATTCTTTTTTTCTCCCTTAACCAAATAATTCCTCCCCAGTGGAGTTCAGTAGGAATTGAGAGCTCCAACTTGCATTGAATTAAAACTAGGAGTCTGTTTTATAGGTTAAAGAGTATATAAAAAAATGAAACTACACTCAAAACATAGACGTTGTCAGCAAGCAATAAGGATTCCCTCATTACTGTGATGAAATCACCTGTATCTGATTTAGATAAATTCCAATATCCCTGTGATAAATGCCTTCTCCCCTAGAAAAGAATACAAAAGACTTGATCTTTCTATTGGCATTTATCTTCTCTGATGTAGAGGCATAAGTCAAGTGCAATAGTCACCAGTGACTTATTATTTCTCCTCTCACAGGTGAAGATGAATGTCATAAGGGAGATAAGCCCCCGTGCGCATACATTATATATATAACACTATATATGAATAAGGAGATATTAAACACACCATGAATATTTTCTTTTCACTTTTTATTTTTTTTTTACTCATCCTAGACTATCGTTAAATAAAATTAGAAGATGCTGTAAGTTCCTCTTGAAATGAAAAGCTTCAAAGGATTCAATATATCCTTCAGCACTACAGCCTGTCATCAGTGAAAAAGACATAGCCTTTGTTTTGTTTGACTGAGAATTGTTTGACAGAGGCACTAGACTGGGACTGCAGGCAATGGGCAGGAACTGATGTACAGGTGGTTCCACCTGAACATGAGGAGGAATTTCTTTACTGTGCAGGTGACTGAGCCCTGGAACAGGTTGGCCAGAGAGGGTGTGGAGCCTCCTTCAGCTGGGGTACTGAAGAACCTTCTGGGCACAATCCCGTGCCATGTGCTCTAGGATGATGCTGCCTGAGCAGAGAGGTTCAACCAGAAGACCCACTGTGGCCCCTTCCAGCCTGGCCCATTCTATGATTGTGTGAAATTTATCTACTTGCTCTGTTGAAGATTTCTACTCTCCGATACCCCATGACTCAGTGCTCCATCTTGTAAACATGATATTAATAGCTCTTTCCTCTTTCAGTGCTCTACAAGCATGTCAAAGAAAATCAGGTCAAACGGCATTTTATTAGATGTGTACTTGTCTTGGAAACATATCTGCTATTTGACTGACATTTTAAAATATATCTAGAACTAAAAAATTACCACACATAAAAAAATATACAATAGTTCAGAAAAAAAGCCCAATTTATTTGTCTATAAAAGTAGCTAATTGCAGAAGCCTAGTAAAGAGCAAAGGAGGCCTAGTATTTTTTAATACTAGGAAAGGAAAGGAAAGGTTCCTGGCCGCAAAGAAAAGTGATGAATATTCCTGAGGATGCCAAATTCATATGCATCCTGCAACCCTCTCAGGTCCTGCTGTAAGCTCCTGCCCCAGCAGCTGGGGGGGCAGGTGGCAGGGTTTGGGTGTCAGCACTGGTGGTTCAGCTCTGATGTGGTCAGGCTGTGCCACTTCATTTAAAAGGGCTGAAAAAGGGCTCTAAGGAAGCCTCCAGAGAGGTGAGAAAGGCAACACTGAAAACAGTGTAGGTTGTTGAGATAAAATCCTGCAGGGAAAAAAAACAATAAAAAGACATGGGGAGGCTGTATGTGTCTATAAAGGTCACCTGCAGTCCAGGTCTAAAGGCAGCAGTTTGTAGCTCCTTTTCTGGAGTTACATTGCAATTCATCTTTTGCTCAGGTTAGCCACAGAGTACAACTCCTTTCCAGTAGCTCAAACAAAATAAATTTCAGAAGAAAAATTAAACACCCTGTCTCTTTAGATGAGCTACACATGTCCTAACCCAAAAAGTGACATATTTAATCTTCTCATCAGCTTGATAAACTGACACATACAATACAAACTAGTAAAGAGTATTGTTGCACAGACTATGATGAGTGTATGTATTGTATATGTATTGTATATGCATTGTAACATATAAAATTGTGCTTACCTTAATGATTTTAAAGCAAAACTCCAATGCATAAGCCATATCATATTGGTGAAAAGCACATAATATTTTATATAATCAACAAATAATCCCTTCAGCCTGCAAAATTTTAAAAAAACAATCAACATACAGATATATTCCAAAATACACTTGTAGACTGTCAAAGAAGATTGAATGAAGATATTTATTTAAACTACTCACCTGAACTTTGGGTCATTATTTTTTTGAAACTGCTATGGATTAATATATAAAATCTATCAAATATATCTGATAATGATTTATCCAATGTTTACAGTGAAGGAGAAGGAAAATGTGGCATGTCCTGTGCTTTGCGCAGTTACAGGGAGTACTTAGAATATTGTGGAGTAACACTGTGTAATGTGAAGCTCCCTGGAGACAGCTGTAAATCAAAGATGTGGATGGAAGACTATGTTCTTCCTTGTTGCATTTATATTTTTCAGAACACAGCTTCATTATACCTGGTAAATGTGAAATTATTTTCAGAATGTTGTTTGTGTGAAGGATAGATACCAATGCTCTGTAATATGTAAAGGTACAGTTAAAGTGAAAATCTGGTGCCAATAATTTATTTGTCTGATGACAACACATTAGAAATATACAGCTGGCTTAAAGAAGACATTTGTATCTTTGTACAGATATATAATTTTTAAGATAGTCCATGCACTGCATCAGAATGAATGCAGGCACTCATTCTGATGGCAAATCTTGGCCAACACTTTCCTATGCCACTTTGATGACATTTGTGTTGCATGTCTAATATGCCCAATACTGAGGGAGGTACCCATGATGCTGAGTACTCTGATCTAAGTCTTTCAAAACAGGAAAGTCACCTGACTTTCAGCAATTCATAGATTTTTTTATGTTTCAAATTCACTGTCATAATCATCTTGTGACACGAAAGACAAATTTTCACCCAATAATTGTTGAATCAGAACTAACACCTTGTGGATGAACTATAACATCTCTTTCCAAAGGATGCATAAACTTAATTTAAAACAGTAAGACATTGATTAGAAATGCTATTTGACTGACATTAGATTAGAATTAGAAATTAGAAATCTCCTCCAACTCTAGATTCTGAACAAAAAAATCATGTCACCATTCAAGCTCCTGTCAATAAAGAAAATATTTTGTACATATTGCAATAGTGATAAAGCATGTTTTTTCTCCCTTGGGGTTATTTTTGATAAGCAAAGGTAGAGAACGAATCAGCTCCATGCTGCCTTGTGTAGAACTTCCTCCCCCCTTTATTTAATGCTACTGTTAGACTACATTAAAACAACTCCCATCATGTCTTTGCATAGAAATTGTATATAGCAGAGTGTAAATGGATTCTTGTTCATAGCATGTTGCTATGAAATAATTTATTATTCAACTAATTATAAGTATGCAGTTCCTCATGTCTAGCCTAATTTCAAATAAAAAAGAAAATTATTTTTAAAAATATTTTGAAACTATGATGTTATTAGTTATTTGAGCTTCAAAATCTACAACAATATAAATAAAATGAATTCACTTGTTGAAAACAAAATGTTTTTCCAGTTTGGCCGAATAGTGTAAGATTTTGAGATTTTTAATTTGTAGGAATTAGTCTATTTCTACATAGGTTTTACTTGATACTCTGAAATGCCAGCTACTTGCACCTGGAAGCTTTTCTTTTTTTTCTTTTTTTTTTTTTTTTTTTTCCCTAGCCACTTGTAATGAGGTCTGCTTTGTGTGATTTGCATTTTTACTTTGCTGAAGGGTGGAGTCTTTGCACGTTTATTCAGTCATTGTTTTTACCTTTCCAATGAAAAAGGCTGCTATAGTCAGAAGTCTCAGTGTTTGAGACACAAGAAAAGAACAGGATAACATTGCCTGATTACAGCAGAGCCAATTTTGCCCCAAAATATGCTCTTCCAATTGGAGCAGTTGCTGGATGGCAGTAAACAGCCTCAGAAGCCAAGTCACATAACCTATAGCTGTTCCAAAATGGGAACGTTTTGCAATGCAGTGCCTGAGGCATGTCAAAGTGCAATGGTAAGTAATATACAGACTACAATAACCTACACTTAGGAAAGCAAACTAGCAGATTAAGCTGCAGTATGTTATAATGTCTTTTAGGAGGAAAAAGAATCCTCAATTTTGTTCAATTTGACAACCTTACTGTAAGAAAACATTTATGTTTCCAGATTTTGTTCTCCTGTTTCTTTCTTTGAGTACTGACACGAATGGCAGCTTCCTCTCTTCAATGACTCATCCATCAAGATTATCTAAAAGTAAAACAAACTCAGGAAAACACTCTTTACTCATCTCTCATCCCACATAATTTTCACTTTTTTTTTTTTACATCAGGCCAAAACACGATTGGTCTTCTAGTACAAGGGTGAGTTGGGTAGAATAAAAACTGGCAAAAATCTGTATAACAAAGATCCGAAATCTTTTGCAAGCTTTCTATTTGCAGCTGATTATCTCAGTTATTAGGGTACAAGAGAACTGTTAGAATGAACCATGAGACTCCAGTGACTACTGAAGTCGAAGGAAATAGTCCTTTTACCTCATTAGGTTTTAGATTAGGCATTAAGTCAATAAGATGGCATTGCCCAGATTTCTGCATAAGAGTAATATTGTAACTCCTTTGACTGCAGCAATAGGGGAAACCAATGGGAAAGATTTTTTGTATTATGACAACAGTACAGTTCATCATTTTTCACAGAACTACGTAATTGTCTGCAACTGAAAGCACTTCACCGTATGTTTTAAAGACATGTTCATTAAACTCACTACTTCTGTGCATTCTTAAGTGTTAGGGATAAATAGGTTAATAATGTAGGATTCACGGGTTAATATTGAAAGCATAGGTTTGCATGAAATATGGTATTTAAGCATATGGGGTTTTTTTCCTATGGTGAAGAAAAACATCCGTTCCCTATCAATGCATTTGCAGTCATGACTCCATTGATCAATTTTATATGAAAAATAAAATTTTTTGCAATTTTCTCTTTCAAATTGCAAAATTCATGTTTTTTCTTACATCCTTCTCAAATACTATTTTGTAGGAAAATGATGGTACCTGAGGCCCCATTTACATTTTGAAATTGTCAGTCCAGAATAGCTATAGGTGTCCAAATCAAATATTGCAAGGAAAGACAGCACCATCTACTCCATGCTGAAAATCTTCTATTGCAAATTGCAAAAAATATGAAGTAAAATAGGTAGGTTATAAATATCTTGAAAACAAGGTTTATAGTGGAAATGCTGAAAGACATTCAATGATAACAGCAACAGTTGGCTCCATAGTAATAAAATACTTAAAAGAAAAGGAAAAAAGTCTGTATGCTTCACAAAGGCTTGTGGATTTCAGGGGAAAGCTATGTGCAGAACCAATTAAAGATGGACGTTAATAATTTATTGTCATGCTTAGATGTCATTTACAGAAAATCTCAGAAACTCAACTTGCAGTCATATGTTAAAGAGGAGTCAGAAAGAAGAAACACAGTGCTGCACCTTGCACTAGTGTTTCCTTCTGCTTTCCTCATGATAAAATCATGCAGCTGAGTGTTCCTCATGCCTAGGATTCTGTGGCCAGAACAGTCTGCTCAGTTATTGTGCAAACAGCAGCCTTCTGTCTGCCTCCAAACAAACACAATGCCCAAATACAAATAAATAGTTAATGGAACTCGGTCTCCCACTGTCTGACACTCAGGTAAGCTTCCCCTTCACTTGTGACAAAATGTCTTTTCCCCAGTGGACAAAAAAGGGGATTGATGGGCACTGCTAGAACAGGTGGCCATGTGCAGCCTTTGCCCTACAGGGGACCTGCAAGCTAAGAGCCAGTAAGGTACTCAAACCAGCAAATAGGTTTCATATTTAAAGGATATTCACATACACAGGTGCATTAGCACTCTTCTTGCATCCTCCAGCCTAGATTAAAAATTAAAGCAATGACCTTAGACTACTCTTGTTGTTAAACATTTTCTTTTTATTGAACCAACAACAAAAGCTAAAGATACTTCATTTTTCCTCTCTTGCTCTTTAAATTTCTATTCCCTCTTCTCTTTTCTTCCACCTGTTTTTCCTCCTCCTCCTGTTTTTGTTGGCAGCAGTGTATTTGACTTGACCACTCAAATACCCACTAAGCTCTATTTGCAATCCCCAAGCAATAGCAATTTATAGATGAAACTGGCTGCATATTACATATTCCTGTCTCCAAATAACGAACCAGGTTTCCCTCAAATAGCTCCACTTGGTAATCCTTTCATGTCTATTCTGCTCCTGAGCCATTTCTGTAGAGCATTGTCTACTGGGAAGGGGATGCAAAGTGAAAAGGAGCAATTGTGCGCATCTGTGTGTGTTCTTTCTCCATGTCTGTAAAACCCAACCCAAACTGTCAAGGTGACAATCCAAAACGATAATCAAAACCACTTTTTACATTCCATCTTGTAATTGCCGCAGGCAAGTTTGAAAGGAGATGCTAACAAATCCCAAAGAATATCAGGTATTAAATATTTGATACAGCTAGAAATGTATACAATAGACATCAAACTTATGTTGTATATCTCTGTAATTTCTATACCATAGGTAAACAGCCATATTTCAATAACAAATTCTTAGGTGGGTATTTGGAAATATACATTAAAATCTGTTTACATTTTAGAAACAGCTCTGTTGTTTCTACATGCAGCTACAACAATAACAACAAAAAGAGATTTTACTTGGGAATATTATCCCCCATAGACATAGTATGGGAAAATATTTTCAAGGGTGCCTTTCTAGCTTTTTGCATCTTTACAAGTATTTGCTTTAAAGCAATCTTACATTCATACTACAGCCTGATTTAAAAATTGTAAGACTGCTGATTTACAAAATAGTTTACACTCATGCCTACAGTCTGCATTTTAAATTTTTCTAGTACTTAGCTATTAAAATTCAGTTCAGTTTTACCATGTCCTTCATAGGGAGCATTGAGAAGGCTGCATAGAAAGAGGGGATATTATGAGTAAAAGGGAAAGGAAAACTAAGAGATGCAAACTGAGGTTACTCTGCTTGAAAGAATAAGATAAACACAGTGCGCTGGTTTCAGCTTGGGTAGAGTTAATTTTCTTCACATGGGCAGGTATGGGGCTGTGTTTTGGATTTGTGCTGAACACAGGGTTGATCATACAGAGATGTTTTTGTTATTGCTGAGCAGGGCTTACACAGAGCCAAGGCCTTTTCTGCTTCTCACACTGCCACACTGGGGAAGAGGCTGGGGGTGCTTGGGAGGCTGGGAGGAGACACAGCCAGGACAGGTGACCCAAACTGACCAAAGGGACATTCCAGACCACGTGACATCATTCTCAGTACATAAAGTGGGGGGAAGAAGGAGGGGACATTTGAAATAATGGGTTTGTCTTCCCAAGTCACCATTACCCAAGATAAGGCCCTGAAGATGGCTGAACACCTGCCTGCCCAGGGGTAGCAGTGAATTAATGTCTTATTTTGCTTTGCTTTTGTGCTCAGCTTTTGCTTTCCCTATTAAACTGTCTTTGTCTGACCCCACCAGTTTTCTACCTTTTGCCCCTCTGATTCTCTGCCCCGTCCTGCTGCTCGGGGAGTGAGGGAGCGGCTGGGTGGGGCTTGGCGGGTGGCTGAGGTTAAACCACTGCAAACAAAGAGCCAGTGGAAAGAGTGAGTGTTCCCTCAGTATGTACAGTCAAAGAGAGGAAAAAAAGAATGGTCCTAGATAAAACTTGGTTACAAAGTAGGCTGATGGTAAAAAAATGTAATAGAATGGTGCCTTTACAAAAAGAAGGTGAGTGAATGAGTGATGCATTAAATATGCATCCACTGAGCCGTGTTAACTGCATGCATGTGTTTAGCTCAGAATAAGTGTAAGAAAACTTGACCTAGGTCATAGAGTTGGTTGTATGTTGTATCAAAGAAGTTCACTTTTGTTTGGGACAAACAGTAGATATATGAGCAGTTACTAGAAAAGTAATTTCCACATAACTTTAGACTACTTCAGTGTGGAAATCTTCATCTCAGCTATTTCTTCTAGACACTCTCCATAATCAATGGAGAGAAATAGGCATTTGGGGAGCATGATTCATCTGATATATGTTAGTTGTCTACTGTGGAATGAAACCTAAGAGTGACAAATTTTTTTCAGTGACTGCAGAGAAAGTCAAGATGACTAGTTCAGATGTAGTCATTTACCCTGGCTCAGACAAGTCCCCCTAATGAGCAACAGATGTAAGGTACCTTGTTACACTGCAGTAACTTAATCATGAGCCTAAAATCCTGGAATTAACAGCCAGTGGTGGGGTCCTGCTAGGATGGAAAATGCTCTCCAAAGACAGAATTAGCTCTGCATAATTTTATGCTGTGCTTTTAAAGGAAACTACAGAGGGGAAACAAAAGAGAGGCATAGAGAGGTGAGTGGCCCAAGGTCGCCCAAAAGGTCATAGCCTGTATTTGATTCAGTGACTTACCACTGAAGTGCAGTGCTGCTAAATGAAAGTAGCAAAAATAACACAAGGCAGGAGAAATTTTTCCTTCTCTTCCTCTCCACCCTCTAAGAATGAATTAGTGCAGTCATTATTGTGTATTAGGTAGCTACCTGTGAACACTGAGCAGTTGCTCCCCTAGTGTACAGTGCACAGTTCACAAAGATGATCCTTGTATGTCCCATTCACAACACAATATCACAGCAGAATATCTTTATTAGGGCGTTTAAATCCACAGAGCATCAAAGTAAAGGCCCTTCAAAATAGCAGCTCTACTAACGTGTTGTTTATTTGGCAGAAAAAGCATAGCTATTTGACTTAAATGCCAAATGTAATGGACTGGTAGCAGCTAAAAAGTCTAGGCAACTAAAAGCTATTTTAAAAAAGCCAGGGTTGGATCTATATACAACCAAGAAGGAGTCATTTCAAAACTGTAATTGGCACATCCCTGTGTCTGGTTTTCTTGAATGTCAGTGGCACTTGGATTAAGATTTCCTTGTTTGCAAATGCCCTCTTTCTTCTAGATGACTATGGCCTTTTAAGTTCTTTTTTATTGGCACCCTGATTTTCCAGGTTTGAACATAGCCTGTGGAGCAGAGTTGTGATATGTTCTTCCTGGTACAGCACTTGTGAGGGAAAGCAACTGTGTTCTGAAGTAACTGGAGGTTTCAAGGATTCTTCACACTTTGAATCTGATAGAGTGCAATGTAGTAGACAAGCCTGAAGGGATTCTCAGTTATGGATCACCGTAACAAAGTCTGCATTTAAGAAGAAAATGCGCCAGCTGAGATGATAAAACAAAATGTATCTAGTCACTGCTATCTGAAGGACAGAAGAGTCTGATATGAACTGAGATTCTGAATTGTCATGTCATCCTTAGCTTGGGGAGAAAATAGACTCGATCAGTTCCTAAAAATGCTGCCTTCCACATTTCAGGATCACAGCTGTCTTCCACTTAAGAAGGCCATGCAAGACTGAATGAACAAAGCAGTAACTCTGTTAGCATGCCCTGGAAAGCATCAGCCCTGTCTGAGCTGGGTTCATGGCATTGCTGATAGCTCCACAAAAGCATTGAAGGGAGGCAACAGAAGCACCAGGCACAGCCAGGCCAAGCTCTGAGAGAGGTCAGGGAGCAGAACAGGTCAGGGGAAGAAAACCCATGTTTGCTGGGTTGCCCCATCATAAACTGAAGTGCCACCTAAACCAGTGAGTACAGCTTTTCTAATGACCCACTGGATAGAAGGATGCTCTGAGAACTGACCAGATTTGGCCACACAACATGCCATACATAAATTTTTATATCAGCATCACAAAGATGGTTGGATAGAATGGCAACGCTGGAGATGGGTTTTTTGTTATAAAGAAAAGGCTTTACAGATAAAGGTTCCTGTGAAAATCAAATTCTCTTAGTAAATATAAACACTATGAAAATATATGTATTTCCTGGCATTTCCATGACATTGGAAATTACTTTATTATTCTATAACTGATACTTAATAATTAATATCTTCTTCATTTAGTTTTTATAAGGTTGAGGTGACTAGAGGCTGTAGAGTGAAGTTACTCAGAGCAACAGTAGGACGAAAAAATGTCCTCTAATAAGCTGCCTGAGAGAAGTTTCTGAATCCCAGTTTTATGCCACCTGAAGAGAAAAATCCAGAACTAAATGTCTTATTTTATTTTATTTTCCTGCAGTGACAGTCCGTTTATTTAGAACCAAATGAAAAAGGAAATTATATATGTGAATACAAGGCTTCCTGGAGAGTTTTAAAATGTATTCTTAAAATTTGTATCAGTGCTGTACATTATGCTTTGTTGTCAGCCACTGATATGAATTTTATCTGCAGTTCAAGAAGGTAGAGTGTACAGGTAGTGAACCACCATTTTAATTAACAAAAGAAAAAAAGTGTTCTGCAAAGTATTATAATCTGTCCTGGTCAATAAGAAGCCACAGGGGGAAATTAACTCTGGTTACACATATGCTTTCTCTACAGTTCCTTAGGCTCAAGAAATGAAATATATTTCATAAAGCTGAACTGGTTAGTGGAAGAAAGGAATATAGAGAAGTGCCCCCAGTATATTATAATTTTAAAATATTTAAACTACAGTATGATCCAGACGTCTCAGTGGTTACCAGGAGTGTCATGCAAAAGTTATCAGAGAGGTAGGTACATGTGTACACGTACAGGAGTTTTTTGTTTTGATTGCTCTACTGAGATTCTCTCCTGTAACAAAAACAAGGACATGCACAAACACAAACAGAACTTAGGGGTCAAACCAATATGACGTATTTCCCTGCAGTAATAGAGTTTGACTAAGACCTTCATTCTTTCAAGTGTTTTAGCTTTCAGGAGCAGAAAAGACCTTTAGTTTGTGTTGTCTCTCTACTACATAGCAGAAGCTTTCATGGAGTTGTTTCTGTCTTGACCCTTGATTTTGCCTTTCAGAGTAAACAATGAGATTGCCTTCTTGGGGAAGAAAAAAAAGGATGGAATATAGATTTTAGAGGTAATTATGTTTGATGCACCACATTTTTCTCCATACTCAACATTAACTCTTTTGTATATTGACACATCAACAGGTGAGGGACAGGGAAAACCTGATAAGGCTACTTTAGTGTGACACTTAAAAAGTGCTTAAGAAAGGACTATTCTGTTTCTTTCTGCTATACCTGGCTTTGCATTTGTTTCCAACATTTTCCCCTACTGCTTTGATAGAGTTCTTTGACATCTAACTGCATTGTCCCAGTCTCTCAGGTTATTGCATTGTGATTTCTTCAATTTAGAGGAACTCTCCCTTCTTTTCAAATGTGTCCTTTCCACAGAGGAACAAGGCGACATGATGAACGTGAACCCAACCCTTTTTCATTGTTATTGAGCTGACTGGGGTTTTGGTACTGAGCTGATGGTTTCAGTTTCCAAAAAGAAAATCATGCCACATCTGTGTAATTGTTGATCTGAGGTCTTGATTTGTATGTTAGTTGTGGACAAGACACCTCATCAGTACTAACTTGTACTGATAATATAGTTTTGAACAGTTTGTATCCATCCTTATATATTCTGTAAATATGTATTTGATTTTGCTAATAGTAGTTGTTTGGCATGAGTTTTACTAGTGCCAGAATCTCTTCCTGACACCTTATTTGTCTGGCCTTGCTTGCTCTTGGCCTGGCAAGTGCCAAGTTGTTGTCAGTTCTCCCATTGGCTGGAAGTATGGCTGATTTCCCCGTTTCTGTTGGCTTATATTTCAAAATATCTACATCCTGCTTATTAAGAGGAAATGTGACCTTTTAAAAAACAAATATGACCTCTAGAAGGGGAAAAAAAAATCAGAAAAAAGACATAATTCAAAGTTCGACTTTGTCATGCATCCGAATTCTGTCCATACCCCAGTTAATTTTATTTTAATCAGGGAACCCTTACAGCAAAGGCAATCACAGTAACAGTACAAGTCCAGAAACAAATTTGCTTGTCACTAATCTGATATTCTGTCTTTTTCATGTAACTCACACTGAGGCTGCTGTAAGTTCTAAAGTCACTAGAAGTACAGTCCAGATTCTTGAGGGAAGAACGGATAGATAACCACCAGAGGTGAGAGCTGTGTGCAGTAAGTCATGTAGTCATAATGCTGGTTTGCTGTAGCATTCACTGTAGCAAATCCTCAGCCTACCAAAAGAACACAGCCATATAATCCCATGAAGTATGAGCAAGACAGTATCATGTACACTCACTCAGCCAATAATTTTTTCTGGGATATAAAACACACAGTGACTTATGTTGGTGTTACATGGTGCTGACAAGAGGTGATAGTGATGCTTAGCAATAATAATATTGCTAATTACATTGCTATAATAAAGATATAATAAATAAACCTATTAGTTCCTCTGTAGCATAACACATCCTTATGGCTTTGTAAACACAGATAATATAGCTGGCAAGCATCAGTTCTAAAGCATGACAGCATGGTAGGAAGCCAGTTTGCAGCCAAATTAAAAAAAGGTCCAAAAAGTCCTTTTGATCTGTTACCATATGCCTTCTCTACTTTGCATAGCATTTGCTATGAAAGTCTCAGTGACTATATGATGCTAGAAAACAAGATTTTGCTAGTCCTTACTTTTGTTGGGGACTTCAATGTACAGATGTCAGTAGGAAATACAATACAGCAGCGATTAAATAGTCCAGGAGGTTCCTGTAGTGTGTGGAAGAGGTTCCTGTCCTGACAGAGCTGGTGAGGGAGCAGCTGGGGGAGCTGCCCTTCTGGACCTGCTGCTTGTGAGCAAAGACTTGTCATTGATGCCATTGTTGGGGGCTGTATTGGGCACAGCAACCACAAAACTATAGTTCTCTGTTCTCAGAGAAGTAAGAAATGGGGGTCAAAAAAAAAAAAAAAAAAAAGAATTCCAGAAATACATCAGTAACATAAGGAGAACTGAGGAGAATCTCCATCTCTTGTTGTGTGTGAGGGGAAACACAGCAACAAAGGATGACTAAAAGGCGGACGTCCTTAATGCTTTTTTTGGGCTCATTCTTCAGTAGTCAGACAGTTGTTCTCCAAGTACCCTGCTCCCTGAGCGGGAAGACAGGGATGGTGAGCAGAATGAGGCCCTCATAATCCAAGGGGAAATGGTCAATGCCCTGTTACACCACTTAGACGTGAACAATCTATGAGACCACACAAGGGAACTGATGGAGATGGTGGAAGAGTTTGCCAAGCCACTTTTCATCCTTCACCAGAAGTCCTGGCTAATCGGTGAGGTCCTAGCTGAGTGGAGGTTAATAAATATGATGCTCATCTACAAGAAGGGCTGGAAGAAGGGACAGGGGAACTGCAGGCCTGTCAGCCTGACCTTGGTGCTGGGGAAAGTTTTGGAGCAAATCCTCTTAAACGCCACCATGCAGCACCTACAGGACAACGAGGGGATCAGAAATAGACATCACAGGTTTGTGAAAGGCAGGTGCTGCCTGACCAACCTGATCTCCTTCTATGACAAGGTGACCCAGTTAGTGGATGAGGGAAAGGCTGTGGAGGTAGTCTACCTGGACTTTAGTAAAGTATTTGATGCTGTCCTCCACAATATTTTCCTGGAGAAAGAGGCTGTTCATGGCTTGGACATGTGCAATTTTCAATGAGCAAAAAACTGGTTGGATGGCCAGGCCCAGAAAGTGGATTAAATCCAGCTGGTGGTGTTGGTCTATGGCAGCTGAATATGAGCCAGTGTGGACCCAGGTGGCCAAGAAAGCCAATGGCATCCTGGCTTTTGTCCAAAATAGTGTGACCAGCAGGATCAGGACAGTGATTGACCCCCCTGTATGAGTGTCTGTACTCAGCACTGGTGAGGCCCCACCCTGAATCTTGTGTAGAATTTTGGGCCCCTCACTACAAGAAAGACGTTGAGGTATTGGATTTTGCCCAGAAAAAGACAATGAAGGTGGTGAAGGGTCTGGAGCACAAGTCCTGTGGGGAGCAGCTGAGGGAGCTGGATTTGTTTAGTTTGTAAAAAAGGAGGCTCAGGGAAGACTTAATTGCTCTCTACAGCTTCCCTGAAAAGAGGTTGTAGTGAGATGGGGGTTGATGTCTTCCCCCAAATAACAAGACTAGAGGAAATGTCCTCAAGTTGCTCGAGGAGACATTTATATTGGACATTAGGAAAAATTTCTTCACAGAGAGGGTTGTCAAACATTGGAACGGGCTGCCCAGAGAAGTGGTGGAGTCACCATTCCTGGAGGTATTTAAAATATGTCCAGTTATAATGCTTGGGGGCATGTTTAGTGATGGACTCAGCAGTGCTGGGCCAACAACTGGACTCAATGATATTAAGGACCTTGTTGGACTTAGACAAGTCTATGATTCTATTATATTATTCTGTATTGTTATGATTTAGAAAAATATTAATTTTTAGGCTACAGCTGTTTTAGGAGGGAAAAAGATTAAAAACCCCAAACCCATCCAAAAGTAAGGCATATCAACATGTCAGATATATTTTACGACAATCGATTTGATTTTGGGAGTCTTTAAAATATTTCTTACAATTTTTTAAGCATGTTGAAGAAAGTTGACAAAAGTTCCTTGCATGTATATTTAATGATCCATATTTGTAATCAAACAGGCAATCCTTTACTGTGAATATTCTGCAAGTGCCAGGTGTTACTGGCTAGTTTTCTAAGGTAGAAAATAGAACCATTTTTCCTCTCTCCTCCCTGTCAAAAAGCTATACCCCTCTGCTGTTTGTACATGTAACCTAAACTTTAACCAGCGTGCTTTGACCTAGGTAACTGGTTATCAAACAGACTTGGGGCTGTGCTCCTCCTCCCTATATCCATGCACACTCAGTCAAATTACTTCAGGCCACATTTCAGAGTTGCACTCTCCATTGGCTGCATCCCTGGCATCCCTGGCACTGTTTGTTAATAAGCAACACTTCTGTGGGGATAACCCAGTTTCTCTTTTACAATCCTGAGTGTGCTGGTCACTTTACAGAGGAAGAGCTGCCATTACAAACACCATCTTCTCTGGTGTTTGCTTGGTCAAATATTCCACACTTTTTAAGCACGTGTGAAGCATTACAGAAACCCCTATGTTCATCTCCAGAGAGCAGCCAGAAAGGGTTAAACAAAATCAACCCTGACAATACTAGAAACAGTTCTCTCAGTGTGTGTTGGTTCACTGCTCCACAGGGCATAGCAGATGTTGTGTCTGGTAGTAAGAAGGGCCCAGGAGGTGTGAGCTGTCAATCACTTTTTTTCCTAACTACAGGCTGTGCTATGGATATGAAGCACGACTAAAACAATCTGTCTCAGCTGGGGTGTGTGAGGTATCAATAACCCTTGGCAGAGGTGTCAAGAGCCTTGCTGGAATCAAACTACCCTGCTGACCAGCTGCTTAGCAAGTTAACAAGGCAGCATTCAGCGCTCGCTGCCCTCCCAGCCCAACAATTAACACAACTGGAGCAGGGCTCTGCTGAAATGCAGGAGGAGCCTCGTGAGCCGCATCGCCCTTGTGCTGGTGACAAAGAGATGCAGAGTTCTTTATTCAGAAGCATCCCTGACTACATGTGAGGAGTGAGAGAAACTAGGGCAGAGAACATGTTTTATTCTCAAATCAAATATGCAGATAAATATTAGCAATAGGAGACAAATCTGAACGGACTGAGGAAAAATAGATTTGTAAAGTATTTTCACTTATGAGGCCGGTAGCTGTAGAGCAGGCAGGGAAAAAGAGCTCCAGTTAGGAATAAATTGTGCTGAGAAGCTAGAGTTAGGTAAATTTAAACAACAGCAGGAACAAACAATGTAATGAAAGAGTTCTGAGGCGCTGGTAATCCAAACAAAAGCTGCGTAGCGGCTTGTTACAATCATCCACATGGCTGGTTAGAGTATTATAGAACAACCAGGTTGTAAAATGAACAGGCAACAGTCGGAAAGTCTTAAACATTTTGCACTCATGGGTCATGTACTACTCAGCCTCATACCAGTATAAATTTGGAAGTGATGCCATTAAAATCAATGGCTTCACAGTGGTTTAACAGGGAAGAATCAGGCCCATTTGTAGAAAATGATTCAATTTTTCATTTTACAAACTGCTAACTCCAGCTTCTGGAGTTAATGTTTTTCCTAAGCCCTCAACACATTTTTTTGTTTTGTTTTGTTTTGAAAACTGAATTACTTTCAAGTCTTTTTGTATTCTACATTGCTTTATTTTGTGGTTTTGTTCTCAAGGGTATCAACCAGTGATTATATACTGTTCCACTCTGAAAAAAAAAACCCAAACATGCTGTACAGCAAAACATGAATATTAGCTTTAAACAATTTAATGTTGTTTGTCTTTGCTTTGAAATTCAATAATGCCATCAGCCCAAAAGACCTTTTAGAGCAGAGTATTTCACACGGTGAAAGCTGCTTTCTGCTACAAAAGCAGAGCAGCTGTGGCTCCTGCAGATACTCTTAAAGACAGATATAATAAAACACTGGGAGGGAGTAGGTCGACACAGGAGCATGAAATGGACGAGATGAAGCCCTTTGTCACAATCAAATAGGCTGTAAAGTTACTATAGTAACATACAGTATTAAGCTCCAGGTGGATTGACTTAATGTTGACTAAACAAAAAGAGGTTAAGGAAAACCAAACCAATAATTATTACACTCTCTCTACCAAGTGTTTGCCAGGATGCCATTATTTTGATTTAGCCAAGCTGCACAAAATGTGGTGCAGGTTAGTTTCTGTTCTGATGAGCAGTTCCTCTATGTGAAAATCTGTAAAACAAAAACAAATTCAAAATTGTGAGAAGGAAGGGGATGGGTTTGCTGTGCCTGTGACAGACACCAAGGGAAAATACAGGAAAAAGACCATGACAGAATTAAACTGTCAAACGCTTTTTTTTATTATTATTATTTTCTCTCTCCAGGGTCACCACTTCCCTAATGTGAGAAATATGGAGAAGAAGAGGATGTTCAAACTCATCATGACCTACCTGAGTTTAAAAATGATGAATGGAAGATAAAGTTTTGAGACTTTATCTTCTGTGTAACAACTAGCCTTTGCATCTAAAAGTCTACGAGGAGATATTCCACTAATTACAAATTATTTTCCACAGGAAGCAAGAATCCATCTGGCTGTCAGTGTTTGTTTCTACTTATATTCTTTACTGTAGAAAGAAAATGCCTGACAACTTATGAATTGGGTGCCTCTGGCTGCTTGTCCACCCTTCTCTTTTAGCTGAGTGTCAAGGAAAGCACTTTGACCTCTAGATAAATCCCACAGCATTAGAAAAACTTCTCTTAGCTCCAACGGCCATTTCTTTCACTCCATTCCAGTCTGGGAATTAAAAAATCTGAAGATTTAAGTGAAATTCCTAGTTTTATTCTGAAACTTCTGATGCTGTCAGAATTCACACCTTCTATCAGAACTGTAATTTCATGTGTCTCTGGTATAGTTAGTGAACTCCAAGCTGCTGCCCTATAAATCTTTAAAGGTTGCTATTCAGAGAGGGAAGGAGATCATATTGGTTCAAACTGAGTAAAACAGAATGGGTCTTTCTTTGATAAAAAGTAGTAAGTACAAATCAGAAACCAGTTGGATAGTCACTGTGAAACAGTCAAAATCCTCTCATCTGTGCTATAAAATTAGTCTCAATAAGACTTGAAATAATTCCATAATTCCACACTGTGAAGGAGAAGTGATAACATGCTACTGCATTCAGGACATGAAGTGTAGCCTTGGCTGGTTAGAATTAAAAAAAAAAAAAATTAAAAAAGAAGACAAAAGAAATTTAAATTATCAAAATTGTGAGATGGTCTTAAACTGTACATGGTTCAAGAGCACTTTTGGAAAAGACAGTATATGGAGGATAGAGGCAGGAGATATCTGAAGCTTTGAATATTTGAGAGGTTCCTGTGATTATTACAGCCTCTTGGCTGGATACAGCAGCCAGGAAAGCAGTATCTACTGAAAGATAAGGGGAGGATTAAGCAGCTAGCCAGAGCTTTCTGGCAAAAATAACACAAGGGTTACTATTTTCAAGAATTTTTTTCTGTAACCTGGTAGAAATGTAATGTGGCTGCACCCTTGGACATGCAGTGAGGTGAGATCAGAGTAACAATAATCAAGCTGAGAGGCAGTCCTCAGGGCTTCAGTGGAGACAAATATCACTTGAAGAGGTACCAACCACTCTTGTTAAAATCAGTTCAGGAATGGTTTCCTTTTGGATTAGATTTATAGAAGTACCTGGCACAAGCTGGAGTGATCCAAGGGACAGCACTAGAATATGACCAGCTTTCTCAAGGACAGACAAATTCTGCATACCCATGAAAATAATGAAAATAATAACGAGCATAAATACAAAGAATCAAGCCTTCCAGTTCCCCTGGAGTAGTACTAGCTCTCATTGTTATCGTATGTCACAAACAATTCTGCAGCTGTATGACAAAATATTTTAATATCTCCTTGTGATTATTTGAGATATCTCTCCTAAGCTGGACTGCTAGAATGTCCTGAATGTCCTAATGACTCAATGTTAGACAAAAAGAATATCAGAGCAATGTCAGTGGTACAGAAAGCATCTTCACTTACTTGAATCTGCTATTACATATTCTTGAAACTGCAAATCACATTCTGACATGTCTTCTGTCTCCTAAACCTAAATAGGACCCCAGATGGCTGCCACCAAACTGATTATCTGTATCTTCTTCTTCAACTCAACAGAGTTCAGTTGGGCTACTGAGGAAGAGCATCCAGTGAACTGTAGCCTGCAGTTCAGAAATCTGGTGTAAGCTCTGCAGATCCAATAAAGATCAAGCTTGTAAGTCAGGAAGAACAAAAGGACAATGAAGGCCCACCTCAAATATATTTATGTTCTGGCGCATGAGGACAGCCTTGCCCAGAAAGGGCAGGCTCTTCAAAAGGCACGAGCACAGATCCTGCACACTTTAGGAGCTGGTTGCCTTAATAGAAGCAGACGTGGAATCCATAGAGGAAATGGATAAAATAAAAACTCCATATATGAACTGTAGAAAAGAGTTTAGTTATTAAGTCATATAAAACCCCAGCATACTAATCATTCTTATATATTCTTACAATGAGGGCATGTGCCAACCTTTGACTATAGTACAAGAAAAGATGAAATAAGATGTGTATACAGTAAGGTATCTGCCAGGGTTTCTTTGTACTTTCTCAGGATTCTCTCTCATGGCCACCTGAGTATATTGCAGTGCTTGAATAGGGGATGCTACATAATCCTGAGTTTCCCAGTCATTATGCTCTTTCAGATCTTTGCTCTTCATGGTTAACATGTTAATTCTAAATGCTGGATATCCTTCCTCCTCCTTTGCTTGAGAAGTCCCAGACAAAGCTTATCACTCTGCTCTGTCAGTTCTTGGTTTAGGTTCTCTGCAGGGAGCTATAGGCATGGAGACCAGGTGCAGCTCATCTCTGAGGAGTGGATAAACAGCAAAGCTCCTGTCTTCACACATGGGTCCTATTGCTATGCCCTTGGCGCCACACATGGAACAGGAGCTAAGAGTCATCTGCTTCTTTCCTTGACAGCCTCTTTTACCTTCCTGTGTCGCCTAGATTAGCTGACAGGATGGAAACCCTTCCCTGACCCCTTCTAGCCAGAGGAGATCACTTTTGTGTTTCTCTGAGTGGAGCAGCTGGAAGCCCAATGCCTCCTGTGGGGTCTGCACTCTCAAACACCAGCCCCACACCCTGGGGTGATGCCCTCTATGCAGTGCTGCCCCCTCCCTGCTTTAGAAACCTCTTAAATGGATGCTGTTTGCATTCTCTGCCCATCTTCCCCAGCACTAGAGTGGCCCATGCATGTGCCTGTTTATAAATCAGTGAAGATCAAATGAATTCTTAGAGGCAATTGGAGCCTAAAGGTACTGAATTTTCACAATCCCTAAAATGTTTGTTTCTTGCTCTTTAACTCAAAGGAGTCACACGGATGCATTGGCCTTGCTTGAGAATCATTGTAGATTAAAAGACAATTTGAATTATAATACTGATCCAAATACTACTGCTTCTGTGACTTTGGGCATGCCACTTAACCCCTCTGAGCCTTATTTTCCCTATTATCTGAGACTAATGGTATTTTACCTGTCTCAGACCACAAGGGAGCTATGAGGCTTAATTAATGTTTGCAAACTGGGTTGTTGCATAGCATAATTAAATAGCATTTCCAAAGTTTAAAGAAGTAGAAAGTATTAAGACCCATCAGCAGTAAAGATGAGACAAGGAGTGAGAATGTCCTGATTCCCAGGACAGTGCTTAATTCTCTCAACCATATGGCTTTGGAAGGAAAAAACAGCACCAAATTGTCTTCAAGTACACTTTCCAAAATTCAAAAATATGAATTTTAAAGCAAAGGTGGCTATTCACCTCTTTAAAGAACATCCAAACAGCAATATTGTTTTGATTGTTGTATAATCATTTCCTTCTTGTTTAGTTGCATGAAATTGTCCCACATTTTTAGATGTTACTGAGCTTCCAGCCAAGAGACTTCTGTTAAAAATGATCGATCCTTCACAGCTAACTCTACTCTGTTATAACACTTTTAATGAGCCACACTTATTTTCCCCTTTGAAATTTGATGTTTCTCTTCCAGATTAGTTTGCAGTATTCAAGTTGCAATTGTCTTGGACAACATAAAAATGATAGAAATATTTTGCAGGGTGAGACCAACCAGATATCTCTTGCCCTATCACTTTGGCTCACAGTTCCCCTACAATACTCTAGAGCTATTTTAGCTATGAAATGGAAGCAGAACACAAAATTATTACAGGGATTACTGTAGGACTGTACCTTATTTTTTATTAATGTGAAATTTAACACTGATTAATTTAAAGAACAGTTGTATGAAAAGTTCCATTTCACTCATATAAACCATGTCTCTTCGTATCCTGGATGAGCAAAAGAAAAGGAAAATCAGAGAAATTTTAAACATGTTTGTTAAATTCCTTTTTTTTTTTAGTTTAAGGCAATAGGATTTCCAGTTAACACTTTCTGTTTACCATATGTTTTTCACAGCAGAAAGGAAAACTCATTATAGGCATTAATTTAATTTCATTTTCTTCTATTTTTCTGTCTATTACAATAAAACCAGTTTTTGAGAAAAATGTTACGGGGACATTTTTGTGCTCTGGATGATATAAAAATGTGTGATATCAGCCATGTCATTAAGCTTACTTCAACAGATGTGTGATGCAGCTCAAGTTTATTTATTTGGATTTAAAACTAATATTTGAATTTCAAGCATGGTTGAAGGGCTCTAACTATTGGGATAATAGGCTTTTGGTTTCCTTTTAGATAAAAATAGATATATTTTATCATTGCAACATTCAATCTATAGTTTTAGCTTTCTTTCAGACCTTTAGAAGAAAGCAATAAAAAGCTGTAAATAAAAGAGTTAAAAAATTGGATTTCTTTTCTTGAAGTCAGAGCTTTAACTTTTTTTGATATATATAAAATAGACTAAGAAGTTACTAAAGATGAAATATTTATTACTATCTCACAATTCTGTGGAGATAAAAATCCTTAAAAATAATGCAGTTCAAATCCTAAGGGATCTAATTTATTTGAAGTAAAGTCTCTTAGAAAAAGGTGTATCTGGAAGGTTCAGATGGGACCTTGCTATTTAGATCTTACATATCAGAGAAGAGCCTAGGACAGTTCAAAGTCTAGGATGTGGAGATGCATGTCAGGATCTATTGGTACCTCATGGAGAGTCCTTAGAGAATGACCTTAACACAAGAAATTGAGAGTTCATGTTAACGATCATGCAGCCCTAGCAGTGCCTGATTGTGCCTGTTTCTGTCCTTTCCTTTTCTGCACATTGACATACTAGCTGGAATCAGGATAGCCTTGCAGTTACAGAGATAATTTTTATCATGAATGTAAATGTTAGAAATCGGTGATGGTGGCAATTCCAGGCAATAACCTGTCATCTCCTCTCAGCAAAAATCTACCTGTGAAGGCTTGTCCCATCTCAGTCTCCTGGTCAAGGCAGCAAAATAAATCTGTATACAACACAGGTAACTGTGAGTGCCCACAATGAGCTTTGGAGGATGCATAACCAAAATTTTCATCTTTGACAAAAGTTAACTTAGGGCAGAAAAGGAGATGAAAAGAAAGGCAATTCTAAATCGTGTTTTCCTCATGTTGGTTCTTCAGAAGTAAGGCCTGTGGCACAGTAAAGGTGTTGGTAAAGATCAGGCAACTTTAGCAAGGGTGCTGCCTCTTTGTGCTATCCCAGCAGTTTTGGGTTACTGCATTTTCCTTTGCTCCTGTGGATCTCTGTGTTGTTGACTTCTGCAATCAGACTGTAAGCTTTTATCCTTTGGCTTTCTGCCTATTGCCTCTCTCTTCATTTCCAGACAGAGGTTTAGGGTGGGCTCTGATATCCATGCATTGGAAGCTGAGACCTGACCATCCATTTTGTAGTAAACCATATTATCTTGATTACCTCAATAAAGATTTTATAAATCTAGTTAAAATTTCTTATAGGAACTCACAGTTACACAATGTCATTGAAAAAAACTGGTTGCTTCTGTTCAGTGTTTTCTGTTAGGCTTATTATTTTGTGTAATTGTGTTCCTCTTCTCCACTGAATCTAGAGAGAAAGGCAGATAAAAACGCTTCTGCCTCTTGCTACTGCAAGAGGAAATTAGTGTCTAAAAAGTCTTGCTGAACCATGACTAGGAATTGTTACTTTTCAGTCTGTTGATGAGCAGATGGTAATTGGAGGCAGGCAGGACAAAAACTGGGACCTTAAAGCAGTCAAAAAGAGAGCAGTTATTTAGACCAACTAAAGAGATCTGGGGGGCATTGGAGGAGGGGTGGAGCAATTAGCAATCTAGAGCATTAAGGGAGGCAAAAATTTGCTTACACCCCCTAGTTCAGACTGAGCTACAAGTCAATACGATATTTAAGAAAAATTAATTTCCTGACCTAGAGTCACCTCTCAGCCTGGGGAGCACTTGGGAAAGCAGTGCTACTGCTTTGCCAAGTTCAAGAAGGTCAATATCCACTAAACAAACACGATCTTAAGAGCAAAGTGGGGAAATAGTCTGACAGCTCATTGGAACTGCTTGTTGTCCCAGTCTGAGAGTTTCTTCCACCATTTTTCCCACAGCTGGCAATGAAAATAATTTTTACAGGATGAAATTGTTCGCGATACAACTTGGAGAACACTGATATGACCATGTGAGAGTATTTCACTTGCACCAACCACATGTTTGGAGTCTGCCCACAGCAGCATGAAAGATGCAGCCATGCCTTGCCTCCTGCTGGTCTGCACGTGGGACAGTGCAGCACAGCAATAGTGACTGATGGCTGCACACTAAAGTTTTACACTTCTGAAAAGTCCCCACCAGCAAGGGAAGCTTGTAAGGAAACTTTGTAAGGAAAAGCAAAGGCAGCGTGCGACAAAGGAGATGCAAACTATTTGTCCTTCCGGAGACTCTGTTCCCTTTCATCTTGCAGTTTCTCTTAATCTAAACTAAAGGCCTTTCAGGCTGCATATATGACTCTCCTCGGGATTGAAAGAATCTGTGTATGTGGGCTGAAAAGGAGAGGAGATGGCTGTGTTGTTTTTTATTTTAAGGTAGGCGACTTGGTTCTGAGTTACAGCTCGATAGTTCTCTCTCTTTAGGGCTGTTCGGGCTAATGACACACGCAGATATTAATGTGGTGGACGGTCAAATGGCGTTTATTATTTCTTCTTCTGGGGTCTTATAGTCTTGGGGGTCTCTACGTCAAAAAGGGGTTTGTCTTTCTTATGTATGGTTAGTAGGGAATGGAAAAGTACTGGGTAAGGAGTGGAAAAGTGCTGGGTAAGGGATAGAAAGTTGTTGTGATAGCACTCTCTTTGTTAGTGGAGTTACATTCCTATTGTTAGTTTCTTATCTATGAGTACTAGGGGGTCTTATCTACGGGAAACCGAGGGTCTTGCCTTTCCGTCACATCTCGTCATCTTCTGCAGCGCCTCTTCCCTAGCTACCACATGGCTGAAGTAAGAAAAATGCCAGAGTGCTTAAAAATGCTAAAACCTGGAATGTGTTCCCAGGATTTTTTGTCACTTCTAGTAGAAGATTCATTGAGAGTGTGTTTATACTTATATATGTGCACATACATAAACATCTAAGCCATATGTATTGATTAAATAATTACCTAAAATGTAATTGCCTTCTAGACCTGCCAGATTAGTTTAAAACAAACCAACCAAAACAAAAAACACCCAAAAACCAAAAATCAACAAAAAAATCCAACCAAAAAAACCCAAAAACCAGCCCAAAACCAGCATCACTGCATATAGATCTAAGACAACACCAACAAATTCTCATTTCACTGGGATTTTATTTCATTCTTGTAGGCTTAATATCTCACTGCATGAACAAAAAATATCACACTGAAAGGGCTTCAGGCTAGCTACTTCCAAAAGATTCAGCCTTCTAAGTACTATCAATATCATCCCTATACCCACATGGTTAGCACTTTCTAATACACTCACTGAAAACCATTAATAAAGCAACATATTTAGTCTAGTTCTTAGCCATGTGTCGCACTGAAATAAGTTCATGTAAATCTGTGAACTGCACGACAATGATCAAATTAACAGTCGTTTCAGGGAAAATGCCCCTCAGGCTGAAAAATAATTAGTAGTCTCTCACTCTATCTTTTCCTACTAATAAAAATCATGCTATTATTGTTGACTGTTCTAATAAAACACCTTCCATGACCCTGAGGTAGCTCAATGTAAACTATAAGAACTATTCTATTGTGCAGATGCACACATGTTTTATTGAATATTTCTATTTAGTTTCTCATCTAGTAACAGCATTACCTCCATGAGAACTTTTGTCAGTTCTTTTCTTCCCATGCAATTCATCTTCCTGAAGTAAACCCCAAATTTTAAAACTCCACAGACTTTCAGTTTAACTTCTCTGTGTACTGATCATTATGTAGTACAACAGCACAAAGATTCATTTTTCTCTTTGATGACCACTCAGAAACAGAGTATTCATTCCAATGAGTATTATCTTCAAATGAGTATTAGTGCAGATTCTTGCACTACAAAATTCAGAGTGGTTCAGACTTTCAGCAAAATTTGTGCATATTCTCACCAAAATTTTGCTCTCAGGATTTCAGTTCAATATAAAAGACCAATTTACCCTGTGCCACATTGTCAGAACTTCCAATTTAAATATTTACCTTATTATCTGTGCCTAAATTTAATCTTCTTACAACATGGCTGATGAACACTACATAAGAGAAAGTTACCAAGGCTGTGAACACTCAGTGAGGAAGGGGCCTGTGGTCATACTCCTGTCTTGCCATAGCTGATTTAATTTTCCTATGTATAAAGGTAGAGAAAAATATCTCATATTAACTGAGTGGCAACAGTGTGCTCAACTACAGAGCAGTGTTAACCTATTCCCTTATGCAGTAATGGATTTGTGGGGCCTCATCCCAAATATTATTTCTTTTTCATTTTAACTGGACGTGGAAAAACTGTATAAACACAGAGATAGGGATAGAAGGCTTGTTTGAGTTTTATGTTCATGAATAATATACAAACATTTGGGATTAATTTATAGTAGCAAGCAAATAACAAGAGCTTTCCAAAATGGCTCCCAAGAGCACTTCCAAGGGAAGTACTCTCACTAATTTGCACTAATAGGAAAGTCAGAATGAGGTTCTTCTGTAAACATATTTCTGGAAGCACTTTGTGAGTAAGTGATCAGGAGTGACAGCACATACTGAGGGGGTAAATAAATGGGCTGACATCCTGGAAACACCTACTGAAAACAGAAGGAGAGTTGCCAGTTTTGGCAGGATTTGGAGTGATCTTTTCTTCCTTAGGATGGCTGCAAGGTCTGCTCCTTGCCTCTGTGTGTGCCCATGCGCAGATGCCCGTGTGTGCACACGTGTACACATGTGAGAATGTATGGCTACATCCATGAGATTCAGCCCAGCCGTGCTGTCCTACAGGAAGCTGTGAGCCAGCACAGCAATCAGTCAGATATTAATGACTTGTGAGTTTCCCTCCAGGAGAGAATGGCTAATGTCGTGGCCCAAGCTGCCAGGAAGAGATTCTAGGCCCCAGTCTTGTGCATCATCAGCCTGGGTATGTAAATCCTTTGTCTTCCTCTGTATACATTCTCCATTTTGGCCCTAGAAACTTGGATGATCTACCCTGCCCTCAGTTTTGGCATCAATATTTAAAGTAATTTTCTTAATTACATCTCTGAATTGTTGTAATGCATCAATTGTTGAAGAAAAAGGTCAGCTGGTTTTCAAATTCCTATCATTTATGGAGGTTCTTAAAGAGTACTTAAAATTCTCATATTTTAGAGATTTATATCTTATGCAATCATGTCTATTTAGTGTTGTCTTGTGGCAAAGGAGGATAAAAGGATTGCAAAGAGGTGACAGGAATGAGGTAGATTTTTTTTAGTATTTCTCTAATGTAGCCTTGCCTAAGAATCAAATTCTGTCCAAATTACTTTTGTGATATGCAGATGCCATAAATAACAGGATGGAAAAGGGATTGATCTCTTTCTCCCTCCTTTACATGAGGATATGTTATAATCAGAAAGGCTAATATGTTACCAAAACCACCTTTTCTTCTTTCTTGGAGATAAAGCTCTTAGACCAAGAATTCAAAAAATGCCTTTTATTGACAGGAGAATTTCTGAGGTACCACTGCCCTTCAGAAATGACAGCATCAAATATTCAGAGGTCCAGGAGAAACTGTCTTTCTCTCCCTCAGCCTTTCACAGCTTGTTAGCATAGTGTTTTGATTTTAGTTGGCCTAATTGCTCAGAATTAGACCTTCAGAATAATAAGAAATACACATGTTCCCCTGATAAAGCTAAGAACACTTCAGGCTCTGTTCCAGAAATAGGACTGAAAGTAATTTCCATCTTTCAAGTGTTATCAGAAAACAAATGTTAGTAAACAGCGGGTAGTGAATAAATGAGGAAGGAGGGAGGTCAACGACAGCATCAATCAGCTACGTCTTGCTGAAAAATTAAGGTGCTACAGGTGAAAAAAAATTAATTTCAAGAAAGGAGGGGATCAAATTAATTTCCATATGCACTTTTAGACATCTATTCTTCCCTAATGGGATAAAACCCTGCAATTTTCATGGGTGGCAATGGAAATTCTTACTAAAGAGCTCAACCCTTTGAAAGGTGGTCCTTGAGCTATTTAGCCTAAACATTTTCAACACGTTTACAGAATAAGGGTTGGCATTTGCTTAGGAAAGGTAACTCGTGTCCTTGTGGTTCTGAACAAAAAGAAGACAATAGCTTCTGAATGCCAGTGTTTCAGTCATTACTGAACTTTGTCCCATTTCCTTATGAACTTGAAATGTGTGTTCTAAGGACTATTTTTAACTTTCTCTTAGTTTATCATAAAAGGACTCTATCTCCTAGTTAGGATCTTCAGGAAAAGCTGATGCTAAGAGATTAATGGAAATATTGCAAGGGAAAAAAATAGGTTCAGCCCCTAATTTTGAGGCAAGTCCCAGCTGCACCTGCTGATTCCAAGTAGTCACTGAGACTAGCTTTGAATAAAACAAAAGAGGCAACTTTTGAGGCAGGCTTGTTGAGGTTTAGCTTTTGTTTGTTTGTCTGTTTGTTTTTTCCCTAGCCCCCAGAGCTCATGCAATTGAAGTACTATGCAAAAAATCTTCCTGCTGTGATAAACAGAGATCTCATGCATGTGTGGACTCGACAGGTTTTGTTAATCAATGGAGTTTTTCTGCAGTCAAGGAAGCTATGCCAATTTGCACTGGAATTCTGCTTCATATTTACATGCTCCTTATTGGTGGCTGATCTGCAATCTGAAGGACTAACCAGTCTCATCCATGCTTTGCAGAAAGCCTCACAAAGGTCTAAGACTTTTTAATCAGCCAAATGTTAGGATGCACTTCAGATATCCCCTGGAACAATGGCTGTATTTTGTCTCTGATTTACCACAGTCTTAATTATTATGATCAATTGCTAGGGAATAACGAGTGAGTCAACTTACAAAATTTTAATTACAAAGGCAATATGAGTGAAATTCTTCATCATCTGTATGTCAGGCACCTCTGAAGTTGGTCCTCTATTTCTCTGCATAGAACAGACTTTTTGCTTGGTTGCCTTACAGAGGAAGTGAGGTCTAAATGAGAATGTCTCGAAAGCATGGAAGATGTGGAACACCTAGCACAGTTGCACCTGCTCTCAGCATACAGGGAGGACTCATTTGACCAGCACTGACATAGCAGATAAACTGACATCAGTACTGACCTTCAACATGACAGGAGTAAATTTTTCACTTTAAAATAACATTACCAGTACACCAAAAATACAAAAAAAAATTTAAATTAAAACACCAAGAATATACTTTGATATTTTTCTTACTTTTAGTTCATTGGGAAAATATCTTGGAATTAGAGTTTTTTTGACAATAAAGTCAAGAAGCAAATAATTAGTATGTGATCTGAAGGCAGAAAGCAAGTAATTAATAGTTAATTAATAATTTGTTGATTAAAGTTAATCCTAACAAAATTATTCTATTGGAGAATTGCTTTCTACTCTGCCATATAAAATGATTTAGAGCCAACAGACAATAATGAGCAAGAGTTTTGTTGCTCATCTCACCTCTTATTCTGTTGTCGCTTGAAGTTTTGTAATGCCGTTTAAAAGACATCTTCTGAGTTTAGTGCCATTGAGAGCAATGGTACAAGCTGCAGAGTTAAAAAGTTTCAAGATCCAAGTTGGATCACATTGGCCCTGCAATAGTACACTGAAATCATTCTCCCACAAAGCAGCTTATTCATTTTCACAACAGCTTGATGGATGCTGTTATTTTGATTGAGTAGGAGAGTGTGAAGAACACTGCCTACGACAAGGCTGTTGGGACAGACCTTAAATGTTAATACTTATAAGAATGGGGAATGTATTTTAATAGTTGGGTTACACTCCTCTGATCAAACCAACCATCTAAGAGTTTGAAATTCTGCTGATTCCCAATGTCCTCTCTAAGCATTTTGATCTGAGGTGTTCTCTTTACAAAGGTGTCTTATAGGGAGCCACAGATACTACGCATACAGTATGCTGACTTTTGTGGGCAAGTGATTATTAAGAGAGAATAAATGAGGAAATGAGATTAATGGGAAGAAGAAAGAAAAGCTTAACAAGTGACTAATTATCAGTAAGGACCTAGAAGCTAAAATGTAGGGGATTATTTTTAGGATGGAGGAATTAACACAATGAATTGGAGATAAGAGTTTCTCAGCATAATTCACTGATTGGAGAGGAAATTAAGAAATCAAAAAATTCCAATGCAAAAATATTTCTACTTGAACAACACACAAAACAGAAAAATACAAAACACACAGAAGAATCAAAATTATGGTATTACTTAATTACCTGTTCTTTTCTTCTTTTTTTTAAAATAAGGTTCCATTATCTGTACTTAATGGCCAAGACTTCTGCTTCACATTCAGTCTACTTTGTCAACATTTTTATTCACCTTAGGGGACCCAGAAACTGACAGTTTTTGTCAGAATTGTCTGTGATTTTCTTGCATGTAGGTGCCATAATGGTAGCTGACTTAAATATAGTTGGATATTTCAATACATATCATAGCATTTATATTTTTCCGCACACCTTGGTACACATAAGCTCTGTCAATTTAAACAAATATTTGTCATGTACTTTAACCCTTCCCCAAACTTTGACTGTAACAAGAAAACCTCAGTCCACTCTGATAGCTGAATAAAGATTTCACTTATGGAGTAAAACCTACATTGATGGCTGAAACCCAGCAATGAATGAGCAAGAGAAAGAGTCAGTTTCTGTGTGAAGTAACACACTTTGAAGCAGCTCGGATCAGCCACAACATGGCCAAACATTTATTATGGGGAATTAATTGACAAGGAGAACAATGGTGACTGACAATGCAAGCAGAGATGAAGCTCTCTCTGTGGCTGCTGCTATGGCCCCTTTAGTGGGTTATCTCAGGGTAGCTGCTAAAAGGTCACAGGCACTGTCTAAGGTCTAGGGTTTCTTTTGCATTTATGGCCCCTTACCCAAGGAAAAAATTACACTCTAAGAAGTGGTTAAAAAGTAAAAACAAAACACAAGGACATGCAAATGCAGTAACTTTCACAATTACCAGAGCTACCACAACTGATGATGTATTTTTATGTACCATGCTTGCTAAACACAAGCAATTCTCAGAGTCCGCAAAAATGTATATATAAATCTTAGCATTATTATGGAGATGATTTTAGGCAAGTGTATTATTAAATATTCTTTTAACAGTTCTATATGAAAACAAAAGGGCAACGCATGTGCTGATCTCAGGTAAATATTAACGAATCAGCTCTATTTAATTTTCAGGTTATTTTACTTAATTTACATGAGATTCTGCAAACTAAGTAATCAGTAATTTTTGCAATGATGTTGACATATCTTTTCGGACAAATCACCGTGAAAAAGCGCTGAATAAAGAAGATTCAGAAATTGAATTGAAATTGGTTGTCTCTCTTTAATTCATCCTTTGTATCAAACCACTTACGTATACCTAGTCATTAAAGAAAATTTCTATGTGGTTTGTGATCCACTTTTTAACTGCAAAATGCACAAAAGTAATTAAACCAATTTGAAGCAATTATAGAAAAACAATATTCAATAACTGAGGTGCCAAAAAGTTTTACCGTATCTTAAGAACACAAAAAATTGTCTGATCAGCAGTCATATTATTCCACATTACATTTATTCCTGCAAGCTAGCCAAGCTCAAATTAATTGTACTCACTAAACTTTTCTTCTTGGAGAAAATTAAAGATATGCTGTTGTCAACACTTGAGCACAACCTTGCCAACACTTAAATGCAGAGAAGGGTGTGACATCCTGCCCTGGCTGCTTCGCGCTAATTAATCACTCTGGTATTTAGGACCATTCAAGCAGACAAATTAATGGAGAATAATTAGTGTATCTTTGTTCCAGCTCGGCTTTGCACACCAGACACTCCGAGGGAGAGAGGGGAGCATGTAGAAAGTGAGCCATTAGCATGCACATAGTTTTGCTTCTGTTCAGCAAGTTCTGCAGAGATTAAGAAAAAAGCCAAATTAGCAGTCGTGTGACTGGGGTTAGGACATCTCTCAGTAAAGAAAGCTCTCTGTTTGGGTATCAGCTTTCAGAAGCATGTTGTTAATCCAGATGTTACCTTTCATAAAGAACAAAACACAATTAAAAACCTCCTCCTCCCCCTTTCACCCATGCACACAAAAGAAAATAAAGGAATCGTTCCTTTCCATTACAAAGATTTATCTGCATTTGGCTATGAGTACCCACTAAAAACAAATTTCTAAACCTTCAGTTTTCCTTTCTAGGTAATATCTGGTCAACATTAACTTTCACTGGGAGCACAAAGGAGCATACAACAAAGAACATACATTATGTGGTTATTATAGTCAACAACAACACATTATTTTATGTGATTGCTTTGAATAGAGAATACACAAACCCATCAGATTTCAAAAAATAAAAAATAGTGTCAGATTTATAGTATTGTAAAATTAAAATAATATAAAATCATGAAGTATCCTAACATATGAAAAAATAGTGATACCTACCAAAGAAAGCAATGATATTAAGTCCTTGTTACAGAGTTACCCTAAAATAAAAGAAATATGTATCTGTACACACTCCATAGAATATTTTCTGGTTTTCCTGTATAAAAAAACTTTTTGTTCCAAATTCCTCTGTTACTTTTTCTTACATGATGAGATCTATAAGAATTTGACTACTATCAAGACAGAGATGATCATTGCTAATTCACTTTGACATCATCTCAAGCTTAATGTGATGAATCCTGCTTGGTGGGCCTGAACATAAAATTAGTGCATTGGCAATTTCTGTGGTAGTTTAAGAGTTATTCTAGACATCATCAGGATTTAGTCTCTCTGACTGGTGCCAAAGTCTAACAATATGTAACTCATTGCAAGACTAGGACATAAAATATTTCCTTGTTGAAGAACAGTATGTTTAGGAAGATTGGTTTAGAAACTTGCTGCTCAGACCCATTTGTAGAGTACATTGCTTACAGGCAAAAATGCACCATGGCTCACAAAGCACAGTATCTCAAGGGGGTGGGGGTGGGTGAAAAGGGTCAGGGGAAAAAAGATCAAGAAAGACCACACAGTGAGAAAAGCTGACCACATTCAGAGGCTGTATCAATCCTAATCAATCCTATAAAATCTTTTTTTTCTTTTCTTTTCTTTTTTTTTTTTTTTTGTAAGAGTA
Source organism: Ammospiza caudacuta (assembly GCF_027887145.1). Lineage (NCBI taxonomy): Eukaryota > Metazoa > Chordata > Aves > Passeriformes > Passerellidae > Ammospiza > Ammospiza caudacuta. The sequence goes on along the minus strand of NC_080595.1, from coordinate 107,562,437 downwards.
CACAATAATGTGCAGACTATAAAACTGTGCTACGTGCAGTTTATTTTTGAGCAGCATGAACTGAAAGGCAAGGAGAGGGGGAAGGAATCCCACCCAGGTTTTGACAGGATATAGGATACTGTTTTAACACATTATTACAGGGCTTCATAAAAATGTGATATTTCTGTTCACAGTGTCCTGGGTTTGTTGTTCGAGGGAGAACACAGCTATGAAATTGTGAACTCTCACAGTTCCTCACTGTGAGGAGGAAAACAGAGCACCACTCCACAGTTTCCTCCAACACAGAGTTACTGTGTGGTAAGACCAGAGGCCATTAGAAACGCTGCCGTTCTGGGAGTGGGTTTCCTCAATCTTTGAAGGTGCATAATCCTCATTAAAGGAAAACCCTGAGCGTGGGAGGGGCAGCACTGACATCAAGGCACCTGGCCATGACTAAAAGAGCTGGCCCCATGTGCGGCTGCTGCTGAGCAGCAGAATGTAATTTAGTCGCACCAGCAGGAACAGAGGTCAATGATTTTATATTAATGGGGATCACGACAGTTCTAAGCTGTGGCGTGCTTTGAAATAAGTGTTGTACAAGGCAGCAAAGAGGGCTCAGCAGAGGAAATGAGCTGTGTCACTGTCTCCTCATGCCTTGAAGCAAATACAGAAATGTTTAAAGTTGCTATAGACTTGAAGACATAATATTTTATAAACAACAATTAACTTTTTTAATCCAAAAGCTAAATAGCTTGTGAATTATTACATCTCCTGACATAATTCAAATGAAATCTAAAAAATTAAAAGCGTGGGACTTTTAGACTGCAATCTAAACAGAAGCAGAAGTTGAGGAAATGTGATAAATCCTTTTAAAAAATCAAATACACTTTGTAATTAATCATTTGCATGCAGGGATTACGGTCACATTGCATTAAATCACAATGCATCAGCAAACAATCCGTGTCAATATCACCTAACAAAAATCAGAGATTTAACCACGCAAAAGGGTCCAAGTTTTGATTAAAAGATCCTCAGGAGTTTTAATATGTACACTTCAGACCCTGAACCAAATTCACATTTAATCAAGCTTCTTTGTGGAGCTGTAATGTGAGCTCTTCTGTGGCTTTTTGGGGGATTTAAATTTGGCCTTTCATGTAAGTGCATGACACAGCAATCCTTTACATGGATCAATACGTAACTCAAGGGATACCTGAGGTCCTTAATGAGGTTTTCTGGGTAGGGGTTATTATTATTGTTGTTATTGTATTCCATTGGCACAAGCAATGTGGTAGGTGCAGTTCAGAGGTGTGGTAGAGACATGATCTTCTCAACAAAGAGTAGTCCTTGTGAGGGGATATTTGTGCGAGACAGAATAAAAAGAGAACAATACTGTACCCTCCCCTACTCTTTCCCAGCAAAATTCAAATTACTCTTCTCTCAGTATTGATCCTAAAGCCTTTTGGCAAGTATTACAAAAGATACAGCATCTGAAGTTAGTCATAGCCTTGTGATCAGCTGTGAGATGTTACTCCATGGTGTAAGAAGGCACAAAGCACAACAATGGTGGAAATACAAAATACAAAGTATTTTACTGAAGGGTGGGAAAAGGAATGATTGGCATGTTTGGAGTGAGAACCCAAAAAGGATTGAGAAAAAGTACTTTTAATGGAGAGAAATTTGGGAAAAAAAATGTGTGTTGAACCACAAAATTAAATACTCTAACAACTGTGGTAAAAGGAGTTGAACACAATATTAACTAATGAAATGTTAAACATAAAACCAAGAATAAAGGAAGAAACAGTGAAAAGGGAGGAGCAGGGGGGTGAACTGACAGTTAGGGAAAAGTCTAAAGGGACAAAACCCAGCAAACTGAAATGAGGTTAGTAAAAAATGCACATAGAAAAAGTTAAAAAAAATTATGATATTTTATCTTTTTGTGGTGACATATAAGGCAGTAGTATTGCAAGGGCAAAGGAGGACTTCTATACAAGGGTTTAGTCATTTGCTAAAAACCAATTAATAATTAACAACAGCTAGAAATTAATGAAGAGTGCCAAGTATAACTAACTGAAATGTAGAAAGGGAAACCAAAGGAATAGGTAGGGACATTCCCTGGAGATAAGAAAGCCCCTGTAGTCCCAGTGTCGAATGCAAAGTCACACTGACCAGCTGACTGGTGAAACCTTTGTGCTCTGTGAGGAAAAGTCTTTTATGAGTCAGGTATGTCCTTTGTTAGGAGCCACTTTCCCCTCTGGAGGCAGTACCATCTCCTGGCTCTGTCAGTGATAGCCTGACTCCTGTGACAGCGAGGGCATCGGCAAGAGCTGGACTGGATACTGGGTGAGCAACAGCAGCTGGATCCTCAGTCACACCTGGGAGAACCACTGGAGGCATATGGAGGCAGAAGGAGCCCAGAAGCTGTAGAGCATTGTTTGTGAGCTTTTCATTGTCCCCAGGCCAAAAGCTTGAAATCCCCTGTCTCTGTCTCTGTCTCCTAGCAGTGATCTTGCAGGCAATAAAATTTCACTTTCTGAGAGAAGCCTTGTAGGAAGCTGAGAACTGATTCGAGACTCAGAGCTTGGCTGGCACTAAATTTCACAGCTAACCCTTTTAAGCAGGTTTTAAACAAAGTGCAGTATGAGCCTAATATAGGTGTTCATTAACTAATAATAAATTGTAAGGAACACCATTGACACCTATATGAGCACAGATGGGATTGATGATCACAGCCATTACCAGTGAGCACCAAACGGGTCCATGATAGCGACACCCTGGCTCCAGAGCACCTGTGTTATGCTGAGAATCACTTACACAGAAAATCCCAAAAAATAACAAACTCATTCACCTCTCTCTTCCCTTGACTTACAGCAGGCATGTGTCTGTTCTTCCATCTTCTGGGCTACCACCTACCTCACTTGGGAAGGGGTCTGGACAGACTTAAGCTGACTTCCATTGCCTTGGGCAGGAGAATAGTGAGCAAAAGATACAGGGGAAAAAATATTAAAGAACGACAGGAAAAAAAAAAGTCACTATATTCCAATGACCAATGTGAAATGTTTTAAAAGGCTGTTGTTTAAATCAAGTATTTAATGAGAGAGAATACTCTTAGACATACAGAAGAATGCTTGCTTTGACAACTGTTTGCAATTTCCTGACTTCTATGTGTCATGTATTTTAATGTCTCTGTTCTTTAAGTTAGCTTTTCAAGTTATATTTTACTTAAAAGTATGTTTCAAGTATATGGAAGACAAGTGTACCACCCCAGACACAAAATTAACCTGTTCAGTTTTTCAAATTGTAAACTACAGAAAATATAATGTTAAATGATCTGAATATAAAACTAAGTTAATGACCTAAAACTTGTCTCCTCTTGTCTCTTTTTTTCTCTCTGCCTGGCTAGTTGATATGAGGAAATATATCCTTCACTAATGAACAGATTTATCATCTTATTTTACTATGAGTTTTAGTTCTACACATCTTGCAGGGAACATACAGAAGGCCTGGTCACAGATTAGGACTGCTCTGCCAAGGCACTGTAGAAACAGAAGAAAGATGCCCTCTGTCCTGAAGAATATTTTCTGACAGCTTCCTATGAGTTCATAGAAATGAATGAGAGCAGTCATCCAAGTAACTTTTGCTGCTTTTGAAAATTTCAAACAGAATCTGCTAACACCCATTCTAAGTGAGCTTTTTTGTAAAATGAATATCATTATAATCCATTAATGACTGAGGGTAGGATCAAGTTCACTCAGGTTAGGCACTTAACTTGAATCTAATTTTAAAGCATCCAGTATACCAATCCTCATTAGTAAGTGCATACCTAAATTCCCCTACACAGTCAGTGGGGAGAAGAAGGTTGCTTTTTTTCTTCTACTTAAATGAGCCAAGACCAAAAATAATAAATTTCCACAGAAAGGTGGGAGTTAAGAAATCAATATCCTAGTTCCATGTGATAGTAGAGAATTTGATAGATGTTAATGCACAGATAATCCCAATGAGTTAATTGCTTCTGCACAGTAAGAAAAGGCTAAAAAGGAAACCCCAATGTTCCCTTTCAACCTGGCCTAGAAATCAGATGTATGAACTCATACCTTGTACTTTTGATCAGGCTAGTACTGGGCATATAAATATGACACAGGTGTGAGTATTATGGAAATGTAAGAGGTGAGGTCTTAAGCATGGAGTTAGAATCTTATTTTACTTGCCAGATATGATTCTTTTTTCATATATAGTTCACAGTAATTAAGATTGTATGCTTAGAGTCATTCAAGAGAAAGACCTTGTCCCACCTAGGTATTTACTGCTAGAGGACACTGTTTCCATCTCAGCTCATTACAGGAAAAACATAAAACATGTAAACATGTAAAAAATGAAAACCAACACACAAAACATCAGGACCAAAGATGAAAAATCCATAATCCTTAGAAGAATTGAGCAGAACATTCTGAAAGAGACCTAGAGAGGTCACTTAGTCCACCTGACTCCTCAAAACATAGTCAACAAGATGGTCAATACCCTTTTTCCCTTTGGATTTCAAAAAGCTTCAAAGGCAGAGATCTCACAACTTCTTCAGGCAGCCTGGAGAACCTCAGTGTTCAATCATCCTCATGACAAGAGAAATTCCATGATAAAGACTTGAAACAGCACAGTCCTGGGACAGACCCCCAAGGAATTCCACATGTGCACTGGCATCGTGTCAGTACACAATGCTTTTCATTCGCCTCACAGTTTATTCATCAAGACCAGAATGTCCCAGTTTGGATACAAGGATGCAGTGGAATACTAAAGCTTTGGTAGAGTGAAGACAGATGGCACCCATCCCTCTTTTGTCATCCACAGTCCTAGACATTTAATTTTAGAAGGCAATCAGGGAAGCCAGAAGCATTTTACCCTTGGTTAATCCATGTAGACTTTTCTCAGTCTCCACCTTCTCATTTGTGGGCCTAAAAAAGTCTTCAAAGAGAACTTGGTCTATGATTTTCCCAGGGATCAAAGTGAAACTGATTGGTTGGCAGTTAAACATCAGAAAAACCAAAATTCTTCCACTCTCCTCAGGATTAAAAAAAATATTAAAAACAACAGAAATCAAGAAAATGCAGCAATAGACTAGCTGCAGTCTTAGAAAACAGCACAAAAGGACCCTGTTTCATAGCTTTAGGCTATGAAACCAACTCTTCTCATCCGGGAAAGCTGCATTAAAAAAAAAGTATTTGTTTATACTCCAGCTCATTCAATATGCATATGCAAAATACACATCTTCCTACGCAAAACATTCAACTGGAATGTATGGTCAAGATGTTTTCCTGCACAGAGTAATATTAACAAAGGGCCTTAAAAGGAATATCAGTTTTAGTGTCATGGGAGGCCTTTTAACTTTCACAGGGTCTTCTCAGGAAGTCTTAATATGATGAGGTTAAGATTTGGTTTTATTTCAATATTTTCACATTTCTGTGGCATTACATTTCTATCATGTATCTTACTGTGTGAGCTCACAGCATTAAGATTCTGCCTCATGATTTGATGTTCAACAATATTTTTGTTTGTTACTAGTTCTATTGTCATAATGGAAAATACTCTAGTGACATTAGCTTTAGAAAATTAGGCTTCATTTATCTTAACAAGTGCACCTTAGAGTATAAGAAGCACAGAAAACACAAAGCATGAAATATTCTACTGAGATAATGTATGTCATAAATTTTATAGAATTATTTAATAACATTTATTGTTCTTGATGGCACCTTTGTAGAATACTGCTGCCTTAAGAGAAATCTTAAAAAACAGAAAACAACCAGTATATTTTAATTATGTATATTCTTTATCAAATAATAACATACATCTATGTATTCTTGTAAAAAGTAATGTCTAAGTGTCACAGTTTTATGTGTCTAATCCTAACTCCCTGCATAAACAGCTTCCTGAATTTTTTCAGTGGCATGGTTAAGTTTATGAGCTTGGCTTTTAAGGAGGTGCTTATAATAAAAGTCTTGATTCTTTGTGAAATCAAAGTCTTAGAGTATTGGAATATGAATGCCAGTATTACCAGGTAGATTGTGCCTGGGCTCGTCTGACCCCTGCTCCTGGGCCAAAGGCGGCACCTCTGGTGTTTCACCTCAGAGACACCTTTGGCTGGCTGGAGGTTGCAGCTGGGCACTGAAACAAACCCAGGCTTGTAGAAACTCAGTTTACCTCAGGTGGGAAGGCTTCAGGCGATGGTGGAGAGGAAAAGGAGACAGATTCTGCCGGAGGGTTAATATCCAGAGTTTATTGCATGGTCACAGACGTCTGAATCTTAGGTAACGGCTCCAACAGAATGGCGAGCACATGGTCCAAGCTCAATTTAAGCCCAGGGACAGGGGGAGGGGAAGGGACAGGTGAGCACCAACCAGGTGGGAGGGGCAGGGTCTCAGGGAACCGAGGGACACATAGACAGGCCAATGATCCCCAGGCCTGAAGAGCATCCTTTGAACGTGACCAACCACACGAGGCCTTGCTGGAATGTTGAGCCTGATTGACAGAACTCACTCAGCAAGGGGGCGAGGGGGAAGGGAGAGGGGTATCGCCACACCTGGGAGAGGACTGGGAAGTAAAACAGGAAATTGCAACACACTGTAACATCTCCCCCTAGTTTTGTTTAAAAAGAAGGGGACTGGGTTTGTGGTGAAATTGGTTCCTCCTCTACAGGAGGGGGAGATGGGCTTGAAATTAACTTGAGAACCGTGTGTTTCATTAGTCCAAAAACAATGCTAGCAACTACAATAACAATAACTAAAATAAACAGTACTAGAAACACATTTTTCAGAATAGATCCCAACCAGCCCGAGAGTCCCCAGCCTTTGAACAGTCCATTCAGCCCGTTGTCAGTTTCTCTGTTGATGTCCGAGAGCCTTTGTCAAGGTAGTCCATATGTGCTTTGGGCTGCGGTACTATTTTGGAGATCGCAGGTGGGATGATCACGAGTAGGACGAGAAGCAGGCTCGGTGTCATGGCGTCTTGAGACTACACACGAACAGTGGGATCTAAACTGGTACAAGGAACTTGAGACAAACATATATTACAAACTATTCCAGATAGGAGGCTTAAATGGAATTTCGTCCAGAGAACACGTGCGGCGTTTCCTTCTCCAGGCAGCGTGAGCAACCTGGGGTGCTTCTGTAGATTTCTCTGAGACCTTGGGAACATAGGGCTTTACCCATTTGGAAGGAACCCACTTTAAACCAGAGGGGGTGGACACACAGGCGTATCCACATCCCCAACTAACCAATTTGTAAGGTCCCACCGTCTTCCAAGTCTCAGGGTCCTTTACTAAAACCGGAGGCTTTTCTTTCATCAACCTATGACTGCTCGCCCCAAAGTGGCATAGGATGGGTGGGTTCAGGCTGTCAAAGGAACAATTCAGAAAATTGATTGTGAATAGCACCCTGGATAACCAGATGTGGGGAGGTTCTACCTTCAGAACCTGTTGTTGCTGGTCCAGGACTCTTTTAATATCACGGTGAGTTCTTTCTACAATGGCTAGACCTGTAGGAGAGTAGGGGATGCCAGTTTTGTGCTCTACTCACCATTGCTGCGGGAAGCTCACAAATTCCTTGGATTTGTAGGCAGGCCCATTATCAGTTTTCAACTCCTTGGGGATGCCCATGAAAAAAAGATCCTTACAGCAACATTAACTCTTTCAGTATCAACTAGAGACTGTAATGTGTCATGGGATACAAAGCCTGTTGCAGAAAGACTTAAAGTGGTACTGTTGAACATGGCTTTGAGGAGTTTGAAACAGCCTGAATTCTCCCTCTGTGTGAGGGAGTGCTGTCTTATAAGTCCTTATCACACACCCTACGGTTTGTTTCCTGTTTTGCTTGTCCCAGGTAAATTAGAATGAGGTAATTTACTCTTCCTTCATTCTGCACAAAAAGCAGCTGTAAAAGCCTCTGCTTGGGGAAGTCACATCTGTGACCAGTGTGATCAGTTCGGGCTGGTACAGTTACCTAGGAAAGTTTCTCAGCAAATTTAATGTAGATTTAGAGTGGTGTTCTAACCAGCCTTGATGATTTAATCACTTTTTTGCAGTAATGGAACATAAGACATTTTTTTCCCTTGTTTTACAGAAGGTAAAAACTGTATAGGCAAATAAGTATAGAGCACCAGTGCATGGCTGAATTGATGTAACACTTTAATATTAGTTTCCATCTTGAAATACCAAAGCTGAAATATCTCACTATTTTAGTGATCAGTGGGAATCTCAGTGTGGAATTTCTTACTTAAAACATCACTTAAGTCACTTGACATTGACCAAATATGCCCCCATTAAAATGACATCTCGCAAATATTGCCCGATTAAGCAGTAGCAGTAGCTATTTGTTGATGAAAAGATAAATCAGTTTCCTGGGAAAAGTGCCAGTAGATAGCTTGTATACTCTACTTACATACTGGATTCTTGATAGATTTGGTGAAGATGTCTTCATGTTAGTATAATAAAAGCCTATTATCAGTTCAACAGTAGAAAACTGTTTTCATTCATCAAGAAAATAGCAGGTTCGACACTAGTTGCCTTTTTAAGTGAAAGATTGGACATAGCTATGAAAAAATTTCCTGCCATTGCAGAGAAGGATAGCACACTCAAACACATTTTTAAATTTAATTCCACTTCTCAATTCAGTTGTCAGCCTCTTAACAGTAAATTTCATGGTTACTATTAAAAAGCACACTTTGACTTGTTCCCAAAGTGATTTTTTAAAAAGTTTGAGCAAAATTCTTGCAGCCATTTTGGATTTATGACAAGAGTAAAAAACTAATCATCTTGCCCTCAACTTCTCTGAACAACATAGGAAAAAAAACTTACCTGTGGTTTTTTTTTTCTCTCCCCATGGGAATAATTCAAAAGTTGATGAACTGCCAAACTTCAAACTTGTGTCATTGTTATTGAATATTAATATTCTTTTCTTACGAAGGCTAAGTGCCAAATTTGACGAGACACCAAACCCCGCCCCCCCCCATGGTACATGTCAGTCCCTGCTTTGTAAAAACATGATGGAACAGGTAAGAGGAATTGAAAAGTGAGTGATGGTAATAAGGCTTGTGATACAAGGGAGGACAGGAAAACATTAAGAACTCTTTCTAGTATTACAGGCATTTCTCAGAGCTTGCCCAGGAAATACATAACAAATAAAAAGTTCCCTGCTACATTTAAAAATTAAATAGGATAAAGGTACCAGATAGTTTTCTTTTTTAAAAACTGAAAGAAATAAAATTTCTTCCTAATGATTCTGCTATATATTTTTTTTCTACCAATTAGGTATGACAACAGCAAATAGCCCTCTATTTTGTCTTTTAATTTCTGAAAAGAAGAAAGGAGATGAAAGAGAAGAGACACCTGAGATTACCCTAAAAAAAAGTAGAGAAGGGCAAAATATTCACTAGTTGTGGTATCTCATGGAAGCTCTCAGGTGTAGTTCTTCCAAGAAGGAAATAAGCCACACAGTGTTTAGACTTTTAGAACTTTTATTTACTACCCTGGTTCGCCATGAGCAATTGCTCACTCTCTACAGACCCATTGGAAGAACTGAGCTTGAATATCTGTATCTGCATTTTTGACTTTTGCACAGACCAATAAAGCTAGGCCTGAGAAAAGAAGGTTTTTGGATCTCTCAGTGAGGACAAAGAGGTTAAATATCTGTTTCTGGAGCAATTCTAGGCTCATGAAAGAAATCAGCAATTAAATACTGAGGCCTTGGAATATTACCAGTTTTTTAAAATCAACAAAACTCCATCAAAATGTAGAATATGATCTTAGACATATTTGAAGTGTCCTTTAAAGAAGCTGTCATGTCTATTTTGACCTCTTTCCCCATCTTTGAGTAGGAAAGAGACAGCCCTTGCTGGTGCAGGGAGCCAGAGGCAGTGAGACAGCTTTGCTCCACAAATTCTATTAAAGGTGTTTCTTCAGCAGTGAGAATCAGGTGCAAGTTAACATACACAGAATGTCTTTCTTCAGCTCTAATTTGTGCAAGCCATTAATGGATAAGAGTAAAAATCATGATAGCAGCTATCCATTACAAAACTGTCTCTGTGGATTAAAGTACACACTGATTGTTCCAGCCTAGGGAGTCGTTTAAAGGGGAGAATAAAACTGCTTTAAGCAGTGTAAAATTTGTGTCTGCAATCATAATGCCAGGTTACTTTTGGATATCATACCTCAATTCTGTCCTCACTCTAAACAGGTGGGTAATTCTTGGTTTTTAGTGGGTTATGTAGACTACAATCCATCCTCAAGGACTGATCACTAGTATTCACACTTTCTACTCACACCCTTGAAAACATGCACAGCAAGGACGAGAAACCTGTGACAGAGGTTAGACAGGACCTGTCTACAGTTTTATCCCAGAGGGCTCCCAGTTGCAGCATTTCGTTGATTTGGGGATGCTGCTCCTGGATAGCCCCAAGGCAGGTGAGTGAGTGTCATGTGAAGAAACATGCCAGGGCCAAACCAAAACAAGGACCACATGCTATCCAAAGTAACTGTATTACCCTGCAGTGTGGCTTGGTAACCTCCAAGCAGTAGATGTGCCTTTATTTTTATAAGTGTATATTTTGGTCATGCTTTGGCAGCAGCAATAGTGACATCTGATTTGTCAGGTCTGTAATAAATGCTCTCTAATTTCTTTCCTTTGCTGGAGAGAAAGAAAAATCACTACATTGCTTGCTGCTGTCTCAGGACTGCTGACATAACCATAGATGGGTGGCAAGTCCAGCAGCTCTCACATTGCAGGCAGAAGGAGGAGGCAGAGGGAAGGAAGCCTTGCCTGGCTCCTTGGGCAGTGCCTACAGTGGTCCAGGAGGCTCCATTTCTGCCATCTATTAAAAATCGGGGAGAAGTCAGGCAAGTTCCAGACCAAACAGCAGGTTCCACACTAAACCACAGCTTCTAGCTAAATCAATAGAAGCAAGAAAAATTAAGAGCGAATGTGCCAGGTTTTTTAACTGATATAATTAAATCAGTTTTTAAATGCGTCTTTAGTTACATAGATGCATTCACATCAGATCTTGGCCATCTTCTCCCCCTCACATACTTGAAGCCTGAATCCTCCTTGCCAAAGGGGCAATATGATCAAATCTGCATATTCTAATTTTTCAGAGCTTGTAATATGAAAGTCTTTGAGAGTTGGTGGTATTCAGGTGCCCAAGTATCTAAGCTAGTTTAACACTGTTGAATCTAGGCCAAATAAGTGCTTTTAAGTTTTCCCCTTAAGCTCTTTGGGCTTCAGTTTTCCCACTTCTGAAATCAGAGTTTTGAAATCAAGATTTATGGTGGGAGAAAAATATCAGCTGCCTCTCACACAGAGATCTTTTCTGCTCTCACTAAACTGCCATGAATCTTAATTCTGAGCAAGAGGTTTTGAGATCCTCACAGCTGAGGATCACTGTTTTAGCACCTTCTGCAAGCTGAAGGGGGAAAAAACACCCTCAGTACTGTCATTTCAAACCAGCCTATAACATTTCCCTGAGAAGCTATTTGGGATGTAAAATTGTATCACACCAAACCACATCAGCCATCTTTCAGTGAAAGACAAGAACAATTTACTATTTAAAATAGAAGTATTAATGTTTTAACAAGCATAGATCTTTGCCTGTAGTTTTGTGAATGAACAGATCAATAATTAAGCAAGAAACAAAACCTAAAATATTATGTGCAGAACTAGCTCTATCCTTCACTTCCCAACTCAGTGACTTTTCCCAGTGCTTTTATCAGACCATATTTGTTCTGTGAAAATAGAATGTAGCTCCTCTTTAAAGTGCATCTACAAGACACGCACGAGAGTCAGATCTCAGCTGGAAACTAAATTTTAATTCTGGTTTTGCCACATCAGTGTGAAACACACCATTTTTTTTTTTTGTTTTAACATTTTGTATATCTGATTTATTTATTTTACTTGGAAACCTCACTCTCCCCTAACATCTTGGATTCAGTAAATACTTTTTGGGCTTTCAGCATGCAGTTTTTCTCTCATTGAAAACATATACAAGATTAAAAAGCTCAAATTAAAATAAAAAATAAAATTAAAAAAAAAAGGAAAGCAGGGGGATAGGTGAAGGTATTTTTTATTTTTCCAGGATATTCCCCGAGCTGCAAACATTTATTTTTGGCATAGCATGCACACAGAGAAAACAGCTACCTCCTACCTGCATTGAGCACTGCCCTGTGTGCACAGGGTGAAGGGGGGACCTTGGCTGGGGCACCCAGCAGCAGGAACATGCCAAGATGCTGGTAGATGGCTACACAGCAGAATTCATTTTCAGGTGATCACCTCTGGGTATTCACCTGAGGACAGATCTTGTAAGGTGTTGAACACTCTGGCACCAACCCAGAAAATCATTTATACCCACGAGGAGCGTGCCCAGGTTGAGCGTGCATTTGTGTCCTTTCCTTGATTCAGCTCAGATGGAACAGTATTGCTTTTCAGGAGCTTTTTATTCTGTGCCTGATGAGAATGACCTTCACTCATCACTCATATGTTTGTTGCTTAAGGTCAGAAAGAGGATCAGACAGGAAGGCTTTCTCTCACTTCTGATTTCCAAGGGAGAGAGAGAAAAATCCACTTTTTTCTTTTTTGAGATCCAGTACATTGCAAGCATCAAGAATGCAGTCTGTGCACTGTTACAACCTGTCCTCTCTTGTGGCTGAAATCCCTCAAACATGTCTTGTCTGTTTATCCTTGGAAACTGGGAATATTATTTCTTCATGTGTGCTAAAGTGAGGAAGTTAATTGTTTTAGAAAACTGTAGTGATTGCTGTGGAAATAATAATAATGCCACTTAAAAAATTCAAGTGTGCAGCCTTTCCTTTCTCAGTTGGAAACATCCACTGTCCAGTACTCTGATGCTTAATTGCAATCCACAGAACACTGAAGAAAAGAGGAGAGAGGCCACATTGCAGTCCCTTGAGTGTTCTCTGTATGCTACAATTAAGTTCCTCCATGCATCTGTCTTATATTCCCTTTTTTATGTCCTTTCCAGGCAAAAAAAAAAAAAATGTCCTGAGGGATGGTTTTATATTTTGTTTTGCTTAATTATCTGAAGTAGAACATGTAAAAGTCATTATTTTATACTGTACAAAATAAGTCCTGTTTTCCTTATTTATTTCTGCCTAGAGAGGAGTTCCTGCTGAAGTTAAAAATATGTCAATTTACCAGCGAGGTAATTAAAAACCTATTTATTTCTGAGTCACAAATATTATTGGTTCTGATATTAAATCAGTAAATAGAAAACTATATGGCATGGGGCCAGGGAGAGAGACAGCATTAGCAGCCATTTAGTGTGACCACAGTAAGAGCTGAACAATCTGATGCTTGGGCAGTGCTGAACTCAGGAAAAATGCAGCACTGATTCTCTCTACTACTTTTTTTGCCTTTTTGTATGTGATGGATATATAATAATTATATTTTGCCAGAATGCCAGTGGAAATGGAAGCGCTGTTGCTAATGTAGAGGCTGTAAAGCCATCAGAGGAGCTTTAAGCAAATGTTATCTGTTTTACTGAAGAAATCAATTACACACAGATTGCTTAAACCAGTGACAGGCATAGTAAGGAGTAAAATCTGTTAAGCAGAAAACTTACAGCCATCAACGTGTACAGATTTACATGTTATATGATACAACTATTCAAGAATTTCAGATTACAAAAATCAAGGAAAGAGAGAAAAATAAGAGAAAGTCTAGGAAAAAAAATAAAAGGTACTTTTTAATGTTCATGTCTACATCTTATGCAGCTGAGAGGCTTCACCTTTCTTCACCTCCCCTTTCACTGGCACAGAAAAGAACTGGTGAAGAGTAAACTACCTGGAAGATGGGCAGTTTTGAGGGATCTGGACTTTGACATTGGTCGGTTGTTAATGGTCTGTCCAAATTTAGAATATGTCTGTAATTTCCCTACATTATTTGTGCTCTACCATTTCAGGGTATTGCTTTGGTTGAGAAAAAAATTTTATAGTGCTTAGGCTTTGGCATTTAATCATATTATCGTCTCATTGTTTCTGGGTATAAAACAATTTCTTTTAATTCTGAAAGAATGATTTATAAGATGATATGCATGTTAGCACATATTAACAATTACAGCAAAGAGTGTATTGAAATTGCTTGCCACAGAATCATTTATCTTTTACTCACAGAAGAGTGTTTGCACATGGTTGTGTTAGATGGGGTCACTTTGCATCCATATTTTCATATTTAAGGAATGGCAAGATGATATCTCTACAACTTGTGAGAAAGCAGCATGTAACTGCACACTCAAAAACAGAATTACTGAAAAATTAGCTACTGCTTCTGAAAGTATTGGCCTTAATCATTCATAAAGTGGAAAAAAAAAAATTAGTCAAAACTCCTTTGACAAAAAAATCCCTAGTCAAATCTGCCTCTGTCTTGGCTTTTGCACTGCTGATACTTAGAGCATTAAACATCCTTACAGAGAATATCACTGTTCAAAAGGACTGTCAAGCCTGTTAATTACTCAGGTGGAGTTAGCATACAGCTCATTAAACCATGTCAAAACTTTCAGTCCTTCTCCACTATATCAGTCCCTTTAGAGGCTCTCACATCAGGATAATTTGATTCTTAAAAATACATTAATTCAGATCATACATTACACCAACAAATTATTCCACTTTCTTTGTAAAACAGGTCTGATCCAACCAGAAAGGGTACTGCAGCAAAGACAGCTTCTGTAATTAATATGTAGTGGGTGTGTCTGGTGCAGGCAAGGAGCGTTTGCAAGCTGTACTCGAGGGTAGTGCTTACAGAATGGTTATGGGCAGACCTTTTGAAGAAATATATTTCTTGCCGTAGAAATATAAAAATGGTTTGTTGCTCTTATGAAAGGTTTATTGCAATTGTACAAAGTATTCACAAATCCATAGTCTGAATCTTGGCTGCATGGGTTACAGTGTTGCCTCAATTTTGCTTCACAACAGAGAAATTCTGTGAAAAAAAATTAAAGATCAGGGTCCCCCCACTCCAATGCCAGAGTTATCAAAACTTCTTCCCTTCAGCAGAAAGCCATTAAAAAAATAAGAGTTAATATGGATCTTCAGAAGCTGGCTTGTGATTTAGAAACCTACATCTCACTATCAGTGGTACTCCCAATACTCACAAACCAGAACTATATTTAATTACAGAGCACCTCAAGTCCCACATCTCCAGGAGGAGCTCCAGGTATTTTGACAGGAGTCTGCATCCTCCTGTGGTTCAAGTTATCTCTGAAAAAATCTAGAGAGGTAATTGAAAAAAAACTATACTGGAGAAAAGCTCCAAATGTTTGTTAGGGTTAATTACAGTCATCTTTTCTTTCTCTTCTTTTTTTTTTATTTTTAGCCAAGTACATTTGACCTGGTGAGTAAACTGGCTGAGACTGGCTTTCATCTAATGTCTGCCAACCAGAGCACAAAAATCTGGTTTGAACTCAAGCCATCTGGGTTCATGGCACTTTATACTACCTCATCCAATGCAATCAGAATCGATTTACAGGAGTATGAGATTTTTCTCATGAATATAATTGAATTTGGATATAGTTTGTGAAGACTCTTCTTTTAATCAGGGAATAAAATTATGATTTTTATTATTTCAGTGTGCCAAATAGAAGCTAAGAAATGACAGCAGGAAAGTATTTTGCTGGGGCAAACAGGCTAGTTAGTGTAAGACTAGCTGCAAGTTTTAGAAAGAGGACATGATTTTGCTCATTATGTTCAGTCACTCCAATTGGCTTTAGCAGAAAATCTTTGTGTGGAATGTCTCGCTATATCAGCACAAAGTTTACAAGATCTATGACTGAGAAGCAATCATCCACCACTGAGGAAGACCTGACTCTGTTAAACACATTTCTAAAATGACACTTCCAAGATGGATTTCAGCTCTTGATGAATGAAAGCCATCATCACGGTTTTGAAGTTTAGTTTGTTGTTTTTAAATGTGCACTCCACAGGAGTCAAATGTTCATTCTTACCCTGCCTTGCTGGGATAAAAAAAAAAAATCAGAACAAAATGTAGAGGACAATTAAACATGCAGAACACTTTCTCCTCCAAAATCCTCACATTGGTAATACTACAATAATCTCCAAATTTATCACAGCAGACCTCCAAGTGTGATAATGCATCTTTAAAATACGAACTTCAAGCTAAAATATTAAGCAAGTGTTTCGTCCTCCTATAGGATAAGTGCTGAAATGTCACACACTATTGGGGAAAATGACCCGTAAGTGTTTTTTTCCCTCCTACTGGAGCAGTTAGTGTGGCGTGCAATGAACCAAATCAACAATGTGATTCAAGCTGTCTCTGCAGCGTCATGGTGAAAGAAAGGATAAACTATAAAAACTACCCTCCTACAGCTCTTAGTTCTTGCTTCCCACACTTTAACATCTTCTGTCACCCCTGGCGCTGTTACTGACCCATACTAAGCTAAACTAAAGGATGATAAGTTTGCTGCCTTTGCCCTTGTCCTAAGGGGCTGCACATTATCCTATCAAGCATCAGAAGCCATTTCTGTGGGATATTTGTCAACCTAAGAAGTCCTTTTAGAACAAATGAAATGGGCAGCGAATTACAAAAATGTCATTCTCTAAAGGAAATGGATGAAGGCTTTTGTTCTCTAGTAATAAATAGATGCCATAGGCTTATAACACTATTTTTGTATTACATTTGACAGGGTTACTATTTCCAGTTCATTAAGGAAACAGCTTGAAAACTATTTTTTTATATGCTTTTCAAAATAATGTTTTCCCAGTAATAAATATAAGCAATATCTCACATAACGTTAACTTCAGCAACAAGATTTGTTTCAAGATACTTGCGTTAGGGATTACTACCTATCAAATGGCAAGTTTTAAATACATATTTTTTCAGCATATATAGATGCTTATTTTAACAGACAGGTAATAAGCACACAAATATTAGTGCCTCATCCTGACTTTTTTGGTAATATTTAAGGATTGTTTTTAAATTTATCTTTTGCTAGAGCAATTTTCTTGTGCATGATGATCTTATGGAACCTCATGATATATACTCCATAGGCTAAGGTCAAGCAAAGGAATAATAACTCACTTCCTTAAATGAATGCTTCAAAGTAAACCTTCTATGTTTAATAGCAATAAACAGAGGTCAGGATGACACTCTCCCAGGCTCAAGAATAAAGCCTGTGTGTTAATATTCTCCAAGATTTACAGCGGAATTTCTGGGTGACAAAATGTTTGCCAAAGTATGTCCCTGACAAAATATTTTATGATGCTATGACTGTCAGACATTTGTTTTTTTACATAAAGCTAAACTGAGACACACATATAGAAATACACATAATGGTGCTTTGATAGTTTCCTTTGCTATTAAAGAATGTGCTAAAATGCTTCAAAGAGGATTATTAATTATTTTGGCTCACAGAAAGTTCTTTTCTGAAGATACTAACTGACTGAAAAATTAAGTGATATATGATATATTGACACAAGTGAACTTAACTGCTATGTCAGTCATAATATTTAATGTGTAAGGTGTATTTCTCTCATCATCCACTAATCAATTATTAAGGGAAAATTTTATTTACATCAAAGTGCTACAGCTTATTTTTGCCTGCAAAATAGTCTCTCAACTACTGCACTGCTGGCACTAGTTATTACTGATTACAAGTGAGCACTTTGTTAATAAGAAGAACTCAAAATTGATTATGTAGGAAGATAAATCAGTAAACCAGACCATTATCTGGTCCCTTTGCTTTGTAACTATTTCACTAATTCCAGGCTAATTATATTCAGACCTTTATTAGTTAGATATTTCCACAAAGTAAGCTGGACATGGACCAAACGTAGAGCAAACAGTAAAGAATATATTGATGAATGCACTCCTTCCTTGTAGTGTATTTTTCAAGACACACACCAGTGCACATTTCAGATTAGACTCCGTCCCTTAGTTATCATTAGTCAGGCAGAGACAGCTAAAGTTTGGGATGAATGGCTCCCAGCAGCGCCCCCATTCCCTTTCTCCCCAGCCCACCAGAGCTCTGCTCCTTCATGCACGGCCGCCCTTCCGCAGGTGAGGAGCTCGGACTCTCCGAGATCTAAAGCAGTGGGATCCTGCCATCATCTGCTCTAGGAGTGGGGCTGGGGAAGTTCAGCTCTCCCTTTGAGTTGGGGCAGACAGAATCACTCCTGGGTTCGGGCTGAACTGATGAATTAATTTCTTCTGCCGAAACAGAAATGACAGAGGTTTTTTTAAGGAGTGATGAAATATTTAACTAGACAAAAATGCTTTAAGTGGAAAGCAAAGCTTGACATGTTGTTTCCAAAATACTTAGCTTTTAGGCACTTTAAGGGAATCCTGAAAAAGCAGGTTAGACTTAGAAAATGCTGTAATGAAAGGGGGCACTGGTAGAATTCCTTCATTTAGAGAAAGCATATCTTGTATTCAGTTTCTTTCCCTGCCTAACTGATAAAGTGAAAAATTTCTTTCCCTCTAGGATCCCAACTGGGATGTTAACAGTAGAGATAAAATAACGTATAGCTGTGGCTATAGCATTTTTCTGGGGATACTAGAGATCATTTGCTAAAAACCCCTCAGAAAGAGCAGAGAACAGCCCCATCTATTCTGCAAGTTGGATGCACTGTGTAACCCTGGTGCCAGAGGAATCACCAGCTCTGGTGAGGATAGGCAACAAAAACGGACTTTTATTTCCTTGTGCCATTTCACTTTTTTCAATATCAAACCAAACTACCAAAGAAAGTGGTGTTATTATTCCATAATGTGACTTGATCTGAGAAGAAAAATATGCTTTTCTTCCACATTATCATCCTTGCCTTGAAGTGGGAGCCCTGTGAAACCATGTTCCAAGGGGATTTTTGTAACTCCTATATTTTCTGGGGCAAAGCTGCTTTCAGTGTTAATAAGAATTCCATAAAGGCATGAAAGAGCATGTTAACTTCACAAAAAGGTTAAAACTTTCAGAATGTGTTATCTGAATTATCTTATGAAGAATATTATGTCATATTAAAGGTTATTAGCAGTGCAGAGATCAGAATTTCAGGATGCTCAGATCCTGTTTTTTCTCTGAAATACTGATCTTCCTGCAGCTTTTACAGATTTCAGGATAGATACCAGCCGTCTTCACCTGTGAAAGCCAGGCCCACCTACTGGGATTTAGCTGCCAAAAAGGTATTTTAGCAGATAACTTTAACACACCCAGTTTTGAAAAAAATCTGTCTTTGATTTTTTTTAGCATTCATCACTGCTTCTCTAAAGAGTTTGGGAATATTACTGTATGCTGTCGAACAGCTGCTGCATTTCACTCCAGGCATGTATGAAGTGTTCACCATACAGTTTTTCATACCAATTTGCTAGGTTTGCATAGCACTCTGGGATCCTGTAGATGAAAGGAACTGTATCGAGGTTAGATTACTGTTACAGTGAAACCCGTCCTAATAGGCACAAGCCAACCTAAATCTCCTGTCCTAACACACAGTAAAATTTCAGCTTCTGTAAAAAGTTCCCTAATATTAGTTCTGCTATATTATGTGACTACCTGTTGTAATGGCCAAATTAATACCAGGCCCTTTGGTGGCTGATAAGAGGCTTTTACTTTGGATAGTACATGAAGCCATGAACAGATGCAGAACCAGGAAAAGAATGCCTGGTGCTGCAAGCCCGGCTTCATGAGCAATCACAGCACAGCTTTCCTGAAAGCAGAGCTGCAATAATATTAGGCAAGTCTGAATTTTTTATAGGCAAAGTTTAATATGAACTCTCCAAGGAAAACAACCTCAACAGTAAACATGAAATGCCATTTGAAGAGATATAGTTTTCTTACTCTGCTGATCTTACAGTTTCTGTTACAATCGGCCTTAAAACACCAGCTGTAATCCCAAAGTCAGCTTCAGTGGCCCCAGTTACAGCACACAGTGGTAGATAGACAGACAGACACAGGAGCTCTCACAGCCTGTAAAAATCAAAGACTTGGGGAGTTAAAGAGTGCACTCATACCTACCCATACAGTACTCACACTTAAAAGTGTTAGAGGTATTACCACGTCCTGTAGTTTTACTTTCTTTACCCATGGACCCACAGGGCAGGGTAGTTTCTCCCCATCACTAAATAAAAATGTGCATTTGCTGAAAATACACATACACACACACTTTGTGTTTATACAGAACAGACAGGGGTAAATAAAAACCAGACATGTACAACAACTGTTGAGGTGAATAAGTTCATTTGTTATTTTTCTAAAGGTTATAACTAATGAAGGATAGTTGGTGCTATTTATAACTAGAGTGAAACAGAAACCAAAAGCAAGAATTTACTTGTAAAAACGTGATCCATAAAAGCTAATAAACCCTCCAAAATTGACATACTTAACTTTGTGAAACCTCAATAATTATAATAATAATAATAGCAATAGTACTAAGAATAAAAATGAATTTGCAGTCATACTTTGTTTCCAAGCTTAAATATTTGAATATGCTTGACAAATACTAAATATAAGTCCTGCAGATAAATAAATTAAGACCCAGACCACAAGTCAGACTAAGGAGTAGGACTCAAAAATTCCCCTTCAATCTCATGCAGTGTCTATTGCACAGTTTTCCTCAAACTGAAGTAACTCATTCCTCTCCAATGAAGAGCTCGAAAATGCAAGGATTACTTTGTGGTAATGGTTTAGTTGAACAACAGAACATCTGTGTACACTAAGAGCATCTGAGAACAACTGGTCTTGATGGTAGCTGACGGTCATGCCTCTTCATGACTTGTTTGGAAAAAGGGTGAAACAAATTAATTTATATCACTTCAGCAGGCAAGCAGTAAAATGTTTTTCTTGGCTACTGATTCATGTATGCTGTAGCTGTGTGACATGTACAAAAGTGGGAAACATTTCCTTCCTCCCAATTCCTTTCACATCTCTAGATTACCAGAGGGTAATGACTATGCCATGAAATCAAGGTCAGTTCTCATCAGTTTCAATGAACAGTTTTACAAAGAGTGAGCCTGGTCTAAGAACTGCAGTATTCATTTACCAAGACACCTAAGAGCTAATATTTTGAGGAACCTGTGAATTCCATTGCTATTTTCAACATAAAGTGAAACTTGACTAAAAGTGAGCATTTCACAGCATTTGTCACATGAGTCTAAAAGTGCAATTTTAATGCTACCAGACAAGGGGGAAACATCTACCACCTCACAGAATATGTAAGTTAAAGAAATAGACATTATTCCAAGGATGCCATAAATGGCATGTCGCTTACAGACTCAGTAAGTGAAAATATACTATTGACATTTGATAATTCAAATTTGGTTTTGTATGTGGCTCTATCAGTGGCAACAAAAATACAGAGAATTCAAGAAAACCCAGTGCACTAGACAAACTATGTATGCTCAGCTGTGTTCCCCCAACATTGTCACACGTTGTTTTTCTCACAGTAACTCAATGCCACAGGGCTGTTGGCATAGAAAGGTCTCAGTTTAATCAGCACAGAACATCCAAACAAGTCTTAATCATATACATTACATGCGATAAACATTTACAAAATTAATATTGATGCTGCCTATGCTAGCAAGAAAACCTGTCAATGTGGGAGGAACGTTCCAGTACAATAACAGTAACAAATGCTCTAGAGCCCCTGCATGACTGAACCACTGACCTTGCTACTACAATTGAGCGCCCTCTTTTTCTCTGGTGGTGTGCCTCTTATCCATACCAAACAAAGCTGCCTTCTCTGTAGTAAAGGAATTCAGGACTACTTCCTTAAAAACTTGGTTTTCCCATGTTCAGTGGTGGCTCAGCTGCCTTAAATACCCATAATGATATAGAAAACTGTTCTTTCCAATAATATTTCAGGAAAATATGATTTTTATTTCTGCCGTTTTCCTTGATTTATCCTAATTTTCTTATTAGGACAACAAAGTTAAACCAAGACAGAAGCATATCTATTTGGGATCATGAATGATTTGAATTCCTTCCAAAACCCTTTGCAGTGGCTCACCTACCCTTACCAGAGTATCCAAACACAAGGTGTTGACAAAGGAATCATACTCCTAGTGATTATCCAGAGGCTGGAAAGCATTACATTTGCTGAAGCACAGTGAATGTACTAGAGCTGACAGTAGCAGAGACTTCCAGGCATAGGGGACATCTATACCAATACTTTAGTTCAAAGCAGGAATGCGCTTCTGAAGTGAATCTCCTAACTTCTCCACTTACTGCATTTCAGCTTGCATCGTGGAGAATTCTAAAAATGCCTGCGCAGCTTTCCAAGTAAATCAGCAGCACACACCTCTCTGCTCCTGCTCCTGCTCCTGCTGGATGCTGGGTTCCAACAGCAGATGAGAAGCAGCACATATTAAAAAATTTGGAGGGTATGCACTACAGAAAGGCATGTCTTCAGCATCAACAATTTCACTCCACAGATCTGTTCTTTCCAGGCTATGCTGCTTGCTAATGGCAACTTGGCTGCTGTGAGCCGCAGCAGCTCCTGCTGCACGTTCCCTCCCCTGATGTGCTTTACCCCCTTGAAAATATATGCAGGCAAAGGACTGAGAGAAGAAGTCAAATAACTTCAAAGGAAAATTAATCATAAGTTTCAACTCATTATCCCCTTTATTTTTAAGATGCAACATGGTTAAAGCATTTCCTTTCAACACCTACCCACCAATAACACAGAAATAGTATAAATGAGCAGAAAACAAAAGGTGAATGGTTATGAGATCTAAAATGGCACAACCACTTTTTTTTTTTCATTGTTTTTCCCAGCTACCCTCTCTTCTGATAGTGTTTTTTCACTTAAAATCACTTATCTCCAAACTCAGTGGGCTTTGGGTTGATGCTGTTGTAGCCTTCACACCTATGAAGTGACCCAGCATCTACAGGGTTTCAATTCCTTCGGCCTCCAGACCCATCTCTGATTTTAGTTTCCTCCTGGCCCAATTAATTAATTGACTTTAATTCAGAACAAACCATGTTTTTTAAACCAACTCTTGCTACTTTGCACTCCTAATTTAACCTCTCCAGGTCCCCCTGACTATGCAGAAAGCAAGCAGTGCATCAAGATTGGTACCCCTGCTATTCAGTCAGAACCCACATACTTGCTGTGGGACACATTCCCACAAAAGTAAAATGGAGAAAGACAACTTTCAGTCACAGTGCACACACTTCTCAGTGCAAAAGAAATGCCATATATGGTAAAATTCATTTTTCTTACTAATCTAGTGTGATAGATAGAAACTCACACTGACTTTAATGGAGTTACTCTGATTTACCCAGGAGTAAATTTGGACCATAGGGACGATATTAGATGTGACCTTAATCTGATTTGGTCAGAATATATAAGTTAATATGTTTTTATTTCAAATTGATATTATAGTGCTCGTCAATTATAAAGGTCACCAAAGTATTATAACACCAAAATATTTATTAATATTAAAAAATAACATATAAGTATTTAAACTGAGGAAAAAACAACATTAAAATTGCTTCCAGTTACTGATGACCTGAGAGGTTATTTTCTATAGCAAATAATGAGCAGTGGCTCTGTTGCCCTGTAAAGAACTAATAATCTGTATAAAACCATTTCAGGACCCCCTTGTGCATACTGTACCTACAGAAGCCAAACTCTGTCCATCTCCACACACCTCTCCCAATAAACCAGTGTCGACTGTTCTGATATTCTTGCAATACTGTAATTCATTCAGCAGTAACATTCAACAATGTGCACTTTACTTATGTAATTTGAAGGGAAAGAGGAAAAAGAGATGGCTTTTCCTGATGTAGGGGATAATTCTCTCCTTCTTCTAATGGATGGGCAATAAAAGACTTCTGAAGGCAGTCCAGTGGGCTCAGAAAAAAAACCAACCAAGCAAACACTGGAAAATGCATTCAAAAAATACACTGTGATAAATAATGGGAGTGAAGTTGAGGGAGGGAATTGGAAAGGTTTGGTTTTTTTTATTTTATTTTATTTTTAAGTAACATTATCTCAGCGTATAAATTAAAAATTAATCTTTTATATAATGTATATACCCATGATATATGTATGCATTATACATATAGGAATAGATATTGACATGCAGACTGTCAGGTTTTCCTGATCCATCACATTACCAATGCAATCTATTACTATTACACATTGATAATCACATGCAGATACACACACACATATCCAAACATTCACATTTGTGCCCATATGCAGACAGTTACACACAAACACTGCAACATCATCTCTGTGAGCATGCAGCCCTCCAAATATGCTGCAGGATTCACACAGAGCCACACAGTGCTGGAATTATGAAAAGCAGCAGAAGCTGGACCAGCTCTTCCAGGGAAATCTGTGGTAAAAACCTCAGTGAACTCCTCAGGATGAGAGTGGCACCAGAGCATTTAACAGGGCATCCTGGTCACATACAAACAGCTTACCCATAAAGTGTATATATGCATAAACCATCTACTTCTTGTGTGCCAGAGGAATGCACATCTGCATATAGCTACATAAATCTTAAACACAGAAAATATATGCTAAGGCTATAAAAATTCAGTGTGCTAGAGCTGGATGGGATGCTTACATTAGTGCAGATGAGGTGCGTATTGTCTGAGCTTTTGTGTGCTATTTGCTCTACAACAGGCAAAAGACTTACTGAGCTTCCCTCTCTAGCTTTGAGGGGTTTTTTTTACCTAAATAGGGTGTTGGGATGAGTACTGAACCTCCACGAAAGTGTGGAAAAAAACCCTCTTCAATCAACAAGTTCAGCATTTTCACAATTTTCACGTCATTGTAGCTGATAAAATATACACAGTGTTCTCTTTGGATCTGTAAAAAGGCTTTTCCTCCTGCTACAGCTCTAAAGCTTATTTTACTTTTTAATACTTCAGACAGTAGCTTGTCCAGCTTCTTTTCATCTCTACATTTCCCCTCTCTTCTTTCTCTTTTTCTTAAGTATTGTATTACATGAAATTCAGCCCTTATTTGGCAGGATTTTATGCAGTCTGTGGTGAGAGCTGAATTCTGAAAATGTTCAGGAAACACTGGCTAAGTGGGGAAATTTATTTGCCTGAGCCAGAGATAACATCTTTCTTAGACTTCTTTTTGAAACACTGGCGCTTGTCAAGCAGAATTCTCCTGTTCCCCCTTTCCTCTCTCGTAAACACACACGTGCACACTTATTAAGGATGCAGCAGAACTTAGCCGACACTATAAGCTGGAGTTTTTATTCATTCTGTTTCTACATCCAGTAGGAAGGAAAAAAAAAAAGGAGAAATCAGAGATGTTAAAAAAAAAAAACCACAACAGCTTTTTCCCCCATTTCCAGAACATTCAGCCCTTCTCATCCTCTTGTTTCAAAAAAAAATGATCTATGTCCCCTGTGCCAGCCAAGCTTTCACATTTTTCTTCATTAGAAAATACATCTGTATAGCAAAGTCAAAATTTTGGCATTTATTTTTATGGTCACAGGGTAATGTTCTCCATGAAACATAATCTAAAGCATAAACAGTGAGGGGGAAGCAATCATTTCTCATCCAGGGCACGAGACAAACCTGAAGAGTAAGTACACCCAGATTCAGAGCCCTGCTCTCCTGGCACAGCTGCGTGTTACACATTTTGGGAAGGACAGCTGGGGGCCGAGCAGGTGATTTGGCAAAACCATTTGGGGGTGGCAAGGAGCGAGGCTGAGGACAAAATTAAAGACTCGAGTCTATAAGGAGAGAGGTTTAATGCCTGAGTGCTCGTTCTGAACTGTGACCTAAGGTTTGGCTGGGCACTAACCACAGCATGCCTCATCAGCTCCTGTCACGGGTACCTCAGGGCAAACCTCCAGCAGGGAGCCAGCTCCAGAGCTGCATCCTCAGCCACCAGCTCGCTCACACACCACTGAGACCCTGCCGAGAAATCAGCATGCAACCCGAGAAAGCATCCTTTCCTCTGGAATAAAAATTAATATTACTTGTCATATTTCATGTCTGAGCTCTTTTCATGCTTTATCCTCTGTAATGAGGGCTAAATTACCAATATTAGTAGATTTTCATGGCTAGCACAGAAAGAGCTGTTACCAGAATAAATGTTTGCATTGCTTCTGTTGGACACAGGCTTTGCTAATGCAGCTTTGCTAATTATTTCTAAATAGGCAATAATCTGCATCCCCTAGTGCTGGGTAGTGGATTGGCCACGTACCTGCTATTTCCCTTATTTACATGTTTTACAACTTTATCAACTACACTAATTACACTCTGAACACTGTTTAAAATTTTCTGTTAATAGAGATACAATGATGCACCAGAGGATGTGTATTTATGCCATAATTACGCCTCTGTTCCTGCGATGCAGTCTCCAATTAGCTGTCGACGGTGGCACAAGCAGCTGCCTGATATTCTAAAGCAGTGAAACATCTGCACGGTGGATGATACGCTCACATGGATTTTTTTTTTAAGCCTAGAAATTTACACCCAAGGGAGTGCAGACAAATAGGAGCCTGTCATGTGTAGGGATGATTAGAAATCCTCACCATGGCAACATTGGAGCAGCCATGTCACAGAGTGAGGGGACACATGTCTAGATGAAGGCGCTAAAAACATTTGCCTTTTTTTTTTTCTCCAGCATTCCCAACTTCCCTCCCTCCCCCTCTCCTTTTTATATTCTTCTCTTTGCATCTAAAGCCAACCAAAACAGCAGGTGAAAAGGCCAAAATCTGCAGCCCATGCAAGGAATATGACACAGTAGATTTAGTGTCAGGAAAACAGCAAGCAATCAGAGGATGCTGCCAGGCATCCACTGGATGTTTTCTTTCAGGTGGGGGAGGGAGAAGATGGAAAAATAAAGGAGAGAAAAAATATGGGCATCATTCAAAATAAAGCTCCAATGTCTTGATCCTAGAATGACATTTAATAGATAACTTCCATTTAACCCTCATTAACAATTTTTCTCTGACTAGTTGACCAGCCAGCATGTGCTGATGAGGGGGGGAGGGGAGAGAAAGGTGAAAGCCTCTGCTCCCAGCATACTGTCTCAGCTTTGAACCATTGTATGTGTTAGAGAGTGGAACAGCTACTAGAGTTACTCTACTCTCATCTTTATACCTAAAATCTTGATTGTACAGACAAGGCTGTTAATTTTATCAGGTTCCTTCTAGGCTATTGCCATTTGCAGTGTAATATCAATTTCACATAATAAAATCATTATAATTAGTCAAGGGTATCATTCTAGAATACAGGCTTGCGTGAATTGCAGAGAGATGACATTGGTTTGGATCCAAATCTCTCCTTCTTACTCCATCTACCTACCCTTTCTGTGACTGGTCAAATACCTCCAACATGTTTAGGAAAGGCTCCAGAGAAGTCCAGAAATCTTGCAAAACTAATTTATCTTACAAGATTTCCTTTGTTTAGTTGGATGGAGAATTTGAGAGACCAGCTGCACTTCTTTGAAAAGAGCTTGCAGCATTTCACTCTCACTGGATCTTGAGCCTCAAATATCAACTCTAAGCTGCTGTTTCTACCTTGTCTTAAACGATGGTGTTTTAATAAACATTTTATTTCTAAACCAAAGGCTAGCCTCTATGATATCTAAAATATTTAGTGAGGCCTTTATTATAAACACATATTCATGATTCTTTAAAGGATATATTTATGGTTTTAGTGCCCAGGGGTCTATAAAATTAGTGTAGTGGAGAGAGCATGTAGAGAGAGGAGAGAGAGGGCTGTGAAGGGATACCTTGGTAACACAGTAAACTCGAAAGTGAGGGTCCTAACTGCATGGTCAGAGGCTGCCACGATTATGGGCACATCACAAATCTCATCTTAGCTCTGAGTCTTTTTGCCTGTGCCATAGAAGACAGACCCTTCATGCTACGTCTAATTAAATTCCAAGCAAAATAAGCAAATTAATTAACATTTTCTGACTTCAGAACATGTGCTCGAAATGCATTGAGAATGAGTAAGTAAAATGTTTTTGGAATGTAATGAGGAAGTTTCTCTCTGCAATTACTGAGCTGATGCAAAGAAACTGCCCAGTGTTACAGGGTACCTGTGTCACCACACCATGTGCATAAATTTCACTTGTTATTCATTGTGCATGCCCTGTTTTGCTCAGTTCTCATACAGGAGAGTGTGATATTGAAGAGCCACTATGTGTCAGTGCAAGGACAGAGTTTATCTGATAAACAAGTCATTTTTGGAAACTGCAGATGCTCCTACTGTGAAGCATTAAACGTGGCCCCTCTTAGATACACAGAATGGGGTTCTGGTCAACTGAGCACAGGCTGATAAGCTCTGCACAGCTCTGAATGCTGTTTGCCCACATACTAATGTTAAACAAAAGAACTGCAGACTGCAGAGAAAGCATGCGGGTCAGACAACTAAATTGCTTAAACCCTTAGGCAGCCTTCTGAAAAGAAAAGGCATGAAAGAAGCTGATATGAGCTTTTATGCAGAATTGTTCTGTTTATTATCCCTGTTAAGAAAATGATGGTAAGGATCTTGTTAAACTATATATTCCCAAATAAGACAAGAGGACAACCGCCTACTAAACAAGATACAATATGCCATTGGTCATTACATGATCAGACATACATCTGTTTTGCATTATTTTCAGATTACGAATATAATAAAAAGACAACAAGAAAGCTGTACAGATAATAACAAATGCTGTTAAATTGCATTTTTTGCATTCAGTCATATGATTTGTCATTGAAAGTTTGAGTGTAATAATGGTCTGTCATTTTCAGAAATCTACTTCATGTTAAAATTTCACAATCTTGTATTAAAACTTTGTTAGAGTACAATTGTTAAAACTCTATTCAACTACATTATGTGACAACTTAACAATAAATCTATGACAAAGTATATTACTGTGATAACATCCAAACTTGCCTTGGATGAAACAGCGATATGATTTTATTACAAGATTTCTCCTATGGCTAGCACAATAAAATATTGAAAAATAACACTTGTCTGGAAAAACAGAGGGGGTGGAGAGTGTGTTGATGGAATCTGTGCCTTCCTTAAAGCCTGCTTGGTTTGCTCACCCCACAGATCACAGTAGTGTCTTTGCCTTTCATTGCATTGTGTGTCTCTCTTGCACACCCAGGCGTGCATGCAGGCACACACACACACACATGGCACAAGGTGGAGCACAAGGGCTCCTAAGGCTCCTGAGGCTCAGGATGCCAAACTGCACCTGTAAGAAGATGAGCCACTAGCAAAGCAAAAGTGTAGGGTGGCTGCATTCAAAATCACGGCAGCTTGTGTAAAGCAGAGGCTCTGCATGGCCTATTTATCAGGAAAAACAGAATACCTCACACTCTGAGACTCATAAAATTAAACCCTCTGCTTTTTTATTAAAAACATATATAAGACATCATGGGATTCCATTGTCATCTTTCTGACATATGCCTCATCTGATTACACATGAAAACCATTCCTAAAGAGGCATTGCAAGAATGCAACGTGTTTATCAGTACATGTGCACAATGCCATTCAGTGTTAGCTCTCCCTGGTCTGAAATATACTGCTTTGTAAATAAAGTAAACAAATTTATTACAAGTAGCCCTGGTCCCTCGGAGCACAGCTTCACACCTGGCACAACACTGATGCATGGGACAAGTGCCAAACAAGACCTCATCCTTCTGCAGAGCCACATTGCAACCCGGAACCCACATGGAGTGCAGAGCCATTCCAGCCTCTGTGGTTCTTCATCTCCCAATGCAAGCCACGCTGAATTCCAGCCTTTGCAGTGCTCCTTGTAGCACACCAGTGGTGGGATAGGGTGCACAACAGAATGGATCAAACCAGAGGAGATTTTGTTCAGGGGCACATAGAAAATATCACTGCTTAGTGTCGTAGAAGGAGCAAGATTGTGACAATAATCAGAAAAGAGTCACTGGACAGAGCTGAGGCACTTACACACTTCTCAGGGAGTAAAATACTGTGTTTCTAAGTATAATGTTTTTTTAAAAAAAAGAAAGTAAGTAAAGTCAGAGAAATGCTGTGCACTGAAGTGGTTTAACTTTTCCACGCAGAAAACAAAGCCAATCTATCAACTCAGATGTTGCAGCTGTCTCAAAGTAAGAGCCAAAAGGTGCTATACTGCTTTTAAAAATATCTTATCTGGTACTCACCATCTTACTGAGAGATTCCCTTGAGCTGTGCAGTGTATATACCCTGAATAATATGGATATTTTCAATTTAGTGAATGGGGAAATTATTTAGCTTGGACCAAAGGAGGTTTATTTCCCTATGCCCTCCACAAAAAGAGATGGGGAAAGTGCATATTAAACAGAATACTTGCCTCACAAAAGGCAAGTATTTTTTGCTTTGCATGCTTAAACTCATACATTTAATGGCAGTGAAAACACTACTGCAAAATACAAAATTGAAAGTTGCAATTTTGAAAAGCGCCTAATAAACTATCACAACATTAATATTTCTCACTGCCTCCCAGGGCTCTTTGATCTGAACAATTACTTATTTCAACTAGATTTTCAAATATTCTTGGCCAGCCCAAAGTAGGCTGATGAGTGGTAAGAAACAGCTTTTTCCCAGCACCCCTACCCAGTGAAGGAAGGAAGTATAGCTGTCAGTATGTTCAAAGGGAGAAGCAGGATCAGAGAGATCAAGGCTCTTTCTGTATTGTACTTTAGGCTGCTGGGCCAGAGAGCAAGTTATATCCCTGGACTCCTGATCCCCAGCCTGTCACCCTCATTATGGATTAATCTTGCACCTACAGTGTCTGGGTGTTACGAGTTTGGATCTGAGCACGAGGTATCGCGGACATGTCCTTCATCATCTGAACTCAGAGGCAGGAGGAGCTGAGCCCTGTGCCTGGATTTGCCAGAGCACATGCACATAGAAAATTGATACTGTGTACAGAGGTTTATGCTACTAATTCTTTTTTTAAATGCTTAGCACTTCTAGCTAAAGTTGTTTCTATGGAGTTTTGTGTATGGGCTTTATTCCTCCTGAAGGTAGAGGTTTCAAATTGTTCATGTAATCCCTTATAGGCGCACAGCACAAAGTAGCTGTTGTTAGAAGTGCTTAATGTCACAGTTCTGACTATTTTGAGATTTTATTTGCTAGTAAGCCTGTCTCCTTCCCATCCTTTGTAGTTCTGTAACTAGCAAGGGATGAATTTGGGTAATAAAAGTGGACGACATCAACATGATCTGATGACTGTACATGCCTGCTGCTGTTGCAGTTTATTGCAAAATGTATAGTCCAGTACAGTCTGAAAGGTGCTCCCTGCCACAGCATCTGGTACTGAACTGTCAGAATTAGTCTTACCTTTAAATGAGAGACTACATGTACACTGACTTTAGATTCTATTTATTTTTAACAGTAGGTGGTTTCATCATTAATTTGAAGAAGAATTAGGTACAGTTAACATCCTTTTTTGGAGACTAACACTTTTCTTGATTCTATTTGCTCAGACAGGGAGTAAACAAAAAAAGGACAAACTTTATGAATGTCTTTCTTACTTTATTTTTCTTTTGTTGTAATTTCTCTTCGGTCATAATCCAGAAAAATGCTGAGCATCCTTGATATGTATTGTTTCCTGTGGTACTTACACCTTTCCATATCAGGAATATTACTTGGTTGGAAACAGACTTTATCATCCTGTAGAATAATATGTAATCGATTTGATTTCACAAATTTAGAGGATCACTTGGTTGTAATGTATTCCAGTATGCTTCTGAATGTTTCAAAATTTCTGTGCATTTCAATGATAACACTGTAAATTAATGAATGTACAAATTTTTTTTCCTGTTATTATTTTTTAAAGCCAGCTACAGACTATCCGTTGCTGGATCATATGAACTTTATCCCTCCAGCATGCCTACCCAGAATAAAGACTTGCACAGCAAATCCCAGATGGTGAAGAATTGTTTTTATATTTCAGTTAAGGACTGAAATTGGGAAATTTCTCTTTCACACCTCAATTTCTGTGTAGCTTGCACTATTATGCTCAGCTGTATTATAGAGCAAGAAGCCTTTAAAATATGTAAATTTCCAGATGAATTTCTGAACAGAGAATGGTCGTACAGACTCAACACATTCCAAAACCAGAAAATGTCAAAAGAAAGGAAACAGATCAAAACACTGTTTTTGACATTACTTTCAATTAAAGCTGCATCTGTGAGGTCCACATACGCTTGGTGAATTTTTAAGGAAAGAAAAGACATGAAGGAATTATTTTATACTGGATGGTGGAGGAATACCAAATAAATGGCATGCATTATTTCAGTACATTAAAATCCCCTCTGGTACTGATTTCAGAAGATCATTTTCACTGTCTTCATTCCAAAATTATAGTATTCTGAAAGGAAAATCTGACTTCCCAAAATTTAGGAAAAAAAACCTCAGAAATATTATGAATTAGATGAACCAGTATATTTCCTGCATTCTTATTGTAGCTCAGTCCTTTATAATTTTTAATACACTCTAAGTCAATAAATGTATTAATTGATAGAGGTTCTCCTATTTTTTGCAGGATATTCCGTGGCAACTCCAGATTTTAAATACCTGTTCTTTTCAGAGGAAAATTGAGTGTCAACACAACTGTATGTTTATGCGAACAACTCCGTCAATATTGCATGCAAATGATGCATTTTAGCATTCAAACGAGCATTTAGGGTTTTAAGCAGAAGTTTACACACAAGTGTCTGACATATGTACTCCTTTATTTATACATATACATATACATATACATATACATATACATATACATATACATATACATATATATATATTTTGTATGAGAGAAGCCTATCAGTTCAAGTTAAAGCCTATATCCTGAAAGTAAGAGGAAAACAAGCCTTGTGGGCAGAAGAAAATGAGAGAAAACAAGAATGTTTAAAGGTTCATCTTTTCACAGAATAAGAAACTTTGAACAGAAAAAAAACCCCACCACAAGCTCACAAAAACAAACTAAAAGCCCCACAACCACAATATACTATGGGCCCCACCCCAGTTTCTAAAGTCCAGATAAAAAGGATTATTTATTATTTCTTATTTATTTCTGAGTGATTTTATATTTTGGCTTAAACAGGAGATTTTCCCATGTCATGGCCTTTGGTGAGACATTTTCCTGAGGGTCTGCCCCTCTTGGCACCTCATTGCCATGCCCTGCTGCTGCAATACACACTGTCCTTGCCAAATGAGGCCCCGAGCATCAGCTCGTGTGGGTGGCAGGAGCTGCCCAGCTCGGCTGTAAGACCACCTTGCCAACGAATCTGACCTGACATTCGCAGCCAGAGTTGATAGATGTGCAGTAGTTACTCAGGCTAAACTCCTGATCAATATGTCAGATTTTAAAACTGATTGCAACAAAATAGAGCCGGGATCAGGAGGCACCTGCGTGCACAGGGACTGGGGAAAGACAAGCCCCAGACACTTGCATTTTGCATGTCACACTTGATGGCGTGGTGAAAGATCTGAGCATAAGGCCAACACTTCCACACTCAGCTTAGCTGTGACCCATTAGGGAGACCAAAAATGTACAATATGCATAAAAAGGTGGCTAATAATGCATACACACACTCACACATGCACAGGCTGCAGCTACCCAGAACACCAATACTTTTTGAAAACCACATGAACCTCCCAAACTGCACCATAAACATCCATTAACATGATAATACCCATTAATCCAGCCAAACACAACTCATTTGTCATCTTTCTGTTGCAACCCATCTGCGAGCGTGTAGGATGGGGAGGGGGGGAATTCACAGTCTTATCTGTCAGGGGATTAGCTTCACAAGAAGGACTGATTTTAAGTAATTCCGTGGTAGGGAAAAGCTCATTTGTTTCTATTTATTGAAGGACCTTTTTAGTATTGTACTTTCATGATCTTAAGTCTTAAGCAAAGCAGTTAAAATGGAGAGCAGAATTAAAATGTTATCCTGCATTCAAATTTTACTTTTGCTTCTTGTATCATAATTTCCTTATATTTTTTTTTAATTCCTTATGAATTAAGAGGTGCATTTTAGTGGCTGCATTGATGTTTGATCTGATGGGAAACATTTTTTACTTGAAAAATCTGGTTTTTGTATTCTGTTTTTTGCATAGATCTCCTCTTGGATATGAGGAAGTAAATCTTTAAGACTGCAACCCAGTACAAGGCATCCTGGCTCGAGAAAGATTGTGCACAGCAAAGTATAGATCCACAGGATATACTCCAATTCTACAGGAATCTCTAAACAATGCAAATGACATGTAACTTGGCCTCTTCCTCTCAGAGGTGTTGCTTCTATTCTACATTATCATACATCTTCCTCTGTAGGGCCTAGAGAAGGTAGAATCTTTTTCAGCCTTGAAGAATAGAAGAGGCAGAACATAAACATTTGGTAGAATCTGAATGAGAGGAAATATTGGTTAAAACTATCTGAGAAAATAAAATCACAATAGAAGACAGAAAACCCCCAAACTGTTCAGCGCACGTCTAGGTGTAATTTGACTCTCACTGAAGAGTGTTGAGGCTGCAGAGATGGTCACTGAGCTCTGATGCAGTGCCAGGGTTCCTTAGTCAAGAATATTTAAGACAACTTCAGAGCTTGGGAGGACTACAGAAGTATGTTACTAAAGAACTGCTACATCAAATAAAAATTTTGCTTTTACTCATACTAATTCATTAGCATTTTGGAGATTCCTTTTACTTTCTCTGTTAAGCACATTCAGGTCTCTGAATGGCTACTCAGCTGTTTTTGCACAGATCAAACTGCAGGTATTGCTGAAATGGGTCTGAAGAAAATGACGTCTGATACAATATTCAAAATTTAATTATTTGTACAGAAAGACCCTTCTTTTTAGCTGAAAACCCATGCTAAGTTTGTACCTTCTGTTGTTTGGGGGAAAGGAAAAAAGTCTGTCTGGCAAAGTGTATGCCCAAGAATAAACAGCATATCCTAAGTGGTGCAAAAAGATCTGTTCAGTCCTAACACCACTGAAAAACAATAAACCAGTTTGTATTAGGGGTTTTTTTTAAGAGTGACAGTATTATGGGGCAATAGAAACAAGCTAAAAAACCTGACATTCCTAATTATCAGATTATTCTGCAGTCTGATTTAATATTTTAGTTCAGCCTTCCCTTTGTGACAAATTAAAATCTGAATTATTCTAATTGATAAATACACCTAATTATGCATACCAAAACCTATGTGCTCCTAACCAGAAAGTAAAATAACTAAGGTATTGTTTTTATAATTAGCAGGAAAATCAACTGAGGAAAGCAGGGTAACATTTAAGAATGATCCTTTTAATGATTAAAAGTTCTAAGGGGGAGTTGATAAATAAGGTAAAGATGTGATGAAAGAAAGGCTCATTTGTTTCAGCATTAAATCTCCTTTATCTGTCTTTCCCCCACACCCTCATACACTCCCATCTTCACCAATGTGATAAAATTTTATCAACAGACATCTAATCCTTAAAAACCAGAAAATTCTTTAAACCCAAGAAATTTCCTCTAATTATGGCTCCAAATTCACTCTATGAGTAATTTTCATAGCTCTGCAGAGAATGTGAATGCAAATAGAAACTCCCTTTTATACAAAATTGTTACAATGATAAATTTACATTGTGTTCATACATGAATGCAGTCTCCGCTTAGTTTCAGTGTACTACATGTATTTCTAATGGAATTGTTCCCTTTTCAGTATGTATGAACAATATCCTTTATATCTTTCATATGAGAATAGACATTATGAGTCCATTAATGGGCAAGATTTGTCCTTGCAATACTCCAGGGAATTTTCATGTAAATTTGCATACTTTTCCTAAATATGTATGCGAAATTGAAAGATGAGACTCTTAGATATAGAGGATGTAACATTAGAGATCGACAGACAAACCCCTCTTCCATTCCTTACAGACCTGATACCACACATGGGATAAATTCCTTTTGCTGCCTTTTTTTAAGACAAAAATTCCAAATTACTAGATTTCTAAAGTTTAGTCAAAATTTATAGTGATCATGAAGATTTTGTCTTTTCTTAATCAAATAAATGCAATCTTGCTTATGCATTTAGGTCCCTAGAAACCATATCTTTCAGGAGAGCTGTAGAGAAAAAAGGACATAATCATGAACATGATCAATACCTTAGGAAAGAATCACCTCTCTTTGAAAAAGAAAAATTCCCTCTTATTTGGAAGTCTAAAATTAGGCAGAAATTATCTAGGCCAATGAACTGGAGTTTAAATTCAATAGCCTACATTCCTTTAACAGTTTTCATTCAACTATTCACCCAAAAGTATCCTTAGAAAGTATCCTGAAAAGGAGCCTTTAGCATCATAAGCAGAAGGGCCTAAACCTTCAATTTTAATTTCTTCCTTTGAGCTTCTGTCTCTTTCCTCACCCTTTGCTCTCAATTTTAAGCACATTGCTGTCTTTCTGTTCTGTGTATGACTTCTGTTGTATCTGTATTTCTGTCCTTAAACAGGGCTCTTTAAACACCATTACAGCAGAATTACAAGAGGTGTGGTTATCTTTAAAGTGATCAATCTTAAAACAATAGTGGGTTTCCAATGTTCACATGCAAGAATGAATAGAAAAGTACACAGTAAGGAAAAAAATTATGCTTTCAGAACCAAAATTGGTGTTACCTGGCCTGTGCCACATTTTTATTTCAGAAAGAAACAGATGCTTCCAGTAAGAGTCCCATAATAGAGAAGACATAAATTTGTAAAAAATGCTATGGACAACAAGGAGAAACATAGAAGCAGGTATGAATATCTGAATACTGTTTGTGGTGAAGTTTGAAAGTGATAGAAGAGAGGAGCAGACACAAATCTTGCTATTTATAAATGGATTTGTGCCTGCACCTGTTGCACACATATTTGAAAATACCTGCCTTTGCAAAAGGTAGGTCCTTTTTTCTTGATACTTGGATACTGAGTAGCAGCTGTATAATCTCTTCAAGTTTTTTATTTATGTACTTTTGATAAATTTCTTTGCATGCTCTGGAGTCACACATATATATCTCATTGCCTGGCTTTCCAAAGTGTCCACCTGTATTACCTACCACAGAGCATGTCCTATGCAGAGGAACCCTGAGTTTTTTCCTCTGGTTCAAAGAATTCTTGTGAAAAACACATATGCACTGAGGCAATGCAGTAGCTAGTGTGAAGGAACATGCACACATAGCCCACATAGCCCAAGAGAATGAAAGTAAAATCCATTTCATTGCTTAATTGGCTCGGGAAAAAAAATGGTCATGAGGCATCTGTTCATTCTAAAGTCTAGTTTAGGATTAAGAACACCTTTGTACCTGAAGGAAATTAAGTAAATGCTTTGGAAACTAAAAATTTTAGCCTGTATTAGTTAGTTTGCTATCTATGACCAATTAAAGGCATAGAAAAGTGCACTTTTATGTTTTAACGAATGAGGAAGAAGCAAACAGTGGCCAATATGGAAAAATGGAGAAAGGAGAAGGAGAAGAAGAAGAAGAAGAAGAAGAAGAAGAAGAAGAAGAAGAAGAAGAAGAAGAAGGAGAAGGAGGAAGAGGAGGAGGAGAGAGACGAAGAGGAAGAGGAAAAAGAAAAAGAAAAAGAAAAAGAAAAAGAAAAAGAAAAAGAAAAAGAAAAAGAAAAAGAAAAAGAAAAAGAAAAAGAAAAAGAAAAAGAAAAAGAAAAAGAAAAAGAAAAAGAAAAAGGAAAAGGAAAAGGAAAAGGAAAAGAAAAAGAAAAAGAAAAAGAAAAAGAAAAAGAAAAAGAAAAAGAAAAAGAAAAAGAAAAAGAAAAAGAAAAAGAAAAAGAAAAAGAAAAAGAAAAAGAAAAAGAAAAAGAAAAAGAAAAAGAAAAAGAAAAAAAAAGAAAGGAGAAAAGGGAAGTGAAAAGAGAAGTTAAAAGGAGTAATTACACAAGCTATGTATTGGAATGAAGAAAAATAAATTTGCTACATGACATGAAATGGTTTCTTTGAGCAGATTTATTATTTCTTTTACTCTTAAAAAAACCAACCATAGACATTTACCTTAGGAGCAGCAAAGTTGCTTATTTCTGTATTGTAGAGCTCAACAGAACTATGGACTGATGGTTTCAAAAGGCATCAGTCACACTTTCACAATATTTTCTGATATAAATATAAAAGCTTCATTTTAAAGGATAAATAAAGCAACACTATTATCTAAACAGGGTAAAATTTAACATCCTTGTGGTTTGTGGAAATTTTTGATGTGCCTGCTGGCTTTTCAATAAAAATCAATTATGCCTTAAATGCGAGCGGTAGTCAACATACTACAGACTATAAATTCAATTTCATACTCAGAAATATGGATTAGCTGAACTTGATGCCCTTCCATTGATTTCAGAAAGCAAAAGCTGATAAGGTAAATAATAGTAAGAAGCTCTCTGACACTCCACATCAAGTTCCGGATTTCCATATTATTTTTGTAAGAACTTTCCAGCCACCACAATATCCTCCTTGTGAAATATGTATGATGAATAGATATTATATGGATTGCTGATTCATCTCTATTTACAGAATGGATATTTGGCTTTTATAATGCAAGGTGGGAACTGGATAGGAAATGAATATACTTATTTCTTTTAGCACTGTGCAAGGTATATATCATCCAGGGTGAATAAAGCTGGTGAATAATTACAGAGCAATCTGATTAAGCCCATGTTCTCCAGACTGCAAACTTTTTAAAATAATGTTTCCAGACATAAAGTAAGCAAGAAGAAGCCAGTCTCTTTAACATACAAGAAAATTTAAAGCTGCTTTAAATTTAAAACAAAACCATCTCTCTGTTCTTTGAGCAGAACATCCAAGACTAACATGAATTACAGAAAATGGGCCGTAGTTTAAGGGGGAGAGAGGCAATAATGTTAGAACTGGGAAAAAGAGGTGGGAAGATGGATCATGAGCTAAAACTCTGTATAATTTCTCAGAAAGATCAAGTCATACATGAAAAAATTCTTCCCTTCCTGAAATTACAGAGCACTTGGGCTGTAAAGCTTATGTTCTTTGGCTTTCAAACAGGGCTCAGTCACTCTTCTTTTCAAAAAAAATTCTGATCCATTCAGGTTAAATCCAAAAGGCAGCTTAAGTAGACTTAGCCCACAAGGACTTGTTCTTACCTTCATTCAAAGGCTTGTCATTACTTTGACTTCAACTTACAAACACTGCTTTCTTTTGTCACACATCTAGGATGTTGAAAGAGACATTGTCAACTTATGCGGGTCTTTCTCAAGGAATGCTGAATCCCAAGAAACATCTGTGACAGACATATGGATACTAAACCCTTTGTGAAAAACCCAAACCATTGCTTGGGACCTACTGACACAAATAATGTTTACAGCATTGCAGAGCCATCAACATTCAAAATTTCAGCACTATGCAGCTGAAAAGATGCTAAAGTGCCTCAGCCTGTAATTTAAGGAAGTGTTTTACAAAACTTAGGGTTTAATTCGCCCCCAACACATGGTTTGCTCATTATATTCTGTCAGCTCTGTTCCACTGGTACCTTCTGCCCTGGCTTTCCCCCAGAGGGTCTGTGCTGAATCACATATTTCTCTGGTTGAAGAGCACAGGTTTCGATGGTTCACTACAGTTATCAGTGCTGTCTTCTGTTTTTACACCTGTAAGGACTTAAAGGCACAGTTGCCTGTCTTGAACACTGCCAAGGCCACAGAAGGAACTTCCCATAAGATAAGCCACCACAGAGGGAACTTGAGATAAGCACAGAAGAGAGAAATTATGACAGGAAGGTGCTAATTCCAGGCCTGGTGGAGGCGAGATCTGATTAGCACATCCTGGTTAACATATCCAGACAAAAAAAAAATCCCACTGTGGCAAACTGTGGGAAAGGAAGCAACTGCTCATACATGTATCACCACCAGTAATGGGAACAGCATCTGTGACCACCCTGTGGTTATCCAGAACCTGGGCTGTATACCACTGGTACCCCCAGAAGGGTACACAGGACCCCCACCACCAAGAAGCCAGGGTGAGGAAGGACCCCTGGGATGCTGCTGGATCCATAGATGGTGGATGTGGATATCTTCTCTTTCTTTCTCTTTCTTTCTTTCTTTCTTTCTTTCTTTCTTTCTTTCTTTCTTTCTTTCTTTCTTTCTTTCTTTCTTTCTTTCTTTCTTTCTTTCTTTCTTTCTTTCTTTCTTTCTTTCTTTCTTTCTTTCTTTCTTTCTCTTTCTTTTTTTTTCTTTCTTTCTTTCTTTCTTTCTTTCTTTCTTTCTTTCTTTCTTTCTTTCTTTCTTTCTTTCTTTCTTTCTTTCTTTCTTTCTTTCTTTCTTTCTCTTTCTTTTCTTTCTTTTCTTTCTTTTTTCTTTCTTTCTTTTCTTTCTTTTCTTTCTTTTCTTTCTCTTTTCTTTTCTTTTCTTTTCTTTTCTTTTCTTTTCTTTTCTTTTCTTTTCTTTTCTTTTCTTTTCTTTTCTTTTCTTTTCTCTTTTCTTTTCTTTTCTTTTCTTTTCTTTTCTTTTCTTTTCTTTTCTTTTCTTTTCTTTTCTTTTCTTTTCTTTTCTTTTCTTTTCTTTTCTTTTCTTTTCTTTTCTTTTCTTTTCTTTTCTTTTCTTTTCTTTTCTTTTCTTTTCTTTTCTTTTCTTTTCTTTTCTTTTCTTTTCTTTTCTTTTCTTTTCTTTTCTTTTCTTTTCCCCTTCCCTCTCCCCTCTCTTTTTCTTTCTATCTCTCCACCTCACAACTACTGTTAAATAAAATCTGTATTATTGATTTTGGCATATGGTCTTGTTTGCACCTTAATTCAGGCAGAGGCATCTCTCACTAATTGGATCATAACAACACCTCTTGGGTAAAGCACCTAATTGCGATTTAGAGATCCAAAGATTATTTCCAATTTTCCTGTTGGCTCTGGCATCAGCTTCCAGAGTGGCACGACATCTTTCCAAGATGGGATGTCTTCAGTTTATGATAGCACCAGCAATTCAGTTGTGTCACCCTGTGTTGTGTGCCAGGGTCATACTGCCTCTGAGCTGAACAGGAAAACAAATTGATGAAACAACAGTTTCAGGCCAGTTTTCTGGGTTCAATCCCTGTATGGGCTAATTACTGAAGAGCTGGGATGATGATCCTTGTGGGCCCTTTCAGCTCAGCATATTCTGTGATTCTGTGAGAGGACCTCATGCTGAGGTGTGCTCAGAGCCATCGTGCCTCCCTTTCCCCTGCACAAGATTTCCAACGTGTCATGCAGCTGCACCTTGTACCTGAAGAGACATGTCTCGGAGAAAAGCAGCAGATGTGCCCACTGCAGGCAACAGGATGGGAATTGAGAAGCAAAAATTCTCAAGTGAATCCCATACTTAATAGGTGTGAGACACAGTCCACAGGAGCACCTGCTAAAGTTGTTGGTTCCCTAAAATTCACTTCCTTAATTCTGATCTAGCTCTAATTCAAATACTAATTTAATTCCTTCTTCCAATTCCTCTGCAGAACTTATTTCCAGCACAAACCTCTGTGGATTCTGCCTTTTTTTATTAACTGAATGAGTTAATTTAT
This sequence comes from Ammospiza caudacuta, assembly GCF_027887145.1. Lineage (NCBI taxonomy): Eukaryota > Metazoa > Chordata > Aves > Passeriformes > Passerellidae > Ammospiza > Ammospiza caudacuta. The sequence continues at coordinate 107,521,009 of NC_080595.1, read as the reverse complement.
ACACCAAACTACTTTAGAAAGGATTGAAAGAAACTTGCATTATGCTTATCTAACAGAAGCATATCAACTTGTATTGTTATAGATCATTTGCTTTCCCGTAATTTCCCATCTTTCCCTCTGGTCAGTTTTAATGCAAGTCCCAATTTTAAAAGTCACAGCATGCAGCAGTTCCCTGACAGAACCAAAAGAAACTTCATTTTCAGGTATTCTCCTTTGAAGGGCTTATTCTGTAAAGCAATATATTCAACACATGTACCCTGCTACAACACAAGCTTTTAATTTTCATTTAAATGGAGGTATAATTACATGCAGTTCTTGCACTGTAACTGCTGCAAATCACATCCTAAATACGCAATTGTGTTAAATCCTGATTAATGAAATTTCTTTGTAAGTTAGACATTCCCTGTTAGATTTATATAAAAATGACATATAAATCTAATAAAACAAAAAAAGCTCCTGATAGTTCCCTGTACTGTTCCGGTGTAACCAAGGTATATACAGGAAAAATATACAGCATTTATTATGAAAATATAATTCTTGTAGATACACTCAGAAAGCTGCAAACATTCATAAACATCTCTCTCTTTGGGGAAAGAGAAAAGTGCCATTTAACAGGTGTTAGAATGTAAATGACATCTCATTAGTGACTTCCTTTTGCAGCTCAGAGACAAATAAAACCTTCATTTAAAAGCATTAGTGCTGTTCCTAAGGGTTTCTGGTATCATAATGTTTTGGTTTATGATGATATTTAGCCTTTTCTAACATTCCCACTTATTTCTACAGAATAAACCAGCCTCTCTCTTTAAAGTTAAGACTCAGAATAAAACCAGAGGTGGAAAAAGATGAGGGTACAGCTATTCAAACCTTCATCCCTTGCAAGGAAGTGGCAGGGAATTATCATACACATAAAAAAAATGAAAGAATAAAAGAGCAGTTGATCTTCATTCTGGATACCAACTGGTTTCTAACTTTGCTCTGCAAGGTGTGAAAACCTCTGTAGGTTTTGATGTGTAGTTTTTTGCAAAGGAGCTGCTCTCTATCATGCTCTTCCCTACTCCTCACAAAACAGTTTTGGAAAGGTGCTGAATTACCTCAAGTGTAACTGAAATATTAATTCAGTTCTTCTGGATTAATCAAAATCCTGGGTTTGCTACATCCCAGTTTCCATTTTAGTATAAAAATGAAAAAAAAAATAGAAATCAAGCACAAGGGCTTCTAAGGAGCAAGAGGATATTTCACTTGAAATTTTATGAATAACTGTGGTAAAATATTATATTAAAAACATGGGTGACTCTTTGGCAATGAAACTGTCAGATTCAATTTCCATGCTGATCAATGAGACTCCTGTGCACCAGGGTGCAAGGAGGTATAGAAGATGAATGATGTTCTTCAGCAGACATGGGAATGAGCATGAGAATGCCCTGAGCTGGTCATCAAGACCTATTTCCAGACTGCCAGAAACACAAGAAGGTGTATGGCCTTCAGTTCAATGCTTGCCACTGCTTGGAGTCAGAGGCCCTCCCTGTGGCTACTGAATAACTCATTCACTTGACCCATTTTTACCATTTTTCACATCATTTAATAGTTAAGCTTATTTATTTACAGGAGGTTTCACTGTGGTTTGACTGCTGGCTCATGCTACCTGTACCTGCAATGATGTGCCCATTTGGGATATTTTTCTGAAAATCCCAGAGATCATGGATGACAATGTGTTCTTTCCCATAGTGTAAACCAGTTGTAAGCACATTAGATAAAGCCTGAAGCATTATCTAAAAACATCATGGTAAATGTATGCATAAGTGCAAAGATAGGAAATAACAGTAGAATGGTAAAATAACAGTAATATTAATAGTAATATTGGGTGTTTAACACCTTTTCACTGTTGGTTCTTGCTCACATCTCTTTTAATAAATCAGTTTACATCCTCAGGGGGAGTATTTAGTCTCAACCATTCCTAGGCAAAGAACATTGCAGTGCAGGAACTAGAGACAAACAGGGAGATATTCAGCTTCACAATGAAAAAGGGATGTAAAGACTGTGAAAAGACATGCGAGAAACTGACTCTTAGTGGATGGGAACAGATTAAACTGGCAGAAAATTCTGAATGCTTCAGGGAAAGCAAATAAAGAACTTTATTTACACTTGCTTGGAATAAAAGAATGAATGGGACATTCAATGGCTTCAAAAAGTAAAAACTAACATGATGATTACATTTACTTTTTGAAGTTCTGTAATTTGCACCTGCAGTAGTCATTATCACACTATATCATTATATTTTGAAGTGATGCCATTTTGAGAATAATGTTGAGCACTTAGATCTGAATGAAAAAGGCATTGCAGGGAGTCTACAAGTCTACAAAGCTTATGCAAGAAGTTAGTTGGTTTTAGTAATTTTTTACTGTTTTTTTAAATTTAAATTTTAGATTAAACCTATCTCTCTAATTTACTCAAATCCTTAATTATTCAGTGAGTTTGTTAACTATAAAAATTGGGAAAGATGTTGCAGTTAAAAAAAATAAAAATTAACATAATTAATTTCACTTTTTAAAGTTTTGTCTCTAAGTTTTATTTAATAACACTAAATGTATATTACTATCCCAAAATAACAAATATCTGTACATTTAACCATAATTTTTCTGGCTTTTGTTTGCATAAACAAAGCACCTCACAAAGCATGAAGTGTTTCAGTTAGAGCTCTTCAAGACATCCACATTTAAGAAACACAGTTATCTTCTGAAAGCCATAAAACCTGCTATGAAGAAATTAGCTAAATCCCCTACTCAGATCTAATGGGAATATTTTGTTCAAGAATCTTTTGACATAATTTTTATTTCTTTAATCAATGTGATTGCATGGAACATTCTACAGCTTGATAGAGCACAATAAAGTATTAGCTAGTGAAAAAGAATTCACTGGATTTCAATCAATAATAAATTAGAACAAACATTTTCTGAATAAGTGCACAATAATTGTGTGACCAATTCATTCCATATCAGTTTGTTACTCAGCCAGTGTATCATTTACAATTAATCTGGAGGACAGTAGTGAGTAAAGGGAGACTGGGTGAGGATTATTTTGTATATAGCAGTCAGACATATTTCTAGGAAAATACTCTATTCATAGAGTGAAGAATATTTAATAAAGTAAAATTATTAATATTTTAAATAAAACAGACCAAACAAAACAAAACAAACTAACTAAAAACCCAAACAGAAGCACAAAACCCCCAAAACAAAATAATACAAAACAAACAAACAAACAAACAAACAAAAACCCCAACAAACCCAACCCCAAATGCATCTCCTGGGTTCAAAACTGTGTTACAGTGATGTTTTGTGATTTTCTCACAGGCCCCATTTTTCCAGCAGAGGCTTGGTTTGCCCCAGAAGAAAGAAGCATCAGTTCAGGCAGTGAGAGAGGGAGGTGCAGCGCACAAAGCTCTGGCATGATGTAAGGGTTTCTGCATTTTAATCTCTGTTCTCTTGTAATCTCCCTCTGTGCTTCAAGTCAAACCACTTACTCCTTTTCTGCCACTGTTTCAATTTCAATACAATTTACTTATTTCCCAGGAGAAATGGAATGCTCATTTGTTATATGTAAAGCTGACTATAAAGCAAATACAACTCTCCAACACCCACTCCCCATTACTTTTGGAAATATCTTAAAATATTGGCAAGTGGAGGAGGGGGGAGGGGAGGTACAGAAAGGACAAATCATTTCTGCTCTGCAAGTTATCTGGCTGTATCAGGGATTATAGTGGTTTGCAGAAAAAAACATCCCTCTCATGCCAACGAGATCTTAGTGCCCTCCCTCATCGTCCCACACCAGGACTGCTGATGCCTTTGTGATTACTAAGGGAAGAGGTCTGTGACTGTTAACCACAAGATCCCTAATCTTGTCATCCCTTGTGGCTCCCCAGCCATCCTCTTGCTTGTCACTGACTTCAGTCAGCCTTTTGGTGACACCTTCAGCACCTGTGACAAAGCGCCCCAGGTCAGGTACCGTCAGCCCTCTCTTCTATCTTTTGCCTAAGGTAAGAAGTTTGTTTCCCTTGTCCCAAGGACTAGACTGTAGTAAATATTCTCCCAAACAGCCTTAAGATCCAAAAGGGTCTTCAAGAAATCGATGTTTATTTGAAAAACAAGAAAATACCACAGCCAAATCAAAGCTAAACTGTTCAAAAACACCTATCCCAGACTCCCCAGTGGCAGAGATAGGTCCAAACAATTGAAGTCACTGAAAGAAAATCATAAAATTCCTTGCTTGGATTTCCAGAGTCCTGCATCTCTCTCAACTGACAAAGTCCTTGTACGACCCTCAGTACTCAGATGTCTCTGAATCCCCAGTGTCACCATTCTCAGTCTCTTGAAGCTAGATAGATATCTGTCAATTATACTCTTCAGGGTTCTTTGTTGTGGCCAGATATGACCTTACTCATTACCATACCAGCCATGAAAACATCTTTTGTGTAGACAATAAGATTTGTTCATGCCATATGCAGCCTCTTTTCTTTGGCCTGGCTTGTACCATGTCATACAGCCCAGTTTAATATTATATTTACAGTTTCTGTAATTGGTGCAGTACTTTGTTTTAATTGCTGCTTTATTCCTGCACCAGAACTCAGTGGTGTGTGTTTGTCTAGTCTAACAGTGAATGAATATGCTTGTGCTGCCTTCTCAAATATGGAGAATATCCATCTTCAAATGCAGTTATTTAATGCTAGGTAGATTTTTATTGACATGGCACAGCATGTTACCTGAAGCTATGTCAATCAGAAGTGCAGAGGGATCATATTTCATAACAATTTTCAATGAAATACTTCTATAACAAACGTAATACTGCCACTATCCAAAATTAAAATTACTGAAATTACAACAAAATCTTTCTCTCATGCAGTACCTTTGCAGGCAAAGTTTTACACACACACACACACACACACACACACACATCCACACACCCCTTCCCCTCCTCACAGCCCCCAAGCAGTATATTTTTTAAAGGAGAGACTTGGTATTCATGGGAAGCTGGTTATTTTAGTGTCATCTTATTTCTGAGACACTAAGCAGAGCCTATATGGAGACTGGTTCTCCAACACAGCAGCTTGTTAAGGGGAGTTGAGTGACATCCCAGCATACATCTAGCTTCCTACTGAGTCTCCAACATCTGTTACTGCCTAACTGCCTGAAATACGTAGTGCTTTCTAAGAAAAAAGTAAGGTTTGTTTTTGTTTTTACACATATGCTCAGCTGAAAAGTGTGTGAGCTGATCCCCATCACATGCTTGGACATCTATGTCATCTGCTCACATACTGCAAGATATAGACTGATTTAGTGTAAGCTTTGCTCTGCTAACATTTTCTTAGAGACACAGGGAAAGGTAAATAAAGCTGGAAAAACATGTATATATATATATATATCACTATTATACAGGCAGAAACTATGTAGAGTTGACAAAAAATGTGGGTGTTCTTTCAAACAAACTTAGTGATGGAAGCTTAACATAGCTGTAGCGGGTGATAAATCTTGAGGGCAGATCCCAGTTCTGGAAATGGGCACAAAGTTTAGGCTGAAATCCAAGCATACTGCATTAAACCTAAATATTTTAAGTCTGGTATGTATCAGACAGCTAATTTGTTGGATCATGTCATCATCACTATAAAAACCCCATATCCTGGAACTGCCAACTCCAAGTTCAGAATTTAGCAGGGAAATGTCTGGCTCCTGTTCAAAAATACAGTGCAGAAGTGTCTGTGCTCCCAGAATCAGTCCCTAGTGCATGACCACCTTCAGGTAGAAGCAGCCAGACTGGAACAAATAGTGCTCTGCATTACAAGTCCTGGAAAAATTCCAGATGAATGACGGGTATGGAACAGCAGTAAAATTTAAGCATTAAATGCCACTAAAATATATATAATGTAAGAAGTTATTGAATCAAAACTAAATCCTTTATAAAATTCAAGGTCATCTTCATAGGTAAAATTTTCTAACCCATAAAAACTGGTGTTCAGCTGATCTCAAGGAAAAGAACCAGTAAATTTACAGTGCATTCCAATTGGCAAATAGTTTCAGAAGCTTTCTTAGGAGTAGTTTCAGCGTTAAGAATAAAATCCAGCAAATGGAAAAAAGGAAGCATGGGATACTGGACATGACTCTCCAATCACACTTTGGCTGATATGAACGAGATCTGGTTAGTGAATCTATAAGTGTGCTATATGAACAAAGTTCAAAAGGCATCAGGTCTGTGTTATCTTATTGAATGATACAACTATATTTAAGTAAATAGAACTCTTAATTTTTAAATTTTTTTAGTTAAGAAAAGCCATACATCACTACCAAATAAAAGCAAAATGTGTTTTCTTAGACTTGTCCATTACTTCCTAGGACCACATATAAATAAAGGCAATAATGTTTAAAATGTAAGTTTTTATTGAGATAAAGAGTGCTCAAAGGGAAAGTTGAATCTAACAGCAGTATGATGACAGCACAATTTTGGTAGCAGAAATATTGTTTGGGAGGAGGCATTTCTTAGTAGCAAACTGAGTCACTAACAGCAAGTCACTTTTGGATTCAGTATTTTTTTGGTTTTTAATTGGTATCTAGTGCCAATCCACGTATTTAGGGTTTATCTTAAAAGGAGGCATAAATTAGGGCTTTACATACATCACTGACAGTCTGTCCCAGCAGAGTATTTCTCCCCAGTAAGGCAGGTAGCAAAGTCAAGGGCAAAGGCTTTAAGAGAAGTAAAGCATAGTCAAGGGAAGAGAGTAGAACTACAAAGGAAATGTAATATTAATACTGTAGGAAAAAGATGTCAGAATTGAAGGGGAGGCAAGAACGAATGCAGAAAAGCTAATGCACTGAGGCAGTTAACTATATGCAAACAGATTCATCCCATTCACAACTCCAGGCATCTCTGTTTATTGATATGGGTAGCTACCAAAAGAGATCTAATTACACTAAAATTTGAGTGATGAGAAGGCAGACACTCAGAAAAATTATTTGTTTGCTTCAGCTGTCCCACAGGTGATATTCCAAATATTCCCACAAAGCTATAGGCAAATAAAAAAGAGCAAAAAGAACAAAAGAAATATAAAATTCAGAGAACTCAAAAACTTCTGTGATACAGCTGCAATATACCTTCTCACTGTTTATAATAGCAAATAAAACAAATGCAAGACCTGAGTATATTTAAAATCTATTTTGAAAATGCACTCAGCTTTTCTTTGTTTTCCAAAGGGGCTACACTATCTACAGTGGCCTGGTACACAAGCCCCTGAGAATTAATGAGAAGGATTAATACATATTGTTATGACTCAAAGCATTTTATGATTAAAAAAGAGCCCATTTAACCATAATGATTCAAATTCAGCTGTAGCAATAGCAGGCGAAATTCCCATTGATTTAAATGAGGCTGAATTCAGTCCTCATCTCTTATGCCTTAATAACACTGTGGGCCTGAATATGACAGTGCCTCTTACTTTGTGTTTAACCAAAACAAATGTCTTAAAGGCCATCGTTCATCTTTAACCCTCAATAGAGTGCTGTTTCATCATTTTCTCCCTACAAGGTGTATCTCTTAATTCAAATGTATGCAATAAAAAGCATTCCCAAAGTATATCGTATCTAGTTAACCATATTAAGTATTCCCTAAATGGAAAGGTCATTGATATTGGATGGATTTCTCAATTGGAACAGAAGACTACATCTCCAAGGAGTTTTTATAGATGACATCCATATGTCTTAATTCCAGATTGCTTAATGCAGAGGACTTTTTGGTAGATACATTAAACTGCATAATAAGTTTAAAAAATAGCAAATTAAAAATAAGAGTCTCCTTCTTCATTTGCTTCATATCTTGTTTTAGATTTTGTTTGGCTGGACAGTGCAAAAAAAATTCCATTAGGTCACCTGTGATAGCATTTCAAGAACACACATGCAAATGCCTTGACATCTGAATGTGCTGCACATTAAGGAAAAATAAACCAACTTTAAAATGAAACATGATAAACCAAATAATTGAAAATCCTTGTGTTTGGCTGAAGTTAAATATACTTTATGCAGTCATGAATTTTGACTTCTGCAGTGTTGTACAAAACATAATATTCACAAATATCATGAAGTATCAAGGTAGTTTCCAAATTACTAATTTTTCCATCCCAGATATAAAGATTTATTTAGGGTAACTTGAAGAAAAACCATTTTCTCCTATGTTCAGATGCCATGGAAGGCAGTTATTATCAGAATACGTTTTCCTGTCATGTCATGATTCTGTATCTCAAATGCCTCCACAGTGCACTGCCTGTCTCATGTGCCCTTCCTGCCCAGCTCTTACATCTGCTCACCTTCATAAGGACAGCCCTGAGGACAGGCCTTGGTGGCCTTCAACTGTCCCAAAGAGGAAGAAGGAAACAATAGCACCCAGGAGTGCTTGTTTTAAAAGCATTCCAGCCTGCTTCTGGGAACAAAGCCCTGGACAGGCAGGGTGAAGGAAAGGCTACAGAAATGCAGCACTCTGAAATTTTAGAAATTTCTAGAAACACTACCACCACCACGACTAGATATACATCACCACTTCTGAGGCTGTGAACCATCATAATGTTACTTTGAGGAGTATAACAATAACATGCAATTGGTTTTCACCTTGGAGAAAGTGTCCAAATAAAAACCAGCAAAATGTGGTGCAGGGGGAAGTTGTAAGAGTGCTCTGGGGTTCTTTCTCTTATATCCAAGCCTGAACTCCAGTGGGGCAGCACCCCACTGGTCTTTGGTAGCTCCTTCCTGTGGTACTTTCTCTCTGAACAGACTTTACCCAAATCAGTCACACCACCCTGACCAGTGAGAGATCACTTCACAGCTCTCAGGCTCCCCCTGATTATCGCCACTCAGACTACAGCGCAAAGAGGTGGCAAGGAAATTGGTGGGGGAAGGGAAGGAGCAGACAGTAGCAGTCTTTAATTCAAGATACTGGCAACCTTGTAATGAAGATGCTGGACAACTTCAGCAAGGGGCTTTGAACAGTCTCTTTTTCATGTTTCTTGAAAAGACTGACCTGGCTAAAATAAACTGTTTTTACAAAACCAGATCAACAAGACTAAATTATAAAGGGTCTTTCAGTGAATAATTTCTTTTAGGTGTGACTGTAATATCAGTTTGAGAAAACTGCATGCAATTATGCACCAGGTAAGAAGTGGTCTTGTGTTTGACGAGAAAAGAGAGTTTGTGCACAAGTCGGCACAATGGCAACCTTTGATCAGCAATGTCTTTTCCAACCTTCTGTTTACACAAAGAAGGAAAGAGACTATCACAGTGCTCTTTAAAATGTACAAATAATTTCTTCTTGTCCTGAGTTTGCTTTGCATCTCCATTGATTCTGCCGATGAGAATTTTGCTGCTGCTGCAGAATCACACAAGGGTACCTTCCCCTGCACAAGGGTAGCGGCAGCAGCTTCCTCCGAGCAAGACCTTTCCTGCTTCACCTTTCAGGTCATGCTGCCTCACTGATATTTAAATTTTTTTAAATGGCTTAGCATGCACTTCTGAGTCCTAATCTTTAGACAAACTCTTGGTTCACCTTCTAGCCATAGACTCCTCCAAAATCAGCCTCACATAAATATTGTTAGTTAAAGCTACTCAAATCAGGAGAGTCCTATTCTGTTCAGCCCTTTTTCCCCCCTCCCTTTTTATTTTTTTTTTTTAAAAGGGCAAACTGTTTTATATCGACAGCCATCTGTGAGCCTGTCTTTTAGGCCATCAAACTCTTCCATCCATTACCAGGAGCCTTCCTCACCTCTGCTGCATGACAGCGCAATAAAGATGACATACTAATTCAATGACTTGTAATTTCAGCTAAACAAAGACAAGTGCTGCAGCTTCTCCTTTTGTATTTTGGTGCCATATCGGTGAAGCCAGCTATGCAAACATAGCACTGGGAGGGTTTTATGACAGCAGTTGAATGGGGAGAGTAGCTTGGTGTTGCTTTTTTATGGGTTTTGGCTCCATGATATTTGGCTTGGTGCTGCTGGCCACTGCCATTGTGTCTGGATTCTATGTCAGCAGCAGCTAATTGTTCCAATAATGTTTATCATAGGGATCCACCAGGGAGCTGTATATGTGGAGATAAGCTACAGGGCAATGATACTCACTATCTTACTGATCTCTATACACAGTGCTTTTGCTTCATGCGAAAAAGCTCTTTAGGTTTCCAGTCTAAAAAAGAAAGGGGGGGGGGGGGAAAAGGAAAAAAAATAACAGCTTAATCATTGTGCCAACAATAGTGTCTAAGGGGATGTAATCAGGTTCCTCTGATAATCTTAGCAACACATGAAAGTCATGCGCAAAAGCAGTAATTGAAGTAGTTGGTTCTTTCTATCACCTGCTGTTGAAGTCACAGGTTAATCTAAATGAGGTCCCCTTCCTATGAAGTAGGATGCAGGGCACTTTTTAAACCATGAAAACGTCTTATGCAGGTTTTGCAAAATAATAAAGAAACAGTTCATTAAATGAAAAGTATTAAGTATCCAGCGCTTGCACAACATTTCATGCTGCTATGGGGTGCCACATCCAAGTGGAACAGCCATTCTAATTTTTAAAACCCAATGCACACTTCAGTTTGCCTGTGGAAGCAGACAAAAGGAGTTTTCAGGCAGATGTCCCCAAATAACTAGACATTAGGGAGCCAATGTAACAGGTAGTAAGAAAATGACTGGGTTTTAGGGCTTGTTTTTGACCCCCCAAGAGTAATACAGAAATAAATTTCTAAGGACACAATGAAACACTTTAATGTATATACCAGTAGATAATTTGCATTCTTAATTCTCTTGCAAGTTCTTCACAATATTTCAAGGTTTACAAAATAAACAGTTGGAGATCTGAGCTCTGAACTGGTCAATTTACAATGTTTTCCTACTGTGTTTTGATCCAGAACCTAAATATAGGACAAAAGCAATAAAATGAAAATGTCGTTGTGGTAAAGAACCACTATAATTACAAACACTCTTTGTACCTTTTAGTGTAATAAATGACTTATAATTAAAGCCTCAATGCTGTGGCTGTATTACCAGCTAACTATTATTCTTACTGGCCCTGTGAAGTTGCCCCAAGATCTCTGCCACACACATTATTAATCTGCTTAAGTATTAGGTGCATAAACTCAGCAGAGTTAATAAAATGCTATAGCTTCATCTCCAAAGTACAGAAATCCCTCCCTTATGGAAAAGTCCTGAAGGATTTAATAAGGCTACCACTAGTTATTTCCTATAGAAATTACTCCGAAATAATTTACATAATTTGAGAAAATTATATACTTCCTACAGGCTTTTGAACCATCCTAAGGGATTCTGCAGCAAAGATAGCAGACTTTCTGAAATTCTATTGGATATTATAATATTCTGCTATATTCTAGAGAAATCTTCCATGAATCTTTTTTTGAAGTTAAACTGATCCTGTTGCTGGGAACAGCAGGTTTCTCAGCATTTTCTCCCTTTTGTTTCTTGCTGTACACATCCCCCTTATCAAGTAAAGCTGCACAGTGGGAGTGGACCTGTAGAGCCAAACCTCTGGGGCTGAGGATCCAGAATCCATGTTATACACATTTTTGGGTGGAGGTTAAATGGGCTAGTTTTAATGTGGACTGGGTGTGCTCCTAGAGAGTGTCCTTTGCTTTAGCTTCACATAAAATTGCACTATGTGGGAATGTTTCTCTTCAAATGCACACCTCCAGCACAAATTGTGGCAGGCATACCAGTGTCTTCTGTGTACCATTTAAGCTATACATCATTATTACTTCATTGGGAGGATTTTTTTTTTTTTTTGGTGAGAAATTGGTGTAGTCAAGCCAGAATATGAAACATGAGAAATATCTCAAACACAAAGTACAAAAAAACTCTTCAAATGCATTTACATCCACCACAATGACTGAATACATAACAAAACAATACAGCAACAAAGTCCAGAGAATTTGGGTTAAAACTGAAAACCTTCATGCCAGAAACCCAGGAAATATTTCTGTAGTTATTCATAAGAGGTGAACAAAATGAACTGATCATTTACTTGTATTTGTTTGCTCTTTCAGGGTTATCCTGACACAGGCAATACAACTAGGAAAAGTACGACTGCGTATCATTGACAGAAGATTAAAAAATCCAAACCCACAAAAACCCAAATTAACAATTTAAATTTTAAGTGTTTTTCAAGATACCAGCTTTTACCAGCTTTCTCAGAAATTTTGAGACACTTCAGCTTTCCCTGTATTACAAGAAAAGATAAGCACTTACACAGAGATCCTACAACCATCAAAAATAATAGTGAGTAAAAGCGGAACATAGCACAGACTGTCATTTAATAAGGAATATGATGATGACTGGAATTGTGCAGCCTACCTGGACTTCTAAGGTCGCCTTGCTGCATAGCCCAAGTGATATATTTTCATTTTTCACATTCATCTTGCTTTTTATTTTAGAAATCAAGGCCTGATTCTGCCATCATTAGTCACAATGAGTAGTACCTGACTCTGCAAGTAATCCCTATTGATTTCAGTATTAATTCTTGTTAAACGCAGTTCATATAGGAGAAAAGGTGCCACTAAGGAGAAGTTAGAAGAATTCATGTACTGTTTAATCTTATTTTAGCTGTCTTTTTTCCCCCTCCATGACAGTGTGTGTGCATTTTTCCATCTCTCTCTTTGGATCCCCTTCCTTTTGTCCCTAGCCCTTTTCATATCTTACATGCTGTTCTCTCCCTTCTTGTCCTTCCTCCCTCTCTGCCTCTTCCCCTCCCCTGTGACTCTCAAACTCCACTACTTACATTTCAAATTGTCAGCAAAGAGATTGGCCAGAATGGGTCTAAATCCACCATGCTGTTTGTTACTTGTTTCCAAATTGCATAAAATATTGTTGGACCTCTCTCTATACTTGCCAAGTTCCCAGTATCCCCCTTCCCTACTTGAAATGGGATTTGAAGGACAAAAGTATGTTTAGAAGTTTCAGAGATTCATGAAATTAACACTCCCCAACCTGCCATTGATCTGTATGGAAGAGCAAAATGTTGCTCGTTACCCGTTTTGCCTTCCTGTTTCAATACTCAATACAGGGTAAACTCCTGTGACCTTGCTTTCTAAACACATATAGGAATATGCAAATTGAAAATAAACAAAAAAGCCACCTTCCAAAACAAAATGCTCATTCATGTTCCCTCAGGGATAGGTGAGACAACACACTGTCTTTGATGACTAAGGCAAGTTACAGCCATACAGGGCTGGATAAAAGCTAACCTTATTCTCCTCCTTTTACTGTTGTACCAGAAGTGAATACAGGTTCCATTCACTGTATCATGTTTAGAAGGGAAAAAAAAACCCTGAAAAATGAAGAAAAATTACCCGAAAGACCCATTCTATTCCAACTGCACTGAGGGAGATCTGTATGATATGTTTCAAAAATCTCTCCTCAAAGACCTCACCATTTTATCCTGTGCATTTCATGAGCTACGCAGAGGTTTCCAAAAGAAGCAGCAACTAGGCTTGGATGTGCAATTCAGATTCCAGCTCATCTATATTCTTGACTGCTGAATTAACTTTTTAAAGATCTACAACCATTAGGAATAATTCAAAATATATTGGCATCTCCTATTTCTTGTACTTGGCCTGAGTTCATTCTTCTCCTTTGGGAGATGAATTTTTCAAGCTTCACTTTTTCATTTCACTGCTCTAGTGGCTTTCCACAACATTTGCAGAGCCAGGACAGTGGATTTGTAGCTTCTGAATGAGCTATAATTGCTTGTACCATCTTCAGAATATCAATCTTCAGGACTTCTCCTGTTTACTAGTTTATTCCTAAAATAAACTTTGCTTTTAAGCGCCAGATGGCTTTTCCACAGCAAGACGGCTCAGGGTACTACCAATGTTTTTTCCACGCTCTCAGAGAAATTTCTAGTTGGATTCTGCTTAAAATAGGTGATGGATTCTATCAAATACATGTTTTTAACTTCCTCCTGTTTAACACTTTACTGTAATATGGCATTTAAATACTACCAAACTTCTAAATGCCAGATACAGATAATATTTATTAAATAAAATGAAAGTATGCCCTTACCTATGGGTAAAATGAATTAAATACATGCTCGATTTAGAATAAATGAGAAAAAGTCATGTGTAACCACTGTGCAAATTATTTTTATAAGAGGAAAAGAAAACACAATAAAAGCTAGTGAGCATTTATATTAGATCCTAGAAGTGCTTGTGAGGGAAAAAATAGCAGGTTTTAAAACAAGTCATTTATGTGTAGACAAATATATGCATTTTTTAGGGAGTGCTTTAATGTGAATGATGAATGTTATAAGAAAGAGCAGCTGTTGGCCCCTTCTACTCTGTAAACCAAAGAGCCCTACAATCTACTTATGCACAATTATAGGAGTAATTGTACAAGAAAAATAGGAAAGGCAGTCTTAAAAACAGCCCCAACTGTGCCTGAGAAATTTGTGCAAAATATTTTTAAAGCCCTTATAGAATCCTCACATTCACCTGTTTGAGAGCTGCATGTTTCCCATTTTAATTTCTGCACTATTAACACGTTTGCCAGCTAAGCTCTGATGCCAATATTGTTATTGTTAAAATGGCAACATGCAGAGCTGTTGGAACTATTGCAAATAAATATTTATCTGTCAGGCAGTATTCTGAGGTGAAGCATATTTCATTTAAGGAGCACATAGAAGAAAATTCTTACTCAACAGCACTGAAATGCTAAGGTACAGGACTATTTTCTTGTTTCTCAGAGCATGCATTTACTTCCAGAATTACACTTAGGAATATTTTCTGTGACCTCGTCACAGAAAATGACTGAGATTTCTGTAATTCATAGAACTTCCTAGGAATACTTTTTCCATTCTGATAACCTAAACAGCAAAGTGAGAAAATAATAAATACCAAAAAGGGCCACCAAAAAAAACCAAAAAGTAACAACAATGTCTAATTCAGGTCAGCAGCACCTGTGTAAAGTTTTAAAGTTGCCACAGAGCTTCAGGTGTGGGATCTGAGCAGGACTGACCCTCCTACCTGGTTTAACTTATTTCAGCTTTGCAAATCGTCCTCTGGATAAAGGTGCTCTCTCAGTGTTGTGACAGGCTGAGGGGTAAATGGCAGCTCAATCAGCTTCGTGTTAGAGCACTCTTCTCCTAACAAGAGAAGCCAGCCTACAGTCTATAGCCATAACCAGATTGTAGTGAAAGAAGGATTTACATCGCCACCTCATGCTATGCATCCACTCTGCTCAGTTTTTGTTAGGTGACTTATATCCATGGGTCCTTCCCATCGGGAAGTGAGAAAAGGAACTGCTACTAGGAGCTTTAGAAATTTACAGCAAATGCAAATGTCTGCATTAGCTCCTGCTTGTAGTCATTTGGGAGAAATGGGAGCCATAAAATTACTCTATAGACTTTACAAATAAAATCTTCGATTCAAAGTCTAAATCAAATCAGGAGAAAAAATAAAGGAGTTGCAGCATTTCATTAATTTCAGCTGCTTCGTTTTTGTAAAATCATGCTAGTACAGAAGAAAAGAGATATGAATTAATTTCTTCAGTATAAGCAATTCCTATTAATTTCTGTGAAGCTGCATGAATCAAGGGTAATAGACCACCATTAAGATATATGAAACTGAAAAGCTGTTGACTTTCAGACATCGGTTAAACTAGGCTAGCTGAAAGACAAGTTAATATATTTTTAATTAGATCTGCATTTGCTCAAGATAAAGATTGCAATCTCAATCTGAAATGTATCTCAAAATATCGAGCCAAACATGTGGTCTGAGAAAAGCTATTTCTTAATGTGCTAAACATCTACACTTGGACTAAGGGGTCTGACTAAATAAGAAATCCTTGCAAGGCTGATTACCTAGATGGTGTGATATCTGTGCACTGCGTGCCTATTTAGAGCTATATGGTGTCTAGCAAAAAAATAATAAAAATAATAATAACTATAAATAGTCTAAAATTACCTAGCTAAGCAGAACTACTTGCTATTGGTTAAGAGAGAAATCCTATGACTGGAAAATAACTTTAAACATTAACTAAATTAACTACACCATTAAATTTTAGTTGTTGCTAATAAGCATTCCAAAGCATGTTATTCACACAAATGCAATTTGATATGTTGTGATTTTAAGCAAGTAGAAAATAAGGAACTATTGGCCCTAGTTCAGCAAAACTGTCAAAAGCCAGTGATGAGTCAAAGGCAACTCTTTCTCACTCTGAAGACTGAAACACCTCCTCTTTGAGACGTGTTAGGAACAGCAGGCTATCTGCAAAAGTCACATTGTCACGGTGAGAAGAAAAACTTGGTGATATGTGATATCCATATATTTTCATCCCCTGAAGAGGCTAGAAAACCCATCTGATCTACCTACAATGCATCTGGAAATGAGATGACAGATCTCCAGTGCCTGTGAGACCACATCCCTGTCTGATGGGGTGAGCCAAGAGAAGGCTGACCAGTTTCAGCATGCACACACAAGGACTGACCTAGGGGAAAAAAAAAAAAAATCTTTTTATACCTTACCTCTTAGAAGAAGGTTCTGTGTACAGGTGGGGTGGGCCAGAACCGAACTCCTCACCAGCTAGTTGGACTCCCAAAATTCAATGCCTGTGTAAGATTACACAACTGGCAAAATAAAACTGATGCAGATTCTTGAATTAGCTGGCTGTGAGGCAAGGAAGTAATGATTTATAGTGTTCATGCTTCTCATTTTAGCTTGGATTTTTCATGAATTTTAAAACTGTCATTGGCTTCATTTGGCATTTGCTCTTTTCTCACTACATACACTCTACCAGATACATAATTTAGAATTCCGCAACTACAATTTAAGTAGAAAAAAAGAAAAAAGAGAGATTCATTTCCTTAAAGCCTTCTTAGAGCCTTAAAACAAAGATCTGGGTTTTTAGATATCTAAATAAAGGAAAAAGGAAGCCTTAAGAAAATTGATTAGTACTTTAAAAAAGGTACTAATCAAGCTATACAAAGGACATAAAGGCTATATATTGCCCCCTTCACTCTGTTCTAAATAGGTGTAACCGAAATATCTGTAACCAAAATTCTGAGAGGATGAAAGGTAAAACCAGTCAGTCTGCCTTATTGTGTATGGATTTATCACTAAAACTCTCATCTTCTGCTTGAACCTTGGTACGTTGAAGACAGATAAATCCTTCACTGTAATAACTCTTCTGCCTCCAAATATGATGCAGAAAACCAGAAATATGCTGGTACCCAAACTACAGTGAAGACACCCTGGAGCCAGGTCTTTTAGATAAGATCATCAGCCTTGAATTTATCTGACTTTCATAATAATACTTTGCAGTCCATTTTCAGTTTCCTTTCTCCATTATGGCAGGAATATCAAGCCACAGGGAATGTTGTTGGTGGGATGCAGGGGCAGGAAGTAGAAGATGGTGTAGTGGGTAGTGAAACAGCTAAAAGATTTGTGATTTGCCTACATGGCAAAAGGTCCTAAGAAATACCTCTTGCATATGCTAGAAAAGATGTACACATGCCAGGCTTATTGGATTTAAAGGAGAAATATTTTACTCCCTAAAGACTGGGGACAAAAGACCAAAGTAGTTGAATTGTGTCTGTAGGTTACAAAGGAAGTATATTTTATCAGAAGCAAATATTTCAAAGTCTGACCTTTATGAGGAGAAATACAGGTCTGGCACTGACAATTTGTTACGAGTAGTAGTGGTCCTGATGTGATTATTAGGTGGCACTTTGAAGCCCACCTGGAAAGACTTGGTCCTTCACACTGTCAGTCTTTTCTCCAGTAGTGCAGTTCAGCCTGGGATACATGTAAATATGATTGATCACATTTCTGAGTAACAGAACTCTCATTATTATCACTGACTTATAGCACCAGCTACGCCGAATTTGCATCTCCAAAGAATATTTGGGATACCATGTGGTGAGCCTTGGGCAGAATGATCAAAAGCTGGAGGTATTTTTCACACAATTTCTACATCCTTGTGATGGATTTTTCTGGCATTTTCATGTGAGATTTGGAGACATTTTTCTGACTAGACGACAGGACCACGTATTTAAGGATTCTGCCCAAAAGTGACAGTTGGCAATCTAGTTGTAACAAACATCCCACTGGTTTGGGCAAGAAATTAGACACTTTTCCAGTAGTAATGTTAGTTTGAGAGAAATTGAGATAAACCAATGAGAAGGAATCAAGATGGAAATAGTAAAGATTGCTCTTTAGATGACCTTTTCTAAATAGTAGATAAGATTTCTCCCATTAAATTAACATATTTACTTAAATATTAAGCTTTCAAACTGAGCAATAATCAGTTCTCTTCCTCTGAAGCAGACAAACAGAGGTATTAAAAATAAATCAACTCTTTAAGGGAAACAGAAAGCACCAGCTTCCTCTTTCTACACCACTGGAGCCTCTTAATTGTCATGTGCTACACAAAGTAGAAGTGTAGAACAGAGTCTGAGCATGGAATCCAGCGACCCCAGAAGGCAAGGTCTGTGTTAAGAAATTTGCACTGCAGTTCTCCACCCACGCTGAATCTACTTATTTGCTCTGACTAAATAGAAGACATTTTTTTAAATGGTACTTTTTGCACAAAAACAGACTTTCAGACATGTTACAATGTTTTATGCTTGGTTCTGAGTAATATGATTAAACATCTAGTACAATAATTAGATTAGATTCACTTAACAGCCCCACTTAAATTCAAATTCATTCCTCTGTCCAGAAAATACAAAATATGATGTACCAAGTTGTATGTAAAATTTCCTGATTATTAATCCTTTTAGCATCTATATGGGAGAACAGTTACTCTGAGATCAAGATAAAAGTCCAAAAAGCTGTTCACTTTTGCTGCCACTATAAAAGTATCTTTTTGTCTACAGAGCCTCAGACAGCCACTGGGGCCAAGCCAGGATTCCTGTAGTGAAACAATCGACTTGGCATCATGTTGACACATATAAACAACAGTCTGTCAACAGGCCTCACATTAGTGACAGAACATTTTTGGCAAAACAGTAGCATCCTTCTGGGCACTATGGCAATAACAGCCAGTAGCATCCATTCATGCCTTCACTCTACAGCACAATATTAATTAAAAGATTATAACAGTGACACTTATCCAAGAAGCTAAAAACCTGCAGAAACATCCGTGCAGAAGAGGAGAATGTTTATTGAATGAGAACATGCCTCCAGCTGCTTTTTCCTACAGTAATTTTAGACTTACACACTGTATGTAACCTCTGTCAGTTCACAATTAGCAGGTAAATTTAACTGCTTGCTTCCAAATGGCCTTGTGAAGTGTATATACACACACGTGCCATCAACTTATGCAAATCAACTTCTCTCCAGCCTGAACTAAAAAGCACAAAACAAATAGCATTGTTTGTGAAAATAAGCAGTGCTGTAGACTTCTCCCCCCTTTTTTTTAAATGGAGACCGAAATTAAAAGAGAATCACCACTTTTCATGTTTTCATATTTTGCCTTTCTTATGTCTTCTCTAAAACATTATATATACATACATATATATATGTGGGAGATTTTATGTGTGCTGAATATCTGTCAATGAGTTAAAAAAGGTGTAAAAAATATTTCATCTTGCTAATATCTTTAACATAACTGCTCTGCTTTTCAACTTTATAAAAGTCCTTTAAATATGTGCAATGCTTATTAATAATACTTTAGAGTCAATGGATCAAAATTAGAGGTAATGTATAGAAAGGAACTTGGAAGGATGGAGAAATATCAATTACCAGCTGGCAACTGGTGGAAGCTTAAGTAGTAAGAAAATACAACATGCAAAGGAAAGTGGATGGCATCCAAGGACCCCAGAAGAAGCATGACATCAATTTTGGAAGCTGTATATGCAAATTAACAGAGTAGTTTGTCTGGACTAATTATCCTTACTGAGATACCCCACGCCGTGTTGCAAAGGAATTCCCTGAACTCTCGTGCCAAGAGGTGCAATGCATATGGCATTCACAGGCCCAACACAGGAACCTAAAGGAACAGAGCTGGGGAAAAGGTGAGGAGAGACCTTTAGAGGTCATATAATTCCCTGACACAGTATTTTATGACTAAACCATCTTAGACAGATATTTGTCCTTGCCTAAGTATTCAGTAGTGCAGATTCTGTAACATTTTTGTATGTTTTAGTTCCATTTCCCTGAATACCTTTTGAGCAATATTTCATCTCTTACCTTAGTCCATGGAACAGTTGTCTTGACTTATTATTAAGTATCTGAAGGGCACTGTGGCCTTCTTCAGGCTAAATCAAGCCAGTTATCCTAATCTCATTTAATTCACAGCAATGAGTATGTGAATGTAAGGACACCTCTTGCCAACAGCAGCCAGAGAGTTGAAGTGTCTGTGACATGTTATCCTTCTCCCATTAAAAGGCTGGATGGTAATCTGAGCTTTGCCATTGATTTAAACCCATAAATCCTCTTCTCATGGAGGGGGAAAGAGTTAATTTTCTCTTTTAAAAGATTGCATGGTAAACTTACAGTTTGAGCATACACTTCAGCGTGTCCCAAATGTCAGACTATAGGTTAGCCTGGCAAGGGATGCTTCACACAGGAACATTCATTTTAAAATTCATCATCTGATGGTGGAATTTCAGTTTGGAGATTTCTTTGTAAATTGCATATTCTGATTTTTTTTTTTTTTTAATAAAATGAAGAATCTACGAAAAATAGGCATTCTCTTTGAGGTCAACTCCCTCACCACCAAGCCTCATGTACTCTCCCTGTCCCTGCACCCAGAGCTCCCTGTTTCTAAAGAGGTAGAAGAGGGTGCAATAGCCAAACTGGTCTCAGCTGGGTACTTGAAAGCTCTTCTCAGAGGACCATGTTGTTAGAGGGTTTCAATCTGTCTGTTCAGAGAAACCCAGGCTCAGCCTCTTCCATTTTTAGGTACAAATCTTCTAACTATGGGAAATATTATGTTGGTTACTTTTCCGCATCTGTGTCTTCCAGACTGAGAAAATGTTTAACAATAATGGGAGGAACAAAGCCAAACACATCTCTGAGACTTGCAATTAAGGGTGATAAAATTAAATGGTTTTGGCCAAATTCTTCCTCTCCTCCATGCACGCATTCTTACTGAATTCATTATATGCCTGCCAGGAGTGCATGACAAGATCTAAAATAAAACTTCATGAAAGTGCTTTTGTCTACAGAAGACATAAGTTACCTATAGAAGAGCACAGACCCTCACCACAGCACCTGGGACAGTTCAAATGACAGGTTAGCCTCCTCTTCTTGGCCAGCATGCTGTGTCATAACACACTTCCATGTGCTGAAATCAAAGCTAAGCAAAGGGATTGCAAGACTTGTCTATGTAGCCCCTTTTATCTCTCTTTCTAGAATTTAAACCAAAAAATGAAAATTTAGGCAAAACTAGAAAAACCATTAATGTACAAGCAATAATTACATCATTAGCAAATTTAAACAGTTAGGATGATACTAATTGAGATCTACATTTTTTTGTCTTGCAGAAAATCTCAGCATTTCTGGAATTCGTATTTCAAACCTCAGTTTTGAAAGTCCAATATTTTGATTTTACGATACCAAAATCAAATATGTCTTTTGTTTTTTCTTGGATCAATTTTTTTTTTTTCATTGTTACATTAGAATACTTCATTTTGATGGATCTAACCAGTCTAAAAATCTTTGCTTTGAGTAAATTCACAGTTGAATAGACTTTTCTAGTTGATATAGCTTGCTTGTATCTTATAGCTGTTACTGAGTCCTGATTTTCCATACTGGGTACACAGACTACACATTGCTTTGACAATTTAAGTTACATGGTGCCCCAAAACTTGCTTAGCTCAAAAAACCCCAACCAAACAAAAAACCAAGGTATTTCCCCTGAAAGTGATGAGTGATATAATCAGCTGGAAGTCTTTAGTCATCAAAGTAACAGTGGTCTGGCCTACAGCTATTATATCACAGTGAAATACTATGGAAAATACTATGGAAAATAATACAATGGAAAACAGTGAAATACTAAGAAAATCTATGGGAAGGGAAGAACTAATTAGCAAAATATACTAAGATTTTTCCAACATGCATATCTAAAAGAAAGATACCTAGACCTCTCTCAAATTCAGCTGCCAGGCTGAATTTGGGTAGTGCTCTCAAAGTCTGCAAAGTAACTATCAAAATAAAAGAAAGAAAAAAATTAGTAGCTGAAGTTTAGACAGATATTTTCTGGGCATGCAACTTTTACAGATAGAATGCTGTTTATATATTTTTTCTTTTTTTTTCTTCCTTTTTTTTTAAATCAAATTCCCTCTAAAAACCAAAAGAATACAAACATGCTTTTTTGTTATAGGGTTTCAAGTTTACTCTCCAGCTTTTGGGTCTCAAAGGAAAACGTCACAAGAAAGGAATTAAAATGACTCTTCAGGGGCTCAGAAAACATGAAATAAAAAGGCTTCAAATGATGAAATGTGTAGAGTGATTTGTGGTGGTTTGTGAAAGTTTTATTGAACGTTAACTAGCAGAGTGAAGCTGTAGCACTCAGTCTCCATTCGCCCCCTCCCAGCCTTTTCTCTCCCCTGTTGTTCAAATGTCACAAGCTTTTTACATTTCATCTGAGTTTCTACTGACATTGAACAGAAGTGAGAAGGCTGAGTAAAAAACTTCTTAAACTATAATTTTCCTCTTGTCTCACTGTCCTTATGTTATACATGGATGGTTCCTATCCATTATGTACTTAGATAGAAATACAGCTGAGTCCTGGATCTTGAAATTACTTGATGCAGGGCACTGTTGGGAATGCCCAATTGTCCTTTGTCTTTAACTATTTAGATATTCAACACTCATTGATTTCACCTAGGACTCTGCAGGCCTCCATCCAAACCAAAATTAGCCAGTGACAATAATATGAATGTGATTACTTTTTAAATATACTAAATGATAACATAAAAACAATGGCAATTTCATGAACAATCCCAAGTTCCCTTGGTTAGCATTCCTAAAAAGTATTGTAGATACGGTTCAGTTGACTAACAAACACTTGTTTACAACATAGTCTGAGAAAAGCTACAGTTGGTATTCCAGTTAGAACAATTTATTTATCAGGACTCAGATTTTCTAACACAAATGTTCAGAGATTCAGAGACAAATTTTCATAGCAGCAGGCATAACAATGTTGCATACATAAAACTTTGGGACATATTACGCACATGATCCAGCATATTTCTTGTTTGTTCTGTGATATCCAGAAGGACACCACCTACAGCTCTCAAAAAATTAGTTTTAAATGTGTTAGCTAGTATCTTTCCTCCAAAACAAGCGACCTTCCAACTTTTGTGTACAGCTCTTAGAAAGTTCTGGCAGCTCTTTTGTGTAACCTTTAGTTTTAGGCTTTAGTGGGTGTATGAAAAATCTAAAATACAAAGAGTAAGGCTTGTCATATACCATGTCCTGACAAACAAACAATATTGTATAAGCATAATTTAAATACCCATGCATAATAGCTTAGGAAAACATTTCTAAAGTTTGTACTGGAAGATATTGTCTTAAAAAATAGTAGTGTGCTTTATTCTTAGAGCACAAGTGTCCTGCCAATAAGCTGGGTCACTGTTCTTGTGTTTGTCACATTCTGATCATCTTTAAAGTGGTCAGCAAATCAGCCCAATTTGTACTAATTCACTAAAATTGCTTATCAGCATCTTGACCTGTCTTGACCTTTTTTCTCCTGTGCATCATTGAGGTTTTCAGAAATAAGTTTCAAATATGTACTAAGAAGTACTTGCTACAACATATGTAAAATGAGTGACTCCTGTATGGCTTTGATAGGAACTTGAATCAGGAAAGGTACGTAGCCTTCTGTCATTTTAGATAGCTTCTCTCATTTTAGATAGCTATAAATGGAAGATATTATGCCCTGTGGTGATGACTCTGAAAATATGCTCAGGTGCTCATTACTAAGTTTCATCATTTACATTTACCTATTAGACAAATCTTTCCTATATAAAATTAATAAATTAATAACATTTAAGAAAAATTTTGTGTGCCAAGTTTTTGCTGCCCATTGCACAACAATGTTAAATTGTCTCATAGAGTGAAAATTGTGAGAATCTAAGGGTGAAGCACCTCATGGAACACACACTACAAAACTGGAGTCCTCAGCCTATTGGGTGAAGTACTTCCATTGCTTTTAAGGGAAACAGAAAAATGCCCCTCTCATCCTATTCCAGTTGTTTTTAAAAAAAACAGTTCAGATTTTTTTGTTTGTTTGTTTCTTTCTTGTTTCAGAGATTCCAAAAGATATTGCAATATCTTTTTGTTAATTTAGAAGGGCTGCCACATCTCCAGGTAGATGCATTTCATACCAAACACCACACTGGCATTTACAAGTAGAAAAAAAGAATAGGTGTGCTTTCAGTCATAAACCTGGCAGCCATGAACTTTTCCATTTTTTTAAAACCTGGAAAACAAAATGTTTGATAAAAAAATTAACATACTGTTCATAGCAGATACTATTGAAAAGCATGTTATCCAAAAATGTTTTTTTAAATAAAAATCAATAAGGCAGGTCTAAATGGATATCATGTTTACATGTTTGTAAAAACCAATACTTTAGAATGGTTCCTATTTCTGATGGAAATTTACATGTCATGGACACAGATTCACTAAGGGTTTTTTAATTCAAAAGATATTGTATCTCCCCATAGTAGTGTCAGTTGTAGATTTTAATGAAATAAAGTCCTTATTAGATTAATTTAATTTATATTTATTACCAGTGGAAGCATTATTTTAAGGTTCCACAGGAAACGCTGAATTCTTTATGGTTCTCCACACTATTGTCCCTGACTTTGCTCAATGTCAATTTTAATTTTGATGTAAAATTTATATTGAAAGATAAGAAAAATTTTGATTCTATTTGAAACAGTAGTGTCCAAAATCTCTTTATTTTGAAGGTATGTAGGGAAAAGTGGAATTGTTTGTTTTGAATGTTCATATGACACACCCAGCATGCTAAATGCATAAACACAATACATGCCATTAAACATTAGCTGTTACTTCATCAACAGCTTCTTCTAAATGAGGATGGGAAGGGACACAAACAGTTGCTTAGGCTGAGGTTTTCAGAAACACCCAAGGCATCGAGGCAGCAAATTCCCATTTAAATTCAGTGGAAGTTGGGACTGACTCCCCTGAGCTCTATTAAAAATCTCCCCTCCCCCTTGATTCACAAATGTGTTTGCTCCATTAGTTTGATTTTGATTAATTAACAGTGCTTTTAGGCTTTCCTTGCATGAATTTATCAAATGCAACCAAACTGAAATACATCAGTTATTTCCTCTTTTAAGCATAAAGGAACTCGGCGTTATTTCAAAGTGTTTGTAAATGATGGCTTAATAGCTCCTAATGCATCATGGCCCAGTTTTTACAAGTTGATTATGAAATGCCCATGCAGTTTAGAAAATCAAATGGCAGCCCTTACAACCATGGCTCATGTTAATTGAATTGGTAAATTACACTCTTTATAGCAGGGTAATACATATGACAGTAAAATCCTAACAATTTGCCTCTCCGTGGCTGGGACCAATGTAACAACCAGCTGTGTGGCTAGGTGCAAGAACAGGCAATAACACTGGGCAGAGGAATGCTCTCTGGCACAACTCAACTTCAGTCTGTCAGCACAGACTGTCTCCAATGGACAGCTCTTCCCTCTCAAAGCACATCTAAGAGATCAGTAAGAAAAAAGTATATGTGTGTACTACCCTTCAGTAACAGTGAGCATCTGATAACACAAAATCACACGGAAACCAAGAGATGGAAAAATGGAAGGCTGAAATTTTACTAACAAATACTTACATAGGAATTTACCAAAATCTACCCTGATCCTCAGCTGGCCCCAAAACAAACTATAGGGGTTGACAAAGATGAATTCCCATTACACTTCATTATTTGATACACTTCTCAGGGTTATACCACATTCTAATAGTACAAAAACTGAATGTTGCCTAAGAAGACCCCAGCAGTTCTGGATGGAATACTAACATGCCTAATATGTCAAAAAGAAAACACAGTGTTTTCTGTGTACAGTCAGATGCAGGAATGAAAAAAGTAAATGCAGATCCCACAACCAGAATTCCAAACTCTATATTTTATTTTCTGTAAAGGATGGAAGTGGAACAGGTTCTGTCTCTAATTCACTAATTAAAAATTCTGCAGAGAAGCGTTTGCAGTTAGAAAAAAATTGCCACATCTTCTGCTGGTCAGGCAGCTGGGTGTTAAAGACAGATTGATGGTAGGTCTGAGAGCCTTAGGTGTTTTCAAGAGTTAAATGATTACCTGTGCTACAAGTCCTACCATCACAGAGTCAGAGGACTTTGTCTGGAGCTTCTGAAGGCTTAGACCACTCTGGAGTTACTTCATATTTTCCATCTGAACTTGCATTGAGTCATGTTAATAGACTTTTTGCCTCACCAGTCAGGTAGCAAAACTATTGCACTGGGTCACACCAATATCAGGTAAATAGAGCTTTTCCTTTATCGTTGTTCATTGCCTGGGCTGCAGATAAATTAATATGTGCAACTGTTCAAAAAAACTTTAATGCGGACTGGTACATTTTTCAATATCTTTCTTTCAATATTTCATTTTGTTGTAAGAACATCTGACACACCCATTAAACAAAATGTTATTAGCAAAAGCAAAACCTGGGAACACATCACTTCTTTTTATTAATTATTTTTACAGTGCTATATGAGTGATCAGTGTTTACAAACAGAGAAAAATAAATCAATTGGTGGCTATGTGTTTTTAGCCAACAAAAATCATAAAACTTCCCACAGGATTTCTGCTCTGTGGATTTTTTGACAGAAGAAAAGCAAAAATTACTTTTTTCCCATTCTGCCACAGGAGTAGTCACAATAGAGGTATAAAGATTTAACATTTAAATACGTACAAAAATTAATGGTGTGAATATAGTATAAAAATGAATAAGCAGAAAGGAATTACTCAGCTGGAATATGACAGTTCACTGTGGCCAAAGACTTTTCACTCCCCACACAAATACCACTTGATCCTTTGATATTCATATGCTTGCAGCTTATATGGCTTTTCAACAAGGGTCTTCCAACAACCAAAACTTTTAAATATGATGCTCAGAAACTGGCTTAAATGGGACTAAAAAGACAGAGTGACTCTGCAAATTGAATAAATGATAGAAAGGCTGCTGGACCAGGTTTCAACGGCAGCCTGCATTTGTGTTTGTGAGTACATGTGGTGTTTATAAACATCTACTGAGGCTTGCAATGTATAGAAGCATAAGTGGAGCTATGCTTCCCGAGTACAATAATTTTCTGCAGTCTCAATCTTAGGCAGAATGAAAGAGCATGGAGGCTGCTCAGCATATGAACAGAAAAAAGGGGTCTGTTTCTTTCCCCTGAGTGTCCTTAAGGTCTGCAGTCTGTCCAACCCACTCAGGAGAAAGGGCAGTGTGGGAGCAGCCTCCCTTCTCCCCTTCCCTCCCACCATCCCAGCTGAGCACCTCCAGTTCTTATCTGGGAGCACAGCTCTTCTCTGCCCTGGCAAATAATTCACATCTTTTATGATGCTCTTGTTCAGCATGTTCTGCAGTCTACACTGGTAGAGTTGCCTGAGAAACAGTGTTCATAATTTCTCAAAGCTGTAAGACTTCTTAAAATGGCATTGTAAGTAAATTTGGGTTTGGGAATTGGGAGAAAGCTGCACTTTATTAGAAGGTACAGTCACGTACGTTCCTTACAACTTTTAGCAGACACTCAAAGTTTTTAATGCTTTAATAATGGAAAATTTAAATTATGTTTTAGAAGGTGTTTTACAGATATCTGTTTTTCAAGCATGTGATATCAGTACAGTCTGTGAGTAGAAGTGCTAAAACAGTCAAATCTCTTAAATGTTCTTCCAGCACACAATCTTCTACATTTTCAATGCATTAGATCAATGTAAACTCTCAGAACCTGATATGTAGTATATTTTAAACACTATTGAATAACTTCTTTCATATTCAGATCAGATGTTTCATGGTACTCTAAACTATAGAAAAATGTTGTGAATCTAAAGCAAATACTGCTATCTACCCAAGAACTTATTTATTCTATCCATCCAATTACTGAAATCTGAAACACTAGAGTTATTTTTGTGGGAAATGATTGGGACTTTGTTAAAGATAAAAAGCTCAAGGGAGATGGGATAGGATATGCTTTGATTTTGAAGGAATAAAACGAATTTACCATAACTAATTTGAAAAAAAAAAGTCTAATGACTTGTAGAATTAATTGGTATGCTTCAGCTAAAATGTAATAATACCAGTTTCACAGAGAAAAGCATCCTACCTTAATATCTTTTAAAAATTACCTCAAAATAGCTGTTTGTATCTAAAATTGGTATACTTCAACTACAGTTGATTGAAGAAAGTATTCCACTTTATGCTACTGATTGATGTCTATTTTCAATATTTCTTTAATTTGCTTTCCATTTTTAGTTTACCTGACATAGAATGCTTTATGCCTGTCTTCTGAAAAGTTTTACAAGACTAATTAAACAATATAGGCCCTAATTTGAAAAAGAAGCTAACGAGAGAGAACATTTTGATATGACTTATGGCAATGAAATGCACACATTTTCTTGACTAAGGGTCATTTTTGCCCCTTTTTTGGATTTATATGTATTCATAGAAGCAGCATCATATAGATTTTTAAAATACAGAATTAAATCTCTTAAATTTATTTTCCTTAAGAGCAATCACTGAATCAGAAAGTGACATCTTTGTGCATGCTACAGAAAAGGACCTCAAGTATTAAGATTTATAGTTGATTTAAATAAGAGTAGTAACTCATATTAACAAGCACAGATATCAAAATTAACAATGAAGCAGGAATATCAGTGTGCTAAAGAATTTTCTAGTTGATTCTACCGTACTTGCAATCATACATTAAGTAGCAGGGAAGGCCTAGTTAAGGGAAAATAATTTCTTGTCAGCATTCATCTTTCAAATAAGCACACAAATACCAAATCTCTTTGGTAAAAACTCTGGTTGACTATATTGTTCTTCTGCCTCAATGAGCCCAACTGCTTCAGTGTAAGAAGGGGAAGGCTTGTTTTGTGAAGATAGGCACAAGACCATAAAATAAACCCCTCGGGAAGCAAGCGCCGTTATCATTTTTTTTCAGTGCAAAGCATGTATCCTACACAGTGATAAAGAATCCAAGAGATCTCTAGCTTAGTTATTCCAATGTAAATTGACTTTTCTCTTGTAATATTTGTCTGAATGTGCATAGCTCTGAGTTTTCAAACACGGAATCTCATTACACTTTATTCTACTGGATTACAGAACCTTCTATGAGAAGAAATATCTTCCTTACACAGGTATTCATGGATCACAGTCAAATCATCCCTACCTTCAGTCAGATAAAATAGATGATTTTACCTTGTTAGCCTCATTAAAAAACAAGCTTTCAAGGCCTTGAAACATAGTGCATCTTACACTCCAATTACTGACTGGAAAACAGAAATGACTCCTCTCAGCTGGCTGTGCAGCAAACTTTGTACAGACTCTATCAGTAATATTGCTGGGTTTCATTTATATCTTCTCCAATGCTGCTAACATTTGGTGTATTTATACCAGAGGCATAATAACCAGACAGTGGGGTTAAACACCACTCTGAATGGAGATGAAGTCTGAGCTACAAAGTGGTTCTAATGTACAAAATGGGAAAAACCCTTTTGCTTTATTCCCCAAAGGCAACAGCACGTACTTATTGCATTATTTCACCATGATCCATCACTCATTAACTCAGCAAAAATCCACTTCTAAACATTATTTAGATTTTATTTTTCATTTAGAAGTAAGCAAACCAGATTGTCTCGTTTAAGTGTTGTGAGAAGAACTGACTACTGCAGAAATTACTAAAAACTATTTATTTGAGATATATCTAAATTATACATTATAAATATATATTGAGTACAGTACATTTATATCTGTGTTTACATATAAGCTGAAATTCAGAAAGGCTTATCTCATTTTTAAAGGAAGAAAATATTTCCTATTTCTAGAATTTCTATCAACATTTGAGTCACATATAAAAAAACCTAAATGAGGCAACTTTACAAATTCAGTATTTGTTATAGAGGCAAAAAAAATGATATGCAGGAAGAAGAAAATGTGGTAGGAATCTTGGGAAAAAATCTAGTACAATAATAAATGAAAATAGTTTTATCATCTGATATAGATATTAGAAATATTTCTCTGCAAATGATAAGTGTGACTAGAATAGCACCCATTTAAAAGAAATTACATTACTGGTTCATCTCTGATGGCTATTGTGGGACTGATATTAGAGTAGTGCTATCTGCAATTTACCTTTTTTAACTAATAGCTCTTTGTTTTCTGCATGGATCCTTTTTAAATCTTTCATATGCTTTTAAGATATCACTTACCATTTAATCACTTTCCACTTACTCTTCACTCTCTAGTCTCCTCAATCTTTAGCTACGTTATGCTTTTTTTCATCTATGTATTTAAGCATGTACACAGACTTGGTTTCTTACCAGATCTGTCTTGACAGATATACAATATTTTGCTTTAATATTCAGTGGATTGCCAGAAAGATCAAGTTATTTATTGGACCTTTAATCTGGTACACCCAATAGTGGAGGTAAGTACAGAACATCCTCAGACTTGCAACATGGTCCAAATGAAGAAACTGGGGCAGAAGAGTGCAAGGACAAAAGGGATGCTGAGGGAAAGAGAATGGAGATGACACAAGCTTCCATTTTAAATGCTCTGTTTTGTAGAATAATACACCCTTTTTTGTGAGGCAAAACTGCACAGTAGTGAGCAGCAAGCTCTGAGGTGTGGCCTTTGAAATAAATCACAGAAAGCTGTACAGATCTGTGCAATTTCTTTCAGGACTGTCATCCAAAGCTGGCTACCCTTGTGATGGCCAAAGTATTATAGCATAAAGCTGACCCCAAAGAAGAGTTCTGTAGAACAAATGATTCCAGAGTGGTATCTAAACAACTTTAAAACAGTAGATGTCCTCCAAAAAGGTCTGTGGTTCCTTGTTTAAAAGGCTCAGAAGTATTTTGCCCCAGCTTTCCTGCTTCAGATCATTTGCTGTAAATATGTGTTTAAATGCTGTGTTAAATGGGGATCTTAAAAGCTATGAGTGCTGTAAACCTCTCAATTGTATTGTCAAAAAATGGTGTCTTTGCAGCACTACTATTACTGCTAATATAAAAGCAGATGAAACTATTAGCCACTTTGCAGAGAGATATTATTCACAGAAAGAAATAAAATCCTTCTGAATATCCAAGGAAAAAGGGTAGTTTACTGAGTCTTTAGAATATGGATTTTGGATTAAGGTATAGCAAATATCTTTCTTATGATGAAAGTGAAAGGTTCAATTAAATTCCAGGGATAAACTCAAGAGCAAAATTTGCAAATCCAGTGCTCTCTGAGGCATGAGGCACTGTCTGTAAAGAACCAGCAGGCTGACTGGGAGGAACTGGTTCAAAGCAACACTGAAGAGCTCATTTTCCCCTATCACTGTGATCACAATTATACTGTGCTCTTAGGAGACTCATTCTCAACAGAGTTCAGGGAAACAGGAGCATTCAAAGTGGCCGAGCCCTTTCTGCCCTCCTGCACTCGAGAGAAAATCTCTTAGGCATGAAAAGAGCCAACCATACACCAACCCTTTCCCAAAGCACAAACAAAACTCCAGCTCAAACAGCTGAGCATTTCTCAGGATTCTGCCCTGTACCCCCAAATTTTCCAGGTCAGCTGGGAAGGAGCTGTGGAAAGAAATTGTTATTTTAAATATCTTCCCTTCTTTGAAGCAGCAGATTCTATTGCTTAATACAAATGACTGTGGAGAAGGAAAAAGTCATGGACACCTTAAAACCCAAGAAACAAACCAGGACATTTCAAACTCTGTTTTAGACCTTTGCTATGCAAGGTGCTATACAATAGCTGGACTATATGAAGTCTCCTGATTCCTAATGCTTATACATGTATGGATTAGTGGCATGGAATTGCTTTTCTGTCCACATTGTGTTTTAAAATATACCTCAGAAACTCAATGCCATTTGAATGCAGGAGAAGTAAAATCATTACCTGCAATATCACTATTTCTAAAAAAATAAGAAAGTGTTTTCTACTTTAGAAAGATAAAAGTTGTTACATGCATTCAAATGTGCAACCACATGCACACACATAGGCAAGTAATAAAAAAAAAAAAAACAAGACACAAGAGAAATGTTAGAGCCTCTTTGTATTTTCAAGTTACTCTCTCTTTTTATATTTTGATATACCAGCCATTCCAATCCTAGTTCTCCACAGTACAGCTTGGTGAGTGAATGTACAGTGGCCATCAGCTGTCCTCTGTGAAGCTGAGCTTCATTAGCACACTGATCACAGAACACATTTCTACCTTGGGCATATGAAAGTATTACAGAATATTTATTCTTGTGCTCTTCTCTTCCTTCCATTCTCCCCTTGCTCCCCTCCTTCCTTATGACTTCAGTTATGGTCAGATGACTCCTGCAGCCAGTTCATTGTACCAAAGCAGGTCCCACTGCATAGCTCAGCAGTTCAGCACCAGCTGGCAAGCAGGGGCATGAGGATGCATTTAGCAAGTCTGCAGACAGCTGTTTAGTTCCTGGAGGGGCAACTGAGGGAGGAGTTCACCTTCTCCTTTCTTCCCCAAGGACCTTGCAGGGCTCAAGCATCTTGCAAGCTGTGCTGGAGAGTTTGCTGCAGACAGGGGACTCTGCTGCCTGGTTTCCAGAAAGCTCACACTGAAATAGTGCAAAACATCAGGCAAGAGCTTCTTGATGTGCTGAGGAAGGATATAGGGTGGCACAAGGGAAGGGTGGGCAGCACTCCCCCCAAAGTTATGCCAGACTGCAAAGTTTGAAACCTGTGCTGGGCAGACAGATCCTCCATGGTCTGCTGGAGAGGGCAGAGCAGTTGCACAAGGATGCATCAGTGTGCAGCCTATTTCTCTATGCTTACAAATACTCAGAGATAGGATTTTTCATAATAATGTAAACTACACTCATAAAGTCAGAGGACTTTAATGCTGATCTATCTAATTCTCTGGAAAATCTGGAAGGTTAATGTAGCTTGCAGACTCAGAAGGAAGAATAAATCCAAGGGGAGTCCAGCCAGCAATGACTCTACATATTTTGGACTTCTACAGAAGAAAAAAAAAAAGACTGATATTCCAAAAAACACAGATGTCATATCAAAAGTACATGAGGAGACATGGTACTTCAGACTTAGGAGTTCATATTTAGAGTACCCTTCCCTTGGAGAAACTTGTGCCGAGCCTTCTAACCAAATGCCATTCCATGTTCTTATCACATGCAGCCTTCTGTAGCAGGGAATGGTCACTACAGTGGGTTTTTAAATGAATTTTTTATCATTAATAGTAAATTTTTGTATCTATTGCACTCACAAGAACATAAATCAGACTCACAGAGGAAACACAGAGCCTGGGTCTTTAAGCCTGATGAGGAAATTTTGCAAGACCTGAACAATTTCATAGAAGCCATCAGAAGAATTAATGACATTGGGAAAACCCCTGTTTCCTACTAAATTAGAAACATTTGAAAGAGTTACTAAAATATATTCACAAAACCAGCATGCATCCAGAACTGATTAGAATCACATGATGTAAAGTGGTTTCATGTATGAACAACTAAACCAAAATTCATTAAAATTCTGGAATGAATAGCTGAGGATAAAAGACTGCACAGGTAAAAGTTAAAATTGTTAGACCTTTTTAAGATTACCTGTGACACTAAAACTAATTGCTTACACTCAAACCTCTTGGAGTTGGCTCCTGTGAGAGGAAAAGGGAAATATCCAGCCATTTATCTCACCCACCATGTAAATGTCCCATGTAAATTAAACTATTGATCCTTACTTTTGGTTGGTTCAGCATTCCCCATTCCACCTACAATTTCACAGGGACGTGGCTCTGGTAAGCAAATGCACTAAGATAGTTATGAATTTCTCTTTTTTTTTTTTTTCTTCCTATACATTTAAAAGGTTTAACATAGTGAGTTTGAGGTTTGAAGGCTATTTGTTTACACATTTCTTAATATTGTTTTCTGCTTTCAAAATTCAGAATGGACAGCAATTAGGGAAGGGGTTTGCTCGACTTTTCAATACCTCAGTTACCAAATATGAAACAGGTAAGAATTTTATAATAATCTCAGATAAAAGAACAATTATCAATGCATCTGATCTCTTTGGGATAAGAATTGTACACATTCATTTTTGAAAGCCAGTGATATGGTGCAAGTGTCACAGATATGCTGAGGATCCATTTAGGGATGGTGGAATCTGTCTGCCAAAGGCGGATGTCAATGTTCAACTCACATATGGGTTCAGCTGGGAAGGGAACAAACACTGGGGAGTGTAAGTATGGCACACAATGGAGCTAATTGCTCGTGATTCTGATGGGGTGTACCATTAAAAATGGCAGCTAAGAGATAAAAGGTAGAAGGGGTTGGTAGGTAAACTCTGCTCCTGGAGGTGAAGCAAAGTTGTGAAGGTGTTCCTCTTCACATCATTCTTATTTTTAGTCTGGGAAAGTTCATGGTGCAGGAGTGAGGTGAGGAGGAGGAACAGACCAGAGGTACAACTCCAATTTGATTCCTCCTATGTCACAATACATTTCAAAGATATAAAAGGGGAGAGGAGCCCTACAGGTTACTAATCTGTGCCAGTAAATTGAACAGTCTCTGTAATGCTATTGAGAAAAGACTCACAGCTGTCTAACCTATGAAAATGACTCATGTCAAGTGGTGCTTTCTCAGGGACTCCATGGGTGCCATGCAGAAGCTGGACTTTCCAAAGGCCACAGCTAGCAGCCAACTTGTTGTGGACAGCGGCATTTACACACTGAGTTTATTAGCATGGATGTAGTCATAGTGCCCCTGTAAATTATAAATTCTGTACTGCCTCTTACTTTTATCTCTCTACCATGCTGAGTCTTTGACACAGCATTTTATCCTTATGTGTTGACAAGAGGAATGAAACATTACTCTGAAATTCCATCTAGACTTAAGTATTGTATTTTGAAAGCATGCTTATTTCAGCTGCCCTTTTTTAGGTTTATTACAGGAAAGCAGGTCTTGTGAATAACCTGTTAAACACATCGGTTCTTCACTGCTGGAAGAGAAAGTTTTCTGAATGTATGGAGTAATAACTTTAGCAGCATTTCATGTTTTCTGTGTAGGATCCTGGGAATCTGAGAAACAGCAGAGGATTCACTAAAGAAGGCAAAAAGGATCCTACCAAAGTCAGCAGTTTGAGCAACTTTAGCAGCATTTCAAATAGTGTGGCATGCACATTGATTTCCTATATTAAAGATACCCCTAAATAACCATATTAAATTATAACATAAGCATATAACATATTCTATATAACATACATATATATAACATAAGTATAACATACTCTCCTGGATGTTTCACACAGCAATTGGCAACTATTTTCAGAATTACAAACCATTAAATTCATTAAACAAAAATTTATAAAAAAGGAAAAAAAATTAAAACTTTTACTAGGAAGGTTTAAGGCTCACTTACTGGCACCTGTGCTACTCTGGAGCTAATCTGCACATATGATTGTAAGAGATCTAACTGCAGAGTGGTGTGGTTTTGGTAGTAAAACACCTAAGCAGGCATCTTTTTTCCTCAGATAGAAGCATTCAAATGTTGGTTGGATCCCTAGCACCTCCAGCTACACAATGGTTATAAAAATCACTGTCCCTAATGCTTGCTGAGTCTGCATTCATGTCTGAACAAATGAAATTGTCCTTGGGTAGAAGAAACAATTGTCACATTTCCTAAGCAAGTAAAAGAAGGACAAAATTAGAAGGCTCATGTGGATAAACCTGCTCCATTACTGAGAAAATTCAATGTCAATTCATGTTATGAGTATATCAGAAGGGAACTGATGAAAACTGTCTTCATTTAATCATTCACCTCATGTTGGGTTTTCTGTAGTGCTCGTGTTTGGCAGGATGCATTGCCCAGAAACACCATCCATATAAGGAAACTGGGAAAGCAGGGTGAGTCATAGTATCCAGCACATAATGTATTTTGTCATTTTTCACTGATGCTCTGATATTTCAGGTCTGCTTAGGAAGGTGATCAGCCAATTACCACTAGTCTGTTCAAGCACAGGTTACCAACATCTTACCAAAGCCTATCTTTGTTCTTAAAAATTACTTAAGTGTCTAGAGTTACTACGTAAAACCATAATTCATTTCATTGAAATAGCTTGATTTTGCACTCACTATAATTCAGGCAATTCAACAGCATTTATTCAAAAAGGTTTAAAAGAAGGTGGATTCATAAAGGATTTGCTTTGCCTTTCTAATTGAAAATTTCAATACAGTTAATACTTTTCACTTCTTGTCCACTCTAATCTTATTTATTGTGCCTTTGACACCTTTCATTATCCTTCCTCTAACTCGTTGTTTTAGATGAAACCGTTCTATTTCTTTAACACTCAAAATTACATTATTTCTGTGCTATCAGTGGCAACTTCCTGTGCCTTTATATATACAAATTAAAGAGTGGATTATCATTAATTATGCATTACAATTTTTCCTGGCAACAGTCTGAAAGTGACAAAACATTTGCTTTTGTCATAATTCTGTTAAGTGAACCCAAATTGAGCTGCTGAAATTTATGACACTTAACTGTGTTTTTAATTTGCAACACAGGGTCAGGATCATGACAGTGATTTTATTTTATTTTGCACTTTATTTTCAGCAATCCTTGTAAGGATGTTAATTAAATTGTTTGAACTAAACTGTTTTTATCATTCCAACAACCTATATTTATTGCATATTAAGGAGAAATTTCTTGTTAACATTACTTAATTTTCTAACGGATCAGTTTAATAATGGAAAAAGCTCTGCGCTAGGAAAGACAGCTGCTTCAACCAGAATGATAATGAGTCAACTTTTCCTTAGAAAATAAAATGAAATTTACAGCACATTTAAAGAATAGTTAAGGGAAATATCTAAGTATTTGGAATTTTCACATATGCATATCAGTTCTGGACTTGGAAAATACTTTTCCATTTACCAAGAACACGACTGAGGATTTTCCATCCCAAATGACATCTGTCATAAACCCTGTCCATACTCCATATTTAGTCAACAACAAGTAACCAATAAGTACAAAATTATGAAAGAAACAATTAAAATAGTGCCTTGTCTCCGGAATATGGACAGGGTGCCAAGCAGTACCTGAGAGATGAGGTCTGGTTTGGCATTGACCGCTCTCCTGTAACGCTTTGCTCACCTAGGTGGGAGCACATTTCAGTGTCACTCATGGGAAAACATACAACCCACCCTCAAATATTGCAGAAGCAGGGCCATTGAGAATGAAGACTTGCAAAATTATCTACTGTGAGATGGATAAAGAGAGGTGAAGTACAGACAGCCCTTCACCCCCCCAGGCAGCCTGAGATGGGCAGCCAGGGTTTCACACAGCATGCAGATTCCACTGCACCCTCTACATAAACATTTTTAGAAGTAGAGAAGCAAAAGCAAGAGCATTTTTATCCTATTTCCCATGTTCACTCTCATGCTAGCATGAGTTTTGGGTGCGCTGACAAATGTTAGGTTAAGAAAGCTTGAATTATTTATACAGACATTATACATGGTGTAGCTCTATTAATACCTATATATATTTCATCAAGGCAATTACTGAAGTGATAATATACATATAAAGATAGGTTAAAATATACTTGCATTATTAGGCATGTATTAATATTATGATATAAACAATTAAAAATATATCATTTTAGCCAATACAAATCAAATAAAATATCAGACATTTTCTATTCTTATACATAACTTCATGAATACAAGTTAGTAAATCTCATTGAGAAAAATACCAAATTCTTACAGAAACATATTTTTGTTGTAGGAACATGTCTTTAATAATATTCTTTGAGTGTTAAGCATGTTAGTTTTTGTTCTCAAAAATACAAAAAACCTGCAAGCCCATCTTTCTGACATGTGACTTTTTATGAGCTCTAGTGGCTGTAATGTTTTGCTCTTAATTAAATGGACAAGAGGAGTTAATTAAGAGTAAATTAAGAAAATTGTATTGTTAAAAATCAAGACAGTAAAATTAATAACAACAGAGACAGAATGTGTTAACGTATGCTCTACAGGAATCAGAGCTCACTAAACTTTTATAATATGAAAAGGGGAAAACAACATTAAATCATCTCCATGTTTTCCATTTCTTTATGCAGTACTTACAGATTTCACAATAAAATATATTTTATATATTTTTAATTTGGCATATAAAAATCAATGAACCTGTATGGATCATTGACCTCTCACCTTGGAGTCTTATTTCTGAACACTGATAAAATAAATTTAAACATTTCTGTTTGGTAAATGGTAACAGTCCTTAATAACACTAGTAATTAGGCATACAGCTCCTATGCAGAAGAAGGAGCCATCCAGTTTTTACAAGGGTGTTTAAAACATTCTTTGCCCTCACCATACTCTTAGCATCTTAATTTCATTTTTCTGTTGGTACTTTCAAGTTGTTCTGTCATTTTAACTTTCAGCACTTCAGGCTAGAAATAGAATAGTACATTAACAAAATGCATAAGTGTTTCATGAAATGGTCAGATGCTAGTTAATGGTCTTTGGCACAGAACACTCCTTTTTCCACTGAACTAAAAAATTCTACCTAGATTCTGTTTATAGAAATGTAATGCACTTTCCCTTTTTTTTTTTCTCCCACAGCAATAGTAATTTTACTTTGATCTCATAGCAGCCAAACTATTAAATGTAAGCATGCTCATAAGCAAGGTACAAGGCAGGCACAGCCTATGATTTCTAGTGGAAGGTCATAACCCAGATTTTTCTTTTTTAAATAACTATTACAATGAGGAACAGAGTATAGCCACAAAAGGAATAGTTATAATTTATGCCTGACTTACTTCAGCAGAATATAGTTTATTTATAAACTGCTTATGGCAAACTCTGTATGCCCCTGTTCTATGCATGTGCTGAACTGTCTTCTGGTAAATTATTTAAATTACACCTAGCAGTAATTCCTGAGGACTTTCATACTTCATTTTCTCTATTAATGTAACAGGGAAAAGCTGCTTTGCAAGGATTGCTCTAAATTCCCAGAGTGTGAGTTCCAAACTCTGTATGTGTTGCATTATGCCTGTCAAAAAACTTGTCTTCTCCTGAAATTTATTACTGAAGTCTCTCCACTAGAACTACTCATTGAAGCCTTACGGAAAGCTCATACATGATTTAAGAAGCTAACAGCACTGAAAGAAATAGGTCAGGTAAAAAAACCCTGAATTTAAGCTACCTTCACTTATTACTTATGCAAGATTATGCATAATTTAGCACACTGCTGAATATGCAAGGGCAGAATAATTGTTTACCAAAATATTTACTCTGTGTTCGTACCTGTGTTTTAGTGAGATAAGGTGATTTCTCAGCCCTTGCTAATCACTTTAGAATTAGAAAAGGATTAAATAAGTTTTTGATTATGCTGATAACTGCATGACATTATATGTAAACAAAACTCATGTTTAACAACCTTTTTAAAGAGGATACCTTGTACATTAGACATATCAGGTTGTTGAGAGTGGGAAGTTTAACCTTTTTAAGAGGACTACCTCCCTTTTGTATTACCTGCTTAACCCTTCACAAACACAAGTGTGAAGGAATATAACAATAAATGTAATGTCCCAGTCCTACCTGACACTATCCCCACCAAGAGTGCCCTCCCAGTTTTCGAAAAACCAGATAAGAATTCAACGAAACTTCGTGAGGGGATAGTTTTCAAAATAGAAGCATACAGAAAAGTATAACTCTTGCATTACTTGACACATAAGTGTTTAACAACTCAGCGTCAAAAGAACCCTTGAAAACAAACCTGTTTAAAAAAATATTCTACTTTTAGCTTTATGCTTCAGGAAAAAAAGCCTGTGTTTCTAAAAAATAATGTATAGCATGCAAATATGGATCCTCGTGACAAAAGTGATATCTTACTAAAGGCTCTATACAACTTCCCTTCATGTAAAAATAAGATTAGAAAAGATAGACACTCATGTGAAAATGATTATTTTATTTGTAATGTGCATTGCAAACATAACAGCTTTGTTGTTTTAAAGTTGAGGAAGCATTGTAAATGTGCACTTCCAGCCCAGAGAGCCAATCATATCCTGGGCTGTGCCTAAATCCGTGTGGCCAGCAGGGAGAGGGAGGGGATTCAGCTCCTCTACCCCACTGGGACCCCACCCGCAGTCCTGGGTCTGGCTTTGGGGTCTCCAGCACAGGAAAGACTTGGACCTGCAGGGTCAGAGGACCCCGACCCCTCTGGGAGCCCAGACCCCCTGAGAGTCCAGGGCAGGGCCACAAAGATGAACACAGGGCTGGAGCCTCTCCTTTCAAGACAGGCTGAGGGAGCCAGGGCTGTTCAGCCTGAAAAAGAGAAAGCTTTGGGGGGCTCTGAGTGCAACTTTCCAGCAGCTCCAGAAGGGAACCCACAAAAAGCCTGGAGAGGGACTTTTTACAAGGGCATGTGGTGAGAGAATGAGGCTGTGAATGGAATCAATGCGAAAGAGGGCAAGTTTAGATTAGACATAAGGAAGAAGTTCTTCACTATATGGGTGGTTAGGCACTAGGAGAGGCTGCCCAGAGAAGTTGTGGGTTCTCCATCCCTGGAGGTGTTTAATGTCAGGTTGAACTGGAATTTGAGCAGCTTGGTGTGGTAGAAGGTGTCTCTGCCTATGGCAGGGAGTGGTGGAACTAGGTAATCTTTTAGGTTTCATGTGTCCCAAACCGTTCTATGATTCTATTCATCCTGCTCACACATTTAACTCTTAATCATTACTTTTCTAATAACACACATTATTGCACATGTAATCTTTAAATCTAATCACAGGTAGGATTCTCTCACCTGCTAAGCTCCTAGATTACACCAAGCTTACAGTTTGAAAAACTGTGCTCTTTCTGTGATCAGAGAGCAAAATTGCAAAAGGAAGGAGCATCAATAAAAAGGATTTCCACTCAAGAAAGATTGCTCTGATAGGATATATTTTGTACTATATAGAAATAGACATTTTTGTTTATAGGATAATAACTAGATCCACTCTGCATTCCAGGCTGCTTGTTTTTTCAGTGTAGGCATAGATTTATGTTAAAATTAACTTGAAAAGCTTAAGGCAAACCATAGGATTTCTTACTTCAAACAATCTTCTTTTAAGATTGTTCCAAAAAGGAACATTAGACTTGTTTAAGTCTTTACGTTTGTTACTTAAAAGCTTCAAAATAATTTGTCCCACATACAAAGCTAAAGGAGAAGACCTTTTCTGGATTTAAGCATCAGAAAAAAATTCTCAGCTGAATAAATATTATAGCAAAAGCCAGTAAACATATTCACCTCATGCCTGTCTGCAGTCGGAAAACTCATTCATGATTTGTCCCTTTAAATTCTTCAGAGACAAGTTACATAGGTAGGATAGCTTTCATTACT
The DNA here is from genome assembly GCF_027887145.1 of Ammospiza caudacuta. Classification (NCBI taxonomy): domain Eukaryota; kingdom Metazoa; phylum Chordata; class Aves; order Passeriformes; family Passerellidae; genus Ammospiza; species Ammospiza caudacuta. The sequence goes on along the minus strand of NC_080595.1, from coordinate 107,479,432 downwards.
GTATTACTGCATTAAATCTATGCAATACTGTCAATGTAATTAGGAAAGTTCATTTTTGCTCTTTGACTAGAAAGAAGACTGTTTCCTTGATAGCGTCTCAAAGTCAGACCTGATGAAGGCAAGAAATTTTGCATGTTAGAAATTGAACCAAACATGTATTTTGAGGCTGAAAGTCAGCAAAAGAAATGGAGCTTCAAAAGTACAAAAATACTGCTTTGAGCCATAGTAGATATAAAGAGCCTAGGTGAAAGGCAAAATCCATCTCAATCAGTAGATTGAGAATTCAGCAAGAATTCTCCCTTTCCTTAGGTGGTCTTATTTTTGTTTTTTTACGATTAAATTGCGGTGGAAAGACTTTCACCCTTAAGTCTTCACCCTTAATTCTGAGGTGACCTGCAAAGAATAAAAATCAAAATATCCTCATCATCTTACTTATAAAAAATTCCACTGAAATTAACTTTGATTATTCAACCCAGACACTCACATCAAATGCATTCATATTTCTCCTTGTAGTCTTCACAGAAAATTTTACTCTGCTCTGTCTTTAACCTTTTCTTTCCTTAGATGTACACAAGACCTATCTGTAAACTTGGTTGGATCATAAGCTTTTCAAGTTTGTTCACTTTCAAAGCAATACTTGGACATACATCTATCCTACTTGCTCTAGCAGCTTTTGTAAAGCATTCAAAGATGTTCTGAAGGCAACAACCATCCCTATCAGCAAAAAAGAACTGCCATTGGCATAGTTCTGTGGCTTCTTCTGAGGACTGGTCATGCAAGTACTGCCCATCATCATATGGTCACTCCTTGAAGCAGCAGAGCTGAAGTTCTTGGTCTTCTCAGTTTGAGAGCAAGGAACATAAATTAGCATTGATCATCTATGAAGCTTTCCAACTACTAGAAATGTCCATAAATAAGGATGTTTCTTTTTAAATCATCCAGCTGAGAGGCTGAGAAGTCTTAGAGTTTTCGAAGGGAGAAAAAAAATCAACTTTAAATAGCATGTCTTGGGGCTGAGGGGGATAAGATTAATAAAGCCTTAAACACTGTTGCAATAATAGGGATTCAGTTGGTGCAAAACTGCATGAGCACAGTCTCCCACAGCTTGTGTCAGTTCTGGTCTGCTGAATGAAGAGTGGGAGAACACAATTTACAACAGCCTGAGAGAGACTGAGCGGTGGCAATTACTTTTCTCGCAGTGTGTGACTAGCAAACAGGGCGTAAAGATACTTGTCCGTATCTCCCACTCCAACTCAAAAAGCCAGTCAAAGGCCCTTGAGATGCCTTGTGCCCAAATGCCTTCAGGGCTGGAGACATACATGAGAGCTGCCTTCCTGATCTGGCTTGGTTGCAGGAGCCAGCTCACATTTTCACTCTAGAGACAGATTCTGCTGGGGCAGAATAATATGGTCAATGTGTGTCCAAAGAGTAACAAAACTGGTGATTGGTGTAGAGAAGAAGTCATATGAGAGGCAGCTAAGGGAGCTGAGATTGCTTACCCTGGAGAAAAGCAGGCTCAGAGGGGAATCTTTTTCTGAAAGGAGGTTGAGATGAGGTGGGGGTTGGTCTCTTCTCCCCAGTAAAAAGTGATAGAAGAGGAAATAGACTCAAGTTGTGCCAGGGGAGATTTAGACTGGATATTGGGAAATATTTCTTCTACCAAAAGGATTGTCAAGCATTGGAACGGGCTGGCCAGAGAAGTGGTGGGGTCATCATTGCTGGAGGTATTTAAAAGATGTGTAGACATGACACTTAGGGACAAGGTCAGTTAACCCTTGGACTTGATGATTCTCAAGGTCTTTTCCAACCTAAATGATTCAAAAAGTGTTCTGGAAAACTTGAGGGGTGGGAGAGAAGTATGGTATAATGAGTGGAGCATTATAGGATATATATATAAGGATATATCTTATCTCATTGTAAGGACATACTTTTAAAAGTTCATGAGAAAGTTTGAGAGCTCCTGCACCCACTTTGAAGAGGAAGTTGCACCTCTCTCTTGGGTTCTGCTGGGACACCCTGAGCTTGTTCAGTGTTGAGACATTGGAGGGACCTGGACAAAGGGTGAAGGCCTTCAGGATGTGGCCTTCAGCTGCCTGGGCTATTGGGTCCAGGTGAGAGGAGGTGTAGGCAGCAACACGAGTACTCCTGAGTCACAGAATCACAGAATGTGCTGAACTGGAAGGGCCCCATGAGGATTGCTGAGTCCAACTCCTGAGCCTGTGCAGGACACCCCAAGAGTCACACCATGTGTCCAAGGCTATTGTCCTCATGCTTCTTGAACCCTGTCAGGCTTGGTGCTGTGACCACTTCTTGGGGAGCCTGTTGCAGTTCCCAACCACCTTAAGAATGAAGAATTAGAATTTTTCTAATATCCAACCTAAACCTCCCTTGACACAACTTCAGGCCATTTCCTCAGTTCCTGTCACTGGTCACCAAAAAGAAGAGATCAGTGTCTGTCCCTCCTCTTCCACTTGGGAGGAAGCTTTATAGCAAAAGGAGATCTCCCCTCAATTTCCCCTACTCCAGTTCTGAGCATTAAATAGTTTCTTGTATGAAAATAATTAATCTTTTTGTACATTATATAAAGTATGCTCTTACTCCAATCCTTATCTTTGAAATCAGAGCTCTTGAGCACTGTATGTAAACCCAAACATACATATCCTGGCTGCAACTTTGCCTGAACATTTCGAGGTTTTTTTGGCATTGTATTAATTTCAATATGTCTTGAGGACTGGCCTTTATTATATTATGTTTAGACTTTCACATTGTTCCTCATTTTTAACCTTCCCTGGAGTAGATCAAAGTATTTAACACTCCAGGTGCTGCATAAATTTTTTGGAGTCCTATTCAAAAGAATAGATTATGAAGTGCACTGCAAGACAAGTTTGTATTTAAGTATTCCTGGTTCTGCTTCTATCTCTGGGAAATTATGAAGTAACTATGTAATCTCTGTGCATTACCATAATCTTCAAGGAGCAGTGATTCTACCATACAACATTTTTGAGGAAAGACATATCCAGCCCTATTGCTCTTCATACATATATATATGTAAATGCAAAGGTTACTGGAACACAAATGCAAGAACCAAAAAGCTGGAGTGATGAATTCACTGGCGGGCACTAAGCAGTAGACTCTGCTATTCCCCTCTTCCCTAAAACAGTGATTAATTAATGAAGCTATTCTTTGACAGGAACATAGTTGTTGGGAAAAGAAAAAGTCCCTTTTCTAGCACTTAGCAGGGCTAGGGGGAAGAAGTAAGGCATGAAGATAATAGCTTGCATGTTGCCTATGTACTGTTCAGTTTTGTCTCATTATATTGAAATCAGAAATCATAGTGGTTTCTCCTGATTGGGAGGATTGCCTGTTGTATAAAAGCACCCATAAATCAAAGCAGTGTCATCACTTGGGTATAACTATGCTTGCTGGATCCAATCCACTTAGAAAGAGGAAAAATACTTTCTTAAAATGATATTAATTAAACATATTTGCACCTTGATTCTTAGAGAAGACAAAATAGAATCACTATAAAGGACCACTTAATTTTGTCTCTGAAGCAGTGCTACTCTCAAAGTGGAATTGCTATCTAAAATAGAGACATTGGCTAGACTGTTGACCCCATGGTGCTAAAGAAGGCCATATTCTATTCCACATCATACTGATGTCTGAATTTTCAAGTTGCATTGCCAGCAGTGGCTCCCTCAGCTTTTCACACTTGGGTCACTGGTTCAGTTTAGATCAGAGACTGTTGGTGACCTGGGTTAAATACACAGGAGCTCTGGTACGTAGCTAAAGGGTATTGAAGGAAAAGTGCAGTGTCTATGTGCACAGTTCTTCCACCATCCTGCTCACTTCTCTTCATCTGATTCTATTACTGGCTATTCTTGCCTTACAGAAGTTCTAGCAGTGTATTGACCTATGCTTCTGTATCCATTATAATGGAAGGAGAAACACAAGTCAAGGAGAAAGGATGAGAAAAAGACTTTATTTTTGTTGAGAAATTGTATTTGTTGTGATTGTTTTCTTATTTTTTGTAGATATAGCATTGTTCTTTGGGTGGCATAAATGATTATATTTAAGGACATGATTTTTGTAACAACAGCTTTGGAGAAAATGTGACTGAATCACTGCAAATTTGGATATATTTGGATTTTATAAAACTATCAACTTCCATAATTTTTGTTCCTCGTGAAAAATTCATATACAAATAATAATTATTCTGCTTCATCCACCTTTTGCTTCCATATATTTAGTATAGTTATATATTGATGGTAGTTCTATATACTGAGTTTCTGACTTCTTGTAAAGCAAAAAATTACTGAAATTAAGAAATACAAAACTTCTTTTTTCAATTATCTGAGATAACAAAAAAATTTTCCATTATTCTCTCAGTCTCATAAACACTTATTCACAAAATTTCATATTCTTAAAAAGAAAACCTTGTTAAAGTCTGAGATTATATTTTAACTGCTCCTAACAGTCAGTGGGAGTTAGTTTGGTGACTTGAGTATGTTGTGGCAAAGCCAATAAAAACTTGTTAACATTTTCTGATATAAATAAATTGATAAGAAGGAAGATAAACTACTAGAAATATATTATGATCCATATCAAATTTTTATACAGTTAAAATCCTCAGGATGGAATTTGCACATTAAGATTGCATTTCATACATACATACAAAAAGCCTAGGTCTCTATTTTTTCCAACCTAGATGATTTTATTTGTAAAAGAAAATGTTTATACATTCTAAAATCCTCAGATTCTTGTAACATTTATACAACAGTATTTCTGTCACTTCTATGCTGACAAAAATTTCAGAATATTTGCAACTTAGCTAGATAAAAATAAATTGTGATCTTCAAGACGATGCTTAGGATTCTGATGATCCCTACCTGTTCTTTGACTGACGTACCTACCATGATGTATGAGGACAAAAATACTGCAGAAAGAGAGTGCATGGTCATGAAGAAGTAGAAATTATATTTGTTATAGCATATTTACTGAAGAGAGAAGTATAGATTTGTTATTTTTGTGGAGCCTTGGAGGAAACAAAATTAGCTGATGAATGAGTATTCCTTTTTACCTTTGCATTTGTAATTGGTTCTTCAGAGAAGATTTTTGTCATTTTTTGAGGAGATCTCAACATCCTTCACTCCTCTTGGATTTCAGCATCTGACTTCTCATTATTTTGCTCTTGGCTTGCTGCACACAGTCTACTAGCCCCTAACATGTATGTTTTTTATTACAGTATTTTTTTTGCAGTATTTTTTTTTTAATTTCTTAATATGTGCCAGGTTTTCTATATACTCTTCAAATAAAGAACGTTTTTCTAAAACAAACATAACCACCTTCCCAAAGCTTCTTGGACCTTCTGAAACTTATAGAGCAAGACAACACATACTAAATATGCTATTTATACCACAGTTAACATGAATCTCCATTTAGATCATTTACTTACACCTCTAAATTGAAGATGGCAACAACATTTTTGTGGTGTTTATATATTTTTTGAACAGGGAAAGACTTAATTCTTTCCTAGGAATTTCTTGAGAAGCTGTGAGAAAGCTCAGAGAAAACAATTTTTGTTTCCACTTGCTGCACCTGTTGTTGTGCACATGTGGAATGTGTTATAGAGATTGTTTACCAAAAGGTAGTTTCCTAATTAAACTCTAGTGATAGTGTTTTGATTCATTGACCAATTAGATGCACGTGTGTATCAGACTGTCTAGCAAGAGTGAAGGGTTTTTCAAGAGAATAGTTTTAGTATAGTGTGATATAGTATAGTATAGCTTAATAAAGCATTTAATCAATTTTCTACAATCATAGAGTCAAAGCTCATTAGTCCTGCTGAAGGGGCCTCCAACCACTCTACAATTTCATTTTTTATTTTCTTTTTTTTTTTTAAAGATTTAGCACACAAATTAATTCTGTCTAAAACTCTTCGATTCTCATAAGTTCTATTTTCAGAATTACTTTTGCCATAGACAGTTACCAAAGTTACCCACCCAAATGGTGCTGAGAACATGAGTAGTTGTTACACATGTTTGTGAAAATCCAATCTTATTTTGCCTACATTTTTCAAATAACCAAAAAGCAAGCTCACATGATAGGCAAACCTCAGTAACACAAACTGGATTGAGCTTAAAAGGAAAATTACTAATTCATTGTGCAAATAAACTCCATCTTCATCTTTAGACTAAAATGACTATTTAGCTCTTGGGTCCCCAAATCTGAAGCACCAGAGTGATTATAGTGAATGGTGTGGGTCTCCAGCACTTCCACTAATGGAGATAGATTGTCTGGATAAACCTAGGTTCTCGTTGATGATACCAAAAACCTGGTGTCTGTTAAAAAATTTATTTTGCAGTGTGCAACCCTGACAATTTTGGTTTTAAAGAATAGTAAGATGGAAGTAAAACCTAGATATCCAGATGCATTACTTTTACCCAGCATCACTTAAAGCACGTAGTGTGCTTCAAATACTCAGAATTCAAATCAAGGAAAGAGTGTTTAGACCAGTCAGAATGTTACAAATGAATAATGCTTATTCTTCCTGACTTTCTGGAATAGGATGCTAAAGAAGAGACTTTCATCCAGTATATATCTAATTTACTGTCTTAAAAAAACCCCAAAAACTCACTCAGAAAACCTGATTTCAGAGCACCATGTCTACTGAGAGATTATATAAGAGTGCTTACCTCCACATGAGGGGTTAGCTAATGGTAGTATCATGCACAAGATGCACAGTCAGGAAGAAGTTGTGATGATTGTCCCCACATCCTTGAACAAAAATCCTTGCTACTCTCAAGAACTGTTGCATTACAAGCTTACAAAAGATACAAAGCATACAGCTGGGCAATTTGCTGCCCGTGTCTTTGAAAGGGGACACAAATGGGACTTTTCTGGTTAACCAGGACTGCCGGTAAATGATTGAAGGTGGCTTGGCAAGCTCTTTCACCATCTTCCTCACTTCTCTTGAGTTCATCCCATCTGGGCCCACAGAGTTGTGAGTGTCTAATTGGCATTAGCTGGTCTCTGACCGTTTCTTCCTGTGGTATGGGGGCTTCACTCAGCTCTCCATCACTAATTTCCAGCTCTGGCAACTGGATATGTTGAGGACAGCTGGTTTTGGTAGGAAAGACTGAGGCAATGAAAGCATTAAGCTCCTCAGCCTTTTCCATATCCCCTGAAACTGTGCTACCCCCTGCATCCAGCAAAGGATGAAGCAGCTTCTTAGCCCTGCTTTTGTTGCCAATGTATTTATAGAAACTTTTTGTGTTGGCTTTAATTGTAGCTGCCAAATTAAGTTTTAGGTTGGGCCTTCTGGTTTTCTCCCTACCTAACCTTACAACATCCCTGTGGTACCCACAAGCCACCTGCCCCTCCTTCTAGAGGTGATACAGTCCTCTTTTTTTCCCTGGGTTTCAGCCCAAGTTTTCTGTTTAACAGGCCATTCATTTCTGCTCCTGGCTGGTCTTATGACCCATCGGGACAGCCTGTTCCTGTATCTTTAAGATTTCCTTTTTAAATCATGTGCAGCCTTCCTGAACTCCTCTGCCCTCCCAGGACTGACTCCCAAGGGACTCTGTCAATCAATCTCCTAAACAGGCCAAAGTGTCATTGCTGGAAGTCCAAGGTGTCAGTTCTGCTGGCACCCCTTCTAGCTTCACCAAGTATTGAAAACTCTATAATTTTGTGATTGCTGTGTCCAAGACACCCTCCAATATCACCCACAAGTCCTTCTCCGTTCACAAGAGATCCAGCAGGGTACATCCCCTGGTAGGATCAGTCACTAGCTATCAGGCAGTTATCTTCCACACACTCTAGAAACCTTCTAGAGTGCCTCCTTCTCTGCTGTAGAGTGCACCTTGTGTACTCTGGTTAAGGGTAACAGATTCCTACCAGGACAGCCAACCTGCTGACCTTCTCTCTGATCTTTACCCAGAGGCACTTTGTCATCATTGTCACTGATTTCAACACAATCAAAACAATCCCTAGTGTAAAGAATCGCCCCGCTGTCTCTCCTGCTCCACCTATCTCCTCTAAAGAGCTTGTAGCCATCCATTGCAGCCCTCCAGTCATGAGAGTCATTCCTCCACATTTCTGTGGCTGTGACCACATCATAGCTTCCCTGTTGCACAGTGGCTCCCAGCTCATGTTTGTTGCCCACACTGCCTGCACTCGTGCCCTGGACACAGCCCAGCCACATCTAGGCTCATCTCTAATGGGCCTGGCTGTATCCCCTTCAAACGTAATTTAAAGCCATCCCAGTCAGCCCCACCAACTCATGGGTCATAATCCTTTTATTTTTCTGAGACTGGTGGACCCAATTCATTATCAGCAGGCCTTGTGTCCTGTAAACTGCCCCATGATCAAAACCCACCAAATTTTCAGCTATGGCACCAGCCTCTTAGCCATTGATAAATCAGGCTAGTTTTCCTATTCCTTAGTGTATTCATCCCTGGTACAGAAATAATTGAGAGCACAATCTGTGCACCAACTCCTTTGGCCAAATGCCCCAGTACCCTGAAATCCTATTAATTGTCTTGGGACTTCTTCCTTCGACCCCATCACTCCCAACCTGGAGGACTAATGGGAGGTAATGATCTGAGGGCTATACCTGATCAGGAAGTTTGCTCATAGTGTCCCTTACCTTGGCCCCAGGGAGGCAGGAGACTTCCATTTGGGGTAAGTCCTGTTGTCATATTGGGCCCTCCATTCCTCTCAGAATTGAGTGGCCTGCAATGGTTGCCCTTCTTTTTTTTCTTTTATTAAGGTGGGAGGTTGGCTGATTTGCCCTGGGCAATGCCCCAGATGGTCTTTTGCCTACCTCAATGGTCCTTCACCTACCCATCATTGAAATGATGAGGAGGGAGGGAACCAACTGGGTTTCACTTTATCTTCCCAGGCAATTGCTGATGATCAAAACCCCAGAGACAAAACTAATCCAATGGGAAGACAAAAAGCACCCTAAAATTCTGCAGCTTTAGTCATCTGATCGTGATTTCTGTACTAGGAAAAATATAAACCAAAACTCAAACCTACAGGAATACTTAGACAATCTTGCCCACAGCAAAGAGATCAGTACAGTCCAAGATTCTCAAGGCCTGACTAAAAATTATGTCAACTCAACTAAAGAGTCACAGGATGGCTTGTGTTGAAAGCCATCTATTTAAAACCCCTCTGCCCTGATCAGTGACACAGATTTTAAGATTCTGACACTATATTCTGGAAATAAATCCAAGACATCTCTTATTCCATATGTAATAGTCTGTTATGCTGAATATAATAATGTTTTTGATTGACAGAGGTTTGTCTGAGTGTCCTTAATAGAGGACCGAGTAATGGCAATATTATAGAACAAACACAGCAATTGTTCATTTCTAAGACCTAAATCAGGTCCACATTTATGTTGCTGCCTTTGGTCCTAAACAGGAGTACCAATGAGTCTTAGTTATTTATGATAGGATGGGAAAGTTATAATGTTTCATGAGCTTTGATTATGGACTTTATGCTTATGGATCTGGCCTGCAATATACAGAATGCATGGAACTGACCAGACCTCTAGCCTGCCAGCTGGAGGCCAGGTGGATGACCATCAGGGATCTCCAATGACCTTTAATGCCTGCATTCATGCAACTGGACTGAAATCTCAATGCATACCTCTGAGGTGGTGAGTGCATACTGCTGTCCTACTCTGCCCTTTTTTAGGTTATCAAAGAGCACTTAAATGGAACGAACACCATGGCAGTGTTTTAGTCATTCTACACTAAGTCAGACTGGGGAAATGTCCTATATCCCTTGTCAAATTCCCTTGTGTCACATGACATCAGGCCAAATAGGAGTCTGGATTTTTTTTGTAAAGTAAAAAAGAAATGTAGAGTATTATGGAATAGGAAGGCTAGAGTTTAGGTAGAGATAAATTTTACTGTATAAAGACACATATCCCTATATATAATGTACCCTGAAATGTGTGAAGTAAAATCCATTTTAACTCAAGTCCTGTCCATGTTAGCCCATATCCTCACCATTAACTTAGTCTTTAATGTCATTATTCATGTGATGTTTCCGCAATGTGATTATTAGCATGCAGCTATTTAGAAAGAATTAGGATTACTTGCTGAAATGTTCAGGAAAGCTGAAATATTCAGGAAAGCTGTCCAGTTACACTGGATGCTAGCTGGAATAATATTTCATGCCAGCATTTGTGGACACATATAAAATACATCTTCTATTTAAAACAGATGAAAGTGATTGCAATTTAATGCAACTCAAGTATAACTAATTAAATAGTTTAATTAGCTAATAAGGCTTATATTGAAATGAGCAGTGCTTAATGAAATGGACAAAAATGCTGAATACTGTATTACATTGCATTAGATAGGACAAAGCTTGAAAACAAGTTCCACTCTCCTATTGAAGTAGTTACAGAAAACAAAAGGGTTTCTGTTTTGTATTTTCTATGACCATATTTGCTTTGTTAATTACTCTGTACACATAATGGCTGTACACGTGGTGAACAGATGAAATCAGATTACCTTGGCTGTAGCACAGATGAACACGCTGGTGTTCACACCCTGTTTGAAAGGAGAGAATGGAGAAAGGTCATGTAGTCTACCACAGCAGTGGTACTCTTTTTGGGTCAGTAAGGGAGAAATTTTGCTTCTACCACTTAGTGTAAGTTTATCTTTCCTGATATTTAAGTAAAAACCTCTACTACCTTTGGAAAATTATTACAAGTGTAAAACAGAGTTTGTTGTTTCCAAGCGCACAGTTGCCAGATCAGCACCTCTCCCCGATGAGATGTGCCTCGATTTTGGTCCACCTGTTTTCCCCATGAAAAATTACAGGGGATCTCTCTTAGATGTAAGACTCCTAACAAAATGATACACCCTTTGTCTGCTGAAATCAGTAGTAAGACTCTTTTGGATCTCAATGAAAATAGCATTTGGCCCTAAATACTACTGATATTTTGTCTTTCCATTTTTGTAAAGGAGGTTGGAAATGCCTGCAACATTTCAGGCCAAGGAGCTTTCCATTTAATTTCCCAAACCATCTGAACATTGCTGATGTACTTGACATGAAAAGTGGTTAGAGAAATTATATTAGATTACAAAATAAGGTTCTGAACAAGGGTCTTTACTGGGGGATATTTCTCCAGAGAATATGGCTCTCAATACTTTCTGAAGGTGCAAGCCCATTAGCAAAAATCTTTAGAACCCCAGGCAGAAAGTTTATTCACATTAGAGTTAGTAAAATATTTGGTACATCAAAAATGCTGTGTCTGAATGACACAGGCTTTAAGTCGTTGTTGTCACTTCATATGCTGTCTATAGTTCCTCTGCCTGGTCTTGCAGAGCCCAGACATCTTTGGTGCACCAGGAACAGTGAAAGACTTTATCTTCACCACTGGTAGACCAGAGAGCATGTATCAGTTGATAGCATTCCCAGCTTGTGTTACTTTCAGTTGTTTGTTGAAAATTAAATAAAAATAAAACATATTCTGAGGTAGTTTGTTTTTTTTTTAAATTTTAAATTTATTATCACAATCATTGGTTGGATTCATATCTCAGGGACAATAAACAATTAACCTAAGAATGATGTTGATTTCTGCTATTTGGGGCATGTATTTAATTTGTCATTCTTTTGCTGTGTAAATGAGATCTACAAAAATGTATGTAATAGACAATTTTTTTTAAATACTGGTTAATCAGAATGATTTGCATCAGGAATCCAATTCACAACTTGCAATTAATATCCCATTTACCAATTCATGTTAAAATAAACACTAATTATGGCACAAGTTTGCTTCATAAGTGCTCTGGCTTAGGTTGTTAAGAAATGCTTTGTGCAACCCGACTGTTTTTTATTTTGCAAATCAATTGCACAACTGCTTGATCTCATAGAGAAGGCAAAGCTATGCCACACATGGTGGCTAAACAGCATATGAATTAAACTCCCTATAAGCAAATTTCTTTGTAAGTAATTTATATTGTATGGTAAACTTGTATCCCACTAGAACAGCAAATTAAAACATTAATCACATCTGTAAAATTTAAGGCCTTGTGCATACAGAAAAAAATATTAGGGAAATACATTTTCCCGTATTGCTGAAATAAATATTCCACATATGGAAGCCAGTCTAATCCTTCTCATTATAGTGTGGATGAAGATGAACATTAAGCCCATATAACATTTCTTTCAGAATTAGTCGATAGCTCATTTTAGTAGGTAGCACATATTTCCAAACCTGAAATGCCCACATTCAATCAGATCTGCAGTCTCCTTCCCTTAGCTGTTGCAGCTTTTCATCACTGTTAGGTAACCACTGTGATTATTCCGTATCACATACTGATGAGAAGACAGAACAAGCTCTTTCCCCAGCGCTGAGCAGGTTGTAAGCTGTGGCAAACTAACTTGCTCTGAAATTATCAAGTGTTCCAGCACTCCTTAGCATCACTAACATAGGCAGCCTGCCAGCCCCCTCTCCAACATCCAAATCATCTTCCTCTCTTAACCACATTTTTATCCATCTGCTTCACAAAGCAGCCCACATGCTTTGACTTACTCTTGTATTTGAGTACAATGTGAGTTTACTTTTAGATCTAAGCCTTTCTGTGCTATTTCATCGAATGTGGTACTCTCCCTGGATAGTTACCTAATTATCACTACAGCAAGGAATTTAAACCTGGTAAGTAATGCTGGCTTTATCACTCTACTGCTTAACAGCTTGATACCATAGCACTCTTCTCATCTCCAGCCTGGGCACTACTCTCCATTATGTGGTGTCCACACAGGGATCCAAACATAAAAAGGCATGTCACTGGGAGGTGGAGGTGTAGCACACCCCTGATGGTACCTGGGGAGGAACCCCCCAGTGCATTTCCTCTGGACTTTCCTCCCACCTGCCTCTTCCACCTCAAGCAAATGCCGGCAGAGCCCAGGCTGGTTTTGTGAAAGGGAGGGCTAAATTCAGCTTTTGGCAAATCATTTCTGGAGGGGGAGCAAGGTACCCATCTGACAGCAGCTGGGCCTCTGAACTCGTCCTGCAACTTGTCCTAATTCCCTCATCCAATAAGAAACTGTTGCAGTCAGGTGTACCTGTGTTGTCAGCTTCTCTGCAGGCTGACCCACCCTTTGTTTCCCCCATGAAAAAATATATTTCTTTTACTTTATTCAACTTCCAGTCAGCCTGTGATTTTCTCCATTTGCTTCATTTGCCAATGCATTCATTCAATGGCCTCTTCCACTCCCTGGATGCTTTGAGCTTTGTTATTGTATGTAATAGTCAGACCATGGAATTAAAAAAAAATTTAAGACTAGTATGTCCTTCCTTGCCTGAGAACCGAGAAGGTACATCCCATAGGTAACATTTGGAGGTATTATTCATGGAAATAAACATTTTCAATTTATTTTGTCCCATTACTGTCTTTAACTGTTTTCTTTAAAACAAATTTCAAATAACTTATGGTTAAATAATGATTGGTTATTAACTTTATAGAGAGTCACAAGAGAAAATTCTTCTGCTCTCAAAAATGCAAACTGATAGCTCAGTATGGATTTATTTACACAGTTCTGCCTATTCATGTGTATTTCCATGTGTTATTTTAATAGTTGGATGTGCATACAGTATTACAAAAACATGAGAGATTATATATTTTTGAAGTCACCATGGTTTTTTCAAAGAACTATATTTTTAAAGTAGCATCTAAGGCAGAATGTATTTATAAAGCAGTATCAGGAGAGAGCTACCTAGTGGGACTGTCAAAAGCATGCTAAATTCCTAATTCGAATTAAAATGAACAGAGATTATTTCCCTAATGACTACTGAAAATTTTTCTAGGTACCTCTCACCATCAGGAACTTAAAGACTTCTGAGACTTTTGCAAAGGCTCCAAATCATTTAAGTTTATTGGGGGCTTTTGGTAGTTGTTTGTTTGTTTTTTCCACAGAGCAGTGTAAAGCAGACTCCTCTGTGCTCAGGTCTGGTGTGGAATACCAAGTTGCAGACCTGCAGTGCAGCTCTGAAATCAAAGACCACCAGGTATAAAATTAAAAAGACATAAACAATTAATTCAACTAACTCAGGACTAGTCCAGCTGGGATTATGCTGTGGATGCTTTGCCCACAGTAGTGATACTGTTAACAGTTTCATGCCTTGAGTGAAGAACCCAGAGCATGAATGCCATTTTTTCCTGACAGTGGCTGTAGTTATGACCTGCAGAGGCAAATGTTTCTGCCTGAGGAGCAACTCATTACCTTTTAGTTCTGAACTGCTGCCCCAGTGGGATCCAGCTGCAGGTAACAGTCCCCACCTGTGTCTTGGTGCCACCAAGATCTGAAGACTTCTCCTCATGTGGAAGAGCTGTACATTTAGCAGGACTCTGAAGGGTCAGAACTGGGTTTATTGTTTTGTTGTACTACATAAACACTGATAATCTCTGTTGAAAATCTGTGTTTAATAAAGAAAATATGAAATTAATTACCTTTCTTCCTTTAATGTCACATACTCCTACATCCATTTACCCTGACACGTTGACAGTGGTGTACACACAGTGATGTTCACACAGATGGGATGGCTGCTGCTTCTTTAAATCCAGCAATAGTCTGTGAACCAAACAGCAATGGAAAGGCAAACAGCAACCATATTATGATGAATCTAAGTGACTAACCACTCATTTCAGTATTTTACCATGGTTTCACTGTCTGTACAGTTGCTTATTAATCAGTGACATCAGGAAGTAGAAAGTGAAATCGGCTCCAGAGCAGGATATAACCTCCAAGGCACCCATTCTGAAGGCTGTTTTGGTAGTTTTGAGGGATAGTGCCATTGCCTGGTGTAATATGAGGCAACCATCTTGTTATTTCCATACCCCAAAGTTGTGATTCTCTGAGATTTACACTCACCTACTATTTTTATTCCCTGCTTTTCCAGCAGGAAATCACCAACCTTTTAACTGACATTCACATCCCCAATGGTTAATATTCAAATTTCTCTCATGAGCTCTTCTGCAGCTGCTCAATTTTACTGTTGTAGTAAGTCCCCCAATAATCTGCCCACCCTGGTGTAATTATGCCTCTGCAACAGGGTTGGTGAAACTGAATAGCTCATACTGAAAGTCATCTTGAAAGCAGCAGCCTCTGGTGTACCACTGTCAAAATGTTTTTACTCCACAGGTCTGGGGGTGGCAGATTACCCAGCCCATTTTGGAGCATGGTCATGATTCTATGAAATTTTCTTCAATTCCTTTTTTGAGTTTTAGCTACAAGATTTATATTAATGTTTTATAGGGGTTTTATTTCATTCTAAGAGTCCTTTACATTTAAGTCTAAGGTGCTTTTGAGCCTAGGTGCAATGTTGGTCATCCAAAAAGAGAATTCTACATCAATGCAACACAGTAGTCCTGAGTACATTGACCAGAATTCCCATTGTACAATGCAGGCATTCCCTGCCTTCTGGCTGACTATGTGGATATGAGACATAAATAACTTTGTACTGGTAATTCAAAGAAAACAACACAATAAAATGAACTAATAGGAATGGAAGTAAAAAAGAGTCCTGTGTTTCAAATACAAGACAGGGAACAGAGCCCCTTCTATTGAATTGAAATTACCATTTTTGAAGAAGGATAGATTCCTGTTCTTTGAGGATCCATACAAATAACTGTTTTCACTTATACTCTAGCCTAAAAGATGGGCATTTGTCTTCTCAATGGATCCCCATGCCAAAATATATACTAGAAATTTTATTTAGAATGAGACAATAAAACCCCAAAAGCTTGCCTCCTTCTTGTCTCAAAAAAGAGGTGTATTTAATATGGAGAGTGCAGAGTTAAAAAAAGGAACACTTTTCTGAAATCTTTGTTCCTTTGGACAGTCCAGAATATTTAATAGCATTACTGAGGCTTCTCCTAATGTGTATAAATTGCTAATCACTTTCTATGACACGTCTGTAAACCACAAAAGTAAAATCACTTTTATGAGAATTAATATGTGCCCTGTTTCATTGTCTTTGTCATATCACCCTCCCCCAAAAATTAAAATATTAAGATTTAAAGGAAGTTTTCAGTATCAGAGCTGAGGTGATTATACATTTTTTTTTATGGAAAGAGTATTTATTATTTTTTTATTATATAAACTTATTAACAGGAGGAGTTAATAAAATAGCTACAATTAGCATACTTTCATTCCTTTGGAAAAATGCTCATATTCATAAACTGCATCCACAACTTTAGAAGCAGTGCAGATGCAGCAGGCATGAATACTATCTTATTTAAATGTCTGTATTAAGCACAACCTCTCTCTGCTAAAAATGGGGAAAAAAACAAACAAGTCATATTCATCAAAGTAATTGTGTAGGTACTTTCAGTACCAAAATGCCTGGAATGAAAGATTGAACTGCTAACGGCAGCAGTGACAGCCATGAATCATGGTAGGCTACTTCGGGGCCTTTACCACCATAAAACAAAAGATGTAGATGAAAAATGCTGCAATTAAGTGATTTGATTTCTGCCCCCTTTTTCCTACTGCATTCGTGCATGGCTGCACAGCAAAGATTGATGGGAAAAATTACTCTACGTGATCTCTGACAGAGCCTTGGAACAATTCTATAAGGGGGAAACATACAAATCAAACCAGCTTCCTTGTATTCAAACAAAATAATACATATAAAGCAAATACTTTAGCCTATATCCAAAGCACCAACATTTGCATGCACACATAAATTTTTGAGAAATGCTCTGCTATCAAAACCAAACTCATGGATTTTCCAGCTAGTTGGGTAATACTGATATTTGTTTAAATAAATATTCAATCAGTACTACTGAGTGGCATCCTAAATACGTTTGTGCAGTGAAAAGAACAAATTGCACATACAAATTTATGGAGGTAAAATGTTCTTATCTTTTATATCAATATGTTATTAATAAAATACTCTCAAAATAAGATAATAAGAAAATCTTCCTGCATATTAGACTCCACTATCATTACCATCATTTAAACGGACATTTTCAATGGGCATTTGTAAGTGAGTTCGGAGAAAGCATATAAAGGATTTATATCTGTAGTACTTGTGTAGAAGGAAAGCATTATAATATGGCTGACATATACTTTAAAATATGCTAAATGTGCAAAAGGCATTGGATAAAATAAACAAGCAATGTTAATGCAAATGGGAGGTGACTGCTTCTACCATAGCCTGCTCTGCTGATATTATGTGAGATTTATTTCCTGATGAGAGAGTAAAGACCACACAGATCCAGCCCACTGTAAAAAATGTGCAGATGATTTTGCTCGAATATACACAATGGAATCAACTCACCGAAAAAAAGATGTGTAGAGATTTGACTGCATTATGCATAGTAAAGCAGAGCCCGAACAGACTGACTAGGGCATTGATAATTAAAGTTAGGTCTTTTTGCCAAAGACCTAATGTTACATTATGCTTAAAAGAAATCCTGCAGCAGTCTCCTTTCCAATGTCAGATAATATTTTTCATTTTGATACATATTTTTTGCTGTGTATTGAAGGCTTCTTTCCCAGAGATTTTGTTTATCCGCAGTGCAAAAGATCATATATTTTGTTTCTGCATGTAGTTAACTTATTCGCCTTCAGATTTTTTTTTCTTTTTCTGATAAGCAGGTACAAGCCTCATGAGGTTGAGACTTCATATACATAAGCCTCTCCACCCTCAGCAGCTTTCTGCCTGATTTATGGGGGCCTACAAACCATCCTCCATGACTAGAGAAGCAACTTTTTCATTTTCAAAGTTAATCCAGTTCTAGGATGAATTAACTGCTGCATAACACCCCGACAGCTAGACTGTGCTTTTATCCAGCTAGCTAGCATTCCCTATAACTTCTTACCCTGTAAAATAAACATTAAGAGCTTTGGCCTCCTGATTGCTTACTATTGATCACTTTTATAACCCAGGACACCTTATCTTCTTTCAGCATTTTACAGTATCATTAACTGTAAAAGGAGAGTGAGTTTCTTCTGCCAGCCTATTTTTGTATAAGGAGTTAGCACATCCAGAAAAAAGACCTGATAGTGGTATTGTGTTGACTTACTAGTATGGCTTATTAGGCCCACCCTAGCAATAAAGGAAGAGAAAATAGCCTTTTGCGTTAGCAGGCAGAATTGGGGTCTAGGAAGACCTTTCTGGAAAGGCTAGGTACATTTGGAGGTGGAGATTATATTCAAAGAGGTACCTGTTTTCTCTCATCCTTTGGGCCAAATTCAAACCAAACCTTAGGAATCTCTTAGACTTCAAACTCTTGGAAGTAAGAGCCAGAGTTTATAATAAAAATGCTGAAGGTCAATATTGATTTTAGACTTTCCTGCTTTACAAATATTAAGTAGCTTATACTTGATGTAATATTTATGATAAAGCATAGGACAGTCTATACTGAGCTATTTAAGTTCAGCAATTTGACAAAGTGGAAGGAGTGGCTGGCGTAGGTTTGTGACTGCAGTTTTCTCTGCTCATGGAGCAGTAGGCAGCAGGTGGCAGCCCCTGTAGTCTAACTGTCCCACACAAAAGGTTTAAGATAATGAGGGATAAGAAGGAAAAAAAAAGGTGAAATTGTGTCTTCTCCTCTGTATTTCACAAAACAGAAACATTATGCTCCATGCAGAAATCAAAAAAAATCTTCAAAGATCAATTTAGCATCATCCACCTTAGTGTATTATTCTGGTGAAATGAAACATGAACTTGTCTGTGGAGGCTGGGACACTTTTCTTGAGAGTCAGAGTTTTTGGCAATCAAGGAGACCCAGTGACTGTTATAGTAATGCAACCATAATTTTAAAGGCTGATGGCTTTGTTATAGCAGGAAAAAGTTCATCAACTTCAATTGCATTTGTTGCTGAAACTACTCCAAAGGGCAGAGGAATTTGAGAGGAATTCAAACTGTGTTAGAACATGTGAAAAAATAGATATGCCATGCCAGAATACAGGCCATCAAATCTGCTGGATAATTGACAGGAAAAGGCTCTGAAATGAGGTGAAGAAGAAGAGGGTGAAAGGAGGACATGCATTTCTCTGAGACCCAAGCAGGGCAGAAGGGCTGCTGTGGGAACAGGGCTCAGAGCATACCAGCAGATTTTCTTCCATGCACCAGAGCCTTCAGGGCTCTAAAATGATATTTAACTTTTTATTTACAGTTTTTGAAATTGCTTTTAATCTCATAGCATGAAGTCCATATTATTTTCTATTGGGTATGTTTGAATTTAAGCAGAAGTGAAGCATTAAAGAAGAAACAGGAACTTTAATGCCGAGATGGTGTATCTGGAGTATATTCACACAGGGCTCAGAAAGGGAAGGGTGATAGGGACCCATCTCCTTTCTATCCTTAGGAACAAATGTGGTGACTGTTGTGGCCCCTTGCTGGTTTTGAAGAACATAAATCTTCCTGCACACACAGGTTAGGGACCCCTCTCTAAAGATCTGTAGGATGGGGGAGCACATCAGCAAATCCCCAAGTCCTATAGTGGATTTTTCAAGCACAGTTATTTTTCCAATGCCTCAAATATTCTCATTAAACCCAGAACAAGTTGTTTAGCTTTGGAATGTCTTGTTATTTCACTGTTTTGTCCTTGTCCTGTTATACATCTCCTATTCCTCATATTATGCTTTATTTCTTACTTGAATCTTGCAAAGCACGAAGATGAGGAATTCCACTCGTGGTTTTGCAAATAATAATTTAAAAACAGTAATAAGAATTCAGGTTGCTCTCAATCTACTGATCAGTCAAGAAACTGGTGGTTTTGCAGACAGGTCCTAGTAAGTAAATTACACTTAGAAAGTGTTAGACATTAAGAAACCTAAATTTAGGTATTTTCCTGCAGGTTTCTGCAAGTGCAAATGTGTGAGTTCCCATTACACAGTCAATGGAGAATTATTAAATCCACTTGACAGAAGTAAAGCATTTGAAGTTCTCCTAGAATCTGTCATCTGGATTATATTGTCATCCGCTTTCCTTACAATCTCTATGCATGCAACGGCATACACTACTGCAAGAATAAAGACAATAATAAAAAGTAAAAAAATTAAAAATTAAAAATTAAAAGAAAAGAAGGAAAGACTCATTTTCCTGCTGTGACAACTTCATCACAAAGGAATTCATATATGTATCTGGAGTTGATCCCACATCTCCTTTACCAACACAGAAAGACTAAAAGTACTCTTCACAGTCAATATGTAAATATCTGGAAGCCTCACCTTCATGCAGACTTTTGCCTGATGCATTCTAGTGCTTTGGGAACAATATAAAGTGATAGGAACCCCCCCCCCCAAATGATTCATACATCTCTATTGATATATTGTGAGTTTAATGGAAAACTACCAGGATCAAAAGTGAGTTACATTCACCGAAGCTGATATAAAAAAGAGATGCCTAGATCAGGAGTTAATCCCAATTTAATGTACCACATAAGAAATGGCAATTCTAGTTATATTTTCTCTTCTATGACACTGCAGCAGGCTGGAGAAAATGTCAAAGAGCACAGCAGGAAATCAGATAGACCATTAAATAAATATTCTGTAACTAATTAACCATTTAATTAAGCCTCTCTGTTTTACCTTTTGATTTATCAATAGTTCCATGAGAATGAAACAGTAATGATGTCCACCAGATATCATTTTACATTTAACATTTATATTTTACAGTAAATTTCACATTTTATTTTTTTCTGTCATAATTTTCTTAGGAGTCCATTTATTTATTTATTTATTTGAATTTTTTTCCACTGTTACATAGGCAGTTGTGGTTTTGATGTAGGCAGTCTTGTGGAAGATGTTGAGCTATTGCACAAAAAAAGTGTTGGCCACTAGAGCCTGAAGACAAATCCAAACTATCTTGTGGCACAGTGTTATAGGCAGTGACTCATCACTCACCAAAATGCTTTCATGCATGGGCATTCTGCAAAAGTGAGGAGGATTCACACCCTCTCCTGTTAAATAAATGAAGACCTAAGGACACTCACTGCGGCTATGAAGCTGCATTTGGAATAATGTAATTTACTATGCAAACAGTTCCATGTACTGCATGCTGTTTTGATCAGTCTCTCTAGGGAAAAATACCCCCTGCATCTTATAATTAAAAAGCTATTTAACTGTGTAAAAATACAAATATTCCCAAATCAAGTTCCAGCCAAATATCCTGTACAATTCAAAACATGGATATCAGAGACAGCAATGGTCTTGTGTTTACACCCCACAGCACTACAGAGAGATGAACACTTAGCTTTTGTTTTGGTCTCAATTCATTTTTTCAAGAAGCATAATTAAAAACTGCATTAATGCCACCAATTATGGCCTCCAAGGGACCAGAAACCCCATGTTACTATGTGATGGAACACAACTGAGCTGCAAACATCCATTTGCCATTATAATACTCATTAATCCTGCCAAATACAACTCATTATGAGACTTCAAGAAAATCATCTCATAGGCAAACATGGCACAGAATCTATCTGTCACTGCATTCCTCTCAGCACAAGTTGCAGGGGTGGAAATTGTTCAATGTAACTAATTTATGAAGCTGCAAACTAACCATTCATTTCTGACACAAACC
This sequence comes from Ammospiza caudacuta, assembly GCF_027887145.1. NCBI lineage: Eukaryota > Metazoa > Chordata > Aves > Passeriformes > Passerellidae > Ammospiza > Ammospiza caudacuta. The sequence goes on along the minus strand of NC_080595.1, from coordinate 107,457,861 downwards.
AGGAGGTGTCTGAAAATGTATAAGGACTTCTTTCCTGCTGGAGTTGAAGAAAATACTGTGAAAATGGGAAGAATTGCCTTGAAACTTTGCTCAAATCAGTGTTCCTTAATTAAAGGCCGTGCTTCTCTAAAAAAGGTGCTGGAATTTCTCTTTGAACTACTGGATTCTGTGCCAGAATCATTTGGTATTTAGATTTTCCTGTGTGCAAAAATACTGTCCAGATTGCAAGGATGTGTTCAGATTTTCAAGCTGTCCACTTGAAAGGATTCAAGGAAAAGTTGAGGTATTGAAAAGAAGAGGTTGCTTGAGGAAGATGGGTGCATACTGAAAGCACTGTGGATGGGTGGAGAGTTTCCTTTAGCATACCAGCTGTCTTCAGCTGTGTTGCAGAAATTTTGATTCCATTCAAAAAAACATTTCTGTATTTTTTCTGATGTAAACTAAAAGGATTCTTTGATTTCTAATAGTGTATTTTTAAAATGAGTAGAATCCTGTATTTTTCATGTAAAAAAATAATCAGAACAGAAAAGTTCTGAGCTGAGAAGAAAAATAAAACAATAACAGAAAGAAAAGCTGTATGTTATAGATACTCACACAATTAAATGAGTTCCTTGGGGAATCTAATATATCCTTGTTCTTTGATGTCTGAAGTCAGGATTAGTGAAATCCAGACTCTAGAAAATTTAAAGATGGTATAGTCCTTCTCTTTTTAAAATAGCTCTTTGAGGTCAAATTTAAAACTCATGCAGAGAAAGGAGAATATTAAAGGAAGTCTCACGAAACTCAGCATGCTCAGCATCTCTGAGGTTAACATTAATTTTGAACAATACCTTTTTTCATTTAAAACTGAGATATTGTTACAACAATGTGTTTTCAATTCTAAATAAAGTTAGGATAATAAGAAGAGTAATTCTGCATCATACATCTGGCAATGCAGCCACCTGT